>NC_141671.1:92779977-93456227 GCF_028749965.1 Puma concolor | reverse complement strand
GGTTTTTAATTACTTATTTCCTCATAGTGTCCTTCAGCCTATAATTCTCTATCCTCCAGTCCATAGATATTTAAATCCTACACCCAACCCTTCAATTCCAACACAATACCATCATCTAGTTATAGTCTTAATTGGTTGTTTCATGGAGGATATCTAAGGTAGTGACTGGTGACTACCCCTCAGTATTTACTGTCCTGAATTTTACCAGGAACATTGCTGTTCAGCTAATAAAACTATACCTCTCATCTTCCCTTGAATGCAACTAAATTTGAGCCACTGGGATCTGAGCAGAAATGATGTGTACAGCTTCTCAGAATCCTCCATAAGGATGTTTGCTCTGAACTTTCTTTACCCTCTCCAAATTTTAGGAGACGGTGATGACTAGAGATGAATTAGAAGCCCTATGTTGAGAATGACAGGGCTGTGCCACCAGACTTGAATGTACTCCTCTGGACTGTGAAGTAAGAGTTATAAAATGCTTTCTGACTCAAAGCACTGTGTTTTGGTTATCTTTGTAAAAGAAGCTTAACCTGTATTTGAATGACTCAGGTTACTCTCTCTTTTCTTCATATCTAAAACACTAAGAGCTTCAAGTTATACCCACATAGCCTGACTTCACTACAAATTAATGCATGCATATCTCCCTTCTTCTATTAGATTGTAAATGCATACATTCAAATACAGTTTCTGATTTATCCTGTGTCTCCTACAATATCTAGCACATGATTTCAAACCTGGTTAGCATTTAAAGCATTTTAAATTGTTCTGATGCTCTATTTCTCCTCCCTTTCCCACTGTTTTTTCCCCTTAGGATGGACCCACTGTCTTTTTTTTTTAAGATCTTTTAACTATTTTGCAGGTTCGAATAAAACTATTATTGAATACCAACTCTATGATACCTTCCTTTTAACTTCTGTGACATGCATTTCTCTTCTCTACCCTATGTGCCACTAATGGGAGAGCCCCTTTGGCTAAGTCTTGGCTCTCAGATTCTTCCTACCTTTTTGATGACCTAACACACTCATGGCTTTAGCTTTAGCCGATCATTTCAAAACGCTCTCAACTTACACCATCAATAGTTACTCGAAGTCTTTCCATCCATCTTTGTATATTCCTACTTGGGCAGCTCACTATTACCTCATACTTCAAAGGCTTTAACACTGAACTTGACAACTTCTCTCATACTAGCTCCCCTTCCCATAGTCTCTGTTTCTGAAATATTATGGTGCTTCTTTGAGTTCTTAAGTCTTAAGGTTGGTTTCCACCTTCTTTTAATCTCTTTCCTTAAATACAAACAAATATGATATGCTTAAGCCATATCAACTTTTGTGTTATATGCTTCTTTGCTTTATCCTGTCAAATTCAAGTGTGCTTTCATTTCAGTTCTGAATCATGGATTTTCAAAAGCAATTCCTACTCAGTTCCCCTTTCTCCATTTTGTCTTGCAAATCATCTTCATAGTTTTGCACTATGTAACTTCCCCTCTCTAGAATCAGTCAATTTCTATTAGCTATTGAATGCTTTTAACATTCTATGTTTCTGAATTTCCAAATCCTACATAATATGACTCAGTATTTTTAACCTTATTCAGACTCTTATGTAGACTGGCCAATTGTTTCATTATGTCTTTGTTTATGCTGTTCCTCAGTGGAAAGTCATCTCTTCAGCTATTTCACCCAGCTAGCTACTATCCTATGCCTTTCTGAAATTCCATAGTATTTACTTTTTCTGCAAAGGTTGCTTGTTTCAAATCCCTATATATTATCTACTCCCTTATGCTCGAAAGGAATATTTATTGATATTTTATGTACCAATTTTGTATTCCCAAAGTTTTATGAGGTCATTGAGAGATGGAATTTTTATTAACTTTATTATCATTATTAATATATTTGTATTACCTCCATGCCTATAAATGGCATAATAAAATGACCACAGGTTTGGGGACTAGAAGACTTGAGTTCCAGCTACAAGTATGTTTTGTCCTTGGTGACAAATTGCTGATCTAATTCTGGATTTTTTTAAGTCACTTTCCACTTCAGCCATGTTCAACTGTTCACTATTACTTAAATGAGCTATATATACTTTGCCAGCATAGGTGATCAGGCCAGGATAGTACTAATACAGGTTAGCATGGAGACAGGGGAATGTTGAGCACTTACTTGAGAAACAGAACATAGAAGTGGCTACTATCACCAACTTCAGCATGAAAGCAGATAGCTTGAAATGGGAGAGTGTTTCTATAAATTGGATCTAAAGAGTCACAAGGGTTACTCTAATTCCAGAAGTAAAGTTACTATGAGTTTAATTCAGGAATATCCTGAACAGAACTAGCTATAAGAACTATCATACTTAGATAGAAAAGTAGATTAAAATTCAGAAGGAGAAAGGATAAAGTGTGCGTGTTCTGCTAAAATGATGCCATATTGATGACATCCCTGGTGGGAGCAGACATAAAGTGGGAACTTCTTAGGCCTTTAAAAAAGCAGGGTTGCCTTCTACTAAAGGAAGAGTTAAAACAAGGCATGAAAAGACCAGTTGAGGTATTTCAGATAAGACCATCTTAAATAATAGCCTATTGAAAATAAGGCATACAATGAATAATTACAATATTTCCTTATGCTTGCGTCATACCTGACGATTATAAAAACAAACCCAGTTGTAAGATCTCATTTTGAACTGCAACAAATAACCCAAGAAAAGATCAAAATTGTTATTATTAACAATAACAATAGGGATCTGCCCAAGAGTGCACGGAAGGCTGGGACCCCCTGTGCAATGAAGGTGTCCTACAAGCAAATCCCCGCCCTCTTATTGCTGCTGCCTATTTCAATCACTGCTCAGTCTTCATCATTTCCCATAAAAAAAGAAAAGGGAATTCCTAGGATCTAATTCAGTTCCCAATGATAGAAGAATACTATTTCTAGTTTGCCTGCTCTCTGGTCAATGAGAAACTGCTTGATTCTCATGCAGAATAAAAAAATACTCTTTTTTTTCATCACTTTTGTTTTTAGCACATTTATACCTTGTGCTCTGTAGAGTTAAGTTTTGCACACTCAAAGCATTGAAAAATTAATATTTGGTCGTAATGACTTGATGTCATTGGAGCACAAAAATAATATTTACAAATGTTCAACAAAAGATCATGTTTTAGTTAACGAATGCATTAACTGCCATATGATTTCTCTATTCAGAAATATTGCAAAATTAATATTGTTTTTCTATGTACCACAATACCAAAGCTAGTAATATAAATATTTAAATGTCAAAATTAAATAATAAATATATGTGTAGATATAAAATCCTAAAAGGATGTTCAAATTTATCTGAAGTCTGAACAGTTTTTTACACTATTATCTTTGCTCTATATTTTGCTATTGCCACTTTAATTTTAACTTTTCCACATGGAATATAATACTGCTTCTCTTACACTGTCAGGAAAAGTTATCTCTTTGAATCCATGAAGAAAGGCTAAAAAGCAAGAGCCTCAGCATTTTTTTGTGAACCATCACAGTATCTTTGAGACAGAATAAATCAAGGTAAAGGAATTTAACTCAATGTATTAGAAAAAGGAAAAAAAAAAACCCCTTCTAAGGTACACTGTTTATTTTTAAAAACTGTTTGTTTTTAATTATCTTTGATTTCAGAAAAAGAAATATCAAGAAGTAACATTAAAATTTTTGGGGGGGCCTATTAAAAACAATGATCAAAGATAATGCCATATGACTTTGGGAAATGCACAATGTCAAACACAGTGCTATTCAGTTATCTTCCTAATACCCGTATAAGACACAGGGGTTCATGACGAGAAATTTCTGTAAAATGCCCTTGCCATTCCAAAGTTGGGTCTGTCCAATTATCTTTTATGATATTACTAAAAGTCCAAGAAATGGAGACAATTTCCTCCAATACTTTTACTCTATAGCAAATAAAACAGTGCTGTCTTCAGCAGCAGACTCCACCAACATACAAAAGCTGATTCTCAGCAATTGCTTTATGGGATTTGACCTATTTATATTTAACAAGTATCATTTAACTTTTAGTTTTTCTTTATTTGTTTTTGTTTTTTTTTTCTTTTTGTTTTTTCTTGTTTTTTTTTTTTCCTTTCTGAATCCATACTACCAAACAGAACACTTATGGTGCATAATTAATGCTAACAATGATCCTTAGCCAGAAAATTAGTATTGTGATCATTTCAAATAAACAGCTTCTATAATTTAAGTAACATTTTTTTCAGATAAAGATAATTGATATTCTGTAGCAGTTATTATATGTTGCTAGTTATCAATAAAAAACTTATACCCCCAAAATAATTTTAATTATTCAGTAAATTAAATTTGCTATACTTAAAAAGTAATTGTGTGTGTATGAGAATATGATTCACACCAGCCCACACTGGAATTCTTTGAATTGAGCATATATTAAGTACGTTAAGAATTGGTTTCTAAGAAAAAGACTTCCTTAGCTATAGTCAATTTTATTACCTTCCAAAAAATTAATGAGCAGGATATTAGTTAAGGCTGTATTGTGCATTCTATGCTCAGATGTAAAAGGCTTCATAATGTAAAAATAATGGGTGAGGTTTTGAAGGTGGATGAAGTTAAACTGTGGTTAAGAAAGAAATGAAAGGGATAAAACACTTGGAAAAATTATTATATAAACTCGGAAATAATACATGAGTTTGCAATTTAGAAAGATAATTAAAAAAAACAAACATAATTAAACATAAATATACTTAATTCAATTAAATATAGGTCAAGGCTTAAGAATAATCTATCTTTCATACACTTATTACCCCAATCGATGAGTACAGAAACTCTAATGCAACATATTAGCTAGTTACCACTATGTCAAAAGATGTCCAAATAGAGTAACAATTGAAAAAAAAATCATTGAAATAACATGACTTCACACTCTAAATCAAAGTAATGCCCATACTGCAAGAACTATAGTATCAATAGACTCTTCATGCAGTTATCATTACTCTTACCACTGTAAAACTAGTTCTGTGCTCTTTTTTTAGTGTAGTCTCTTGCTGACACTTAATTGACTTGAATATTTATTTATTTAAATCTCATCTGAGTCTCACCAGTGCCCCCATCTTGAATTTCTAGTTGCCTACAAGAGATTTCCACTTGGATGTACAGCTGGTCAAACTCAGCATGACCAAAGCCAAACTGGTTATCCACCCCATACCAAATTGACCCTGTGTCTACAAATGATCAATTTTCCAGATAATCTAGGCATTTTCCAATGACTGAGATACAAATTCTTGAAGTCACCTGTGTTCGCCTCTCTTTCAATGTCTGTATCCAATATATTACCAAGATTTACTGGATTTTTTTCTTCAAAATAATTATTGGATTTGCCTCTTCATTCCCATTTCACAATCCCTTATTATAATTTTAGCTTAGGTTTTCTTTGTCTCTAACCCAATAGGTCTCTTTGTTTTTTGGTTCTCTGAACCCTATCTCTTTTGTCCCTCCTACATATAATTATTAGGCAAGTCTTCCCATAACTGTAATGTTGTTCCTTCATCAACTACCTGCAAGAAAACAGCATTTCTTTCCAAATAAACTACTCTCTCCTCTATCTCATTTTCAAAGCTTTAGAAAAGTGAGTCATGGGGCGCCTGGGTGGCGCAGTCGGTTAAGCATCCGGCTTCAGCCAGGTCACGATCTCGCGGTCCGTGAGTTCGAGCCCCGCGTCCGGCTCTGGGCGGATGGCTCGGAGCCTGGAGCCTGTTTCCGATTCTGTGTCTCCCTCTCTCTCTGCCCCTCCCCTGTTCATGCTCTGTCTCTCTCTGTCCCAAAAATAAATAAAAACGTTGAAAAAAAAATTTAAAAAAAAAAAAAAGAAAAGTGAGTCATGTCACCATGTTTCCTACAGTGCCCCCCAAAATCTTATAATCTATGCAAATAGACCAATAAATACCTCATACATGGCATTCATATTAACATTTCCACACTTTTGTTAATACTGTTCTTTACAGTTGCAATATTCCCCCATCACAGTCCATTAATTAATATAATATTTATATTTTAAAGCATAATTTACTTCTTGGATGATAAGTCCTTTGATAGGAAGCAAAATACCATATTTATTTTAACCTCCTCCATTCAAAATGCTCTTTCCATTTTCCTCTATTTAATATAATTTCTGTCATCTTTCAAAGCCAAATTCACTTATTGAGATAAGAGACTCCTTAAAGGATGCAAGTATGTCATTTTAATTGTATATCCCGTATAGCATTAAAACAATACTGGAAATGAAATAAATGCTCAGTAAATATTATCATTTTATTGTCTGCATATAGAGAGAAATAAGATCCTTTAGCACTTTGTTCAATGTTATTAGAATGTGTGATATAACTGGATGTAGAAGATAAGGTACAGGGTTGCTTTCTTAGTGAATAAATTATCATAACAATGTTTCTCAGTTGATAGCACAAAGAAATTTCTTAGTTGTAGTATAAAGGTATTCTGGAGTTTACAAAACAATTGCTAAGACTTATCTGGTCTTCAATCTCCATTTTATCAAGCAAGGTGCAATGCGGTAATAGTAACAGTTAGTAGCAACTTTGGAAAAACAGTATTTGTCTTAATTCCCTGTTTACTCTCCCTACCTGTCTCTTTTGTGATATACTTCCTGAACCAGATTGCATCACATTTAAACTACTTGATGGAATTACTCCTACTGCCTTAAATCCAGAGATAATAATATGTGTTTAAAATCATATCACTTCTCTATTTTATTCAGTTAACTTTCTCTGAACAATGAGCAAAACACTAGAATGACTCTAAGCTTATGCATAGAAAAAAATGAGTAGAGATTTTAATCTTGAGTTTCCCCAAATGAGTGATTCGTAGGACTTAAGATATGACTTGTTTTGAAACACTACCTCATGAAATTCATTACCTTTAAAGGTAAAGACTCATATGACCTTCAGGCAGCTGCTAGATAGCCAACTCAGTAGAAACAGCACACAAAAAAAGTGGGCACGAGATACTATTTGATGACACAAGAGAAAACAACATGAAACTAGATGAGGTAGCTCAGAAATACTAAGAAACAATAGAGCTGTTCATGAAACAGAAGTCTAGGCACAATAATGCACCCCCTCTCCCCCCCCCCCCGTTAGCAGGGCTTTGGCTATGTATGAAAGCACTGCTTTAATGTGCACAGAAAGAAGTCTTAGCCATTATTCAGCCCTTTCAGGCACAGCTTCCCACCACTGCTGATCATTGTTGATAACATAATCCTTGAGCATTATTTAAGAGAGGTGCATGTAAATAGTGAGTGCTGACAGAGACACAGGATTGAAACTGGGAATCCCTTCTGCACTTAGTAATTCTAAGCACTGGGAGCTGAAACATGTGTTTAGGGGGCCTACTGTTTTTCCTGCCCTGAAAATGATTAAAAAAAGATTCCAATCTTTCTCTGATTACCCTAATATAAGATTACCTTTTTGTTATATTTGCTTGACACTTATTGAATTAATGCTTTAGGGTATCTGTACAAGCTAGTTGGATGCCCAATGGAGAATGTGATTGATTATTTTCTTGGTTAAGCAGATTACGTAGTTTTGTCTATAGTGCACTCTGTTTTGTTTTGGGGTTTTTTTCCCCCTCTTTTTCATTCTCTGATTGTGTAATAAGACAAGTCACTTTGCCTCACTCATGTCTCTTGTACTCAATTAAATGTTCCCAAGTTCTCTCTACTTCCTGAATGTCATGATTTCTACATATGGAACAAAGAATGCTTTGTGAGAAACTTGGATGGGAACATTGTTTGAACTGCTTTTAATGTCAGATTCTGAAGAATAAGGACTTCCATTGGGTTAGATTCAAGATAAGGAAGAGGAAGGTCAATGTTGAAATATGTAATTGCCTAATATTTAAACATTAAAATGTTTGAAAAAATAAATGTAAGAGTTATAAATAATGATTACCTATAAGTTAAGGAATGTCTAGATTAATCTTCGATTCAATATCTCCTAAAGTAAAACATCCTAAACCAGCAGCAGATGCCCCAAAGCTACCCAGATAATTTTTATTACATTTATAGAAATAGATACATTTTTTTCCTCAACTCTTTAAGCCCTTAAGGAAAATTTTATTTATATTATAGGTCTTTCCTTCATTCAATACAACTAGTATTTTTCTACTTTATACTACATTAAAATATTCAATGAAATATTTATGTATTTATTTATTAATATTTATTTATTTTTGGAGAGACAGAGAGAGACAGAACATGAGCAGGGGAGGGGCAGAGAGGGAGAGGGAATCATAGAATCTGAAGCAGACTCCAGGCTCTGAGTTGTCAGCACAGAGCCCGACACAGGGCTTGAACTCACGAACCATGAGATCATGAACTGAGCCGAAGTCAGTCACTCAACCAAAGGAGCCACTCAGGCGCCCCTTCACTGAAATATTTTTAAGACACCACAACAAGAGTACAAATCTTTATGTATATTAACAACTCAAAGAATCAAGTTATTATTCAATATCATCTTCTGCAACTTTAAAAGTATGCTATTGATTTCCTATAGCAAACTGAAGAAAAACCTAAAAATTAATTTGTCAATTTGCATGCAGTTTTATCATCCTCAAATATTTTGTCCATCAGATATGGACAAGTCCAAAAAGACTCTAAATTAAAAAAATATTTCAGGGGCGCCTGGGTGGCTCAGTCAGTTGAGTGTCCGACTTCGGCTCAGGTCATGAACTCACAGCTCGTGAGCTCGAGCCTTGCGTCGGGCTCTGTGCTGACAACTCAGAGCCTGCAGCCTGCTTCAGATTCTGTATCTCCCTCTCTCTCTGCCCCTAACCCACTCGCATTCTGTCTCTGTCTCTCTCAAAAATAAATAAACACTAAAAAAAATTAAAAATAAATAAATAAATAATACTTCATAAGCCTAAAATGTGGGTGTAGACACTGTGACACAAAAATTTAAGAAAACGTTTAAGCAACATTTAAGAAAAAACTAAAAATTAATTTGTCATTTTGCATTCAATTTTATCATCCTCAAATACTTTGTCTCTCAAATATGGACAAATCCATGAAGGCTCTAAATTTAAAATATATTTAATACACATAGAATATTTATGTGTGTACACTGTTGAACAAATAGAGAGCTAAAGAAATAATTCTCAAGAGGTGTTTCCATTAGTATTAGTATTCTCATCTGTCACCATCTGTCTCCTCTCTCATCCTCAGTTTCTTTTTTTTTTTTTTTAATTTTTTTTTTCAACGTTTATTTATTTTTGGGACAGAGAGAGACAGAGCATGAACGGGGGAGGGGCAGAGAGAGAGGGAGACACAGAATCGGAAACAGGCTCCAGGCTCTGAGCCATCAGCCCAGAGCCCGACGCGGGGCTCGAACTCCCGGACCGCGAGATCGTGACCTGGCTGAAGTCGGACGCTTAACCGACTGTGCCACCCAGGCGCCCCTCATCCTCAGTTTCTTAATCTGTAGAATGGGGAAGCTGCCCGGGTTATCACTAAAGCTTCCTTCTAACACTAATAATCCAAGATTTCATTTATATGGGTAATTATTTAAACAGCATACACAGGACAAAATTTACATTTATAAGTAAATCCTTGTAAAAGCTTTAACAAAATACTGCAATTAAAGCTCATCTCTTTCAATATATATAATATTCAAGTTTATGATTGAAAAAGAAGATAGTTTTATAAATGCCCCTAGTAAGATCTTAGGAAACTTTATCACTCTGAGAGCATAATTTAGTGAACTCTTGTCATTTATGCCTAACTACTATATTTTAGAGAATTGAAAACTGGCTTAGCTTGAACAATTTTACTGGTACCACAGTGTGTTGATTTTCTTTTGTTTGCTTCATGGATATATAGATAGATGGCTACAGAGACACTGACATAGATACAGACATAAATATAGAAAAATATGAAGATAATCACTAAATTCTACTCCTGAAACCAAAAAGTAAAATAAAATAAAATACTGAAAAAAAGGAGAAAGATACAGAGATACATAAAGGAGATAGAACACTTATCACTACAATAATTAAACATGCTTTTTTAACCAAATAAATACAAATCAAGAACCTGTGGATGAAATATATCAATTAGGTTGAGCATCTGACCCATATGTGAAGAGGCTAATGGTTCTGGGTGTGGCAAGCACCCCATGGTGGGGAGTGGGGAATCTGTAGTTAAAGCACTTTGCTACTGCTCCAACTTCCTGGTAGCCATTAATTATTTATTCTATCTTCCTCTCTATCTTCCTTGTATGTTCAACCACCCCAAAATGGCTGTGATTTTTCCAGATGTAGTTTATCTTCTCCTTTCTAGCTCATTTCTTCCTTATTTACTATATCCCTTTCAGAAGATAAAACAATGCTTATATTTAAATTACAGTGACAAGAAGACAATAACACAAATACAGTGATTAGTGGCCTCTAAGGGATCCTACACATTTATGTGAAGTAAATTCCTTGAAGGGCAAAACAAAAACTATATCTGACAATGCATAAAGTTACTTGAAGAATTATTAGCCATCGTGTGTGTGTGTGTGTGTGTGTGTGTGTGTGTGTGCGCAGTATTTTACTATGAAGCCTTTTAGTTACGATCATCTGATTATTTTGTTAGCATGTCTACAGTATTCGTTAGCCCTCTAATTTCTTTCAATTTCAAGATAAATGGTAAAATCTAACATTGAAAAAACATAGTATGCTTTACTAGCTAGTCACTGTAATTTTTACAAAATAAAAAAAAGAAAGACATCTGAAAGCCATATGATTTAAATATACCACATGCTCCAATACATAATATGATTAGAATTCTGTGTCTTATTTATAAATATGTGCTACGTATTTATCACGAAAAATATCACAAAATTAGAAACTGTTAAAACTTGATTTGAATTGATGATATTCTGTCTTTAACTACTTAGTTTATCAAGTTAAGGTTGGAGGAATAAATTTTGTTTGTTATGTTTTCACCTAAGGCCAAAACAAAGTAAACATTAGATTAGCTTGGATTTTACATCTAGTTAAATTATTTCAGTGCTCTAATGCATGAATCACTATATGTTTAGAGCTTTTACTTTCACTGTAAAACCGATTGGTTTTGATTCAATTGAAATTTCTTTTCACAAATATGAATCAAAAGTTTCTTATATTAGAACAAAGACGGTTAAGAACATAGTACCAGGAGTACATAACAACTTTGATTCATAGCCACTGTGATGATTATCTGAATAGTATAAAAAATGGGGATAAAAGTGATAATGGATTTGTATGCAAGTGTTGGTTTAGGAAACCTAAAACATTACTGATTTGATTTGCTTTGTGGTTTGATTACCAGAAAGTAATATAGCATTTGGCATATTTCCTTAACACCAGAAAAAGAATTTTTGTCTTAGATTATTTTATTAACATTGAAACAGGCTCTAAAATATAATAATATTCTTTGTTTGGATACAGGTATTTTATAATTTTGACACATATTTGGCAAGAAGATCACCTTTCTAATTAGTTTTACACATATAACATCATGTGATCCTCATTAATAAACAGCTTTGTAACAGCATTTAAAAATTTACCCTGCAGCATTCCACATCACCCAGCCTACCTATTCCCCAAAACTTGCTTCCCATTTTGGAAATTACAGTAAGCTAAACTGATTTGCAGGATTGTATGTTGGTATCTACTATTTTTAAATCTATGCAAAGTACGACCATGTGATTATTTTAATGATTTCTTATGATTCGCCATGGGCAGTAAACAGGAGGGACAATTTCAGGTTGTAGATATATTTTGTTTGGTCAAAACCACGCTTTAATCATTTTCTTAAATTTGAAATCAAGATTGTCCAGTTGTGCCCTAAAATCTTTTTCTTTCAACCATAATATCAGAATAAACTTGAATGTTTATTTTAGTTGTGCTACACTTTTCTTATTTCTGCATCTTTTGCAACACAATGTTTGTTGTTAGAAATAAGTTACAGAAAATACAACCATACCTAATCAGATGCATCTTGTATAAAGTCCACATAGACTCTGTGATTATCTACACTGTATGTGATATTTGATTTATTGTATGGGCCAAGAAAGCAGCTCTAATTTCTCAAACTGTAAACTCGGGGTGAGGAAGGCAAAATGGAATATGAGTTAGTTATCTTTAACCAAGAAAGCACGTAATATAAAGGACATTTTCTATTTTAAATGTAAGTAAATGATCCCAGTATTTTTATTTTAGTCAATCAACCAAATAAACTGAAAATTATGACAGATAAATTTATAGAGAAATTGTGAAGTAGCTTAAAAGAGTTATCTAACAGGGGTGCCTGAATAGCTCAGCCACTTAAGCTGTTGACTCTTGATTTTGGCTCAGGTCATGAGCTCAACGGTTTGTGAGTTCAGGCGTGCATTAAGCTCTGCACTGGCAGTTTGGAGCCTGCTTGGGATTCTCTCTCTCTCTGCCTCCCAACTCGTGTACACAATCTCTCTCTCAAAATAAATAAGTAAACTTAAGTTATCAAACATTGTTTCAGATTATAAAATATAGAAAAATAGATCATTCAACAAGCTGCAGTTTTATGACTCAAAAATAAATTAGTAGATAGGTAGTAGTAGTAAACAGTAATCCTAGATTAGAAACCATTCTCTAAAAGTTAAGTCAAGAGGTGGCTGGGTGGCTCATTCTGTTAAGCATCTGACTTCAGCTCAGGTCATGATATTGCAGCTCGTGAGTTCAAGCTCATGTCAGGCTGCATGCTGACAGCTCAGAGCCTGGAGCCTGCTTCAGATTCTGTGTCTCCCTCTCTCAGTCCCTCCCCTGCTTGCGCTCCCTCTCTTTCTCTCAAAAATAAATAACATTTAAAATAAAAATTTAAATTAAAAAATAAAATAAAAATTTAAGTCAAGACCTGAATTCTCTGTCACTTTAACCTATGAAATTATTTCTTTCTACATTAGATGCAAAATTTTAGAATACAGTTAATAATTTTAAGGGAAAATTATCATTTTCTAAATTATACTATCTCTTTTATCAAAAAGTCCCTAATTATGTGGACTTTGAAAATGGCATAAAATTATATCAGTCAATAGTCATGAAACTATCATTTACTTACAATATTTTAACTTCCAAATACTAGTTTTGAGTGGAAATAATGACGTTTAACTATTTAGCATATATCACACATTTATGCATTAGATTATAGTCACATCTTTCTTTTTATTCTTTTTTACTTCTTAGATTCTTGTTTTCCCAGTTTTATTGAGAAATAATTGGCCTACACTGTATATGTTTAAGGCATACAGCATGATGGTTTGACTTACATATATTGTGATTACCACAATTGGTTCAGCTAACATCTATCTTTTCGTATAGATTGAATAAAAAGAAGAAAAGAAAAGAACTAAAGAAAAAGGAAAGAAAAATTCTCCTGTGATGAGAACTCTTTTTTTTATTATGTTTTTAACGTTTATTTATTATTGAGAGAGAGAGAGAGAGAGAGAGAGAGAGAGACAGAGCATGAGCAGGGGAGGGACAGAGAGAGGGAGAGACACAGAATCTGAAGCAGGCTCCAGGCTCCTAGCTGGCAGCACAGAGCCTGATGCAGGGTTGGAACTCACAAATCTCAAGATCATGACCTGAGCCAAAGTCGGATGCTTAACCGACTGAACACCCAGGCGCCCCCTTTGATGAGAACTCTTAGGATTTACTCTCTTAACCACTTCCCTGTATTTCATATAGCAGTGTCAGTTATAGTCAACATGTTGATTTACATCCCTAGTACTTATTCATCTTATAACTGGAAATTTGTGCCTTTTCATCACTGTTCTCTAATTCTCTTTCCCATCACCCTCTGCCTCTGGTAGCCACACACCTCATCCCTTTTTCTATGAGTTTGTTGGTTTTTTCAGATTGCACATATACCACTGATAAATATACCACTGATAAATGTTTCTCTTATTCTTTACAAAACATTAAAGATAACTTTAAGTGATTTTGTTTAATGCTCAAGTTTTATAACAGCATAATATAATACAAGAGTTTTTAGAGTATATGCATTTTTAGAATAATTATTAAATAAGAACTTAGATGCATTATAATATTTATATTAGTTTGTATTCTCAAAACTCTAAGCACTTCCAATTTCATCATACTCTTTTCCACCATTGCTCTTTATATTACATTTATATAATTGAGTTGTTTTTTATTGTTTTATATATGTGTGAATATATATGTTTTATATATGTGTATATGTGTTTATATATTTGTTATTGTTTTATATACGTGTATATACATACATATACACACACGTATATGTTTACTTTTTCAAAGAGGCAAAGAACATATTTTATGCACTTCTAAAAGATGCATTTTTCTTCTGCCTTTTGATGCTTTAAATAGATTTACTTGTCCCAAGCCAATAAAATAGGAAATGTGCTCATGAAACAAGGCCAAGAAGTCCATCTGTGTCTGTTCATTTCTCTGAGCTATCAGTTCCTTAATTTCTCAAAATATTTTTTCATCTCAAGCATGACTATCTGCTTCACTAAACAAAGAGACTGTTCCAACTTTTTCTAGCAGTGGGAACCTTTTTTCTAAATCCCAAATGAACTTATTTATAAAGAAATTATCTTCTTCCTTCAACATCCAAAAATTCTCCATTCATTCTGAAACTATCTTAGTATGTATTGAAAATATTTAAATTACTATTTCCTGTCTCTCTTTACAGGGATTTCCAGGACGTTATCTCAATAATCACGTTCATAAAAAGTTGTTTTATCATTTCGAGTACTTCAGTAGAATTTCTCATGATTTTAATATCAAAATACCTTCTGCATTTATGACAGAGCCAGTGATTCAATAAGATTCTTGTTAATTATGCTTTATCCCCTGTATAACACCTCACAGCTATTTAACAAACTTTCAAACTTTGAATATCGTCTTACTAATAATTTAAAACATACTTCATAATTTCTTTTTTGAAGAGACTGCTTTAATTTCTAAACCATATTCTATTTGCACCTGGCTGACTCAGTTAAGCTTCTGATTCTTGGCTTCTGCTCAGGTCATGATCTCACAGTTTGTGGGTTAGAGCCCCACATTGGGCTCTGTGCTGACCTTGTGAAACCTGCTTGGGATTTTCTTCCTCCCTCTCTTTCTGCCTCTCACCCACTTGTGTGCACATGAATTCATGCTCTCTCTCTCTCTCTCTCAAAATAAATAAAACCTTAAAAAATGAAAAAAAAAATAAACTATTCCAAGACATTCAAGACACTAATACTGGTCCTGTCATGTTTTTCTCTATATGACTTCTAGTAAATTTTTTAACCATTCAGTGCCTCAATTTTCTTATGTATAAAATAAGGGGATCATGCATATTTGTCTTATCATTTCAAAAGAATTTTTTACTGCTCTTAGCAAAGTTTATTTTATTTACCTTCATTGTCTGTATCTGCTATGTTTTGGGGACATTAGGTCTCCATTTCTATTCTTTCTCTCTTAGCTCTCTGCCTTTTCATAGGAATGCTCCTTCTGGAATGAATGTACTTCTTTGTTACATATAGTATATTCTGAAAATTCATTAACTGAATAATAGTGAATTTAATATTCTACATTATTTTATATAATTATTTATTCTTTCTGCTAAGTCTTATTATTTCTCTTGTGCTCCTCCCCTGACCTCTCCTGAGGTAACACTGACTTCTAGTTCCTTAAATCTTTACATAAATGTCATATTATAACTAAGCAATATTTACTTTAACTCATCCTCAAACATGTTGAAAAGAGATTAGGATCAAGGAATAAGTAAACTGACTGAAACAAAATCTTACCCCATTTCAATCAGCTTAGATACGGGCATTCACACATCCTCAAAACCACATGAAAGATAATAGAGAACAAATTTAATAAATATTGGCATGTACAGAAGCTGCAGATAATAAGGTGACACAAAGCTTTCCTGATAAACCTAGTCTAGCTTCATATCTATCTATCTATCTATCTATCTATCTATCTATCTATCTATTTTTTTAATGTTTTTATTTAATTTTGAAGGAGAGAGAGAGACAGAACATGAGCGGGGGAGGAGCAGAGAGAGAGGGAGACACAGAATTCGAAGCAGGCTCCAGGCTCTGAGCTGTCAGTACAGAGCCTGTTGTGGGGCTCGAACCCACAAACTGTGGGGCTCAAACCCACAAACCTGAGCCGAAGCCGGACGCTCAACTGACCAAGCCACACAGGCGCCCCTAGCTTCATATATTTTACTGATATTTTAAAATAACCAAAGAGTATAATAAATTAAATTGTTAGAGGATTTTAAATTATTAGATCTGTACCAAGTAACACTTCGGACAAAACAATAAAAGACGGAGATAAAGTGGTCACGTGGTGCTGGAAAGCTCTGACTAATCAATGATTGAGAGTCAGGAAAGAAAGAAAAGAAAGAAAAGAAAGAAAGAAAGAAAGAAAGAAAGAAAGAAAGAAAGAAAGAAAGAAAGAAAGAAAGGAGGAATTCAGAAATGTGCACTCAATATGAAACAGAAGACAAAGAAGGCAGCAGAAGGAAGGGAGAAGAGAAAAAAATTCCAATGGCCCTGAGCACAATTAAAGATACACATTTGATTAGGATGTATTCATGGCCTGAAAAGTAGATGAAGTACTAAGTAACAAACTAATGTGTAACACGTTGCCTAATGCTATGACAGAACTCTGAATTTATGTCATGTGTTATAGTCATGTGTTAAAGATTAGAAACTTGAACTTCTAGGGAGAGAAAAAAAGTGATCAAAATGTTAGAACCGAACACCTAAAATATTAATTTTCAGGAAACATATTTCATTTAAAAATTGCAAAACAAATCGGTAGCTATACATTTCTTAAAGTCTTGCAGGCTTGAGACTTTAAACTTTGAACTTTAACTATAATTGTTAAAGTGGAGTTCTGTTTACAGGTGACTCAGTTTTGTCTTAATGCTATGGTGCCATGCATGCTGTTATCACTCCATTCAGCTCCAGTTCTATGATTAACTACTGGACCTATGTCAGGTTGCTTTACTTCTTCAGACTTTAGTGTCTTCATTTATTTCATGGAGTTCTATTGATTATATGTTAAAATTTTGTTCACCAGTCACAGACCTAGAACTTTATAGAAGGTGATTTTATTTAAAATGGTGTTCGTACTTTTGTTACTAAACATATAATTCAGTTTTCTTAAATGTCATCATATATTTAAATGACACAGACAATTCCTGTCACTCCACTAATTTAATTTGTTCTATTTAAAAGTGTTTCAAGAATTTATGACTTTGTACTGTAAAATAATATATGTGTGTCTCAATGTTGTATTTACTTATACTGAATTAAATCCCTTAATATTTTTATATTGTTGCTATATTTAATTTATACTGCAAATCTCTGGCAATCTTCTAGCAAGCTTTTTAAGATAGTCATTTTATTGCTTTGCTCATGATGAATTCTGCCATTGTTCATAACCTGTTAAGTATACAAGTGCTTGATTTTTAAAACAGTAAATGAGGAAAAAACAATCAAAAGCAATGTGTCGTTGTTTAGTATGATACCATTTCCTAGTGAGGATGAATGTTCACTAATATTTATTAGGTCAGTCAATCCAATCTCAGGTAGGTAACAGGTGGTACATAGATCCAGAGACTGCAAATGTCTCTGTCTGTTGTAGTCTGGCATATGGTCTTTGGATACATTATAGACAATCATATGAATTGGACAACATCTTCTATAGACAATGCTTAACACTGAAACACCAGTTATTCTTTTCTAACTTCCTGAGCCTACTGTGCAGATTTTGTGCCTTTTTGTAATGCCTCCTCACCTTTCATGTCTTTTAGAGTACTGTCTCTGGGTGGATTAGTTTCTTATTATCTCATACTTTGTCATGTACGTTTGTCGTTTTGCAATGTTAAATTTTAAATCCTTCCATTTAGACTGAACACATAATAAGTTTGCATTTCTCCACATTGCTTAGTCTATATTCTAGAAATAATGGGTCCTCAAGAATTTGGAGATGGATTTAAGTCTCTGGAGTTTATGGTCTTTATCCTAAGGTTTAAAAAAGACACACAAATACACACAGAATCTTACTTTATATGTAAAATTTAAAAGCTAAAGCATTTGTAGGAAATCGAGGTTAAAAGGAAAAGGAAAAAAATGTAGCTTCTCTCAATAAATTGGATTTTTGAAATAATATTTTGCATATATTTTAGTGTATAATGTAATCTCTGAATGGGCTTTCATATTTGAATCAAGGAGATATGATTATTATCTCCAGTTGCTGTTTGTTGTAGTAAAAATCATCTTTATCATCCAGAACTTTTATCCATATAACTGTAACTGTCTTATATAATACTTTCTCATTTACTCAAACAAAAAATACAAATTCTGCCTTTGTATTTCTGACATAATTTAACTATAGTCCTTAGCAGGTTATCTCAAGTATATATTAGGTTTTATGAATGGGAAATAGATAAGGGAATATATTTATCATATTGTGATTTATATAGCTAATACTTAGTGAAATGTTGATGGGTGGATGGGGAGAGGAAGAGAAAGAGAGAGAGAATTGATAGATCTAGCTGGAATAAGTTTCAGAAAATGGACAACAACAACAAAAATCATGGAGTATTATCATTTAGGACCCAATTGAAATTTATATAATCTCAATCTTGTTATAAGCTATGATCATTGACAATATTCTGGGTGCACATTATCTTATGATCACAAACCAAATAAATAGTACACCTTAGCTTATTCTAAGAAAGAAATAAGCACACCTGGTCTAAATTTTAAAAAGAGTGGCTACCATTTATGAAGCTTTTATCTAACAGCATTTTTTATTTGCAATAGGCTAAGACCTAAGCTATGATACTTTCCATTAACTACCAATGAGAATATATAAGAGGAACTGGAAAGCTGCAAACTAAAGATTAAAATGAATGAATGCCTTACAGGATGGATCATAGAATCCTTTGATAATTTGCATTCATTTTAAGAGGAGCTATCCAAAATTGCTACCTGTCCAATCTGCATAAGATGAGCAAACTAGAAGCATGTAGATAAAAATGCTGGTTGTCCCTAAATGGGCCATTTAATATCACTATAGTTGACTTTTAGACACTCAAGGCTTACATGTGTGTTGAATATGCTTATTTTCTGGCTTTTTTTTTTGCAATTGTGCTATTTATATTCCATATAGAATAAGAACACTAATAATTATCATTTGATGTTGTCCCATATGTAAATGAGATTTAAAATACAGTGACCTCCTTCAGCCCTGCTTCCAGAGTATGGGTCATAAGGTAGACAAATATGAGTCTAACAGAAAAATTACAACCTCATAAAAATATGTAGCTTCAAAATATGTCCAAAATTAAAATCTACATAATTCATCTATCTGAAGTGCTGATCATTTATAGAATAGACAACTCATTTCACCTTTACAATAAATACAAAATAAAGTATCAACTATTTTTAATACTTCCTCCTTTAGCAAATAAGGTAAGATTACTAATAAAACTGGAATTTATTTAAGCCATGTGCTTGTTCTCAATCATAATTTGTCAGCACGGAATTTTTTTTTTGCTAGGTTTATCATTATTCCAAAATAAAGCCTTTTTCTTTTTCCAGTTATCTATTTTATAACTATCAATAAATGTAAGGAAATTTCTAAATATTCAGTGATTGTCCTTCTGAAAATTTAAGAGCCACCTGGGTAGTTCAGTTGGTTAAGTGTCCAGCTCTTGATTTCCACTCTGATCATGATCTCACAGTTTGTGAGTTCAAGTCCCACATTGGGCTCTGTGCTGTTAGCTCCTGCTTGGGACTCTCTCTCTTCCTCTCTCTGCTCCTCCCTCACTCATGTGATTTCTTTCTCTCTCTCTCAATATAAATAAACTTAAAAAAATAGAAAATCTTGATTTTACGACCAAATCCACAAATAAGTAATAATGAGTTATTTTGAGACCAGACATTTTTAAAATGAAAGTTAATTTTTTAAATTCCCTAATTGAATTAAAATTTTTCACACTCATTTTATTTTATTATTATTTTTTAGAGTGGGAGGAGAGAACGTGAGTAGAGGAGGGGCAAAGAGAAAGGAAGAGAAGGCTTAAGCAGGCTCCATGCACAGCAAGAAGTCCCATGCAGGGCTTGATATCATGACCATGAGATGATGACCTGAGCCCAAATCAAGAGTCGATGCTTAACCAGGTACCCCTCACTATTTTATTTCTAAGTAAAGAGGAAAAATGTCCCATGGCCCAAAATGTTTAGAAAATGCCGAGTTAAACAAACATACCCAAACTTCTTTACTGCAAGGTTTTTCAGAGACTTTAATCTGCTAATAGTGAATCTTCAAGAGGATCTGGTATATAGTTCTCCTGACTTTATTTGATCATATGACTCTCTTGGGTTCACTTTCCCCCCTTAGAAACAGCTTAGCATCTGATGGTTTATAAATCCTGCTGTATGATATGCATAAGTATTATGGAGCCTATCACATGTAACAATTTTTTGCACCAACTTATTTATTGCTTTATAAAAGTAAGGAAAAATATTGATGTATTAGGATATTCCATAACAAAAATAAATCAGATTTTTTCTATGGGATTGAAATTTTATATTTTGGGGGCCCTGGGTGGCTCAATTGGGTAAGTGTCCAACTCTTGATTTTGGTTCAGATCATGATCTCACTGTTAGTGACGCGGAGCCCTGCATAGGGCTCTGTGCTGACAGAATGGATGGAGCCTGCTTGGAATTCTCTCTCTCTTCTCTCTTTGTCCCTCCCCCCCCCCCACTCATGCTAGCTCTCTTTTTCTGTCTCAAAATAAGTAAATAAACCAAAAAAAAAGAAAATTTATATTTTGATAGCATCATTTAAGATAATATTAGAATAACGATTCATGCTTCCTAAACAAAACTAATTTGGTAAATTCATGTCTCAAGAATATAGGCTAGCACCAGAAAGAAACTACTAAAGCCCTCTTAAAATATAAATATTTACACTTAACTTTTCATACATTTTTAAACAAGCATGATTAACTTGTTTTAAAGAGAATACCAGTTGAAAACAATTAACAGGAAGGGAATAGTCGGGCTATTCAAAAATAGGCACCCTGATAACAGACAAGAAAAAAAGAAAACTTCAGAAATGGACATTTGAAATAAGGAATTTGGGAGAATTTCATGTGTGGCTAAACATTACTTCACACTTTAAGAAGTCTTGTTGATAGGCACAGCCAATTACATACCTGATAACATCTTACTTACAAAAGAACTGAGGTGACAGTATATTCAGATAAAAGAAACAAATCTGTACCCTTTTTTGCAGCTAGGAAATAAAACTCTAGCCAAGAACATATAGAGAAGAGGGAGACTTTCATTTCTGAGGTAAAGGCACTCTCTTTTGTCTTTTGCTTTTCCTTTTGACGTTCTTCCTGCCTAAGACACAGAAAGGACGGCTGGAGTTTTCGTGACCATCTCACAGTCCTGAGGATAAAAGCCTCATTCTAAGAACAGTGTAGCAAGCAGATAGAAGGTGCCAAGTTTCTTGATATCACCTTTCAGCATTGGTTTCAGCCTTGCCCTGCCTAAGTTTAGGTTCCATGAGAAAAGTAAACCTCCTATTTTTAGTCAGGTTTCCTACTACCTACATGTGAACCTATTCCTACTAACAAGCTCTGAACCTATTACTGAACTTTCAGAGGATGTTAATTTGAGTATATATTATTACCGAATGATCTTAGACAATTTTATTCCTTTCAATACTTTTTATTAAAAACTATAAGCAAGGAAAACCATCTCGTAGTTTAAAAGTTTCCATGTAAAGAGTTGAAATTTTCTAATTTAATGATAACATCTCAATCATTCAGAAAATACCAGAATCTACAAGGACTCATTCCATGAGACTGTCACCTTGCTGAAGTTTTCCTTAGTGTATTTTCTTTTTTCCATAGATATTTTAATGTGCGGTTAACTGCAAAAAATAATGCTAATTGTTTAGATACTAAATTATTTCCATGAGAGAAAGGATTGATTAATACTTAAGTTTGGAATTACTTCAAAGATTCTAATTGTATTAATAAAAATCCAGCTCTTCACTTTTGCTTTTGAGGCTCCATAACCTTGCCATTATCTTCCACATATTTTTCCGGTACATCCTACATATCTGTACAAGCACATCCACCTATGCTACCTGCTATTCACTTTTATGATCTATGCTTATCCCTTCATTTGAACATGTTATATATTAGCAGTATTCTGGAGCCGGCTTATATGGCTAGAAGAGCCAATTTTGTACCTATCTTTCCAAATCTGAATTCAGTAAGGCATCACTGGTAGCTTGGTATTAATCATATCAGCAATATTTACACCACTAAAATTGTCAATTGCTACAAATCAAAGATTCTCTCCTTGCCATAGCCAGTTATTAAGCAAGTACCATCACATCACTGAACAATATACACCATTTATGTTATATTTGCATGCCATATGTTGTTCATTAATTAACGCTGGCATTGTTTAGTTGGTAGCTTTAGTACGAGAAAGTCACCAAAGTTACACAGAATGAAGAACAAGGATTATCTGTATATGAATGCTACAATAATATGCTACTGAACATATTATTTAGTAGATCTAAATGGATTGGAAGGGCTTAATGAGATGGTAACAATGATCAGTTCCACTGATTTGTAATTTATCAACAGCAAATTTAAATTATGATCAATTTTCATTAAAATATAACCTTGAGGAGAAATAAACATTACTATCAGCTATAAATATATAACAAGAAACAATAAATAACAAGGGTTTTCAAATTGTAAGGCTTCCTCTTAATTACCATTTAAAATTTATAATTGATATAGGAAATTAACTTAAACAGTAGTCTAATTTCAGATCCTTATGACCTATTTTTATCCTAAGCAACTTTTTAATAAAGTTAAGTTATAATGGTATACTGCAACATACTCCAATTTTAAACTACCTAAGATTGTTTTTATTGTGATAGAACAAAAAAGTCCTTACTATCATCATCTACTGATCATTTTAAGATTCCCGAAGGAAAGGCATTATTTTGGTTGCCATAAAATTCAACTTAATTTTACAAGTGTAAAATAAAAATATATAATTCTACACTTAAAGCTGGAATCTATTTTTAAAATTATACGGTGGCTTTCATATAGCCTCATTAAATAGCTACTAATACAGTTCTTTTAAACACCCAATTGTCCAATCAAATTAAATTAAGAGTGGCTTTAAATTGGAAATAATAAGGAAAATGGCTTGCATATCAACATTGCATAAGAAAGCACAGGTTCGTCCTATCAATAATTTCTTACCAATATAGCTATTTGTTTGTAAGTGAAGTACCAAACATTACAAAAACAGTTATTTTTAAATTAGTTTGAACATAATTTACATTTAAAAGAATTCTTTCTTAGACTTACATACCAGAAGCAAGTGTTTAGCTTGCAAACACTTGCTAAGGATTTTAAAGCAGTAAGTCCAGTATTAAAAGGCTCAAGGCAGACTGTCCTCAGATCAGTCAAGCAGCCATGTCATTTCTAATACTGGAAAATGAAACAGACTATTCTTTTAGAGAAATGGACACTCAATAAGTAAATGATTTTATCAGCAAGAACCTGAAGCTAGCATTGGAAAGGTAGCATCTGATTTTCTAGCATCACTTGGATGTTTAAGTTGATTTGGCTAATATGTAAATATCTGGATTATAAAAAAAAAATAGCACATCAGCTACCATGAACATGCAAGGCACATAAAGTTTTTTTTCTAATTGAGTTTTTAACTATAAAATAATTTTAATAAGTTTCACAAGGTCTAATGAGTTTTGGGCTTTCTTTCCTTCCAACTGAATATCTTTTGAAATTATACTCTATTGTATCAAATATACCAATAAAATATTTTAAAATTAAGTGGATGTACTGCATTTGCAGTTAAGTATCTAAAACAACTGAAGTATGTTTGGAAAGCATTCACTATTTTTTTTGCAACTCAAATATCTGACTTAGCAGATATCAATATGAATGTTTTAAAATTGGGGGCAGAAGAAATATCTTATATATAATTTTTAACATCTTCCTGATTTAAAAAAAATTGAAGCCCTAATTGAAAATTAAAGCAGTGATATGAAAAATTTTAAATCAACATACAGTTCCCTGAATGTGAATATCGATTTTGCATCTCCTTCTACAACAAAATTTTCATTATTTTCTTTTTATTTTCCTTTTATTTTTTTGGTAATATCACTTTAGTAATACCAGTTTCCAAAACATATCTTCAGTCAGTCTAGTGAATTGTTAAACTTATATTGAAACACACCTCCCAGCACCCCCATTCTCAGTACCAATAATAATAAGGGAAGCAGGGAAACACTTACCTAATTTTATTATGTTAAAATAATATTCAGGTGCATATTCTGAACCAACTTAGATGACAGTTGTAGCCCTATTCTGTTTATAATGTTTATCATGCCAGTAACATTCAAAACCTACAATTTCACCTTTGCTTCAAATATTAAATCCATTAATTTAATAGAAAAATCTATTATAAATTCATTCACCTCATTTATCATCTCAAGAGTAGTCAGACAGGGGCACATGAAAATGGGAAATATTTTATAATAATTAACTTTGGATTAAACATCTTTCATAAAGAGTAGCAGGAAATTAAATATTATCCAGTCTGGGGTGGGGCAGAGAGAATTATCTTTTATAGATTTTGTATAGTACTGAAACTAAACATAGGTTTCAATCCAGTGTACATTTAAAAAAAAGAAAGAATTACTGTAGTTTTAAAGTGCAGGCATATATAATTACTTCATTAGTAAGGTTTTTGTCATGAAGTCTGTCAGGTTAATTTCTAGGCTTCCAAACAAAATTCCAAAAGTAGGTATAAAATCAACATATTTATAACTGAGATAACTTCACATTTTTATACTGTCCCTCTTTTTGTAAGATTTAACTAAAAATATTAAAATTTATAGGTGTTGAAAATCAATAGAATAGTTTGTGTTGTCATCTGTTTTACTAATTCTATTTACATACAAAATGGATACTGTCCAGCTCTTACTATTTGAATATCATATTGAAATCCCTATTGCAATTGGAGAGACATATGATATTTTTTCTAAAAATATATATATGTATATATACCCAACAGGATTGATATGAAAACAATTTAACTTGAATGATGTAATTATGTAATGGAATGTAAAAAATTATAGCAAGTAAGGTGCCGTGACATGCTGTAATGGATGAAGTTACACTGGTTGATGACACTATATCTCCTACTCATTAATTATTTGGATAGAGTGCATTATTTTTACATAGCATGAAGAAATAAGTCATAAATTACCACTAAAAATTACATCTATACATTTTCATTTAATATTAGTGATATTTCTTCCTCATCCATGAATTATGGAAAAAAATCAAAAGAATATCAATAGCACTTTGAGTTGCTAGGAAAGCTCATAATGTGGTGCGATTTTTTTTACAATATGCAGCTAGTAATTTTTAGGGGAAGAAAGTGAGCATTTCTAGAAAAATGACTTATAAAACAAGTAAGTTTACATGTTTATGAGGCAAATCTGCACATGTGTGGCTTGCTAATGTGTCCTATTTAGGTGCCTAAGTGACTGGAAATATTTTTAACCTACCTTATTTGCAATTCTAAAGATAAAGACACATTTCTTAAGTGTAGCTAATTGAGTGATTCTTTCAAGTTATTATAAAACAACATACTGCTAACATGTAGCTCAAATATTTTATACAGGACTAGTTTAAAAATCATAACTAAAAAGTTAGCCAAGCTCTTTTTTTTCTAAAATCTTACAAGGAAAAAGTGAATTTAACATGGCAGTCAAAATGAACCAAGTGATATAAATTCCTTTTCTGTTTTCTATTTTCTTCTAAATCTGTTTTCTTTTCTTTAAGACAACTTTCTCCCTATAATCAATTAGAATTTAAAAAGGGTAATAATGCTAGCATTAAACAAGGGAAACATTTCAAATCTCACTTGCTACTGGTATAATAGTGTGGTTGTGTATATCCATTCATTCCTTACATCAAATCTTAAAAAACAAAAAATTACTGAAAAAAGAAACTAATGAATTAATCTCTCCATTGTTCTTAGATAAAACCTGGCCACTGTTGACATGTAATTTGTATTAGTTTCCTTCCTTTTCTCTCTCAATGACTTCCTCCACAAAACCCACCAGCCTAGTACAAGACTATATAGGAAAACATCCATTTGAAAGAACTCTCACACCAAAGAATCTACAACAAAAGGACACCTTTATCCAGGTGAAAACGTTACTTACTTAGGTATCAAGCTTACCGTTAAAAAAATTGACTTATTTTTCTACATTTTTCAAGGGAACTGACTTTTTTGAGCAGAGTACTCTCAATCATTGTACAGAGACATATAGGGGGGAAAACCCTACTTTTCAGAATATAAAGACCTTTGTTAGATGATGGAGACCCCTCGTCCGGAAAGTCCGAGGGGATCATTTTTCTGGGGGCTATAGAAAAACAGAAGCACAATTTTGTTTTGAGAATTAACACAGAACGAACGAGGTGGGAGGATGACTTCTTACAAACAATTCACAGTACTCTGCAGCTGTGGGAGAAGTAGCTGTCTATAGACTACAAAATATGGAAGAATAAGTGCATCACTTGGTAACAAATGATTGGTTCTCTTTATCTTGTTGGTTCTTAAGAGTCATCTCAAAGAATTTCTTTCTTATGTTAAAACTCTCTCATACACACACACACATAAACACACGCACATACACACACACACAAAGGAAAGAAATAAAGAGGAAGAGAAACAGCCATTCACAGTATTATTCTTGTCCTATTAGTTTTCCATGCGAATTACCTACTGAGAAATGTATGAAACATAGTGGCAAGTGTCAAAAATGACACTATACTCCATTCTAAATCTTTCAAAGAAAAAAATCTTTTACAAGACTATTGCTTCTCATCAGTCAGTGTGTGTGTGTGTGTGTGTGTGTGTGTGTGTGTGTGTGTGTAAACAGAATTACATATTCCATAAAGGATTCATTAAAAACAGAACTGTCATTTGTTGGTAGCAAGTATAATAATTTAATAACATTCATCTTCAAGTTTTTAGCATTCTCGAGTTTCTTAACATTACTCTCTATATAGTATAACTTATTAAAATTATTATCTGTGATTTTCAGAGCTAGACACTGTGAAACTTCTAAATTGAAACAAATTATAATAGGGTGACCATAGTCCTCAGAAGCTCATTGGCCAGGATACTTATTGAGAGGACATTCTTGCAATGACTAGACAGAGAGGTGGTTTTCCACCTCTAGAAGTCTTGAATTCAATTTGGCGATGGAGGCAAGGAAAGATAAAGAGGAAAATAATTTACCTATAGGATATGAAAAATAAAAATGGGCTATCAAACTTCTGCTCTTGCATTTACATTCACTTTTGCCCTAACAATAAAAAAATTCTGTCAAAAATTAATTTGGTAAGAGAGATTAAAACTTCTAAAAGAAACTCAAGTACAATTATCTTTAAAAGATGCCAAAAAGCGTTAGATTACAGAAGATTACCAAAATAAGTAGCTTAATTTTAAATTGTTTTTGTCTTACTTGATTTTTTCAAATCTTTTATTCTTGTAAGTGTCTAGCATAATTATAAAATGTAGAGGTAGAAAATATGTTTATTTTTTCTTAAAGTGATTGAGATTCTGATTCTTCAGCCTTTACAATTGCAGTCAAAATTTCCACTGCCTCCATTATCTAGATACAATATTCACCATAAGCTGAAAATAAGTCACCAATTTAACCTTTCAATTGCTTTGGTTCTACTAGTACAAATGAAGAATTTTTTCTGGTGTAATAACTCCATCTCTATTTTGTAGTCATGAACATCATTGGAATCATTACAAATAAGGAGGTAAATTATTTTATAATAGATTTACCAAGTAACAATTGTGAAAAAAAACTTTATTAACGTAGAAATAACTTCATCTCCTATGGAAATGTGGTTTGAAAGTGCATTTAGTTTTATCGATGATGACTTTTAGGTCCATAGCTGAGGTATTTGCTAATATAATCAATTTTAATAATCACTTTCATATGTGTGAAAGGCATACTAGAAAACAGCATTATTTCAAACCGAATTTTCATTAAATTCTCAGAAAACTGCTAAATCAATAAAAGCAGATAGGTTTTCCTGAAATTTACTTAAGTAAAAAAAAGTCTAAAAAATTAAAGAAAAATATATCTAAAATTGTGTTATGGAAAGGTAAGACTGAAATGGTTTTCTAGTAAGAGGTGGGCAAGTGGTGGCAAAGGCACACAACAAAATTGGCATTTCGTTTCAATGTGACAACAGTCTTTTTGACAGCATATTAGTTTAACATTGAACATCCCACCAAAACAGTTATCCATTTCCAAGTGCATAATAAGTCATTGTTGTCCTTCACTGTACATTAAATGTCACCCATCATTGTGACAAGAATATAAAAGCTATTGCACACTAGCCAGGAGCCTAGATCAAAGCTGTTGATGCAAGCACTTTGGACATGGCTTTCTAAACTCAGTTAAACCGTCAAAAACACTATGTTTAGAACATCTTTACCTCCGAGCACCAAGAGAAATACAGAGTATTTTTACAAATGTAAGAACTCTCAGTAAGGCAGTAGCCTTGTCATCTTGTGACTCCAGACCATGTTAGTGCCAAAATGTGTGTCAAGACGGTCCTGGTGCTCACCGTATTTATAAACCCTTGAGCAGATTCTAGGGAGACCACCTCCTGCTGTCTAATCCAATAATACAATAGATGAGATTCTAATATTCTAAAAATCATGCAAAGTAATTCAACCCCAAAACACATAAGAAACTCCTATATTCTTTTTAACTTAGAAAAACTAATGTTATGTACTTAACACATACCGAATATTCTTGGATTTGTTATCTTTGCTAAGGCCAGGTTAGCCAATATTGCTAGCTTTCTTTTACTCTTTTTCCTATATTTGATCATATTCACTTGTTCATTTCAGTAACCTAAGACATTTCTCTGTAATAAAATTCTTACAAAAAATGGTTTAGTATTACTCTTCTTCCCCAGTTTATTTGTATTTAATTTTAAAATGTCAATCTTAGAATAAAATATGCAATATTATTATACGCTTGGTGAATTATTACTACAGTTCCATCAATCCTGTTGGAGGAAAATGTGTATAGCATTAGTCTCTTCTTTTAAGTTTGGTCTTCAGTTATTCACCTCTATACCAAATTACTAAGAACTCTAGACCAAGATTTACATGCTGATTTTCAAAACAGCTCTGGTCTTGAAGACACCTATTGTTAAAAGAAAAAAAAAAAATTTTTTCTAACATTATGGGCATTTAAATTGGCTCCATTTTATAAATAGTATCTACTGTGTCCATATTATCAGTTGTTTAATAAAGAAAATATTTGAAGCAAGGTGAAAAATACCTCTCATTCTGAGTATAAAGGGTGGATTTCCTAACCAGACTCTTTATATGACTAACTGCTGTCTCTATACTAATATACCTAGGTCAGAGGAAAATAGAAAGAGAGAGGGAAAGGTTTAGGGACAAACGTGATTATGTACAAGTTTGTCATGTATAAGATTTCTTCCTAATCTTCTGTCAGCCAAGAGCTATGCTTAGGATATCCAGGATAAGGCCATTCCATATCTAGAATGCTGTACCTCAGGCTTATCTTTACTGTGAAAAGAGTTCTCAGCTAATTCAGACAAGCATGCTGATTATGTCATTATGCTATAAACAAGAAAGCAACTATTTGCAAGAGACCATCGATTATGAAACCATACCAAGAAAATAAGACCATATATCTCTTTCTTAATAATGGTTAAAAAAATTTAGAGCATTTGTTAAGTATTTCTTAGATAATCTTTTTCTATATAGGAAGGGTGAAGGGAAATTTTTAAGAGCTATCACAGTAACAATCTGCTTTTAAATTTAATTTTAGAAAACATAAATTCTAACAATTATGATCAGTACTTAATTTATTACAAAATTTTGTTGTTGACATGGTATTATTGTAGAACTTTGTTTCTGTGATGTTCAGTGAGAATGAAACACATAGATGAGAATTTTTTCAAATGTAAATGGTCTTTCTCTGTAATTATTATGGAGATGAAGATAAAAAGTATACATAAATAAAATGCCATATCTATATGTTAACATTAATATAATATAATAATATTAGTAAGTTCATTAGTGATCTCTAAATAACATAAGACACAGTCTTCATTCATAGGTAAAATAAAAATTCTGTGTTTATTTTGTATTGATAAGAAATACCATAATACCATTTATATTACAAAGGTAATTAAGTTCTGCAATGAAATCTGGACATTTTTGCCTGCTTTGCATATTATGAACTTTCATTGTGAGAGGAGTTCAATACCACATGACACTGAGTATTTTTTTAAGTGAAGTATATTGGATTTTAATTATATAAATTTATTTGGCTTTGGAAGTTCAGTTAAGAATTTAATTGGATTCTATTTCAAGAATTTCCTTTTAATCTGAGTTCTTAGTGTGTTGTTTTTAAATTTAGCAAATATTTATACATTATTTTAATATAGAGTATTGAATAAAATATTTCAGGAATAATCTTCAAAGAATTTATTTTCATATTATGTACTATTTACCAAGATATTTATTAGTTAATATAGGATATCTAACATTTTTTATCATTTAATAAAATATGTGTTAATTTACCTATAAATGAAGATATTATACTTAATTTTTGAAATTGTATGAGACTGTTTGCATTGAATAAGATGCTGAAATAGAATCATTTTCAAATTCCATTCATTTAATAACTAACAACAAAATATAACAGTAATATTCCAAAATTTAATGACACTAAAAAATTGCATATCAACTAATGTTACATTCTCAAAAAGAATGACATAGATGTATTTATTTTGTGTAAAATTAGCACAGGTTACCATAATTATACAGATATTATATCACTATTTTATTTGATAGTTATCAGTGAGAGTTAAAAATATTTTGAAAATTAGATCACTGCATAGCTGTTCCACGTCTCTATTTGCAAATGTAATTTTAAGCTAGAAAATAATTCAGATGTTTCAATATTTGCTTTTGAATGTAATCTCAGAAGATTTGGGCTCAGAAAATTAGGAATATCTGAAATTCCTAATACAAGTTTGAGGTAACTCAATAGTCTCTGCTTAAGGTCCCCTGGAAACTACATTAGACTTAATTCAGCTTGACTGATGCCTGCACAATTGTCTCAGAATGGTATCAGGACATTTGCCCCTAGGTTTTGATTTTATCCTTCCTGGGAACTTTTGTTAATTTGATTAAGAAGGAACAGGTGTACCTGCAGACAGCATGAAAGACTTTTTTCTATACTTTGGAGTATTTATTTTTCTGTTTGCCTTGTGGGCAGGCCATAGAGTTCTCCAACCATTGAATTATTTAAACTGTAATCTTTGAACTCATTTCTCTGACTACATATGAAACACGATGGTTTACATTGGCCGCTATAAAATATATGTAACTAATGCAAAGATGTTCAAAAATGAAAAGGCTGTTTTGTCTTCACAAGATACGGAAAAAGTTAGAGCTAAAGACTTATGAATTTTATAGTCCAAATTCTCATTTTTGAGGGGAGAATTCTAAACTTCAAATACAAATATTAATATGATCTACCATACAGCTACCAAAGCTATATGTACTCATGGTACCAATACAAATTTTCAGACAAATGCAAATGGTAATTGTCTGAAGGACTCATGTGTCAATATTAAATCAATTGGGGGAAATTATAAGTTTTCATAACATTTATATGTAAATATCAAAAATATCTGTGTATACCTATAAAAATGTGTATATATCAAAAATCTTATGCTATTCTAGAAGTGATTCCTCTTTTAACTGAATGAACTAAGTGGGTTTTTATTGTTTGTTTATTTTTTGCTAGGAACAAATATATGACTTCATTGAGAAAAGAATAAGTTTAAGAAAGGATAAATATCCTTAGTGACAAATTTATCAGAAGAAGCTATATAATACAATTGAAAAAATAACCTTCTTATTTAATATTTAATTTTGATAATAGAGCAAAAACATTTGTAGTTATACATTATAATTATTTTGTAGAAAAATGAGTAATTTTATGTGGAAAATAACGGTAGTTTTTTTATACATAAAGTGCTTATTTTTAATTAGCCTTGGTTCATTAAAAAAAAAAGCCTCCTTTTAAATCTTACCTCTTTGTTTTTTCTTATGACTTATTTATCAATTCAAATTAGTAAAATACACTATTTTACTGTCTCGCTCAAGAGCAAAATGAGGAAATAATTTTTATGGAATAATAATTTGGACGGCTTTTAGATTCTAATTAAAAAGAGTAAACTTTCCCACAGTTATAGCTTACTGACACAACCAGCATGCTTTCTGCCCAAAAAGGCAGTACAGTATATTTTAATAAGGTATGTGACTCTTAAAAGTTCATTATTTCAGCACCCCAAGGGAAATAAAGAAGAAGAAAAGTAAAATTATTGTGACTTTTGACAATTATTAGTTAGAAAAAGGAGGTAACAATTGCCAAAAAAATCACAAAAGTGAGCATGTTACCTGGCTATGACAAAGAGCACACAACTGACACCCAAGTAAGCCAGCAGAATATACATCCAGATATCAGGGGAGAGAGGATTCAGGAAGGAGAAGACGCCTGGGTTTGTACCATTGGGCTTGCGGTACAAAATACTTATTCCAAGTGTCATAAAGGGCTTGGAAAAGTCGATGACCTTCTCTCGAACGTAGGTAATAGCCAGTGGGGCAACTGCAAGGTCAGCTTTCTGTAGAGAGAAACAGAAAACAGGGGAAAAAATTGGTTCTAAGTCTCAAAAAAGAAGTCAGTATCCAAATTAAGCAAAACAAATACTTTATACTTGAGAATTGTCTGAGTAACTATTATGTTAACATTTAAAGTATTCTTGACCCTGAATTGAAGCATTTGATTTTTCTGTTACTCATTTCTATGTCCTTCTAGATTAGCAAACCAGCATTTGTTGCAAGTAGTTAAAATAAGAAAAAAAATATATGGAATGAAAAAACTGAAGAAACTATTGTACATTCAGTACCTGAATTATTATGCTGTGGAATCTTCTCATAATTATTTTTAATCTAAACTAAAAAAACACATTTAATATAAGTTATGGATCTCTAAATAACTTGGTCAAATTCTAAATAGTAATAATAATATCTACCTCAAATCATTTCGTTGATAATCAAGAAATATGTTTTCCTTATTTTAAAACTATAGAGTTCAGTTAAAAGGTTTAAGTCTTTAAATAGTTAACATTTTGAAAATCATCTTTTAATGTGATTGTGTTTACTGCCCTTGAGTTTTGTTTCTATCCCTCTAATTTGTTTTATATTATTTAATGAAAATCCTTGCAGCCTTGCCTAAATCGCATTAGGAAATGAGTTTTTCAATTTTCACAAAGTTGCTAATTTTCCACGGTAGCTTAAATATGTTAAATTACTAATGCTTTTCACTCATCATATTATAACCATCTGTCAGGGATGAACTTAAGCTGTAATATGTTACAGGAAATAATTTTAATATTTTAAATAATAAAGGCATCTATTCTCATATATAACGGGAAGCTATATCTCTACTTTCCTTTTATTTTCATAAACATACTGGGCTTTCAGAAGATAAATAAGAAATGCTGCTTGTAGAGAGCTACAGAAAGATGAACAAAATAATGAAATTGGGTTTTGTTTTCTTACCTCAAGGACTGTTGGAGAACTTAAAAAAAGAAACTTCACTAAAAGGCTAAGTTTGTTGACGATATTATTCTGGGTGTGTGTTTGGGTGCATTTGTGTTTTGGGTGTGTGTGGGAAAGGGGGAGCACTCAGATACCTGAACAGAGTACCTCTGAGCAGCAATGAAGACAGAGAGATATTTCTCTAAATGTTAGGAAGGAAAGAACAGGTCTTAAGGGTCCTGGAGAGGATATCATCACATTACATATTCATAAATCTAAGAAAATATCAATTTAGCAATAATACTTGGTAATGTTCTTTAAGCATGTGCTGTGCAACAGGCATTGTGTGGTAAGCACTTTACATGAATTGTCACATTTAATCCTTACACAATCCTACTATTATTCCTATTTTAAGATAAGGAAACTGAATCTATGAGAAGTCAAAAACTTGTTCATGGTCACAGAGCTAACTGAGCATTGGAACCAGGACCTAAACCCCAAGCTATTGGAATCTATACCTAGAGTTAAGCATGAGATGCATCTCAGAAGCCAGAAATGGAATGATGGAGACATTCATTCATTCCTTTATTAAAGAATCTGTAGAGATGGAAAGGAGAATATATAGAAGCAAGGTCAGTAATTAATAGATTACAGTCACTGACAATTTAGAGGGTCAGGTGCAGAATTTAGGAAGATGGAATACTTTCCACAAGGAAGAAATAGCACTTCCTCTAAGACAGAAGGGAAGGAACTACAGACGGTTTGAAAAAGTAAGGATGTTTGTTAGGGAAAAAGAGTGATCATTTAAGAAACAGATTCTAGGTTAAAAAAATGGACAACCTGAAATGGTGGCTTACTTCTGTTCAGGGTATTGAGTATACAGCACAGTTTATCTATGTACCATTTCACTTTTGTAACCCTCCCTCACTGTAGGCACATGAAAAGCAAAATTTTATAACATGTAAAGCATGTAAGTGAACATGCTTTAAGCTGGTAAAATATTTTTTAAATTCAAAATAGATATTAACAAAAGTTAGGGAATAATTCAAGTAACATCTATTAAGACAAAACCACTACATTATTCTAAAAAAAAAAGTCATTCCACAGGCATATATTAATATGATTGACTAGACATCCATCAAATTTCAAAATTTACTTAGCATTGCCTAAAGTAAAATTTCTATCCCAAATATAAAATGAATATAAGACAAAACATCACACAGTAAAATTCTTTCAATTATAAAAGAAATTAGTCATTTGAAACAAAAGATATAAACAGACACTTTTGGCATTTAATTTAAAAAAATAAATGTATCGAGAGGGGAAGATGGTGGTGTAGGAGGAAGCTGGACTCACCTCCTCCTGCTGATCACTTAGATTCCACCCACACCTGCCTAAATAACCCAGAAAACCACCAGAAGACTAGCAGAATGGACTCTCCAGAGCCAAGCTTAGACAAAAGGCCCACAGAAGACTGTAGGAAGGGCAGAGAGGCAGTGCGTGCTACACAGACTGGCGGGATGGAGCTGGGGCAGTGGAGGGGCAGCACGCCCAGCAAGGCAGAGCCCCTGAGTCTGGCTACAAAAGCCGAGGGGCCGGACTCCATGAGTTCTGACAGCCAGCAGGACTTAACACCTGGAATGTTAAAAGTGAACTGCTCTGCTCTCATGGGGAGGGCGAGAGGACACCAGGAGTTAGAATTGTTGAGCCCTAGAAGATAGAGCTAAGCTCAGCTGGGGAACAAAGGCACTGGCAAGTGCCATCTCCTTCTCCCATCCCCCAGCAGAAATTCCAAAGGGAACCAGTTCCGGTCACTGAACTTGCTTGCACTGTGCAAAAGCCCAATGCTGTGCTTCTGTGGATACATTCCTCCAACGGGACTGCCTCCATCCCAGTGCTGCAGGGTTCCTCCCGCAGGACACCAGAGACGGCAAAGCCAGCTAAGCCTGCCCCTCCTGCCCCTGTGCACTTTGCAGATCCATCCCAGCTAATAACTCAGATCCCATCGAAACAGCACCACAAGCCTGGCAGTGTGCAAGAGGCCCAGACATGGGCCACACCACACCACTATCTTCCCTGGGAGAGGGGAAGATAAGGTACATACCAGTCTGACTGTGGCCCCAGCGGTGGGCTGGGGACAGACATCAGGTCTGACTGCGGCCCCACCCACCAACACAAGTTACTCCAGACAGCACAGGGGAAGTGCCCTGCAGTTTGGAGCCACCACAGGGACTACCCAAAATGAGAAAACAGAAGAAGTCTCCTCAAAAGAAACTCCAGGAAGTAGTGACAGCTAATGAATTGATCAAAAACGATTTAAGCAATATAATAGAACAAGAATTTAGAATAATAGTCATAAAATTAATCACTGGGCTTGAAAAAAGCATAGAGGACAGAAGAGAATCTATTGCTATAGAGATCAAGGGACTAAGAAATAGTCATGAGGAGCTATAAAATGCTATAAATAAGGTGCAAAATAAAATGGAGGTGGCCATAGCAGGGATTGAAGCGACAGAGGAGAGAATAGGTGAATTAGAAGATAAAATTATGGAAAAAGAGGAAGCTGAGAAAAACAGAGATAAAAAAATCCAGGAGTATAAGGGGAGAATTAGAGAACTAAGTGATGCAATCAAATGGAACAATATCCGTATCATAGGAATTCCAGAAGAAGAAGAAGAGAGAGAAAGGGGCTGAAGGTGTACTTGAAGAAATCATAGCTGAGAACTTCCCTGATCTGGGGAAGCAAAAAAGACATTGAAATCCAAGAGGCACAGAGAACTCCCTTCAGATGTAATTTGAATAGATCTTCTGCATGACATATCATAGTGAAACTGGCAAAATACAAGGATAAAGAGAAAACTCTGAAAGCAGCTAGGCATAAACAGGTCATAACTTACAAAGGTAGACACATAAGAGTAGTAGCAGACCTATCTACTGAAACTTGGCAGGCCAGAAAGGAATGGCAGGAAATCTTCAATGTGATAAACAGAAATAAAATGCAGCCGAGAATCCTTTATCCAGCAAGACTGTCAATCAGAATAGAAGGAGAGATAAAGGTTTTCCCAAAAAAACAAAAACTGAAGGAATTCATCACCACTAAACCAGCCCTACAAGAGATGCTAAGGGGGATTCTGTGAGTGAAATGTTGGAAGGACCACAAAGTACCAGAGACATCATTACAAGCATGACCTGCAGACATCACAATGACTCTAAGCCCATATCTTTCAATAATACCACTGAATGTAAATGGACTAAATGCTCCAACCAAAAGACATAGGGTATCAGAAAGGATAAAAAAAAAAAAACAAGACCCATCTATTTGCTGTCTACATGAGACTCATTTTAGACCCAAGGACACCTTCAGATTGAAAGTGAGGGGATGGAAAACTATCTATCATACTACTGGATGTCAAAAGAAAGCTGGAGTAGCCATACTTATATCAGACAAACTAGACTTTAAGTTAAAGGGAAGGGCATTATATAATAATTACAGGGTCTATCCATCAGAAAGAGCTAACAATTGTAAATGTCTATGTGCCGAATATGGGAGCCCCCAAATATATAAAACAATTAATCACAAACATAAGCAACCTTATTGATAAGAATGTGGTAATTGCAGGGGACTTTAATACCCCATTTACAACAACGCATAGATCATCTAAACACAGTATCAGTAAAGAAACAATGGTCCTGAATGATACATTGGATCAGATGGACTTGACAGATCTATTTAGAACTCTGCATCCCAAAGCAACAGAATATAATTTCTTCTCGAGTGCACATGGAACATTCTCCAAGATAGATCATATGCTGGCTCACAAAACACCCCTTAATAAGTATAAAAGAGTTGAGATCATACCATACACACTTTCAGACCACAATGCTATGAAACTTGAAATCAACCACAGGAAAAAGTCTGGAAAATCTCCAAAAGCATGGAGGTTAAAGAACACCCTACTAAAGAGTGAATGGATCAACCAGGAAATTAGAGAAGAAATTAAAAAAATATATGGAAACAAATGAAAATGAAAATACAACAATCCAAACGCTTTGGGATGCAGCGAAGGCAGTCCGGAGAGGAAAATACACTGCAATCAAGGCCTATCTCAAGAAACAAGAAAAATCCCAAATACAAAATCTAACAGTACACCTAAAAGAAATAGACACAGAACAGCAAACCAAATACGCCCCAAACCCAGCAGAAGAAGAGAAATAATAAAGATCAGAGCAGAAAAAAAGCAATATAGAATGTAAAAAAACTGTAGAGCTGATCAATGAAACCAAGAGTTGGTTTTTTTGAAAAAAAAAACAAACAAAATTGATAAACCTCTAGCCAGGCTTCTCAAAAGAAAAAGAAAAAGAAAAGAGAGATGACCCAAATAGATAAAATCATGAATGAAAATGGAATTATTACAAACAATCCCTTAGAAATACAAGCAATTATCAGGGAATACTATGAAAAATTGTATGCGAACAAACTGGACAATCTGGAAGAGATGGACAAATTCCTAAACACCCACACACTTCCAAAACTCAATCAGGAGGAAATAGAAAACTTGAACAGACTATAACTGGCGAAGAAATTGAATCAGTTATCAAACTCTCCCAACAAATAAGAGTCCACGACCAGATGGCTTCCTTGGGGAATTCTACCAGACATGTAAAGCAGAGATAATACCTATCCTTCTCAAGCTATTCCAAGAAATAGAAAGGGATGGAAAACTTCCAGACTCATTCTATGAAACCAGCATTCCTTATATTCCTAAACCAGACAGAGACCCAGTAAAAAAAGAGAACTACAGGCCAATATCCCTGATGAATATGGATGCAAAAATTCTCAATAAGATACTAACAAATCGAATTCAACAGCATATAAAAAGAATTATTCACCACGATCAAGTAGGATTCATTCCTGGGCTGCAGGGCTGGTTCAACATTCACAAATCAATCAATGTGATATATCACATTAAGAAAAGAAAAGAAAAGAACCATATGATCCTGCCAATCAATGCAGAAAAAGCATTTGACAAAATGCAGCATCCTTTCTTAATAAAAACCCTCAAGAAAGTTGGGATAGAAGGAACATAATTTAACATCATAAAAGCCATTTATGAAAAGCCCACAGCTGATATCATCCTCAATGGGGAAAAACTGAGAGCTTTCCCCCTAAGATCAGGAACACGACAGGGATGTCCTCTCTCATTGCTGTTATTTAACATAGGGTTGGAAGTGCTAGCATCAGCAATCAGACAACAAAAGGAAATCAAAAGCATCAAAATTGGCAAAGATGAAGTCAAGCTTTCACTTTTTGCAGATGACATGATATTATACATGGAAAACCGGATAGAGTCCTCCAAATGTCTGCTAGAACTAATACATGAATTCAGCAATGTCTCAGGATACAAAATTAATGTACAAAAATCAGTTGCGTTCTTATACACTAATAATGAAGCAACAGAAAGACAAAGAAGGAAACTGATCCCATTCACAACTGCACCAAAAATCATAAAATACCTAGGAATAAACCTAATCAAAGATGTAAAAGATCTTTTTGCTGAAAACTATAGAAAGCTTATGAAGGAAATTGAAGAAGATATAAATAAATGGAAAAACATTCCGTGCTCATGGATTGGAAGAATAAATATTGTTAAAATTCTATCTACACATTCAGTGCAATCCCAAGCTATCTACACATTCAGTGCAATCTCAATCAAAATTCCGCCAGCATTCTTCTCGAAGCTAGAACAAGTAATCCTAAAATTTGTATGGAACCACAAAAGACCCCGAATAGCCAAAGTAATATTGAAGAAGACCACCAAAGCAGGAGGCATCAGAATTGCAGACTTTAGCCTCTACTACAAAGCTGTAATCATCAAGACAGCATGGTATTGGAACAAAAACAGACACATAGATCAATGGAATAGAATAGAGACTCCAGAATTGGACCCACAAAAGTATGGCCAACTAATCTTTGACAAAGCAGGAAAGAATTTCCAATGGAAAAAAGACAGTCTCTTTAACAAATGGTGCTGGGAGAACTGGACAGCAACATGCAGAAGAATGAAACTAGACCACTTTCTTACACCATTCACAAAAATAAACTCAAAATGGATAAAGGACCTGAATGTGAGACAGGAAACCATCAAAACCCTAGAGAAGAAAGCAGGAAAAAGCCTCTCTGATCTCAGCCACAGCAATTTCTTACTTTATACATCTCCAAAGGCAAGGGCAAAAAAGAAAAAAAAAAGGCAAGGGCAAGCAAAAATGAACTATTGAGACCTCATGAAGATAAAAACCTTCTGCACTGCAAAGGAAACAATCAATAAAACTAATAGGCAACCAACGGAATGGGAAAAGATATTTGCAAATGACATATCAAAGGGCTAGTATCCAAAATCTGTAAAGAAGTCACCAAACTCCACACCCGAAAAACAAATAATCCAGTGAAGAAATGGGCAGAAAACATGAATAGACACTTCTCTAAAGAAGACATCCAGATGGCCAACAGGCACATGAAATGATGCTCAACATCACTCCCCATCAGTGAAATACAAATCAAAACCACCCTGAGATATCACCTCACACCAGTCAGGGTCGCTAAAATGCACAAATCAAGAGATTATAGATGCTGGAGAGGATGTGGAGAAACAGGAACCCTCTTGCACTGTTGGTGGGAATGCAAACTGGTGCAGTCGCTCTGGAAAACAGTGTGGAGGTTCCTCAAAAAAATTAAAAATAGATCTACCCTATACCCAGGAATAGCACTGCTAGGAATTTACCCAAGGGATACAGGAGTACTGATGCATAGGGGCACTTGTACCCCAATGTTTATAGCAGCACTCTCAACAATAGCCAAATTATGGAAAGAGCCTAAATGTCCATCAACTGATGAATGGATAAAGAAATTGTGGTTTATATACACAATGGAATACTACTTGGCAATGAGAAAGAATGAAATATGGCCTTTTGTGGCAACGTGGATGGAACTGGAGAGTGTTATGCTAAGTGAAATAAGTCATAAAGAGAAAGACAGATACCGTATGTTTTCACTCTTATGTGGATCCTGAGAAACTTAACAGAAGACAATTGGGGAGGGGAAGGAAGAAAAAAAAATGTTAGAGAGGGAGGGAGCCAAAGCATAAGAGACTCTTAAAAACTGAGAATAAACTGAGGGTTGATGGGAAGTGAAAAGGAGGGGAAAGTGGGTGATGGGTATTGAGGAGGGCACCTGTGGGGATGAGCACTGCGTGTTGTATGGAAACCAATTTGACAATAAATTTCATATTAAAAAGAATAAAATAAAATAAAAAATAAATGTATCAACAGACTGTGGTACATTCATATAATGGAATATTATTCAGCAATAAAAAGAAATGAGCTATCAAGACAGGAAAAGACATGAAAAACTCTAAATGCATATAGTGCTAAATGAAAAATGCCAGTCTGAAAAGACTACATAGCGTATGCTTCCAATTATATGACATTTTGGAAAAGGCAAAACTGCACAGGCAGTAAAAAGCTCTGTGGTTGACAACGGCTCAGGGGAACAGAGTGACAAATAAGTGGAACCAAACATGTTTAAGATAGTGAAACTATTCTGTAAGAAATCATAATGCACATGACACTGTGCATTTATCAAAAAATATAAAGCTGTAGAATACAAAGAGTGAGCCCTAATGTAAACCATGGACTTTAGCTAATGTCTCAAAAAGTTCATCAATTGTAACAAATGTACTACACTAATGGAAGCTGTTAATAATCATGGGAACTAGAGTGGGGCAGGGGATGAAAGCAGAATGGGAGAAGGTATGGAAACTCTACTTTCTGCACAGTTTTTCTATAAACCTAAAACTACTCTAAAAAGTCTATTTTTTAGATAATAATTTTAACCATATCCTCAGTTAGTAGTACTTAATGTTGTGTTGATAAAATTAATTAGAACATAGTTGCTATGGTAAAGGTTTCTCCCTGGAAATTTCACCAAGATGCCTGGGCAGCAGCTATCTTATTAATAAGTTTTAATTTAATATTCTATCATTCTATATGAAATTTTCCAAATTGTTTTATTTTCATAATAACCAATCAAATATCCGTAGGGCATTGGACAAAATCTGACACCAAGGAACTACTTGGTAAACGTTTGCTAAATACAGTTTCAACTTACTAAACACAGTTTAACTTACTAAAATTTTCAAAGAAAATTACCCAGAGAATTTCAAAATTAAACTTTTTTCTGATCTTATTCTAGAAATAAGATTTATTGGTACATTAATGTAATTTCTAGTGAACTAACCCATCTAGGGGAAAACAGAATAATTCTTTTTATGGAGTTCTATATAGTTAATAGCAATCCTTGATTACAGTTTCAAAGAACAATGATAACATTTATTGGTCTAATTTCCAATTACCTAATACAAAAATTAGATAACAAGGCATATGTTCATGAATGTCACAATGACTCCTAATTTGATCATGTTGAGAAAACCTTCTTTACAAAGTCCTAGTAATGAAAGAACATAATGATATTATTTTATAATACATGCTCTGGCCAGTGAAACATCTTATGCATACTTCTGAAAGTTTTTGTAATTTAACAAACTGGAAAAACCAGTTCTAAAAACTTTTCATTTCCACAATGTTGTGAAATGCTTACGACAGTGGTAAGTGTGCTTGAATAAATTGGAAATATTTTAACTGATTTAGCTAAGACATTTAAGCTAGTTAATTATGATATTAATTTTAACGTAACTTATAAGTGATCCCACACTTTACCAAACTCTTCACAATGAATAATGCGAGCACATGCTTTCGCCTCTGTGTGCACTTTTAGGGAAACATAGTTTACTTTCTGTACATGTGGCATACCATTTCCACCACTATCCACCTGGTTACACTGCCTGGACTCCTACAGTGCCCTCCTAATTGGTCCCTTGCTTTCATTGTTGCCCAACTAGAGTCTATTCTTCATCCGAAGACAAGCTCTTTTTAAAACATATACCAGATTATCACTTTTGGCTCTGAATTCTCCAATGATTTCTAGCACACATAAAATACAACCTAATCTTGGCCTACAAAGCACTACAAGAGATGGCCCCTAATTATGTAATCAACTTCAGTTCCTATCACTCTCCTGGTCTTAGGGGGATCACTCTTGTCCCAATAACTCTGGTTGCCTTGTTAATCTTTAAATGTGAACACGTTTCTGTTTCAAGGCCTTTAAACTTACTATTTCTTTTGCCTGGAAAGCTTGTTCCTCATAGGTCTACATGGCTTATTCACTCACTTTTAATGTTTTGATGTATAGGTTCTGTTATCAGTCACTCAAAGGGATCTTTATTAACCACTTACTCTATCACTCTTTATCTCCTTACCATGTTTTCATTTTCTTCATAAAACTTAGAGTGACCTGAAATTATGTCATTTATTGTTGTCCTCCTTCCAAAAGAATGTACATCTCTTTCGAGAAAGGAGTTTCTATACTTTGTCCACTTCTGCATTGTCAGTGCCTAGTACAGTGTTTGGGACAGAGTAGTCATTAAATATTTTTAAATGATCAAGTGAATGCATAAAACATTTATCCCCAGTACTTCCCTAAATGTCTTTACAGAAAAAAATATATATATTCCTGAGGTTTATCTTCTTACAAAAATGAGATTTTCCTTGTGCGTGATTTCTATTTTTATAAAACTAAAAATAGTTATTGAAAACTGGTAATATATTTCATATTTAATATTTCTGTGACAAATTGGGTTTCAGTTATTATAACAAACAAGAAGTCACCTTATACCATTAATTTAGCTTGTACTCACTAGGTTGTGTTTAAGAAAAAAAGTAATGAGATTAAAGTTAAATGTGTCATAAATGTGAAAACCTAACTTCAAACTTCTATAAATTACATATATTATATACACTATACATCATAATGTCTATTTGTAGGTTCACAAAAGCATAACCTTATATTTTAGAAATATGCCTTCAGTTGCTTTTTACCAAACCAAGTAGTAACCTACAAACCTCAATTGTACAGTGGGCAATTGAGTTATAAAATAAGGATATTTCTTTTACACATAAAGAGCCTGAAGAGAGAGAATTAAGAAAGAATTAAACACAGACAGTAGTATTAAACACAAGCAATAATTAATTTATTAATGCTTAAGTAAGCCTGCTGGTAATTTCATATGATATTGACTAAATCTAACAAACTTGCTGTTAATGACACAAATGAAAAATGAACTTCTCCACTGGTAATTGTTCAGAAGAGCCATGGTTCCAAAACAGTTTTGGAGTGTGATTTTTTTTTTGTAGGGGGAGCACAGTTTGAGGGGGGACTTAATGGTTTTTGTTTTGTGTTGTAGTATTCCCACCCTGTTCTGATTTTGCTGTGAACTCCCAACTGGATGGCTTATAAATATTAATATTTATATTACAATACCTTCCTTTAACTTCAGTATTTCCATGGGATTCATTTGTGGTTTTGTTTGTTTGTTTTAGAGAGAGAGAGAGAGAGAGAGAGAGAATGCGAGTGAACGAGGGAGAGGGGCAGAGGGAAAGAGAGAATCTCAAGCAGGCTCCATGCTCAGCACAGAGTCCAATGCAGGGCTCAATCCCATGACCCTAGAATCATGACCTGAGCCAAATCAAGAGTTGGATGCTCAACCCCTGGTTTGTTTTTTAACATAGTAGTTGAGTTAGCTTAGCTCCCTTGGAAAAATTGGGTACACAGAAATTGAGGAGTATTTTCCACATTGATAATTTCAAGAAAACTAAATTTCTACTAAAAATAATCTGAAATCATTCATATCAATAATTCAAAGTGGAATTTAGTATATCTGTCGTGGGGAATAAGCTTAGGAAGTCCCTGAGCTTGCACCAATGGGTTAACAAGGCATAAAGAATTAGAAAGCCATAGGATGAACACACCCAAGTTTGGGTAAACAAGATTAGGTAAATAAGATTAGGTAAATGGGGCAAAGGCCCCCAGTATAGGACAAATGGGGCAAAGGACCCCAATATAAGACAAACGGAGCAAAGGCCCCCAGTATAAGACAAACGGGCAAAGGCCCCCAGTATAGGACAAAGATATAGGACAACGGCAGAAAACTGCTTTCACAGGAAGGACCAAATTAAGTAAACCAGTAAATAGGGCTATAGACCACAGCAGGGTCAGAGTTGCCCAGAGCAGAGCTAATTAGCAGATGCCTTATTGACCCTGAGGTATCATGTTCTGTCTTTCTTGTCTGTCCCTTAGACCAGTTCAGGTAAACAGAGGTGGAGCATCATGTTTGCCGTAAACAACCTTCCACCCAGCACCAGAATCTTATTTTGTATTGACCCAAACTCCTAACACCGCATATCTCCAAAACCCCCTTTTCCCCATGCCCATAAGTTAATGTTCACAGTTTCATTGTCTGTCTGTAAGCCTTCTGATCCTAATAAAAATGGAACAAGGACAACCCTTACTTGGGGCTCTTGTCTCCTCCCGGACATTAGCTTCTCATACATTTTTAATCCTGTGTCCCCCTCTCTTGCTGGACAAGAGAGAACTCCAGACTCAGAGTCTACGACAATCTGTTATTCATGAGCAAAGGACTGAATGATAGTGTCTCTGACATTTTTTGTTCTGGATTTCGGATATATAGATTTCCCGATTTAAAATAACTAACATCTTGGGGCACCTGGGTGGCTCAGTCACTTGCACATCTGACTTCGGCTCAGGTCATTATCTCGTGGTTCGTGGGTTCCAGCCCCTCACTGGGCTGTGTGTTGACAGCTCAGAGCCTGGAGCCTCTTTAGGATTCTGTGTCTCCCTGTCTCTCTGCCCCTCCCCTGCTCATGCTCTGTCTCTCTCTCTCTCAAAAATAAACATTAAAATTTTTTTAATAATAAAATAACTAATGTCTTCTAAAATTGTAAGTGAAAACATTTTATTCTGTTGAAGACAATCACCCAAATGTGAAAAATATTCTATTATATTCTATAATCCTTAGTTACATATTTAAACAAAAACAAAACAAGGAAAAATCCACAGTATTACTCAAAATTATTGTTATTATATATTTATCAAGCAAATAATATTTTGAAATGAGAAAGATGATGCATATCTTCTTTGAAATGAATTTATATGAAAAGTTTCAAAATAGAAAATAGAGGGACACCTGGGTGGCTCAGTCAGTTAAGTGTCTGACTTCAGCTCAGTGCATGATCTCACAATTTGTGAGTTTGAGCCCCATGTCGGGCTCTGTGCTGACAGCTCAGAGCCTGGAGCCTGCTTCGGTTTCTGTGTTTCCCTCTCCCTCTCCCTCTCCCCAACTAGTGCTCTGTCTCTGTCTCTCTCTCAAAAATAAATAAATAAATAAATAAATAAATAAATAAATAAATAAATAAATAAAGTGTAAAAGAAAATAGAAGCAAGTCAAAATAGTATTTAAAATTGCGGGTTATTTCTTGAACCTATAAAACATTCACACAACTTCTTGTTATTGATTGAAGCTATTATTTCACCTATATATTTTCTGTTAAACCTTTTTCATTTCCCAGTTTACATGCTATGGTATCACAAGCAGTGGACCAAGAAACAACTACTGGCACTAAGATGGGTGACTATGAACTAGAGGGAATCTGCTTAATGGAACTGTGAACTTGTAATTCTGCTTTGTAAACTGTTCTTCAGTATAAGAGATTAAGCATATTGAATTCTCAGGACCTATTTTAAAGTAATAAGTAAATTATAATAGCTATAAATAATCAATGACATAAAATGTTTTACTATGATGTTTATTTTAAAATTGGATATTAATTAATTTCAAATAATTTTAGAATTGATTTAGAATCAATTTATTTAGGATATTTGTCACAATTACAAATATTCCTTGATAAAATATTACCAAGACTCACTAAGCACCAGGCCTGGGACAAAGTATAGGATACAAAGATATTTAGGACAGTCTAATTTCTCCGGTGCTCACTGTGGCATAGGGAAGATTAACAATGGAAACAAATAATTGGGAAGGCCTAATTAGTGTTTCCGCTGAAGTGTGTATATGTAAATTGAGGTATGTACAGTTGTGCTATGATTTTATTGGCTTGCCCACCTGTTGCTTTAATGGATTAATACAAAATGATATTCATTATTAGAATTTACATTAATTCTGCAAAACCTGGAGTTGAAATGGGACTTATACACACTCTGTCATTAGTATTTTAAGAAGTACAATGGATTCAAGAGGGAAAAGTGACAGTATTATAATCCACGTTATAGCTTCTGATTGTCTATACCTTATTACTAGATTAAAAAAGAACTATGCTAAGGAGTTTAAAAATCAAAGTGGTCTTTAGAAGAATCAATATGAGAGGAATAAGAAGAGTTGCATGGTGAATAACACTTGCAAGCCACATAAGCAAACTAGAAGGCACTCCTAGATCAACTTCTTCTATTCCCTTTTCCAGTTAAAATGCAAATAAACACTAATTTTCCTATATAGTCACATAATTCTTACCTAAAGGCATTTGTTACATTCATTTTAATGGCGTACAGAATAGATCTACCATATATCTTCCAACAGAGCATGATTTTTAACTTTTTGCTCCATAGAACGTACTTTGCCTTATAAATAGATTCACATTGTATGCTCAACTACTAAGCAAACCTATCTTTGAAAAGATCAAATTAAAATATAAATTTGCTCAAATCCTTGCATTCAAAATATGTATCATATGCTCATAGCTAGAACATATTGGAATCTGTTAAATACATAAACTGATTACATACATGGTAAGAAAGAACTTTGTATAACAAAAATATTTATAGTAATATAACAGCTAGCCATTATTGGTGTTGCATGTGGATATCTTTACAATTAATTCTCTAACAAAAATATACTTTGTAACATGTCTTATTTGGCTCCCATGACTAATAAAATTCCTTGAAACTGTACTATTTAATAATTTTTATAAAGGTTTAACTATAACAATTTATTCAGTATCTGTCAAAATTTTTGATGTATGAGTGAACTTAAAATCCTGTCGTCTATGTGAAATCATTCATTCACTAATTTATTAAGAAATGTGTTATTAAACAATTCACTAATTTATTCAATAATTATTTGTTCCTTAATGACAGTTCTATAATAGTTGCTGTTCTGATACTCACAGTACAGGCAAAGCCAGACAAGGTGAAGAAAGAAGACAGACACGAAGCATGAAAAAATTAGAGGATGTAATTTCGGGTAATAAAGAGTGTTAGTGAATGAAGATAATGCAGGGTGAGAGGATCAGAATGTGAGTAGGGAACAGAGGGCACTCTTTAATAAAATGGACAGAGGAACCTCTAGACATTTGAGTCTAGATTTCAGTCAAGTCAGAGATATAGCCCTGGGAGGGTCTGAGCAGAGTTCTCCTAGCAGGAGACTATGAATTACAAAGGCTCAGGAGTGGAAACAAGCCAGGTAAGCCAGAGGAGTCCCAAACATGTCTCTAATCCTCCCCAGCTTCTCCTACTTTAATCATTCCATTAATCCTCTCCAGAAAGTCCCACTGATTATAAAAACATTAAATTAAAAAGATATTCCAACCATAAAAAAAGGTGTCAGATTTAGTAGAGAAAATTTCCAACATTGCGCCTCTCATGTCATTCTCAGTATGTTTTTTCCACTAATAAAATATAATTTTGATTTATCCTCTTACCTTTATCCTATATGATCCCTATAAATTATTTTGTTCAAATTCAACTGCAAGAAAACTACTTGTGCCCTAGATTTGTTAAAATACTATACCACCTATTGGGGTACCTGAGTAGGCCCAGTCAGTTAAGCGTCTGATTTCAGCTCAGGTCATGATCTTGTGGTTTGTGGATTTGAGCCCGATGTTGGGCTCCGTGCTGACCACTCAGAGCCTGCAGCCCACTTAGAATTCTGTGTCTCCCTTTCTCTCTCTGCCCCTCCCTGCTCACGCTCTGTCTCTCTCTCTCAAAAAAAAAAAAAAATTAAAAAAATTTTTTAATAAATAATAAAATAAAATACTATACCACCTATTAAAAAATTAAGCAAAACAACGATCCCATGAGGTGGAAACTCAGCATTATATAATAATAATGTAAAAAAAAAAGATTACACTGTGCACAATATTTCTGAACCTGTGACATGACTTTGTTCCTACAACACCAATATGATCTCCTGCCTGTACAAAAATCTCCCATTGATTAATAAGAACAACTTCATGGCTTTCTGTAAATATCACTGAGGAACAGTATTTTCCTTTTAGAATATTTGATTCTGAATAATTCATTTATAATAACAGAACTTAGACCACTTCACCATGTTTATTAATAAAAATTGACATCATTCCCATATTTGTTCATGAGATTTTAACAATATATTATCACCATGTTTTTAAGGATGATTGGATAACTCATAGGTAAAATTAAATATAAGGGTTAAACAAAGAAAGTCCTTCAAAATAGCAAACAAAAGTCTTTCCAATACTAGGTGCCTGCAGTTTTGATAGTGTTTGATAGTAGGAAACTGGATGCAAATAATAAGAAAAAGTTCTCTAAGAAAAAGGTTAGATTTTTCCATCTATTATTTTATCCAAACTACCCTTCTTTCCTTCTTTCCTTCCTTCTTTTCTCTTTTCCTTCTTCTAAAATCAGAATGATTTTTTTTTATTTTTAAAGAGTATATACAATAAAATTGTGTCTATTAGCAGATGTAAAAGGATTTTAAGACAGAGATCATAAGCAAAGAACTTTTTCTACTGAATGAAAGTGGACAATCAATTCCAGCTTACAAGAGCCTTAAATATATTATTAATACTTAACCCTGAAATGTCACACCTAAAATATTTAATAAATAATTCTAACTTCAGAACCAGGCTATTATACAAAGGTATTCCCCCAAGATCACCTATAATCTGGAAATGTAAGTAGCTTACATGCCTCAAAAGGGAATGGTTAATATATAAGGGTATAACAATAAAGAACTACTATCCACTGTTAAATAACATTTTATGATGTCTACAGTAAAAGGGAATGGACACTGATAATGTGAGTGAATATAGAAACATACAATATTAAATATGAATTCAACTAAATAAAAACATGATGAGTGGAACCTACAGATTAAATGGGTCTTGGAATATATCAACCAATCACAAATAAAAGAGAATTTTTAGATCCCAATTTAAACAAGTACATTGTAATGAATGAGTAAATAAATACTGTTTGTTGAATACTTGATGTCAATAAAACAAATTTTTTCCATGGGATAATGACAGCATGGGCATTTAAAAAAATTAGTCCCTGTCTTTTAGTGATAAATACTATTTATACATGAATATATGAAATAAACATATGACATGATATGAAGTCTAGGAATTACTACAAAATAACACAGGTGGCAAAAAAAAATTGGTGAGAGTTGAGAGGAAATGATATTGGTGAAAAGTTTGTTAAACTTTGAGGGCTGTGATGGATACATTGCCCCTCACTTTACTTTTCTATTTGCACATGTTTGAAAAGTCCCATAATATAACATTTTAAATGTATAAAATCAGTAGTGGAAGGAAATCAAGCAAAATGTTAATAGTGTTTATCAATAGTTGTAGAACTATGGTTGTTTTTTATATTATTTCTAAATTTTATAATTTTTATATATTGAAAATATATTATTTTCCTATTTCAATAAGGAAATACCTGATATATATATATATTATATACACAAATATATATATACATATATACTAATATATATATTAGTGAAGGTTTTTCAAGCTATATATATATATATATAAAGCTTTAAATATAAATAAATATATATAAAGCTTTAAATATAAATATATATAAAGCTTGAAAAACCTTCACTAATTAAATAAAACAACAATTGTAAGCAATAAAGCAAATCCATAGAATATTGTGGTCATTATGTTTAAGAATATAAAGATTGAGATACACATGCAAAGAGTTTTATTTGCCCTAAACTTATAGATTAACTTCAGTACAAATGCAATTCTTTTCTGAAAATAAACTATTAAAACATGAAATGAGTAAATAAAGTACTGTTTTGCTTTAATTTAATTTCTTAAAAACAGCTGATATATTTTCATTTTGAGAATAAAGAAAAATAAGCTCCCCTTTTATTAGTAGTTTAACCTGAATGATTCAAATGGAATTTCTTATATCAAATATTACATAACATGTTGGGGAAAATGCTACTGTATTTCAAGGCTAGTGATTCCTATCTTTTTCATATATTCATGTAGTGCTTCCATGTAGGATTTAGAGGGAGCAATAATCAATCAGATTATCTTTCTGTAAGATGTAAAAAAAAAAAAAAAAAAAAAAAACTTGGAATAAAGAATAAATTATAAGTAGTAAATACCCATGATTTCATAAGGCAATTGCTGTTTCTCCACCACAATATATCCCACAGTAATATCCACAAATATATCCCACAGTAAAGTTAAATCAGCTTCTGATTTCTCAGCTGTGAAATAATATGACAGGATCTATCAATCAGTATTTACTGGAAGACTAGGCAGAACAGGGATGCAAAGACAGTTAGACATGATCCCTCCCAGAGCTTATATAAGATTCCTTAAAGCAAAAAATATCCAGAGGAGCTATCAAAACACAATGGATTATATGAGGAAGAGATCAATGGAGTGGTTAGAAGATTCATGGGATATTTGATACTTACACTATGAATGAGAAAGTCCAATATAGCAGTTAACAAGCTTACATTATGAATTCATTAGCAATCCACACTTTCCAATCAAGAGCCACAATTTGTTTCCATAGTTGGGGGGCCAAGAGAGGGTTATATTTAACCTGGCAGTCTTTAGCTTTCCGAAGGGCAAAGTAAAACCCAAGCCCTTGGCAACAGCTCACATCATAGCTAGAGTTACAGCCAATGGCCTTGGGCTCTGCCCACCAATAAGAATGATCATATCCAGTTTTGGCTCTGTATAGGTAGCAATGATGCTGGATAGCCATAGGAGCCCAGTGAATGCCATCATGTTTCAACTTGTCAGGGAACCAGGCCCAGGAATTTAGAAGAACCCCTATGAATCAAGGTCCCTATTGAATCAGCCATTGTATTTTAAGCTATGGGGTGGGGGAATAAAATTGCCCCTAAAGTGATTGCTACCTCTTTTCATTTAAACCCAAGATGTTACAGCTGCCTGGATGGCTGAGTTCTTGAATATACTATTTCAATTTGATAAGAGAAACTTTTGAGGTCTTTCCCACATTAGGTGTTATAAAGTCCAAGTTGGTCAACCTCAATACAGGATTATCAGGCTACGTAATCACAAGATTTCTGTGGATCGGGCATTCAATTTCAACAAGGGTAGCAGCAAGTAAATAGCTGTTTTTTAAAAGGAGTGTACACAGAAGCTGTGTCTAAAAAGTGATTAGTACAGAAACTGAAGAAAAACTTTGGGTACAGGACAACAAAAGGCAAACTCATCACAGAGGGACCTTAGAGCCATGGGGTCCCAAAAGTACTAGGACTTTTCTACATGTAACTGTTTATGATTTTGGAGGATCTTTCCTGGGAAAATTCCAGAAAATCCTGAGGTATTATCTTTTAAAAATTACTTCCTTGTATTGTCTTCTTATGGAACTCCTACCAGAGATATAATGGAGTTTATCACCCAAACCTCCACACCTCTTAGCTCTTCTTTCAGTTTATTTTCTTGTCTTTTTGTGCTATGTGCTGATTAATCAGTATATTTTTTCCATTTAACTCTTTCTTCAGTATATCTCATCTATTGAGGTTTCTTTTTGACATATTTTCATGAAACTTTTAAAATATTCTTTATTCATTATTTTTCACACTTTCCTATTTCATTATTTTTACTATGGAATTCTCTTTTGGGTAGATATTTTACAGAATTTTATAAGATCTTTTGTCTTTAGTTTTTAAAAATCTTTGTCAACTCAACAAAATTTTTTTCATTAAGATAAAATTAATATTCAACTGTATTTTTCAATACAAGCTTTTTTGATATTTTTTTCTACTTCATTCTCTCTCTCTCTCTGTCTCTCTCATATATCCTTACAGGTACCTTTTTAGGGGTTCTGTTATTCCTTTCACTCAGTTCCCTCTCCCCAGTCTTCTAATCCATAGCTATGTCTTATAAAGGTGATTTAAGGTTCATATCTCCTGAAGATATTTGTGGTACTTTGAATTTAGTCCCTAAACAATTAGATAGCTTGAGACAGTTCCCAGCTACCTGACTTAATCTGTGCCCTTACATTTACCTAGGTCCAACAACTTTCAAATAAGTCAAAGCCTCAGGCACCGGTATTTCATGCTGCTTTCACAAGTAAGGAAGGCATATTCAGGGCCCTGGTGTCAAGCAGTAAGCCTGGCTTCAGACTTGGATTTTACACGGAGCACTTTTAATCCTGGGTTAATTCCACACCAACATGCCCTTCTTTGGGATCAGAAGCCCTAAGTGCCATAGCTTTAGTCGGGCTTACTCTCCTTATTTTGCATGGATTTTGTTATGGGTATTAATCCAAGAGGAGTCTGTCAAAGCATGATGTTACTATGCCATCCTGACAAGAAATAAAGCAGTATTGTTTTCCAAATTTATTATAATATACTCTCTTCCTAGTAGCGCTTCAAAGTTAGTCAGTAGAGGTAAAGATAGTGAATAGAACTGGAAAGCAGTTACCTCAGAGAGGTAACTGAAAAATGAAGAGAGTGTTATGCAAGCCAGTGGAAAAGAGTGCTTCAGGAACAGAATAATAAGCTGAGAAAATAGCTTCTTACAGATCAAATAAGATAAAGCCTAACAAATATCCACTGCATTTAATGACTTGTAGACATTACTAAGGATGATTTTTTGATGTCATGTTACTTCAAAAATGATCATGGGTAAGATGTGAGCCAATGGAGGTAGGTAGTGCAGCCAAATGGTAAAGATATTTAACTAACGGGTAAAATGAAACACTGGGTGGTGGTTGAAAGGGATATTTTTTAAATTGAGGAATCATAATCTTTAAAAAATACAAATGGAAATAAATCAGAAGAATAAGGCCTCAGTATCTAGAGATGAAATATACATGGGTATAAAAATTCCTGAACAGAGCTGGAATGGGAAAGAAAGATGAAGAGTATATCTTTAGGCAGAAGAAGGGCATATTTCTCCATCAAATGAAGAACGGGTGCTAATGAAACAGTGTGAGGGTAAGACATTCTCATCTAGTAATTTCTACTTCTCTCAGAAGCCGGAGACCAGGTTTTCTGCACCAAGTTAAAGACGGACTGTTAAACTTAAGAAGTAGAAAGAAATATTTGAAAATAGTGTTGCAGAATATAAGAATGTGGTGACCAGGTGGGTCGCCTGAGTGGCTCAGTCTGTTGAGCGTTTGACCGCAGCTCAGGTCATGATATCACGGTTCATGGGTTCGAGCCCCACGTTGGGCTCTGTGCTGACAGCTTGCTCAGAGCCTGGAGCCCGCTGCTTTAGATTCTCTATCTCCTTCTATCTCTACTCCTCCCCCATTCGCGATCTGTCTCTGAAAAATAAATAAATGTAAAAAAAGAAATTAAAAAACAAAAAGAATGTGGTGACCAGAGGCACCTAGGTGGCTCAGTTGGTTTAGCTTCCGACTTCAGCTCAGGTCATGATCTTGCGGTTTATGAGTTTGAGCCCCGCATTGGGTTCACTGCTGCTAGTGCACAGCCTGCTTTGGATCCTCTGACTCCCTCTCTCTCTGCCCCTCTCCCACCCTCTATCACTCTCTCTCTCTCTCTCAAAAATAAATAAACATTACAAAACTGTGGTGGCCAGAGTTTATAGCAGTTGTGGCAGTGTTGGCAGGTCATTTGGGATTACTGACTATCAGTTTCCAGTGGGTCCATTCTTCACAATTGGTGAATTTTCTCCATCTGAGTTTGTTTTTCTAAGTTATAGTGAAGAAGACAATGACATTAATACAGGATTAAGTCTTGAGGAGGTAAATGCTTGACAACAGTGAAAAAATAAATTGGTATCATAAAATGGTGTTTTTAAGAATAAACTATAAAAAGTAAACTAGATATGGAGAAATGTGAAGAGAGAAGACAATTAATAGAGAAACAGATTCGACTCATGGTCTGATAGGGTAAGACACAAGTGTAGTGGAGTCAAATGAATTTATAAGCAAAAAGAAAAAAAGCCGAATATCTGAGTTATTGATCTAAGTTAGTATACTTTGGGTCATGATAATGACTATGATATAGTTATAAGCATCTATAATGTGATGTGGCTGAGAGGCCCCTAGAAATGAATAACTCAAGGAACTTAGAGCCTGTGGTGATGCATGAATCTTCTGTAAGGACACTGAATTTATCTAATATCATAAAATCAACCATCTTAAAGTCAAAGGCTATGATCCAGTGGCTGAAGTCAACAGTGGAAGAGTAATTGTGATTTAGACATGAGTAGAGAAGAGCATAAACAGAGAAGGAATATCCAGGGAAATGAACCTGAACCTCAAAGAAGCCTCTTTCTTTTTTTTTTTTTTTTTTTCCTGGAGTTTGAAGGGTTCATGAACTAGAAACAGCAATGGAGAGTAGGGTAGTATGACTATTCAACTATCTTCCAGTCTGTCTTTTTCTGAGTACATGGCAGATCACATCCTCTTTCTCCTTTGAGGTTGAGCACAGCCATATGATTTATTCTGGACAACAGAATATAAACAGACATGGTGTGCTTTCACTTCTGGGAAGAAACTTTTAAAAAGAGTGTCCAAGTCACCATGTTCTCTCTTTTCCCAGTGTAATAATCAGCAATGCTCATGTAGGGAATCTCCATTAGCTTGGGTTCTTGAGTGAGAAAACATGGAGCAGAGCCCTCAGCTGGCCTGTGATATATATGCAGTGGGTGTGAGAGACAATCTCTGTAGGTATAAATTACTAAAATATTTGAGCTTAGCCCATGCTGCCTAATCCAGGCAGCCAACAGATCTGACCCAGTTTCTCAAAGTAAGTGGAAGTGAGACAGATAGAATTGCTATCATTGACAGGGCTACAGAGAGAGCAATTTAAACAGTAGAGAAGCCAAACAAGATAAAAAATAATCAAGGGAGTAATTAGAAATCACAGGAGATTATCAATGATGGAGGGAGTAGGGATCCAGAAGTTCTAATGAATGGCTTGTAAGAAAGGGAAAGAGTGGTAACTTGGGTCAGAGCAAAGTCAACAGAGCTCAGCACATTCTGGAAGTAAACATTCAGGGAGAATCTATTTTTAAAGTTTATTTATCTATTTTAGGAGAGAGAATGCTCATGCACACAAGCAGGTGAGGGTACAGAGAGTAGGGGTGAGGAAGAGAATCCTAAGCAGGTTCCATGCTCAGCACAGAGTCCAATGTGGGGCTTAACACAGGGCTTGATCCCACAAACCAGGAGACCATGACCTGAGCCAAAACCAAGAGTTAGAAGCTTAACCAACTGAGACACCCAGGCACCTGTAGTAGAAAAATTAAATAGACTGGATAGTCTTAGAATTTTTACAATATCCAATAAAATTAAGTTGTGAGATAGTTTGTTTAGATTAACTCATATTCATGTTTAAAAATATACTACTGAAGATACAAGCTGCAATCACATGGTTTTCCACTAAATTCTCAAACACATGGATGTTTTATGAGAGTGGGATCCGGTATCAATCTTCTAATTTTTCTTCTCTTTGGTCTCGTATACACTAAGCTAAGTAGAAAAAAAAAAAAATACATCATTTGGATGGCTCTATCCATAGATTCCAAAGTAAATGTAGACTTTTCCTAATTTGTTTATTCTGTTGATAATTTCAATGGGAAGTAGGGTAAATGGAAGAGGAAGTAAGATGCTTGAGTTTGTGCTTTCATTCATTTCACAGATTTTACTATTTCTATTAGGAAAAAAATGCTAATGACAGCTAACTCTTATTGAATACTTATAATATACTTGGTACTATTCTAAGAACTTCATATGTTTTATGTCATTTAATCTTTAGCATGAAGTGCATGCTTTGGTCAGTGCTCTTTTTAGTTAAGAAAAATGAGGCTGGGGAAACTTTTATGAGTTGTCCAAGATCATGCTTCTGATAAGGAATAGAAGACAGATTTGGAAATTTGACTGAATTCCCAAGTTATTCTACTGGCTATAATTATAAAGCCTTTTGAATATCAAAATATACCAGGTGGAATGATTATCTTTAAACATAAAATAAAATGTATCAAGCAATAATGAATTGGGAATAGATTTTAGTGAGAATAGCAAATAAATTGGTGATCAAGTCTTCACTAAAGTATCCAAGTTCATACTGACATTTAAACAACAGGCATTGTCCTTTACAACACACTGAATCTTAGTTCATTCAAACAATACCCACTTTTTACTTTTAAAACTGTTTTTAGTGTGCAAATACACATATGTATACTGTTTGTATGCATTCATACACATATATATATACAGTATGTGCATATATATGTGTATATATACATACATATATATACATGTGTATACATATATAAATATATATAAACATGGATGTGGGTGTGTACTTGTAATATTGCATCAATTACTTCAAAATTGTGAAAGTCAAGTTTATTTATTTTTTAAGTACACCATGATTTATATACAGGCAATAAGAGAACATATGAGAATATTGGTATTATTTATATACATATTGCATATTCTGTTTTAATTAGAAAATTCAACCTCACCTATTATGACAAACCATAACATAAATAATTTATGTAAAGAGATGTATGGGAACGAATCCATCTATGAGAGCTGAGAAGTAACATCCTTCACGAAGGGTCTTGGAATGACCTACAAATACTGACTGGCAGGCAAGATTCATAATTCAAAAAATTCTTTACACAATGACAGACTGAATTGAAAACAGAAGGACACTGGCTGTTTTGTTACTATGGCTATTCCTGGCAGTTACCCAGGGATTACAACTGCACAACCTTACAAACAGCATAGAAATGGACTGTTTAACAAAGGATCTCAGCAGGGTAATGAGTGGTGCACATTAATTCTCACTGTGCATTGATGAGCTCTCTTTGAACTATGCCAAGGTTTAGACAATGGTGACAGGGCTCTGGCACTGGAAGAAAATGTAGGCCTTGAAGAGTGCTTTAGGGATGAGGTTTTTTGTTTGTTTGTTTGTTTGTTTTGTTTTTGTAGGAAACCACATTTTAATCATTTAGACTAGTTATTGGTTCTAATTAGATCTGAAGTCTTAATAAAGCTTGTGAAATCTCAGAAAAAAATCTTTGTCACAACTCTTTTCTAAAGAAAAGGATCTAGAGATGTTCTTATATTAACCTTAAAAAGTTATATATTTAAATATCAAGGGAGGAAAGGCTTCTGCAAACTTTTTAATGGTATCATGAATAGGGAAAATGTATAGGATGGAGCATGTGAAATTCTGGATAACTTCATCTTAATCTGCAAAAATGACAATTTTATATTTCAACCTAATATTGCTACTTACATAATTAATTGATTTGCCTAAACACTTTTTTTTCTTAAATTTTGACTTCTCAAAAACTGAATTCAGATTTTACATGTGTTTCAAATTACATTTTTATTTGTAATGTTGATCCCCAGGTGAGAGAACATTATCTTATATCTTTAAACACTAAATTGTCTTTTTAAGCAAGACAAATTGAACATAATAACATATTTGTGTGTTGTGTGCATGTGCACATACACGTGTATTGCTGCAATTGATTCATCACAGTTGTTGAGTGAGAGATGTTGTTGACAAATACCCAGTGTATAATATCTTAGGAGAAAGTGATTGGAAATCATTTATATTGATTTCAATGCAGTGCCTTTTTTTATGACCTTGACTAGTGTTTATAAAATAACAGTTTGCCTGGGAATATTTTTGTGATACACAACTTTGATCATGTTAGATAGACCCTCATGGTTCATTCAGTGTCACCTTTCCACCGAGCTTTTCACATGCCTCCAATCTACTTATATTCTCTCCTTGGTTGAGATTTACTCTCCATCCTTCATGCATGCATCATGATACTTCATGCTTTAATCAATCTGTTGTGGTAATTCTAAATTTATATCTACTTTCTGTACTGTATTAAATATTGGGGAGAGAGGAGTCCAAGTCTAAGTGGTTATGTCATTGGCAGTGACTTGCATAGAACATTGTACAAAGTAGTCCCTTCAATAAATAAATGAAATAAATGTATTTTGGGCTTCTTGTTTAATATAACTTTTTACACAATGATATTAACCACATTGATCTTTTTCATTCCCATGTTTTTTGTTTAATAAATTAAATACTAAGTTTTTAATTTTCATGTCCTCCCATTTAGGGACTGGGGTCAGGAAAATGTAATTTCTCTGAAAATGGAATTGACAATACCAAAATCTAATATATAATGTGAAGAACTAAGTATTTGTGGAAACATCCTTCCAGACATATTTCTAGAAAGATTAAATAAATAGAAAAATATTTTCAGTTCAGAATAACTCAAATGAAGAAATTATGAATCCAGAGATTTTGAGCTGACATTTGCCGAGCGCATTTGAAATCCTGTAATCCTCATCTAAAGCTTGAGATTTAATGAGCCAACAGCCCAAAGCAGAAGGTAAGTCCTGGGTCCCATGCAAAATGAATGATGAGATTGGAGAATTTATTATAGAAAGCCAATACACCCTAGTGCACCCATACTCAGTGGGTCAACTAGAATAAAGCTCCCCCCCCCACAGAAATAGATGATGGGGAGTCATACTTGACTTACTCTTGGCTTTAATTAAATGTGAGTAAAAAGGAAAAAAAGTGCCTACTCTGGGCATTCTTAATGACTTATCCTCCTTCATATGGTGATCTCCAAAAAAAAAAAAAAAAGTCAAAAACAAAGTTTAATAGGTTCTGGTTTGGATTTGTCACTAAAGACCTAGCAGAAACTCAGATAAAATTTCTCTGGAGAAATTCATATTGATAAAAGTCTCAAGTGTTTCAACAAATAATGTTTCAAGGATTATGTGTTCTCTAACCATAAAATATCAGAAAGTACCCAGTAAGACAAGTCACTCTGAACAGAATCAGCAGAAATAATAAATTGCAGGATCAGATACTCATGCATTCCTATATTAAAGTTATCTACATATAATATAAACATAAATTAAATATTACAGGAATAAAGAAAGAAATGTGAAAACACAAAGAGCAAAATGAAAAAGCAGATGTGTCAGAAGTAATTATACGGATTGTAGCAGAGAGAGAAAGCAATGGGAAAATAGAGTTGAAAAGCCATAGAAGTTCCAAATAAATCTACTCAGATTTCCAAAAGGGGATAACACACATGATGAATAATGGCTGAGAATTTTCTGGAATTGAGAGATGCCATGAATCCTCATGGGCTCTGTCAATGTAAATTAAGCAAGATAGATAAATGGGAACTGAGATTCATCTGGATGATGCCAAAAATACCAAAGACGGAGAGAAGATTTTAAAAGAAGCCAGAGGAAAAAACAAGGAAATATGATGGAATAATAATTATATAGAACAACGATGAAAGTCAGAAAGAGTGGGCCGATATGCTCAAAGTTCTGAGAAAAAACAACTGTTACCTTAAAATTGTACAGCAGCAAAACTATCTGTCAGGTATGAGGGTGAAACAAAGACATTTCCAATTAAAAAAAAAAGTTGGTAAGAGAAAGAATTTACTACCAACAGAAAGTCACTACTGAAGTGTATTATTTTGAACACAAGATCCCACAGAAGAATGTCTGTGATAAAAGAAAAAACTGACCAAAGCAAATCATTGTGTTAAATGTGTTCAGTCTAAACAAATATCAGATACATACAATAATAGTATTAATGGTGTATTTTTAATATTAAATAAAAATCAAGTAATAACTAAAATAATAGTAGATGTCAGCAAGGCATTGATCAGCTTAGTTTCTAAGGTTCTTGCACTGTTTTAGAGAAAGACAAAGCACTGATTAATTGGTATCTTGTTAAGAATGGTTATAAAAATAGGACTAAGTTAATAAGTAAAAACAAAAAAGTTTATAGCTTCATACTGGTAGAGGAAAAAAAAGGAGTAAGTCTAAAGAAACTTCATTCAATCCAAAGAGGTCAAGAAAAGAGTAAAAAGGGGGAAAAAAAAAAGAGTAAAAAGTAAAAAAAAAAAAAAAAAAAAAGGGGGGGAAAAAAGAAGGAAGCAAACTTAGGTGATAAAAATGAAAACTGAATGTGTTACTATTATCAACCTAATCAAAACAAGCAATTGTTTCTAAAAAAAAAAAAAAAAAAAAAGACAGCCCACTTGATTGTATTGTAACATCCTTGAGATAGATGTTTTCTCCAAGCAGGTGTGTGATGGTCTGCCAAGCAAAATGAGACAGAAAATAGTACATTTGGATTTTTATCCCTAAGAATGGATGCTCTGCTTCTCAATACTCTGCATTAGTACTTAGAAAGAAATATCACCAGAGTATAGGACAAGTATACTTCATGCTTGAGTATATGCTTGATGCTCTATACTGATATATACTCTCTATACTGAGATTACCTGAAATTTGTCCTTTGGCTCTTTGTCCACTGATTTGTAAGTTGGCTTCTAATTGCATCTATGGAATAGGAGTAAGAATGCTGGGAAGCACAGGTCCCTTTTCTTACACTCATGTGAAAATTAATATTCTGATTTAAAACCAGTTCTATGTGTTTAGTTAGCTCAATAATTCCTGAATAACGGTGTAATAAATGCTGGGACTTGCATAACTATAATAGAGATGCAGAATCAACAGATCTCTGCTTTGGAATCATCACCATGCGTGGGTACCTCTGCCAAGAAGCTGATGCCAGTTTTAAACATGTTTAACTCAATCTTATCCTCAGTCCATGAAGCACAGCTCATCAATCAGCTTATTATCAACATATTTTTTTAAAAATATTGACCTTCAATTGTTTATATGCTGGTTGAAAATAAACATAAAAGTTACCTACTCTATGTAATGGTTTGTGTAGGAAAGCAGGTAAAATATACATGAGAAATTTTGGAATAAATAAAAGATAATAGGAAATAACCTAAGAAAATAAGTTGAGATACAATGTGAAGTACGCACTTGGCTCTTTAAAGGTGATAGGAAGTAGTGACAGGGTGAATCAAGTGCCTATTTGAATCTATCAAAGAAGTAAGAGAATAAAAGCATATGGTTACTGAGCAAATGTTTGGAGCATTTCAATCACAAATCATGGGTAAGAAATTTGGTAGACATGAATTTCATATTCCTGGGTGACTGCAAAGTAAAGTATAAAATTATCATGGAAGCATCAAGACAAACATGAATTTTTCGACTGGAATATAGAAAGGTGCACTGCAGTTTCAAAGAGAGAAATATTTATAATACAATCTAAAAATGTTTCCATCCAAAGAGATTGTATTAAGGTGCTTAAAAGATAAACTTTCAGATGACCGGGATGACTTTTTCCCTAAGGTGCTGAGGCTAGAATTGTTACTTTTATACTGATGATCCTTTGACTACAAAACACACATTTCTCTTCTGCTCTTGCCCTGAAGACAGGCTATCTTTCAATAGTGTCAGATGCAATCAAGTCCCATTTGACTTATACAACTATAATTGTGACAATTCTGACCTTTTTATACTATTATTTTGGGGGATTTAAGGACACTCACTTCGTTTAAGTGTCTTACCCTAAGTGTTTTCCAGGGCTCTCTCACCATCTCATTGCTTATTGTCTGATATATCTGACAGTATCTGTTTAAGAAACCTTTGAAAATGACTTTCCTATGTGTCTACATTAGGAATAGTGTTTCAGAATGCCTTTATCTCTTATTCCACAGAGATGATTCATTTCTCTACTTTAAAACTCTAAGTTCTACAATCTTCCATGATTTTACCTTTTTTCAGAAGGAATCTGTGATGATATCATAGCTTTCCTTTTGAGTACTCACAGATATGTAAAGTTTACTGCATTTCCCTAGTGTGGAGAGTAGAAGACGCTGGGTGGATAATTTATGTCTATTTATTTTACAGACTTCTATTGACCATCTCCACCATGTGTGAAACCCTGTGGTAGGTATTGTGAGAGATGCCAAGAAGAACATGAAATCATTTCTGCCTCAGTCAACACACTGACACCTGAACAGGGGAGACAAGGCATGTATGTTAATAGCTAGAGTATGAGGATTGGGGATATTCATTTGAGGTATATCCCTATTTATAAGTAGTTTCATAAGTGGAGTTGGCTAAACTGCCATAGATAAAATATAGAATTAATGTATTTAACTAATACTAATGAAGTATCTATTATGTGTTAGCCATGGTGTTAAGTCATAGAGATGTAATTTCCCCTAGAGTGAATGATCTAACTCGGAGAGAAGCCATTGAAAAACAGAAAGTCAGACTTGGGGAGGACCGGAGGGAAGATGGCGGCGTAGGAGGACGCTGGGCTCACCACGCGTCCTGCTGATCACTTAGATTCCACCTACAGCTGCCTAAATAACCCAGAAAACCGCCAGAGGATTAGCAGAACGGAGTCGCCGGAACCAAGCGCAGACGAGAGGCCCACGGAAGAGGGTAGGAAGGACGGCGAGGCGGTGCGCACTCCACGGACTGGACTGGCGGGAGGGAGCCGGGGCGGAGGGGCGGCTCGCCGGCCAAGCAGAGCCCCCGAGTCTGGATGGCAAAAGCGGAGGGGCCTGACGGACTGTGTTCCAACAGCAAGCGCGACTGAGCCTCTGGGAGGTCATAAGTTAACAGCTCTGCTCAGAAAGCGGGAAGGCTAGAGGACAAAGAGGGGAGAGCTGCTGAGCCCCCGGACGACAGAGCTCAGTTTGGTGGGGAACAAAGGCGCTCGCCAGCGCCATCTCCCCCGCCCATCCCCCAGCCAAAATCCCAAAGGGAACCAGTTCCTGCCAGGGAACCTGCTCGCTCTGCCCAAACACCCAACTCTGCGCTTCTGCGGAGCCAAACCTCCGGCAGCGGATCTGACTCACTCCCACTGCCACAGGGCCCCTCCTGAAGTGGATCACCTAAGGAGAAGCAAGCTAAGCCTGCCCCTCCTGCTCCTGTGCACCTTGCCTACCTACCCCAGCTAATACGCCAGATCCCCAGCATCACAAGCCTGGCAATGTGCAAGTAGCCCAGACTAGCCACGCCACCCCACAGTGAATCCCGCCCCTAGGAGAGGGGAAGAGAAGGCACACACCAGTCTGACTGTGGCCCCAGCGGTGGGCTGGGGGCAGACATCAGGTCGGACTGCGGCTCCGCCCACCAACTCCAGTTATACACCACAGCACAGGGGAAGTGCCCTGCAGGTCCTCACCACGCCAGGGACTATCCAAAATGACCAAGCGGAAGAATTCCCCTCAGAAGAATCTCCAGGAAATAACAACAGCTAATGAGCTGATCAAAAGGATTTAAATAATATAACAGAAAGTGAATTTAGAATAATAGTCATAAAATTAATCGCTGGGCTTGAAAACAGTATAGCTGACAGCAGAGAATCTCTTGCTACAGAGATCAAGGGACTAAGGAACAGTCACGAGGAGCTGAAAAATGCTTTAACGAAATGCATAACAAAATGGAAACCACCACGGCTCGGATTGAAGACGCAGAGGAGAGAATAGGTGAACTAGAAGATAAAGTTATGGAAAAAGAGGAAGCTGAGAAAAAGAGAGATAAAAAAATCCAGGAGTATGAGGGGAAAATTAGAGAACTAAGTGATACACTAAAAAGAAATAATATACGCATAATTGGTATCCCAGAGAAGGAAGAGAGAGGGAAAGGTGCTGAAGGGGTACTTGAAGAAATAATAGCTGAGAACTTCCCTGAACTGGGGAAGGAAAAAGGCACTGAAATCCAAGAGGCACAGAGAACTCACTTCAGACGTAACTTGAATCGATCTTCTGCACGACATATCATAGTGAAACTGGCAAAATACAAGGATAAAGAGAAAATTCTGAAAGCAGCTAGGGATAAACGTGCCCTCACATATAAAGGGAGACCTATAAGACTCGTGACTGATCTCTCTTTTGAAACTTGGCAGGCCAGAAAGAATTGGCACGAGATTTTCAGGGTACTAGACAGAAAAAATATGCAGCCGAGAATCCTTTATCCAGCAAGTCTGTCATTTAGAATAGAAGGACAGATAAAGGTCTTCCCAAACAAACAAAAACGGAAGGAATGTGTCACCAATAAACCAACCCTACAAGAGATCCTAAGGGGGACCCTGTGAGACAAAGTACCAGAGACATCACTACAAGCATAAAACATACAGACATCACAATGACTCTAAACCCACATCTTTCTATAATAACACTGAATGTAAATGGATTAAATGCGCCAACCAAAAGACATAGGGTATCAGAATGGATAAAAAAACAAGACCCATCTATTTGCTGTCTATAAGAGACTCATTTTAGACCTGAGGACACCTTTAGATTGAGAGTGAGGGGATGGAGAACTATTTATCATGCTACTGGAAGCCAAAAGAAAGCTGGAGTAGCCATACTTATATCAGACAAACTAGACTTTAAATTAAAGGCTGTAACAAGAGATGAAGAAGGGCATTATATAATAGTGACAGGGTCTATCCATCAGGAAGAGCTATAATTATAAATGTCTATGCGCCGAATACTGGAGCCCCCAAATATATAAAACAATTACTCATAAACATAAGCAACCTTATTGATAAGAATGTGGTAATTGCGTGGGACTTTAACACCCCACTTACAGAAATCGATAGATCATCTAGACACATGGTCAATAAAGAAACAAGGGCCCTGAATGAGACATTAGATCAGATGGACTTGACAGATATATTTAGAATTCTGCATCCCAAAGCAACAGAATATACTTTCTTCTCCAGTGCACATGGAACATTCTCCAAGATAGAGCATATACTGGGTCACAAAACAGCCCTTCATAAGTTTACAAGAATTGAAATCATACCATGCATACTTTCAGACCACAATGCTATGAAGCTTGAAATCAACCACAGAAAAAAGTCTGGAAAACCTCTGAAAGCATGGAGGTTAAAGAACACCCTACTAACGAATGAGTGGGTCAACCAGGCAATTCGAGAAGAAATTAAAAAATATATGGAAACAAACGAAAATGAAAATACAACAATCCAAACGCTTTGGGACGCAGCAAAGGCAGTCCTGAGAGGAAAATACATTGCAATCCAGGCCTATCTCAAGAAACAAGAAAAATCCCAAATACAAAATCTAACAGCACACCTAAAGGAAATAGAAGCAGAACAGCAAAGGCAGCCTAAACCCAGCAGAAGAAGAGAAATAATAAAGATCAGAGCAGAAATAAACAACATAGAATCTAAAAAAACTGTAGAGCAGATCAACGAAACCAAGAGTTGTTTTTTTGAAAAAATAAACAAAATTGACAAACCTCTAGCCAGGCTTCTCAAAAAGAAAAGGGAAATGACCCAAATAGATAAAATCATGAGTGAAAATGGAATTATTACAACCAATCCCTCAGAGATACAAACAATTATCAGGGAATACTATGAAAAATTATATGCCAACAAATTGGACAACCTGGAAGAAATGGACAAATTCCTGAACACCCACACTCTTCCAAAACTCAATCAGGAGGAAATAGAAAGCTTGAGCAGACCCATAACCAGCGAAGAAATTGAATCGGTTATCAAAAATCTCCCAACAAATAAGAGTCCAGGACCATATGGCTTCCCAGGGGAGTTCTACCAGACGTTTAAAGCAGAGATAATACCTATCCTTCTCAAGCTATTCCAAGAAATAGAAAGGGAAGGAAAACTTCCAGACTCATTCTAGGAAGCCAGTATTACTTTGATTCCTAAACCAGACAGAGACCCAGTAAAAAAAGAGAACTACAGGCCAATCTCCCTGATGAATATGGATGCAAAAATTCTCAATAAGATACTAGCAAATCGAATTCAACGGCATATAAAAAGAATTATTCACCATGATCAAGTGGGATTCATTCCTGGGATGCAGGGCTGGTTCAACATTCGCAAATCAATCAACGTGATACATCACATTAACAAAAAAAAAGAGAAGAACCATATGATCCTGTCAATCGATGCAGAAAAGGCCTTTGACAAAATCCAGCACCCTTTCTTAATAAAAACCCTTGAGAAAGTCGGGATAGAAGGAACATACTTAAAGATCATAAAAGCCATTTATGAAAAGCCCACAGCTAACATCATCCTCAACGGGGAAAAACTGAGAGCTTTTTCCCTGAGATCAGGAACACGACAGGGATGCCCACTCTCACCGCTGTTGTTTAACATAGTGCTGGAAGTTCTAGCATCAGCAATAAGACAACAAAAGGAAATCAAAGGCATCAAAATTGGCAAAGATGAAGTCAAGCTTTCGCTTTTTGCAGATGACATGATATTATACATGGAAAATCCGATAGACTCCACCAAAAGTCTGCTAGAACTGATACATGAATTCAGCAAAGTGGCAGGATACAAAATCAATGTACAGAAATCAGTTGCATTCTTACACACTAACAATGAAGCAACAGAAAGACAAATAAAGAAACTGATCCCATTCACAATTGTACCAAGAAGCATAAAATACCTAGGAATAAATCTAACCAAAGATGTAAAGGATCTGCATGCTGAAAACTATAGAAAGCTTATGAAGGTAATTGAAGAAGATTTAAAGAAATGGAAAGACATTCCCTGCTCATGGATTGGAAGAATAAATATTGTCAAAATATCAATACTACCCAAAGCTATCTACACATTCAATGCAATCCCAATCAAAAGTGCACCAGCATTCTTCTTGAAACTAGAACAAGCAATCCTAAAATTCATATGGAACCACAAAAGGCCCCGAATAGCCAAAGTAATTTTGAAGAAGAAGACCAAAGCAGGAGGCATCACAATCCCAGACTTTAGCCTCTACTACAAAGCTGTCATCATCAAGACAGCATGGTATTGGCACAAAAACAGACACATAGACCAATGGAATAGAATAGAAACCCCAGAACTAGACCCACAAACGTATGGCCAACTCATCTTTGACAAAGCAGGAAAGAACATCCAATGGAAAAAAGTCTCTTTAACAAATGGTGCTGGGAGAACTGGACAGCAACATGCAGAAGAATGAAACTAGACCACTTTCTCACACCATTCACAAAAATAAACTCAAAATGGATAAAGGACTTGAATGTGAGACAGGAAACCATCAAAACCTTAGAGGAGAAAGCAGGAAAAGACCTCTCTGACCTCAGCCGTAGCAATCTCTTACTCGACACATCCCCAAAGGCAAGGGAATTAAAAGCACAAGTAAATCACTGGGACCTTATGAAGATAAAAAACTTCTGCACAGCAAAGGAAACAACCAACAAAACTAAAAGTCAACCAACGGAATGGGAAAAGATATTTGCAAATGACATATCGGACAAAGGGCTAGTATCCAAAATCTATAAAGAGCTCACCAAACTCCACACCCGAAAAACAAATAACCCAGTGAAGAAATGGGCAGAAAACATGAATAGACACTTCTCTAAAGAAGACATCCGGATGACCAACAGGCACATGAAAAGATGTTCAGCGTCACTCCTTATCAGGGAAATACAAATCAAAACCACACTCAGGTATCACCTCACGCGAGTCAGAGTAGCCAAAATGAACACATCAGGAGACTATAGATGCTGGAGAGGATGTGGAGAAACGGGAACCCTCTTGCACTGTTGGTGGGAATGCAAATTGGTGCAGCCGCTCTGGAAAGCAGTGTGGAGGTTCCTCAGAAAATTAAAAATAGACCTACCTTATGACCCAGCAATAGCACTGCTAGGAATTTATCCAAGGGATACACGAGTACTGATGCATAGGGGCACTTGTACCCCAATGTTCATAGCAGCACTCTCAACAATAGCCAAATTATGGAAAGAGCCTAAATGTCCATCAACTGATGAATGGATAAAGAAATTGTGGTTTATATACACAATGGAATACTACGTGGCAATGAGAAAAAATGAAATATGGCCTTTTGTAGCAACGTGGATGGAACTGGAGAGTGTGATGCTAAGTGAAATAAGCCATACAGAGAAAGACAGATACCATATGGTTTCACTCTTATGTGGATCCTGAGAAACATAACAGGAACCCATGGGGGAGGGGAAGGAAAAAAAAAAAAAGAGGTTAGAGTGGGAGAGAGCCAAAGCATAAGAGACTGTTAAAAACTGAGAACAAACTGAGGGTTGATGGGGGGTGGGAGGGAGGAGAGGGTGGGTGATGGGTATTGAGGAGGGCACTTTTTGGGATGAGCACTGGGTGTTGTATGGAAACCAATTTGACAATAAATTTCATATATAAAAAAAAAAGAAAAACAGAAAGTCACACTAGAGAGAATATTTTTTAATCTAAATATTGCTAAAAAATTAATCTACAGTGAACAAAGAGAGTCTAGTGTATTATCAGGTAACAAAATTAATCACTTCCATGGAGAAGAAACTACTAAGGACAGAAATGATTTTTATATTGTCTAATACCAAGCTAAATATTATCACATAAACAAGTAAATAAATTTGTACTTGAATAAATCCCATGGACAATTTCCTTTTTAAAATACATCTTTAAAATCATTTTCCAATGATCCAAGTGGGATAATATTTTTTAAAAAACTTGATCAGAAATATCATCATAATTAAATAGTTAAAAAAAAAAGCAAAAATAAACAAACAAAAACTTCTTGTTCAGTCACTGTATCTTTATCAAACTGAATGTCCTGGTAGGGGAACCAGGAAACCATAAAATGTATTTAGAAATGAATATGCATGATTTTGGCATAGAACAATAGTGGTTAATGTTAGCGTAATGGTATATTATCAGACAAATGCATTCTCAATAAACTGTTATTAATTACTAAAAATAAATCTATTAGAAAAAGACATTTAGAAACCTTTTTTTTTTACTTTATGTTAATCCTCTATTCAAAAATTTTCTGAATTAGCCAGAGTTTATCTTAAATTGATGTGTATTTGAATACATTTAAATATATTGACCAAGTTATATTTTATTCCTTTAGTCACATGTGATGTTATATAAAATAATATCCTTCGGGTAAAACCACATGCTGAAATTAAATTAACAGCAACACTAAAAATGGTATATTGGAAAAACATTCTGTCATATTAGAATTAAAGCTTAATGACTTTCTTGATCCTTTTCCTTCTAGACAGGATTGGATATATATACCCCTCAGGTTTCCCAAAATGTCTTGGGAATATCTCTATTATTGCATTACCTGAAGCACATAAAAATTACTTAAGTGCCTCTCTCACTCTAGGATTCAAGTTTATGTTTAAATTTTCAGTGCCTAAAATTGTGCTGTGCACAAAAATACTGAATTCATAATATTGCATTATATTTCCAGTAGGGGATATCATGAAGAATATCTTATTTTAGAAATTATATATATACATTATTCAAATTTACTTTGAAAAGGAACTCCACATACTTTCATGATAGGAAAATTCAATTATAGTTAACAAAGAAATGGTATTTCTTCTATTAAGAAACTCCATGCTGTGGTTTTCCTTTTTAAAATTTTTCAGTTTTTGTTCAGGACTTTGTTTTGTGTCTGTTTAGATTTGTTTTATGTTCTAAAGCAAATGTCATTTAAAAAACACATTTGTTTATATCTATTTTCAGTTACATTTATTCTGCTTTTCTAGTAATAATAGATGCAAATCAGTGTTTATTATTTAATAACACACAGATGTTCCATATACCACAGATAAACAAACTTTCCAGCCCACTGCTTCAACAGTGCCACTGTAAATTCATTCTCTGAATCAAATGCAAACTTTTTATTATTGAACTCATGTAATTCTAGATGTTAGAGCTGCTTGTGTGGGTAATTTTCTCCCAGAATACTCTTTCCCTTAATTTATATTTCTACAATCATTTTTATATAACACTTTGTTTGAGATATCAAATTCCCAACTCAAGCCTTCTCATTCCAATCTGTTACCTCTGTTCATTTATGAAGCTTTTGGAAGCTTTATTTATTATTTATTTATTTATTTATTTATTTATTTATTTATTTATTTACTTACTAAAGGCTTGCCTAAGCTTGGGGAAAAAGTAAAGGAAAAGTTTCAATGCCTGGCAGGGAGAGACTGATTTGCTGTATACTGTTTTATAAGGGGCAAAATTATATATAGAAGGTATGGAACCACACAGGAATTTGTGTATATCTATAGGAGTCTCTATAATAACAACTTAGCATTTTACTTCTACTTAAGATTCAAATTATGTGTTTGTACTACTTTTTCTGATAATATTTATGTCCGAAACACTTATTTTACTGATATCTTAAAGTATCTTAAGTTCAGGAATCATATTTGAAGAACTTAGTAGTATCCATGAGAGATTTATTCAGTTATTATATAATTGCAAAATAAAACAATTCTTAGCTTTTTTTGCTATAAATTACAACTAAATAGTGAACTGGCAAGAGATTGTGATTAGGGAAGAAATTCTTTTAAAAATCTTGAGAATACATCCTAGGAAAAAAAAGTTAAAAAAAATAAGTATTTCTAAACATAACCTCAATGTTAATGTGCAATTACATAGGAGGAGAAATTCTTTATTACACTAGTAATTAAAAAAATTAACACTTAATATGTTTGATTTGCTTTTTTAAAAAATAAAATATAATCATTATTTTTAAGAGATATTGCTAATGCTATAATTAACAGTGTCTTTCCCAGAACAGGCATTCAATAAATGTTTGTTGAGTATCAACTGTAGGATAATTTCCAATGAATCTTATACAGTACAAATCAGAATTATACTGGTTGTGATATCCTACTTCTAGATTAACTTTCTCATCTTGGCTCTGAATTGTTAGACAGTACATTTTGACTGTGACATGTTGCTTTTTATTTTTTTTTATTTTAAAAAAAAATTTGTTTTTTCAAACGTTTATTTATTTTTGGGACAGAGAGAGCGAGGGAGACACAGAATCGGAAACAGGCTCCAGGCTCTGAGCCATCAGCCCAGAGCCCGACGCGGGGCTCGAACTCACGGACCGCGAGATGGTGACCTGGCTGAAGTCGGACGCTTAACCGACTGCGCCACCCAGGCACCCCGACATGTTGCTTTTTAAATCTTGAGGAAAAAAATTCAGTTATAAAGAATGCATTAGCCATTTTTAACATGTCACACACTTTCCCTAATTCCTTGCCTTTAATGTCTGAGATAATAGTCACAGTATTTCTCATTAAAAGTAAAAACTACTTGTGGGACACCTGTGTGGCTTAGTCAGCTAAGCATTAAGTATTTGACTTTTAGCCAGGTCTCATGTCATGATCTGTGGGTTTCATGAGTTCAAGCCCCACATCAACCTCTGTGCTGACAGGCAGAGACTGCTTAGGATTCTCTCTCTCCCTCTTTCTGCCCCTTCTCCACTCATGCTGTCTGTGTCTCAAAATAAATAAATAAAATAGAAAGGTAAAAACTACTTGCTTTCCGAAGTTTGTTTGTTTGTTCGTTTAACAAAGAAAGGAAAATTATTACCAAATATGTTGTAGCTTAGAGTATTTGGGGTCTTCATGAAAGGAACAGAAGGAATTGAGACTTTTATTTAAGTTGAAGTCCAACACATGTATGTGGGCATAATAAACAAATTGTAGGTGGGCAAAAGAGCTATATTTGAAAGACAAAAATCTTAGCCTTTTAAATAATAGGAAAATATTTTCATGAGCTTCAGTTAAGGAAGAATTTTTCCAACATGCACAAAAACATCACAAGCCATAGGAAAAATTAATAAATTCAAGAAACTCAAACTTCAAAACTTCAATACGAAAACACAGGCACACACACTTTAAACAAATTAAAAAATAAAGTCCTAACTGGGATAAATATTTACATTATTATTATTCAGAAAATATAACAAATTACTATGTATCAATCATAAGTCAAAGGAAGCAAATGGGAAATTCAGAGGAGAAACTCATCTATAAATGTTCCGGGAGGACAAAGAGGCTAACAATCAGGGAATTGCAAATTAAAGCAATGAGATTTCATTAGCATGAAGATTAACCGAATTCAAATAGTGAGAACCTCAAGTTAGTAATTTTGCAGACAAACAGAAACTATACTATGGGTGGAAATGTATATTAATAAAATAATCTGGAGAACAGTATTTTCAATATCTTATGAAATTGGAAACATATATGAACACTGAACAATTCCTTTCTCAGCAGACCCTTTTGAGAAGGTCTTACATAGGTGCTCTAGGAGATAAGATAAGACTGGAGCTTCATAACAGCATTGGTTTTTGTTAACATAACACTGGAAATAACTTCAATGTCTCTCAGTAGAGGACTAATTAAATAAAAATGGCACATTCCTATCATAGAGTACTATTGAGTGATTTACATACAATGGACGAGAAAAATACCAAACTTAAGATAGTGGTTACATTTGGAGAGGAATGAAGGAAATGATATTCTATCTTTTGTGCTTGACTTGGAAAATTACTAAATTGAGAATTTTTATGGTAACTAAGGGACTTCATCATATGCAATGTCATATATTAAAAGAGAAAAACTTAAAGCAAAGGAAACAAACCTGCTAACAGTCATCACTTTTGGGTCATGGGAAATTATAAATAAATTTGCACATCTATTTTTTAGTTATTTTTCCTAAAATTAAAAAAGTGACAATAGTATTACTACTCTTCAATTTTTTTGCCTGAAAATACTAGAATGCTTCCACCAGAGTGCAAAATTGAGACAACACACTATCAAAACTCAAAGCTACAGTGTAAGTCAATCCCCATGTATTTAAAACCGTTTTTTGACTTAGCCTTTCAATTTTTTGTGATAATACCTGGAGCCTCTTTAAGTTCCCTGAAAAACAAATACTTGATTTCCTTCCTAGAATATAATAAAAGAGCAATCAGGAGGCAAAAGCAGAGTATAGTAAGGTCCTGTTAGGCTCATTTATGAATCATAAAAGGTTTGATAATGTTAAATACCAATTGCATTGCTAAGACAGCATGCTGGGAAGCATTCATGCAGCTAGAAATCCATAGCATCGTGGGTCTTCTTAAAAGTAATGTAAAATAAGAGTGAATTAGATCCCAATAGACTTCCCTCTTTGCCATAGTTGTTTGATACACTGAAACAGAATTTCTCACTGTTTTTTAAGATATCTATCAAATGATCAGGCTTGTTTATCTTTAAAATTTCTACAGCATCTGAAGTTATACAAAGGATCTTCATCAAAAAGAAAAGGAAAAGGTTTTATTGACCAATACACTCTCTTACCAACAATAAATGGTTAATGATATTAAGACATAAGTCTCTTTATGCACAGAGAAGTCGTAACTTTCTAAAAGTAGTTGGCACCTCTAAAAGATCTAGGTTTTAAATGTTACTTAGAAAAAAGCATACACACTTTTTTTGAGAGAGAGAGAGTTGGGGAGGGGGGTGAGGAGGCAGAGGGAGAGAGGAGAATCTTAAACAGACTCCACAGTCAATGTGGAGCCCCATGTAGGGCTCAATCCCACAACCCTGGGATCATGACCTGAGCTAAAACCGAGAGTCAGCCTCTCAGCTGACTGAGCCACATAGCGCTCCCCCTGCTTTTTTTTTTCACACACACCTCTAATAGTCTAATACTCTAATCTACACAATTCTAATGAGGTAAAGGGAATGAGAATATGACTTTAAAAACCTCTGATTTTTCAGCTATAATTATAAAAAATAGAACCCAAATTCCCAAATTTGCCCAGGTAAGAAGTAATTGTGGATTTGCAGATGTAATATTCCCTCAAACATTTTTTTTTTAATTTTTTTTTCAACGTTTATTTATTTTTGGGACAGAGAGAGACAGAGCATGAATGGGGGAGGGGCAGAGAGAGAGGGAGACACAGAATCGGAAACAGGCTCCAGGCTCTGAGCCATCAGCCCAGAGCCTGACGCGGGGCTCGAACTCACGGACCGCGAGATCATGACCTGGCTGAAGTCGGACGCTTAACCGACTGCACCACCCAGGCGCCCCCCCTCAAACATTTTATCAGCATTAAGGCACTAAGTCAGGAAAGGCCCAGAAGACCACTGGTTTAAGAGTGTGCTGAAATTTGCCTCAAGATGGGGTGTATTCTGTGGGAAGGATGAAAAGGCAAAGAATTTCAAGTAACAAGGAGTGTCTGTGATCTGTGGTCTATTTTTGACCTGGACATACACAGACTTTGCATACTACTGTATTAATTTATGTATGTTTACAAGTATAAATTCTCCTGAAGTTTCCACTGCCAAGGCAAACATCACCAGAGATTTGAATGTAATTTAACTGCCCTTGTCTCCTTTAAGTAGTCCCATAATAACATGTGCTGCTGGCTTATTGCAGCTTAGGTGTTTTCCCTCATGCTTATGAATAACTCTAGTTGGCTTTATGAATAACATACTCACAACAGTAGTCCCATGAGCCCGTAAATGAGTTATTAGCCATAAAGAATACACCACCCAAAGCTACAAGTAAAATTTATGCCTAGCTTAATAACATGGTTGCATTAGCAAGATTCTGTGTACTCCCCACTACTAAGTCAGGCGCTTATAGAGTAGGCAGTTAGGTAAACATGAGCTGGAGACAAGGGTGGTGATAAATACGTTACCATTAGAAACCTAAGGGCACAATATCCTGACTTATAGCTTTCAACATCCTGGCATTGTGGCTTCCAACACCGTGGGGCTGACAGACCAGGAGCCACAGGTGCACAACATGTGCTCTCCTCTTCAACCTGGGCCCCAGGGTAAACTATAGCTTCATTATAATATATTTACACTGGGGTTTTGACACCCCACCCCACAGCAGTGGGGAAAGATGGCTATGACAGTTCCAGTAAGAACCCTGTAGGGCCAAAAACTACCCCTCCTGACCATTAGAAGGAGTCACTTAAATGACTGGAAATAACCCCAGAGACTCCTCACCAGCTATGACCCATAAGCTAAGCAAACATTATAAAGAAAAGACACTCTTAACCCCAGTGCAGCTGGCCTCTCCAGGCCTGCCCCCTCTACTATCATGAGGGTGTACTGTCCTTAATAAATGGCTTTGTGCTTGCTACTTTCCTCCTGGCTGTCTTTATTTGAGCGCAGATCCTCAGGTAAATGTTCTGTAGGAAAACCTAGAACTGAGATCTCCGTTCACAGAACAGAGACTCCCACCAGTAATAGCTGAATAGCTAAATTTGGTTTTAAGAATGAAAAACTTGATAAAATGCTTCATAAAGTACTATACAAAAAGTTACAATGCTTTACTTTCAAGAGAAAAAGATGTCACTGTGTATTTCTTTACTTGGCCCTTGAACAGAAACTTTCACTGGGGCCTTGGGAAGGCAACATAAAAATAAAAGAATTTGGAAAATATGTAGCAATTTCTCTAAAGAGCATGGTGCTTGAGTTTAACATTTGTTGTGGAACACTGTTGAACATTTGTGTCATTTTTTCAATAAATATTCTTTAATGCTGACCACTTTCTGCAATTGTGTTGTATCTCCCAACTATTTTCAGCATATTTGAAGCCAATAAATACTACCTAGTATACTTCAGATGCAGTGAATTGATAAGAAGAAATAGTGTCCTGATTTAGATTTTAGTGTGATGACTCACAAAAAAATATCAACTTTTGGGGGCGCCTGGGTGGCTCAGTCAGTTAAGTGTCTGACTTCGGCTCAGGTCATGATCTCACGGTCTGTGAGTTCGAGCCCTGCTTCGGGCTCTGTGCTGACAGCTAGGAACCTGGAGCCTGCTTCAGATTCTGTGTCTCCCTCTGTCTCTGACCCTCCCCCGTTCATGCTTTGCCTCTCTCTGTCTCAAAAATAAATAAACAGTAAAAAAAAAATTTTTTTAAATCAACTTTTATAGCTGCCCAACAAACTTCAAATAGAATGGCCCATGACACTAATCATAACTCACTAGACAGCCTGAGGGAAAGACCTCTTAGAATTAAGATGTTACAAAAAAAAAGCAGGTCATCTGGGGTGCCTGGGTGGATCAGTAGGTTATATGACCAACTTAGGCTCAGGTCATGATCTCACGGGTTCATGAGTTCGAGCCCCATGTCGAGCTCTGTGCTGACAGCTCAGAGCCTGGAGCCTGTTTCAGATTCTGTGTCTCCCTCTCTCTTTGCCTCTCCCCCACTTGCACTCACACGCTCTCTCTCTCTCTCTCTCTCTCTCTCTCTCTCTCTCTCTCAAATAAATAAACATTAATTTTTTTAAGAAGGTTACCTACGTAAAGGGAAAACTGCCTAGATTGCTGCTCTACTTCCTCTGTGGTAGGACATATACCATTAACATTTTTTTTTAATTTACCAAATAATTTGTTTCTGAGCAATTTTTAGTTTAAACATGTATTTAAGAGGGGCACCTGGGTAGCTCAATCAGTTAAGCATCTGACTTAGGCTCAGGTCATGATCTCATGGTTCCTGAGTTAAAGCCCTGCATCAGACTCTGGGCTGTCAGCACAGAGCCCGCTTCAGATCCTCTGTCCCTCTCTCTCCACTCCTTCCCTGCTCTCTCTCTCTCCCTCTCTCTCTCTCTCTCTCTCTCTCAAGCAGGGTGCTTGAGTTTGACATTTGTTGTGGAACACTGTTGAACATTTGTGTCATTATTTCGATAAATATTCCCTCTCTCGCATGCACTCTCTCTCTCAAAAATAAATAAACATTAAGAAAAAAACCTTTAAAAGTGTATTTAAGAAGTGGCAGGTTGAGATTTCAAAGGATTTAAGCAAGGAAAATATATCCCTTCACTTTCAGTTTTAATAGAATTCAAACTTGACACACTACCAAACCATAAAATAAATACAGGGAGGTCCAAACATGTTTTGACTTTTCTTACAATGATTACTTTATCTTTAAAAAAATATTAAATAGTAATTTTTTAATCGGATGTCCCTACTTTGCCGAAACATCATCCTCCCCCACTTATCTTGCCTATTGCTAATCTCACACTGAATTTGACTCTCTATTAATTCTTCCCCATGTTTAATTCTAATATAAAACCACCAAGACATAGATCAGTTAGGTAGAAAAGTAATAAGATATTTGAATACCAATGTTCAAATTAATAAATTTTACTATTAAAACTTAATGCCAATATTACTGACTCTGATTCAAAATTAATATCAGTAGCAACTATAATTCCTACATTTTTTACACTGTAATAGTGTCTCCAATTTTTACTTCTTAGTCCTCAATAAGAATACTCATTAACAATATAGTAGAAAGAATAATGCAAATTTTGTACTTATTAGTTGTACTTCTACTGCTTATCTACTATAAGTCAGGTACTGCATCAGAGAATTTATGTGTATCTTCCTAATGATTAATATGATATTATTTCTATTACTTTTGCAAAAACTAAGACTCAAAGAGTTTAAGGCAATGTGCATAAAACATCAAACTACACAGCAGAAGAATTAGGATTTTATTCCACATCTGTCTTACCAAGGACTTACTAGTACCCCATGTTGTACAGCCCTGCTGTAGAGATGATGGAAGAGGAAGGTGCTTTCAGCAGGAAAGCTTGTCACTTTTCAAGGACTAACTGCCTCAGGGAGCCACTTTCTCTTAATATCTTTCTGGGGTTGTATCTTCATATTGCATCACCAAGATTCATCCCTGGTTAGATCATAATAGATTTGAGAGATCATACCAAACCCTCAAAAGGACAGAGGGAGAAGGTGCTAAAACCAGCTTTACTAGAATAACAAAGACCTGCAACTGTAAGGGCAAATACAAATTAAACACAGGAGGTCAGTTCTCCTTGTTGAAAATAAAGGAATCAATCTCTTCCCCTTTTCCTAGAACATTTACTTTAGAAAACTTGTGACTTCTTTCTCTCTTTTACACACACACACACACACACACACACACACACACACACACACACATTATTAGCCATAAGATTTTATATATATATACAAATATATATTTATTTATTTATTTATCTTAAATACATATTAAAAGGCCAATTAAGCCTCTTGTCATCTTTATGACTCACCAATGCCTTTCCCAAGGATCTGGGAAGTATCTCTTTGAAATGTAATCACCAGGGAAGATAACACCCTATTTCCAAATTTCCATGGGAAAGTAGAAGCCTAACTTAGGTGGGTGGGAGCCTAAAAACCACCTTTCTCATAAAGACCTGCGAAGTGTATTTTTCTATGGAATAAAACCAATTAGCTAACACAGATGGTCACCCCAGTTTCCAAATAAATCTAGGAGGAACTATGTGTGATAAATGGTGCTCCAAGCCTTCTTACTTGAGGACCAGTTATTATTTATATTGAGAATATGTATACAATGGGTTGTGCCTTCCTGACTATAAAAAAGGGTGAGATTGCTTTCTGCCTTTGTAATCTCTAAGTGAATTGACTGTGATGTGCATCTGATTCTGATTTAATGCCTATTCATTAATAAAATTATTTTATTTTTCATCTACTTTTATGGAAAGATTTTTGGGGTTGGAAAAAGATTTTATTTTTAATTGTATTTCTTCCTCACAATACTTGCATAAATATAACCTCTTGATAGCTATCTCCATTCTACTTAACCTAGTCAAACCTAAAACAAACAAACAACAGCAACAACAACAACAACAACAAAACGCTCAAAAATGGACTGGCACATAGTTGGTATAAAATAAATATTAGTTGCCTCTGCATCCAAGTTCATATACAAATAAGTGGCATAATTCAGATTCTATCCAATAGATAAGGGTATGGTATGGACACATAACCCAGGTCTGGCTATTCCAACTACTGCCTTCCCAATCGTAGCCTTTTGGATTAGTTCACAGATGAGCACATGGTCCAACTTAATCCAGCCGATACCCCTCCATCTACCCCAATCCTCCACCATGGATTTTGCTGAAACTTTGGCAAAAGAAGACCTCTATCTCTTTCAAAAGGAGATCCCTAAGAACCAGGTAAGCCTAGAACAAAGTTTCTTAACTTCAGTAAGACTGATATTTGGAGCAAATAATTCTTTTTTTTTTTTTTTTTTTTTGGAGGGGAGGGGCTATCTTGCACATTGTTTAGAGGTTAGCACCACTGGCCTCTATCCTCAGATGCCGGTAGCAACATCTCCCCCACCTCCTTAAGTCAAGACAATAAATAATGTCTCTCAACATGGCCAAAAGTCTCTTGGGAAAAGACTCTTGGGTTATCCTTCCAGTTGATAACCATTGGTCTAGAGCCACCTTGGGTCGCCTTTGTCACCATCTGGAAAGAAAGTACTTAAGAATAAAAACTACAGAGGAGAGTAAAGCCAAGAGACAAAAAGGCAGCAAAGGATGTGTCAGACATTAATGACATACTTTAAGACCCTGAATCCAATTATACTTGAAATGAGAACCACCATAGGACTTTTTTAGTAATATGAGATATTTTTTAAAGTATATCTGTGTAAGCTATTTTTAGCCATGTTTCTGACACTTGTACCTGAAATAGTCTTGATTGATTTCATAACTACCATACAACATACATACAAATAAATATGACAAATATTAAGCTGGTAATTAAAGTGTGACAGATGTTATGCAAGAAGGGTAGTGTGGAAGCTCATAGCAGGTGGGCTTCCTGGGGTGGGGTGGGGAAGCATCACTGGACAAGTATATCTGAAGTTAAGTAGAAGTAATTCAGATGAGCTGATTTGGGTGGAGGTTGAAGAGAGTGGTACAGTCAGAGAACTAGCCTAAAAGCTTTAAAAGAGAACAAGGCTGAAAAAAGTCCACCTGGGTTTGGTTGGAGAGGACAAAATAGATGAAATATAGAGAGGTGTACCAGTTAGCTTCTCAACAGAAAACAGATGGCACACTCAAATGATAACTGAATAGGATTTGTTTACAAAGAGAAAAATTAATTACACAAGTCCGGGTGGAGGGTAGAATATTGATTCTCAAATTTCAGCGAACATCAGAATCACCATTAGGGCTTGCGGAAAGAAAGATTGCTGGGCTCCACCCCAGAGTTATAGATCTAGTAGTTCTAGGTTAGGGCCTGAAAATTTGCATTTCTAACAAGTTTGCAAGTGAAATTGATCTGCAGGTGTATGGAACATATTTCAAGGACCCCCAGTGTTGGGAAGTTTTAAGGGATGGTGCAGGAACCCAAGGCTAATAGCACCTAAGCTGTAACCATCCTGAGATCTGGAGAAACAAACCTATGTAGGGTGTAAATTGGAACTGAGAACAGGAGATAGATTTGTATAGATCAGGCCTCATAATAAGAAACTGGCATTCCTTGTAGGCACACAGTCAGCTCAAGCCAACATCTCAGGGAGCAAGGAGGGAAATAAATATTCTGACCTCACTCTCCTCCTTCCCTTGGATCTCTTACTGGGAGCCCTGTTGATTTACTCCATGTAAGACAACCTCCCAATACAGAAAGCATGGTGGAGAAGAGCTGAGAGTACATCTGGAGGGTAAAAAGAAGATTTCCATAACAGATAGACAACAACCAAATGTGGAAGTATTATAAATATATTATATAGTCGGTGCTTTATTGTTAGGACAATGGAAACTACTGATAGATTTTATGTGCGAGAAAAGCGTGATCAGATTTCTTCTTCTGAAACGACATCGTAGCTGAATGATATAGATGATAGATAGATAGATATATAGATAGATAGATAGATGACAGATGATAGATAGATAGATAATGGATATATATATACAGATAATGTATTAGAAAGGAAAGATCCTCATATTGGGATATTATTCCAGGTAACAGTGGAGATGGAGATAAGTGAGCAGGTTTCAAAATTATTTAAGGACAGGGGCCCTAGGTGGCTCAGTCAGTTAAGTATCTGACTTTCGCTCAGGTCATGACCTCATGGTTTGTGAGTTTGAGCCCCGTGTCCTTCTCTGTGCTGACAAGGTCAGAGCCTGGAGCCTGCTTCAGATTCTGTGTCTCCCTCTCTCTCTGTCCCTCCCCCATTCACACTCTGTCTCTGTCTCTCTCAAAAATAAATAATGATTAAAAAAATTATTTAAGGACCACACTCAACAAAACATGATGGAGTGAGAAATAATCCAAAAATGACTACTAAATTTTGGCTTAGGGAACCTATTGAATCATCACTCCATGTACTGATATAAGAAATTCTTCAGAAAGAAAAGGTTTAAGAAATATAAACAATAAATTCAGTCTGGAATATTCTATCTTTGAGATGCTTATGAAATATTTAAGCAAAAAATATAACAGAGGTAGGTTGATATATGCATCTAAGGCTCACGCCTAAAGATGCAGAATGGTGAAATTTCAGTTTGAGCATGGTAATCAAGCTATGAGAGAAGATAAGCTTATCCAAAGAAAGCAAGGAGAGCAAGCAGTTTAGGATATTTATCTGATTATCAGGAAGAGTTACTACTTTGTGTTGAAATTAGCATATTCATAAATATGCAAACCAGGGTGAGGTTGTACAAAGAAAAATATATTGACTATAATCATCATTCTAGTTTAATATGACTCATGCTAAATATTAATAACCAAGGCTTGGTTGGCAATATGAAACATGAGGAAGGCACCAAGAAAGTGGATACTAGGACAGAATAGTACTCTACTAAAGGAAAAATAAAAGGTGAAGTGAAAGATATGGCACTAAGAAGAATAAAATGATTCAGTAACTTGAAGCCCTCATCAGTGGTCTCAATCCAATACTACAAATAATTTTCTTTTTTTTTTCTTTTTTTTTTTTTAATTTTTTTTTCAACGTTTTTTATTTATTTTGGGACAGAGAGAGACAGAGCATGAACGGGGGAGGGGCAGATAGAGAGGGAGACACAGAATCGGAAACAGGCTCCAGGCTCCGAGCCATCAGCCCAGAGCCCGACGCGGGGCTCGAACTCATGGACCGCGAGATCGTGACCTGGCTGAAGTCGGACGCTTAACCGACTGCGCCACCCAGGCGCCCCTACAAATAATTTTCTTGAGAAACAAATATCAACTGATAGAATTCCCCTTACTATTCCTTCATTTTGGGTGCCATCCTCTTTTATGCCATAGATCTAAATCATTATTTCCTAACCTTCATTTTCTACTTTTAATTTCTTTGAAAAAAAAAATAGGCTACGTATGCAAAGGTTTGTTGCTGGATATACATTTGTATTGGTATGTGCAGGATCCATTCTACTTTCTTCCTGGATAAACACCCTAATTTTCCTTTAAAAATTCACAGTTCCTCAAATCTAAATCTATGTGGTTTTAAAAGGGATTCACCCCACCTCCTAATTTCTTGTGTGAATATATTGCCTCCAAGCTATCCAATGAGAATAGCACTTCTTTCCTTTTTATTTTTTTTTTATTTTTTTTCAACGTTTTTTATTTATTTTGGGACAGAGAGAGACAGAGCATGAACGGGGGAGGGGCAGAGAGAGAGGGAGACACAGAATCGGAAACAGGCTCCAGGCTCTGAGCCATCAGCCCAGAGCCCCACGCGGGGCTCGAACTCACGGACCGCGAGATCGTGACCTGGCTGAAGTCGGACGCTTAACCGACTGCACCACCCAGGCGCCCCACTTCTTTCCTTTTTAAAAAAAATATGTTTAAGTTTATTTATTTTTGAGAGAGAGAGAGAGAGAGAGAGAGACAGCAGGGGAAGGACAGAGAGAGAGGGAGAGAGAGAATCCCAAGCAGGCACCACACTGTCAGCATGGAGCCTGATGTGTGGCTCGAACTCACAAACTATGAGATCATGACCTGTGCCAAAACCAAGAGTCGGATGCATAAACAACTGAGCTACCTAGGCACCCCAAGAATAGCAATTCCTCTGAATGGGATAATTGGTTCAGAATCTAGTTTATGACCTTGGTCTGGCCAATGAAACCAAATTTGGGGTCCCTTGATTAAATTATAGGGTCCAGGTGTTTTACTTCTACCTGGATGGTTGATCTAGAACTGTTGGTGGCAATTGTTCTTGCCATCTGTTGAGAGGCACATGTCTAAGAGTAAAACAAATACAGAGAAACAAAGACTACATTGAGGCAAAATATCAGGGAAACTAAATCTTGATATTCTAAATCCAGCCACACTACCTCTGGACTTTACAAAGATGCAAACAAACAAGTTAACATTTTTGCTTAAACCAGCTTGAATTAGATTTCTGATGGTTGCTGCTATAGTAATATAAGTGAACATAAAGTTTAAGGTTTCATATCTGATTCCAAATCATATACATTTTCATCATCTTTAATAGATTTTACAAAGTAAAATATAAATGGACCATTTATGCAGAATTTTTTAGAAATAACTGATTAAGCCTAGAACCTCAGGACCTTATTGAGTAAATTTCAAATAATTAAAATAATATGTTGAAGATTAAAGAAAAATAAGTTTAATGATAATTGTTTATTTGTTTTGTTATTCTGCTTCTAACCAAACCCTAACATCCCCTGATAGATAGATGATAGATAGATAGATAGATAGATAGATAGATAGATAGGGATAGAGACAGATCTCCCTTATTCCTTTACTCTTGATAATAAACTTTATAATTAATAGCAATGAAATATCTTCAAAATGTTGTGAAAACTGCCTATTTTTGCTACTTCCATTAGTAAGGACTTTAATTTAGGGTACAGTTTTCATGGTTTTTTAAAAGCAAAATATATTTTGTTACTTTGTAGATATTTGGCAATAATTACATGCCTTAATATTATGGAAAATGTCAAAATAAACTTAAATGTTAAAAAACACAAAGCCAAATGTAATATTATTATTATTATTTTTAAAAAATAAGAGTTTATTTCAAAGAGATGAATTAATCGACACTGCCAACTAAGAAATTATGAAATAATGCTTTCTTGACCAAAGAAGGAATGTCTGGCTTTATTCAACTAACTAACTAACTAACTAACTAACTAACTAACTAACTAACTAAATAAATAAATAAATAAAATGTCTATCGCCAGATTAATACACTTAAAATACTTTATTTTACACAGTATCTTTATTCTATTCTTTTTGCATATAGATTTCTCTCATCTCTAAAGATAAGAAGTAACCTATGCTAATCCAGAAAATTTTTATCATAAAATTTAGAGTTCGCATCATCATTCCTTCTATTGATTATGAAGTCAGTATTATAAAAGTGAAAAAGAAATAAATTGTTGGGAAACCACATTATAATTTGCAAATTAGGACTAAATATTTCAAGATATTAAATCACTAAATACTAGTGAATTTAAAACAGATGACTCTCTCTAATAGAACCATACATCCCTCTTAGATTGTTTATATTTAAGGGCAAAAATAAGACATCCTTTGAAGATAATTATTTAAGGAAATACATACTTGAAATATATTACTGCTCTTTGCCATTATTAACCCTTGACCATCAAAAAACTTTTAAAAAGTAAATATTTTAGCAATCTACAAAAGGTAATGATAAAAATGAGAAAAAAGGCTTACGTGATCAATCAGTTCACGGACCATTCCATTCCACTGTCCATTGGCATCATCTTGGGCTCCATATTTCCCATCCTCCACAAGTCTAATTTCATACGTAAAGCCAAGGATTGTAGATAACTCTCTGAGGAGGTCAATACAATAGCCCTCAAATCGATCATTCCCATAGAGAGGTTTGTCAGACTTCTTAAACAAGACATAGGGTTCTTCCTGGAAACAGTAAACATGAAGGTAGGAAATAATAGTTAATCATGAAACTATAAGAATTAAAGCTTTCCTTAGAAGATAGAATATTTCACATTAATTTAGAAATACAGACAATTTTATTTTTTTCCTAATTGTAATTCACATAGTTTGAAAACCTAAGAAGGCAGATTACTTTTGGAATATTTGTGCTTCAAAGGAGAATATTTAACTATAATAATTTCATCATTACTATCTAATAAAAATATGTCACATATCCCATATCATATATCTTATATCATATATAAGGGATAGTATATAATGTGATATATGCCATAAAATATGTAATACGTAAGATATCATTTCACATGATTACAATACCCCAGTTTGAATTATATCATTTAATCAATATCTACTGTGCTATTTCAGTGGGATATATTGATGGAAAAATGAAAAAAAAATCCACTGCCTAATTGCCTACTATGTGTTAAAAACTGTAGTATGGACTTTTATATATTACCACATTTTGTCCAAACAACCATGAAAATCATAACCACTATATTTATTTATAGAAAAAGAAATAGTAGCTTACTTTGGAATATAGAAAAAGAAACATTTATCAAGTGTTTATACATTCATCCGACAATGTTTTATGAAGCGTCTACTATGAGCCAGCCCTCCTCTATATAAAAGAGAAATTTCTGAGTCATAAAGTTCATGATATATATGAGGAAATAAATAATAAATGCCTAAACAAGTAGAACACATAATTTCTGATACTGATAAATGGCAGAAAAACATAAAATAGGGGAATAGGATACAGAACAACCTCAAGGTACTTGGCAAGATAAGAGAAAACAAGACAAAATTGAGAAATATGTCTGGAAGTCTTTGATGAGGAGATGAGAGATGAAGTAGAAACTAAAAGATGAAAAAGAATCTAGTCATTTGAAAATCTGACAGAAGAGAACTTCAGGTCAAGGATACAGCAAGTAAAAGCCTTAAGGCCAATATGACACTGGAGTGTTCCAGAAAGAGGACTACAGCCATCAGTGTGACAGGAATCACATCCAGTAAGTGAGGGAATTAGTTGAACAAGGTCAGAAATGTAGAAAGAATGAGAAGCCAAATCCTGTAAGGCTCTGAATAACAGGCCCTGTTAAAAATTCACATGTTTGGGGCGCCTGGGTGGCGCAGTCGGTTAAGCGTCCGACTTCAGCCAGGTCACGATCTCGCGGTCTGTGAGTTCGAGCCCCGCGTCAGGCTCTGGGCTGATGGCTCAGAGCCTGGAGCCTGTTTCCGATTCTGTGTCTCCCTCTCTCTCTGCCCCTCCCCCGTTCATGCTCTGTCTCTCTCTGTCCCAAAAATAAATAAACGTTGAAAAAAAAAATTAAAAAAAAAAATTCACATGTTTAATTAAGTACTAAGAGAATCCGTGCATTAGCATACTTTCGTGGGGGCAGGTGGAACATGGTATCTGTATCCAGATATCTGGTATCCAGAGTGCAGTTGGCGGTACTACTTATTTCTATTTGACTATGGGTAAAGCCTCTGGAAGGTGCTGTCAGAAAAAGACACTGCAAAGTGGAAAAACTTAAAAGGCTGCCATGCCAGTCCATCTAGAAAGATGACCACCCTCCTCCCAACCCTGGGAGAACAATACTCATCCCATGAGGGTCATCACACCTAAGGGCATTTTAGATATGATAGCAATGTGTCCTCTTGTCCACACTCATCTCAGAAACAAGACTAATTCCATTTTTCTTCCCATCACTGTTGACCTGGCTTATCCCTGTACTTTTCATACACACTCCAACCTGACCAGTGTGCTGTTCTTCTGACACTCCTACACACTGAACTCTGTGCTAAAGAACTCTTGCTTAGAGATCAGCACATTGTTCCACATTTGTAACTAATTTTTGGAATTCCCTTCAACTTTTTGCTTTATCGGACCCACATCTTGATAACACTGCTTCTCCTTCAGCTCTCTCTCTCCCTCTCTCTCTCTCTCTCTCTCTCTCTATCTCTCTCTCTCTCTCTATATATATATATATATCCACTATATATAATTTTGTATATTTAAATATAAAAGCCATTAAACTTTTAGAAAATAAAAGCATAGGAGAGTGGCGCCTGGGAGGCTCAGTCAGTTAAGCATCCAACTTGGCTCAGGTCATGATCTTGCAGTCTATGAGTTTGAGCCCCACATCTGGCTCTGTGCTGACAGCTCAGAGCCTGGAGCCTGGAGCCTGGAGCCTGCTTCAGATTCTGTGTCTCCTCTCTCTGGCCCTTCCCCTCTCGTGCTCTATCTCTCTCAAAAATAAATAAACATTAAAAACAATTATTTTAAAAAGCATAAGAGAAAATCTTTAGACCTGACACAAAATGCACAATCATAGAAGAAAAAAAGTGAAAATTGGACTTTATGACAATTACATTTTTTTTGCTCTGTGAAAGACACCATTAAAATTATAAAGACAAGCTACTAAGCATAAAATACAGCATTCGTTTATTTATTTATTTTTAATGTAAATCCAAGTTAGTTAACATATAGTGTAATAATGATTTCAGGAATAGATTTCAGTGATTCATTATTTACATATAATACCCAGTGCTCATCCCAACAAGGTCCTCCTTAATGCCCCTTGCCCTTTTAGCCCATTCCCCCACCCAACACCCCGCCAGCAACCCTCAGTTTGTTCTGTGTATTTCAGAGAATCTTAAGGTTTGTCTTCTTCTCTGTTTTTATCTTTTTTTGCTTCCCTTCCCCTATGTTCATCTGTTTTGTTTCTTAAATTCCACATGAGTGAAATCATATGATATTTATCTTTTTCTGACCTATTTAGCTTAGCATGATATACTCTAGTTCCACCCACGTTGTTGCAAATGGCAAAATTCCTTCTTTTTTATTGCCGAGTGATATTCCATTATATTTATCAGTTGATGGACATTTGGGCTCCATCCATACTTTGGCTATTGTCAACAGTGCTGTTGTAAACATTGGGGTGCATGTGCCAGTTCGAATCAGCACTCGTATATCTTTGGATAAATACCTACTAAGTGCAATTGCTGGGCCATTGGTAGTTCTATTTTTAATTTTTTAAGCAAACTCCAAACTGTTTACCAGAGTGCTGCACCAGTTTGCATTCCCACCAATAGTTCAAAAGGGTTCCTCTTTCTTCTCATCCTCGCCAACATCTATCGTTGCCTGAGTTGTTCATTTTAGCCATTCTGACAGGTGTGAGGTGGTATCTCATTGTGGCTTTGATTTGTTTTTTCCCGACAATGAGTGATGTTGAGCATATTTTCATGTGTCTGTTAGTCATCTGGATATCTTCTTTCTAGAAATGTCTTTTCATATCTTTTGCCCATTTCTTCAATATCCAGTGCTCTGGCTTTTGGCCATTCTAATAGGTATGTATTGGTTTTTCACTGCTGCTTTAATTCAAAATTCCCTAAGGACATATGATAGTGAACATCTTTTCATATACTTCAATGGAGTTTTATTAGAACTATTTTATTTATTTATTTATTTTATTTTATTTTATTTTATTTTTTGTTAATTTTTTTTTCAACGTTTCTTTATTTTTGGGACAGAGAGAGACAGAGCATGAACGGGGGAGGGGCAGAGAGAGAGGGAGACACAGAATCGGAAACAGGCTCCAGGCTCTGAGCCATCAGCCCAGAGCCCGACGTGGGGCTCGAACTCACGGACCGCGAGATCGTGACCTGGCTGAAGTCGGACGCTTAACCGACTGCACCACCCAGGCGCCCCTATTAGAACTATTTTAATATGTAAACTATTTTACTGGTTAGGGTATTTTAATTACTAGTAGAACTATTGTATTAGGACTATTTTACTAGCTTATTTTATTAATTGTCATTTTTCAGAGAGGTCACATAGCTAAAAGATAAAAGCTAAGAAGGGACTCAGCTAAGAACTCAGGTTTTCTAAATTCCAAAATACATACTTTCCCCATTATTTTATGTTGCTTTCTACACCATAAGAGCATTTGTAGAAAATCTACATGTGCTGGAGTTTGAAATGGAATTAGATCAAACACATAGGAAACAGAAATTAATTTGTAACTAAAATCAAAGCTAGATATTTAGGCTTACCATGAGGTAAAGGACAGTAAGGATCCTAATTTTTAGTACTATGTGATCACATATAAAATCTATTCTCCAGGGGCACAGAGAATACTACAAATGTGACAAATACAGTCTTCTTCCACCCCTGTGACTATCATACCCATTTTTCCTCTCTACTCTTCTTTTTTTAATTTTTTTTTGTTTATTCATTTTTGAAAGACAGAGAGAGACAGAGCACAAGCAGAGGTGGGGCAGAGGAGAGGGGGTGGGACACAGAATCTGAAGCAGGCTCCAGGCTCTGAGCTGTCAGCACAGAGCCCAATGCAGGGCTCAAACTCATGAACCATGAGATCATGACCTGAGCTGAAGTTGGACGCTCAACCGACTGAGTTACCCAGGCGCCCCTCCTTTCTACTCTTAGTGGCATGCTAGTCTTCTAAGTTAGATAAAACGTTTCTATGGATGACAATTTAAATGCCCCTTTTACCTTGGAATATATAATATAATATATATATGTATATGTATATATATATTATATTATACATACACACATACACATATATACACATTTATCTTCTGAACTAGAGTTAAGCAACTTATATGGCATGATAATTACTTAAATTTGCATCAAAAAGACCAAACATCATCGGGTACATAGCAGAAAACAAGTAAAATGACTTCCATACTGAACAGAATGTAAATGGATTGCTCTGGTCAACTGTCAAAGCCAAAGGAACTTGAACTTGAAAGAAAAAATTATAAGACAGGGAAATTCTCCTATGAGTTTCAGGTATGGTGGTAACAAATCCTCAGTTTCCTAACCCATGGGCAGAAGGTTAGAGATTTGACAAGAACATACCATATTTCTCTGCAGAAGATGGGACAGCCTGAGAATTTGGGACTGGTAGAATGGGAATCAAAAGAAGCATGTGGGTACAATACATTAATTCTATTGAATTAATATTTTAATTTCATTCAGTTTTTGATTTATAAATAAATGTTTTTTTTTAATTTAAAACTCTCAAAATATTGATGATTTGTTAAGATCCATACACTAAATAATAGAACTATCTAATATTTTCCAACACCTATACTTTGTAGCAGACACTGTTCTGGGTGCTACCCTTGGATAAACTTATTTATTTCTCATTATAACCATAAGTCCATAATATTATTATTTCTATTTTACAAATGAAGAAACTGATGGCAAGAGTGCTTTTGCCAAGATCAATAGCCAGCATACAAACTAGAGAGTCAGATTATTGGAATATTTGCCTCCACAGTGTACTTTCTATATTAAATGACTTCTAATGATAATTTCCAAACTCAATTTGAATGCATAATTTGCACACAGCTCATTAGATAACTTAATATATATTGTATGACTTTATTATTTTTTCAATCACTGAGATTAGCCGCTAGGTTAATGTAATGTATGCAAAATGGTAATACATTTACTAATTGAACAATGCAATCAAAACAACATTGCAGAAAAGTAGTAAATATAGCCCTTTTCACTCCCTGAGCAGCACCATGGCAGTAGGCAAGAACAAGCTCCTTATGAATGGCGGCAAAAAGGGAGCCAAGAAGAAAGTGGTTGATCCATTTTCAAAGAAAGATTGGTATGATGTAAAAGCACCAGCAATGTCTAATATAAGAAATACTGGAAAACACTAGTCACAAGAACTCAAGGAACCAAAATCACATCTGATGGCCTTAAGGGTCGTGTGTTTGAAGTAAGCCTTGCTGATCTGCAGAATAATGAAATTGCATTTAGGAAATTCAAGCTAATTACTGAAGATGTTCAGGGCAAAAACTGCCTAATTTCCATGGCATGGATCTTACCCAGGACAAAATGTGCTCCATGGTTAAAAAATGGCAGACCATGATTGAAGCTCACGTTGATGTCAAGACTACCGATGGGTATTTGCTTCCTCTCTTTTGTGTCAGTTTTACTAAAAAACGCAACAATCAGATTCAGAAGACCTCTTATGCTCAGCACCAACAGATCCACCAAATTCGGAAAGAGATGATGAAAATCATGACCCAAGAGGTGCAGACAAATGACTTGAAAGAAGTTGTCAGTAAATTGATTCCAGACAGCATCGGAAAAGACATAGAGAAGGCTTATGAGTCTATTTATCTAATGATGTCTAAGGATATCTAATGATGTCTTCATTAGAAAAGTAAAAATGCTGAAGAAGCCCAAGTTTAAATTGAGAAAGCTCATGGAGCTTCATGGTGAAGGTAGTAGTTCTGGAAAAGCTACTGGGGATGAGACCGGTGCTAAAGTTGAACGAGCTGATGGATATGAGCACCAGTCCAAGAATCTTTTACAATTCAAACATTTAATGGTGACAAATAAAAAATCTTATTTGTGAAAAAAAAGTAGTAAATGTATAATCCAAAAAATTCATTCATCACGAATGACCTCCTTTCCAAGTAAGAACACATTTTTTAATTATTTTTTTAAGTTTCTTTATTTTTGTTGAGGGAAAGAGAGTGCAGCTGGGGCAAAGAGAGAGAGAGAAGGAAAAAGAATCCCAAGCAGACTCCGCACTGTCAGCACACAGTCTGATGGAGGGCTCCAGCTCATGAATGGTAAGATCATTACCTGAGCTGAAACCAAGAGTCGGAAGCTTCCGTGACTGAGCCACCCAGGGGCCCCAGAAAGAATACATTTTTAACATAAAAGTTCTTCAAGAATTTGTGAAAATAGCAATTTTAAGCCTAACAGATTAAGGTAGTAATATGTGTGTCTAAAAACTGCATTTGCATTATTAAGGCATCATTGTCTCTATTTAAAATCTTTGTTCCAAAATATTTATGATATGTTTTTCACACAAACTCACTTGCACATTAAAAAAAAAATTAAGTTAGTGCTTAATGAAATATATTTGAGGCACATGATGGATATATGTGCACAAAATACAAAAGCAGAGCAAAAAATTTTAAAGATTGTTATGCTACTTAATTCTCATTAATTCAGCTTTTCCTAGTAACTATCCTACCTATTAACTTGATTTCCACCACCTATAAGCTAATAAGAAAACTTCTGTCAGGGGCGAATAAATGTGTTGATCCCTGTGAGATTAAAGTCTATTTAGATATATATTTTAAACAGGTTTTCATATCACTAGAAAAAAATGTGGTCTGAGTGCATCTTTTTAATATTTATGGGTCTCCACAATGTCAAATATCATTCTTCCTATATTTAATTCTGATAAGTAAGACACCATTTTCCAGTTGTGATTCCTATCTCCAGCTACATTGTGTCACAAGATAGTTTACATCCAGTTATGACTCTCCTTTAGACTCTCTTTCTCTGTTTCATACAGCACAAGGATAAATAATACCCTCATGTAGGAAAAGAAAAATGGTACCAGAAGCAATTACTGTACCACATACTGAGTTCAATGAATAATATGATAAAACTCTCCTGGGCAACTTTACTGATTTCTCATATAGTCTTAAATCTCCACATCAGCATTTGCTAGAGGTAAAAGCACTTCATTTCACTGGCATCTGTAATAAAGATTTGTCAGCATTTCCACTATCAAACCCAGTTTTAAGGAACCCAATAACTCATGTATTTTTATCTGCATTAGACTGGGAGTTGGCAAAGAATATAACCAAAATGAAGTTCTAAAAAAGTAAAATATGTTTTAAGGTTGAGGGGACCAAAATGTTTTATTTAAATATAATAAAACTTTAAAATTCTTAAGTTATAACTCACATATCCTTCAGACCTTATCTAGACCTAAATTATTTTTTCATATGCTAACCCCTGAACTATCATTGCCATACTCATGATATTCAAAAGATAGGTACATAAAAATGCAATTTAATTTTATAGATGTATAAACTATCCCTTGCCATTTCAATGACAAGGCTAAACTAATTTATTTATTTATTCAAATACATATTGACTATTGTGTACCATTTTAGGCATCAGATATACAACAGTGAAAAACAAAACAATACAGAAAAGTTTCTGCCCTTCTGGAACTCCCAGTCTAGTAGTGAATTTGAGATTCTTGTCTATTTTATAATATTCTGTATCATTCACAAGGCTACTTTGCTTCATTAATTACCAGAGAGGAAATATCAACATACAGTATACCTTTGAAATACATGATTATGTTTTATTTTAGAGCAGGACCTATGACACTGTGGCCCTTAAATAATTTATTTGGGAAAACAGAAATGGATACTCAGCCTCAATCTTGTTCTGAATTTACCCTCATAACAAAACAACTTTTAAATGGCAACCAGCTGAAACTCCAGTTGCTATGGGTAACAATATTCTCAATTAAAAACAGTATAAGCATTTAAGAGATATTTTTAATGTGTCTTAATTTTTCCTTAATGAATATAGGGTTCTCTCCCTCTCTCTCTCTCTCTCTCTCTGTTACACACACACACACACACACACACACACACACACACCTTTTTTATTTTTCTATTTTTTAATTTGTTTTATTTTGAGATAGAGAGAGAGAGATTGAAGCCTAAGCAGGCTCCACTCTGCCAGCAGAGAGCCCAACATGGGGCTCAAACTCACAAACCATAAGATCATGACCTGAGCTGAAATCAAGAGTCAGACACTTAACTAACTAAGCCACCCGGGTGCCCCAACCAATACCCTTTTTAAAAAATAGCATTCCTATGGGTCAAATGAAAAGGGCAAAATGGTTACAATAATAACATCAGGTTAAAATAAAATTATAGAGATTAAACTTAAAACTGAGCAGTTTATGTGTTCCTGAGAATCATTTATCTCCCTCAATTTTCTTAGTCTTATATACATACTCTGTGTATCCTATCACTGCCCTCAGACTAAAAGCAGTAAGTAATAATACTACAATACAGCAACTTGGTTTTTAAAGAGTGTGGAGATCAAGATGGAGGCTGTGAAGTTGATTGGAAGTGGAAGGCTAATGAATGGGCATCATGAAGGGTAGGGGCAATGATTCTGCTGCCATTGGCTCCTGGGGAAGGTGAGTCAGCTCTGTAAAACTATACAACTTACACACTAACATAAGGGATTAAAAAGCAGACCTCAACATCTTGCCCTGGAATGCTCAAAAGAATGCAAAGTGGAAAATTATTCCTTTAAAAGGAGGATTAAGGATGAAAGGACATTATCATGGACAGTAATACTAAGAAGATGGGTATTTCCCCAACAAACAAGTTATTGACTCACTGTAACTATCTGAATATGGTCTATACTACTGCCCTCATAGGAGATACTTCTGGGTAGATTAAGAATACATAATGTGCAATGTGACCTGGAAACAACAACAACAACTTATGATATAATAATGCTTTCTAATACTAATGTATATTTCCAATTAGCATGTTTTGATTTTAAGTAGCCACCATCATGTCTGTATGGAATAGTGACCTATAAGTAAAAACAGCAACTATAAAGATGGTCAATGAATTACCGTTCTCTTCTACAGTACAATTCTAAGTTTAACAAAATACATGCAGCTACCTATATCTACATTTGATAACTTCATGATAAAATATAAATGTAAAATATTTTTGTTTTTCACCTAATATTTTATCTACCAACCCATCCATCTATGCATTCATTAAACATTGTTATGTTAATTCTATATAAAGATTTCTAGTATAGAGGTCAGCAAATTTTCACTGAAAAATCAGGTAGTGAATATTTTTGTCTTTGTGGATAGTAAGGTTGCAACCACCCAACTGCCATTGTAGAGCAAAAGCACCCATAGGAGCAATGACTAAGCTGGCAAAACTGTCAGTTTTTAGGGATGCACATTTTAGGAACTCTGGAATCTAATAAAAAACTTACAACAACCAGGGGGGATGCTTTGTAAAGATAAAAACTGCAGAATTTTGGTAGGAGAGCTCTGTGGCATATCAATGTACCCTGTTAACTATTGTCCTCCACTACCAGTTCTGTAGCAGCACTGAAGATGGCAGCCTGCATTCCTGGTGCAAGTTGTGGGTACCAGAGGGAATGGTATGGGCCCATGTTCAAAGAAGGGAATTCTGTGTTTTGACCTGAAGGATTGGCTCAAGGGTTTGCCTTTGTTTCACCTACACAGGAGCTTCCTGAGGGCTGAAGCTGCTTAATAGGTGGCGTTTTCATGAACATGTAGTGGCAAATATATTAGCCATTTCTTCCTGTGAAAGATAACAGCAGAGACAAGAAGCAGATCAAAATGCCTGAACAGAAGAAAGAAATACTTCCCTGAGGAAAGAAATACTTAGAATTAGTGCTATACAATGCTCCTTCATAATCAAGGAATTCTAGAAGCCCATGCATATGCCTATGGCAGGATGTATGCTCAGGAAAGACCTTAAGCATTTACCTTTGGCTGGACTTCAGGCTCTGTGTAAGCAGGAAAGGAAGAAAAGGGTATAATTGTAAACTGCTTACCTAAATGAACAGTGAAAACTAAAAACATTTATGAAAGAAGGTGAAGAACACACAAATAAATGGAAAGATAGTCTGTCTCCATGGACTGGAAGAATTAATATTGTTAAAATGTTTATATTTCCCAAAGCAATCCACAGATCCAATACAGTCTCTATCAAAATTCCCACAAGATTTTTCACAGAACTAGAACAAATACTTCTAAAATTTGTATGGAACCGCAAATTACCCCCAAATAGTTGCATAATCTTGAAAAAGAAGAACAAGGACAGAGGTATCATATCCTCTGATTTAAAACTCTACTACAAAGTTAGAGTAACAAACAGTATGGTATTGGCATAAAACCAAACACACAGATCAATGGAACAGAATCGAGTTTAGAAATAAGCTCATGCATATATGGGAAATTAACTTATGACAAAGGAGTAAAGAATATACAATGGAGAAGACAGGGCCCAACACTGTGAAAGAAACTTTGCTAGGATTAGTAGACTGCTGCTGTCCTTTTGAAATTCTTACTACCTTTCTAACAAGAGATCCTCCTTTCATTTTACACTGGGGGTGGAAATTATGTAGCCAGTCCTATATGCAATCAGGAATGAACTATTGACTTAAAGAGTAGAGTAAATGAAAATATTTTGGAGAGAGAAAATGATTCATATGGATGCTGAAAGAATGATAGTCATTCTCTGAATCACTGTATGATCTAAGTGACTAGAAAGTGTGAAAAAACAAACGAAAAGAAGATAGGGGGAGATAATATCATGAGGACTTAAGTTAGGAAAATATTTATTCCTGAAAAATTCTGAGAAAAATATCTAGATGTAATCATTGTGGATCATCAGTGTTTGAATTCATATCCTGCTTAGAATGACATTCTCTTTCCTGAGATTATTTTTAAGCATCTAGCTAAAAGTCAATTTTGATGTAGAAAATGAGGTTAGAAATTTTTCCCCAATATTCTCCCTTTAGGTATTTTCTCGGTATTTAGCTACTGGATAAATCTGAACACATGTTTGGGAGAGTGATGAAGCAAACCAAAAGGAGGAGGACATGATTTATCACATGATTGCAAAGTGGAGTTTTCAATCATTAGGATTCTGTTTCTTGTAATTCAGTGCAACAATTTGAGTTTGAAGGCTCTTTGTCTTAGAAAGGATCCAATATTAGCTGCCCTCTAGCTCTATTTACATTTCTCCAAAAAGAGTGGAAATAAGATGATTAAAAAATGGATTAGAATACTAACTGGTTTTGTACCCTCACCCTTCCCCAGGGTTGAACAGATAATGGCAACCTCTTCGAGACCACTGAATATGCATGTGAAACAGTCATACAAGAAAATCCTTGTGCAATGAGAATTATCCATCAATGGTCAGTAGTAGTTAGCAGCATATGTTTTATGTAATGGATGGTGAGCTTAACATTCAGCTGCTGCCCTTTGTAATGAATAAAATCAACAAATATTTATTGAGTACCTATCATTTAAAAGAAAATACCTACTTTAGAACAGTTGCTTCTCCTATGCACCTTTTTAATTTAGTTGAAAATAGAGAATTTGCACAGAAAAATGCAAATTAATAATATATGCTTTCATGTAAGTGACTAAGGAATAAATTGTATAGATAAAAGGACCATTAGGTGCCAGCAAAAGGAAAGTAAAGATGTCCCAAAATGGTTAGATAAATCATCCCAGAGAAAAGGCCACCAGAAAAATGGATTGTAGAGTAAGTACAAATTAGATAAATGGGGAGAAATAAGAGTTGCTCCGGCAAGAGAAATGAAGTGAGTAAAGTCATAGAGAAGAATCTTACTGGTGCGTGGCCTGAAGAAAACAATGATAGTTTTCATAAGAGGAAGATGTTTGAAAGCCTTAGGGGAAAATAATAAATGTGAGCACTATTCATTACTCTAATTTTAGATTGCTTTGAATCCATTTAATATTATCGTTTACTGGTAATTTTGTGCCAGGAACTATGTTATATATTTTTTTCAAATTGTTATCTTTAATACAAACTTCAAGTTGCATGTTATTATTACCCTTATTATAAAGTTATGGTAACCTGTCCATGGTAAAATCATCTACTTAGTGGCAGACTCAAGAATCAATCCCAGATTTTCTGCCTTCCATTTGTCCTTGCAACCTACAAAAAAAACCCTTTCTCAATTAGGTATTTAATTCAGATACCAAGTATTAACCAATTGTAGAAATGGTCTGTTCCTATACTGTTCATTGGTGGGTTCATCCAATCATACAGTCCTTGGATTTGCATATATAAGTAAATTTCATCATATTTATCAACAAGGACTTCAAAATTATTATGGTCTAACCTAATGATGTCCATAGTGCATTCATTCTTCTGGGAAATCATCCCCAAAGTTTTGTTTTCAAGAAAACATTCTGCAATTAAAAATATGTAAAAATTCTACATGTTTTCATTCTTTTGAGATATCCACAATACATATGAACTTACTAGATATTCAGTGATAAAGAAACCTTATGAATTTACATTAACTCAGTATTTTCCAAAAACTACTTGGGGCGACTGGGTGGCTCAGTTGGTTGGGCATCTGACTTCAGCTCAGGTCATGATCTCATAGTCTGTGAGTTCGACCCCCGCTTCGGGCTCTGTGCTGACAGCTCAGAGCCTGGAGCCTGCTTCAGATTCTGTGTCTCCCTCTCCATCTGCCTCTCCCCTGCTCATGCTCTGTCTCTCTCTGTGTCAAAAATAAATAAAAACGTTAAAAAAAATTTAAAAACTACTTAATCACAGAATAGTTGTATGGTGTGCCTGTGTCACATACCTATCAGAACTGTAGAGCATACTCTGAAATTCTGATGTAACCAAATAATAAACATGGAATGTTATTGCTGTAGGGCATAGAAAGTGCTTGCTGTATTATGAAAGTGGTATTTTGTCTATGATGTCAGAGAGTTTCATATTTACCAAAAATTGCAAATTTAAAAGTGCAAAAGACAAAATATAAATTTAGACACTTTTAAAGAACAGAAAGCTGTGACGTATAATCAACACATATTTTATGGTCTGTGGCTCTAGTTACATTTGAATGAAGTATAAAATATTATACATACAATATGAAATATTTTCCAAACAGCTATGTGCCAAAGGCATTTCTTTTCTATTACTTCTCAGATGAAGTGGTGAAAAATATTTTGTTTGTCCTATATTGGTTTATTCAACAAGATGGTGAAAACAAACTCATGAGTTGGTTTTTTTTAACCAACTACCACATAAAACCAAAGCTAAGAGAACTCAGAACATAAAATTTATAGGACCCAAGTTAATAATACTCATTCTTGTTTAGGCATCTAATTAATGACATTAATTAATGGCATAAATGCCTTATAAGAAGTGTACCTAATGAAATACATTGACTGATAAATGGATAAGGGCCTGGGGACTCACACATTATTCAGGATTTCTAGGGGAAATCATGTTAGTGATGACAGTAAAGCAAAATACGTAGACATTTTCTACCAGGAGAAAAAGTCTGTACCTTTCTTTTTGAGTTATTGTGGTGGGGTTAGGAAATAGTCTGTCATTAAGAGTTATCAGTTAAATTTCAAATAAAGAGAAGCAATTAGGAATCAAAGTCAAGTAATCAAGTTGGGATTGAAAAAATGAAGATCAGAACCTGAGAATCAGATATTGATCAGATAGTAAAATTAGGTTGGGGGTACCTGGCATAATTCAGGACTTACCAGTCTTGAAAGTCTCATGATAGTCATCTTACAACTACCCCTCCTCAAAACGAATAAATGATTCTTGAACCTGACTCAAAAGACAGTGTATTTTTTTTCTTATCTTCCTGTGTAGAACTGAATTTGTAGTTATTTGTTAAACCAGAAAGAATGTAGCAAGTTTTAGAAGAGAATCCATAGAAATACCGGGAAAGGAAAGAAATATGCAATAGTGTAGATCACTGAAAATACGCATGTGCTCTCTAAGTTGACAATATCACCTATATTCATGATGCCAACTTCCATCTAGTTTGATGACTCCAAATCTCATTTCCAGCCCAGATCATTCTTCAGCTATGGGACTACATATCTAACTGTCAACCAGATAAATATACCACATGAAATTTAAATATATTTAAAATTAAATTCATCTTTTATTACTCCAATTCTGCTTTTTTACACCAATAATGTTTCCAGCAATGTTTATCAGAAAAATAAAAGTCTAGGGGCGCCTGGGTGGCGCAGTCGGTTAAGCGTCCGACTTCAACCAGGTCACGATCTCACGGTCCGTGAGTTCGAGCCCCGCGTCGGGCTCTGGGCTGATGGCTCAGAGCCTGGAGCCTGTTTCCGACTCTGTGTCTCCCTCTCTCTCTGCCCCTTGCCCGTTCATGCTCTGTCTCTCTCTGTCCCAAAAATAAATAAACGTTGAAAAAAAAAATTAAAAAAAAAAAAAAAGAAAAAGAAAAGTCTTCCTAACCTCTGACCTCTTCTTAAACTCCAGTTTGTAAACTGTTACTATAGGTCTTCCATTCTCTACTCTGTATATATTGTGATTGATAGCCAACCCTTCAGATATTGCCACAGTTTGGACTTTATCAGCTCTCACTCTCGTAATATTCTCCTGGTTGTTCTCACCAAATCTTATCTCATGAACTACAATTCTATCTCCAATTCTAAGATTTTTAAAAGTCCTGTCTTGATAATATTTGTTTATGTACTTAAAATCTTTCAAAGTTGCCCCATCATAAGTAGATTAAAATAAGACCTACAAAACTTCTACTCTTTTATTCTGTTGCCCGCCTGCTCACCTTCATCAATCACTTCCCTTCCACATTCTCTGTGCTCTAACTGTAGTGGATTACTTATAGTTATTATAGCTCAAGGATTTGTGAAAAGCAAACACTGGCACTGCCTCTCCTAGCTCTTTACCAAAGTAGTTCTGAGGCTATGGGCAAAATGGAAAAGCTCACAACAGTGAACAGTAAGAATAATAGAATCTTGCCAAAAGTTGAGGGCATGGAATCAGAAGTATACAGAAAATATGTGTGAAGGATAACTGACATTGTTGGTATGTTGTAAAAACACTGGAGCAAAGGCATAATCATCATCAAAAATGGCTTCCTTCTACTTAAGAAAGAAAGCATGTTACATTTAGCTCTAAAGAAATAAGTTGTCAAGCAGAGTGAAAAACAAGGGCTGGATGTTGTAATGAATTCTAGTTAAAAAAGAAGAATGACTTCTTGCAATGGAAAACTGTAGATCCAAAATTCAGTCTGCTTTCTTGTTAGACATAGGTGACACCACTCTTTGGTCATTGTATTAGTGTGTTGACTGGCAGGGGAGGGTGGTCAAGTTGTTCTACCCATTCAGCTGGAACTCATGACCTTTTTAAGTTTAATTATTGACAATATACAGAGTTATAATGCAATTGATGAAGAAACTCCACCTATCATTTTGAAAGAATTGACATTAAATGTAAGGAACAGGAAACCAAGCAGTCTTTGTCTCCTGGAGGCAGCTGGAAAAATGTTTTAGTCTGTTCTCCATGAAAAGCCCTTGCTCAGAGATCCATATCCTGTACCAACTAGAAGAAAAATAGATAAATCCCCAATACATTTCTAGAAAACTATTTATCTTCTCATACCCAGACCCTTGCAGAAAACTAAAGGAGAATTTGAGTCTAAGTGACTCTGGATTCAGAGAAATTAGGAACCATGTTAAAAGCTAGAGGAATAAATTGAAGTTTACATCAGTCAGGGGTGCCTGGGTGGCATCAGTTAAGCGTCTCTTCGGCTCAGGTCATGATCTCACATTTCATGAGTTCCAGTCCCACATCAGGCTCTGTGCCAACAGCTCAGAGACTGGAGCTTGCTTTGGATTCTGTGCCTCCCTCTCTCTCTGCCCATCCCCTGCTTGTATTCTGTCTCTCTTTCTCAAAAATAAACATGGAAAAATAAACAAATAAATTTAATCAATTAATTAAGTAATTAATTTTAAAAAAGTTTACATCAGTAAAAAGTAAGTTCTCCCTTCTTAATTGAGAATGCTAGCTGCCAGGCTGTAGGATTCCTTTCAGAACTTATGCAACAAAGAGAATAGATACATAGATTTAAGTATTTGTTAGACCTTCCAGATGGAAGGTCAGATCCATCTATGGTGCCTTACTTTAAAGTGTGAATGGACATTTGAGTGAAGCCTCTAACATCAAGATAGAAACAAAACAGAAAAATAAAAACACAGATAAAGAAACAATATAAGGGGTACACAAAAACTTCAAAAAAGCAAATATAATAAATCAATGCTACTAAGAAAAACCAGAATGTATGAAAGCTTTTAAAAATTAAAAGTGAAAGTAAACATAAATAAAGTGCACTAAAAAGAAATGAGTTACCAAGCCATAAAAGATATGGAAGAATCTTAAGTGAATTTTGTAAGTGAAAGAAGCCAATTTGAAAAGGCTATATACTGCATGATTCCAAATACATGACATTCTGGAAAAGACAAAACTATGGGGACAATAAAAAGATCAATGGTTGCCAGGCATTGGGTAGGGAGGTTAAGAGACAAAGCACAGAGGATTTTCAGGGCATTGAAAATACTTCATATGATACCCCTGATGGTAGATATATGTCATTATACATTTGTCCAAACCCACAGAATATGCAACACCAAGAGTGAATCGAAATATAAACTATTTGGGTGATTATGATGTGTCAGTGTAGTTTCATCAATTGTAACCAATGCACCACTCTGGTGGGGGATGTTGATAATGCAGGAGGCTAAGCATGTGAGAAGGTAGAGGATATATAGGATATCTCTGTACCTTCCTCTCAATTTTGCGATGAACCTAAACTGCCCTAAAAATTATCTTAAAAATATAAACAGTTGAAGGGTGCCTGGGTGACTCAGTCAGTTAAGCGTCCAACTCTTGGTTTCAACTCAGGTCATGATCTCGTGGTTTCATGAGTTCAAGCCCTGCATCGGGCTCTGCATTGGCAGCATGGAGCCTGCTTGGTATTCTCTCTCTCTCTCCCTCTCTGTGCCTCCCCACTTGCACTGTCTCTGTCTCAAAATAAGTAAATAAACTTAAAAAATTTTTAAAAATATAAACAATTGATGGACTAGAAGACAAAGTTGAGGAACTCTTTCTGAAAATAGAATTTAATAAACAACAAGATGAAATTACATGAGAAAATTAGAGAATTATTAAAATCATCTGAGGAGATTTCAAACTATACTAATGTCAGGAGCTCATCAAGTAAATTAGAACGTCTGGGTATGGAACCTGGGCATTAACATTTAAACAAAAAACCAAAAACTGTCTAGTATTTTCATGGTGCTGAAATATCTAATAACCGGTTAACGGACATGCAGAGGGAGAGAGACAATGAGAAAAAGGCACAGAGGATATTATTAAATAAATAATATTTTGAAATATCTTAGAACCAAAGAATATGTATTTCCAGATTGAATGATCCCAGCAAAATTCTGGACAAGTGCTGTTGAATAGAAACATAATGCAAGCTACAAATAGGAGCCACATGTGTAATTTAAAATTTTCTAGTAGCCACATTAAAAAAAAAGTTGGGGTGCTTGGGTGGCTCAGTTGGTTAAGCATGCGACTCTTGATCTTAGCTCAGGTCATGATCTCACAGTTTGTAAGTTCAAGCCCTACATCGGGCTGTGTGCTGATGGCACAGAGCCTGCCTGGGATTCTGTCTCTCCTTTTCTCTGCTCCTCCCCTGCTTGTGCTTGCTCTCTCTCAAATTAAATAAACAAACTTAAAAAAAAAAGAGTTAAAATAAAAGATAAAGTTAATTTTAATAATACATTTTATTTATCCTAATATATCCAAAATATTATATTTCAACATACAATCAATATAAAATTGAGATACTTTTATTCCTTTTTAATATCAAATCTTTGAAAGCAAGTGTTTATTCTGTTCTAACAGCATATCTATATTCAATCTAGCTAAATTTCAAATGATCAATAGCCATGTGTGGCTATTAGCTACTATAACTGAAAAGCACAGATCTATACTCTAGAAAATGTTCAATAAAGCCAATTTTAAAAAGTTCCACACCCCCTATCATATCATTAGCAAAATTTCCAACTTCAGAAATAACAAGATGATCCTAAAATTGTCTGTAGGAAAGAAAAATACAGTCCACATATGAAGGATCAGGAATCAGAACAACCATGAACATCTGAAGAACTGTAACAAGAGAAGACAAATGGAGCCATGCCATCCAAAGAATTCAACATATAATTCTGTACATAGGAAGTAATGTTTTTCAATATACAAGTCTAAAATGTTTGCCTCTCATGTGACCTTCCTCAGGATGCCATTATCGCTTACATTCTAACAAATTAAAAACTAATAATAATTTTAAAAAGTCCTAGGATCCAGGAAATGGGTCTCCAGTAAAGGAGAAAGGCAAACAAAATTGTCAGGATTACAGTAAAGGGAAGTCTCAGAATGATAGCTGGGTAACAGCCGAAGGCAGAAGAAGGCCAGTTTGAACAGAGCACATGGCTTCAAGGTATGCCTCCAAAGACGTAAAAGAAATCTGTATGTAATCCGGTGCCTATGAAGAGAAGCTTTCTGAAGCTTGGTAAGAACATTTAAAGATGAAATTAGTGGTATTTTCATAGAAAGCCACAAATTGATTTAAAAAAATTTTACCTAGGCCCACCCTGGCCAAAATAAATATATAAAAATCAATCACAAAGGTAAAGGAAGAAGTAGTTTTGTAAGCATTTAATTTTGGAAAATAAAACTGGGTAACCAGAAAAGGAGGATTACACCAATGAAAAAAATAATAAGTGTTTTCAAGGAAAAACTCTTGAAAAATAAGAATTTTATATTTTAGCCATTTTTCCATGTAATTTATGAAAAGACTGAAAGTTACCATACATACACTATTCATTAAAAAAAAAAAAAAGGAAAAAGTATTTTCTGACACCAAAGAATAGCCCAAAGAATGGCAAAGTTGACATTTATAAAAACCATAAATACTACATTCAGTAAATCTAAGTTAAGTCTAAATTTCTCTCAATACAGTTAAAGAAGTGTGTAAAATTTAAAAAGAGTTTTCCTGGGCATCTGGATGGCTCAATACATTAAGCACCCAACTCTTGATTTTAGCTCAGGTCATGATCTTATGCTGGTGAGATAGAGTCCCGTGTTGGGCCCTGTGTTGGGCTCTGAACTGGGCATACAGTCTGCTTAAGAGTCTCTCTCTCCCTCTCCCTCTCCCTCTGCCCCTCTCCTGCTCTCTCTCTCTCCTTCTCAAAAATAAATAATAAATAAATAAATAAATAAATAAATAAATAAATAATAAATAAATAAATCTAAAAAGAATTTTCAGAAAGCATATTATTTAAAGTATTATATAATGACTAGTACCTGAATTTCTAAGCCCTGTGTAGTTTGAGAGATGAAGATTCTGTTTGACTCCATGGTTTTCTGTTAACCATAAAGCTATGCTATTGTCATTTAACAAGAAGAAGGAGGAATAGAAGGTGAAGTATGAAAAGGAGAAGGAGAAGGAGAAGGAGAAGGAGAAGGAGAAGGAGAAGAAGAAGAAGAAGAACAAGAACAAGAACAAGAACAAGAACAAGAACAAGAAAAAGAACAAGAACAAGAAGAAGAATGAGGAGGAGGAGCAGGAGGAAGAAAAGGAGAAGGAAGAGAAGGAGAAGGAGGAGGAAGAAGAATCATCTTCAAAGCTCTTTTCAGAGAAAAATTCAGCCTGTATGAATTTTTCATTAAATAATTAAAAACAAAGTAAATGGAACATTAATATAATAAAAAGCTAGAAAACTGACAACTAAACAACACAAAAAAGCAGAAGGAGGAAAATAAGGAAATAGAAAAAAATAAGTGAAGCAATGAATAGGATATAAACATCTTTTAGTAAAAGCAACATTGATAAAATTTCTTTTAATCAAATCTAAGAAAAAAAATTAAAACACAGAATTGTACATGAGAAAGGAACTCAGTAGGTAGATTATAAAACTTACATGATGACATTATGTGAAAATCTATGTTAATAAATTTGAATACCTTCAAATTATGGTATGCTATGGTATCAATGTATGACATAATAGTGACTCAAAAAAAGTAATAAAATGAATAGGTCAATAACCATAAAAGAAATTATAGTATTTCAGAAATCTTTCCAGAACATATCTAAATAGTGTGGAACTTTTATTTTTAACCTAATATAAAACAAATGATTTCATGATACACAGGCTACTTAAGAGCACAGCAAATGCTGAGAAATGAGTTCCCTTCTTCTTAAATGAAGTTAGCATAATACTGACAAAAAAAAAAAAAGCCAAGAAAATAGTTATATGTTGTAACGATGGAGTATTCACTACTGAATATACCTAAAAATAATAGAACAAACAATACATAGCTATCCATTGAAATATGTTTTAGTTATAACCAGTAATAGCTTATTTCCAGAATATGACCATGATTACCATTCAGAAATTTATTAATATATTCATCAGAATAATAAGTGTAACTAGAAAAATTAATGATAACCTGTATAGATGTCCAATGTATTCAAAAATATTTAATGGCTTTTATTGAAAAATAATTAATTTGAGGGGCGCCTGGGTGGCTCAGTCGGTTGAGCGTCCGACTTTGGCTCAGGTCATGATCTCACAGTCCGTGAGTTCGAGCCCTGCGTCGGGCTCTGTGCTGCCAGCTAAGAGCCTGGAGCCTGTTTCAGATTCTGTGTCTCCATCTCTCTCTGAACCTCCCCCGTTCATGCTTTCTCTCTCTGTCTCAAAAATCAATAAAGGTTAAAAAAATTAAAAAAAAAAAAAGAAAAATAATTAACTTGAAAACTAGGTATAGGGGCGCCTGGGTGGCGCAGTCGGTTAAGCATCCGACTTCAGCCAGGTCACCATCTCGCGGTCTGTGAGTTCGAGCCCCGCGTCAGGCTCTGGGCTGATGGCTCAGAGCCTGGAGCCTGTTTCCGATTCTGTGCCTCCCTCTCTCTCTGCCCCTCCCCCGTTCATGCTCTGTCTCTCTGTCCCAAAAATAAATAAACGTTGAAAAAAAAAAAAATTAAAAAAAAAAAAAAAAAAGAAAACTAGGTATAAAAAGTCCTCTTGAGAATAAATCTATTCTCATATAATAACAAGAAAAGAAAAGACCATTAAAATAAGGAAAACAGTCTCAGGGAATGAAGTTCTCACTGAATACAAATAAAAATAAAACAAAAGGAATTAAAAATTAGTGAAGAAAAAGATGAAATTATAGCTATCTATACAATGTACGATTAAATATCTAAATGACTAAAGACAATAAATTACAGATCTCTTAAACATAGAAATATTTCCACAAACTCATAAGTAAGGTCCACAACATACTATTTTAGAAAATAATCAGCAATATGTAACCATAAATTTTATTTGATGGATATTCTACTGCAATTATGGCCTGTGTCTCCTTTTACCTTGAGCTTATAATATCACTATGGCTTTGTTGTTTTTATGTTGATTTTCTTTTCCTGAATCTTCTTGAGAATTTTATTGGAAAGTTAAGAGGAAGTATATCTTTTATAATGTTGATGAAGACAGCTTCATTATAGACATCTCATGAGTACTTTGATTACAAATTTGCAGACAGTTCTAATAATTTACGCTATAAAAGCAACACCAGAATTTAGAAAAGGAACTCAGTACTGACAGAGTAAATTAAAGATGAACAATAGAGGGTAAGCTTAAACAGAAAACCAGGCTTTTAACAAAGGGAAATGTTAGGCTTTATTCCTTCAGCTTCTGTTCTTCTTTAGATCTGACTTGGGGACCCTGTAGGTAGCCCTTCTACAGCAACTGTCCAGCCCTAATGTCCTGCAGGACAGCTGGTATAGAGGTGCCAAGCCTCTAGCAGGTGAGAAGCCAAACCATGGTCTAATACCTCCTAGCAGAATAAAAAAGTGATATTCTTATGCTCTAACTTAAAACAGTTTGCATTTTTTTCTCTGAAAATAGTTATTATATTTACCCTAAATTGCTTCCTATATATATATATATATATATACACACATATATATATAGTTGATATATATATACACATATGTTGATATATATATATTTATATATATATATATATATAGTTGTTATTTAAGAAGATTTCATGGAAATTTTTATTATGATGGTGAGAAATCTTAGAGAGCCTCATTTTTAATTAGCTAATTTTTGTTAATGAGGATGAAAGAAACTGAATCTCATAATTAGAAGTTGATTAAAAAATAAAAGAATTCCCTATCAACATTATGAAATAAAATATATTTAAGTGCTTATTTAGTTGACCATATTTTATAAAGTATTTAAAAAGAAATTCAGAAGTGGAGACTGTTATATTATATATGTGATTCATTTATAAGGCATTCATTTACATTCATTTAAAATGGTATTTTTAAACCTGATGACATTTAACAAGAATCTAGTATCATTAGCATTTGTAAAGATCAATGACTATTTGGTTTGATAACTTCCTATACTTATCCAAAGCCTGCAGGCAATTTCAAGCCTTTAATCTCACTTCTTTACCACCACTGTCCAAACTACATTTTATTCAATCTAAAATAGTATTGTTATTTTTTTGTTAGCTAAATTAAGGAAATTTCATCAATGTCTATAGTAAACTTCAATCTTAAAAATGGAAATGGATAATATATTTAAGGGAATTAGTTTCCCATAAACTCAACTACTAGTATTTAATTATATTTTAGTGATTTATATGACTCTAAATGTTGGAAAAATATGTAGAAACTTAACTGGACAAACTAAAAATATTTTCCAATACACAGTCACAAGAAATGACCAGAAAATATAAGCAGGAGATAAGCACAAATAACAGCACAGTTGATTGTTATTACTCCACTGACAGGGCAGTGTTCTTGATTTCTTTCTTTAGGCTGTGCCATTCCAACTGTTGTGCTTTTACTGTCATAGAGCTAAGAAAGGTCTTGCCATTGTCTGAGTCCTGGTCTTTCAAATTCCTTCTATTCACCATAATGCTGCCATCCCTAATTAGCATTCTTGTCAGAAGCCTGTGGTGCACTACAGGTTATCATAATTGGAAGTGAGAATACCAGGAGAAAAAGTGAACAAAACCTAGCAGCTACAATCAGAACAACTTATATTTTTAAGAAAAGACAATACTAAGGATGACTGGTTTGTTAGGACCAAAAACTACCAATGAGAGAATCTCCACATGTGCTTATGTATTGTTCTCTTGACTGGAAAACACGCCACATTTCAATATCTCAAGATGTTATTAAAGGGACTTTTTGGGTTCCTGGGTGACTCAGTCAGTTAAGTGTCCGATTTGGGCTCAGGTCATGATCTTACAGTTTGTGAGTTCGAGCCCAAATTGGGCTCTGTGCTGACAGCCCAGAGCCTAGAGCCTGCTTCAGATTCTGTGTCTCCCTCTCTCTTTACCCCTCCCCTGCTCACAGTCTGTTTCTCTCTCTCTCTCAAAAATACATAAACATTGAAAACAAAAATTTTAAAAGGCACTTTCACATAAACTTCCTGGATAGAAAATGAATAACTATTATAATCTGGAACTTACGTTTTAAAACACCAACACAATAGTGTAGCAGGCCTGTAGAGCAAAAATTTACCTTAATAACTTTAGTAAACCATGTTTATTATTTACCTTTTACCTTTTTTTTGTTTTTCAGAATTTAAGTGCAATCTGAAACAATCTATAAAGTTTCCTTTCCTTTCTCTGATTTTGTTTTGCAAAGTTACTAAGCAAAGACATTCTTCTTCTATTTTTTTTAATGTTTATTTTGAGAGAGAGAGAGTAAGCATGAGTGAGAAAGGGGAGAGAGAGCAGGAGAAAGAGAATCCCAAGCAGGCTCACATGGTCAGCACAGAGCCCAACAAAGGGCTCAATCAAACAAACCATGAGATCATGACCTGAGCCAAAATCAAGAGGCAGATGCTTGACCAGCTGAGCCACCCAGGCCCCCCAAGACATTCTTTTTAATAACTCATTCTCACAATACACACACAAATTCTTTAGTGCACAACTGTAGGCACAATCACTATGTTCTTATTTGCAGCAAACTGTGTTTACCTATTTTCAAAAGAGTAACTACCAAAAATTTATGCAATGCCCAAAATATCCAAGTCTTTATTGGCCATAACTGTCATTCCAAGAAAAGTTTTTTTAACTGTATATCTACAGAAATAGCTATAGAAATAATAAGAAAGTAATAGGTTGAAGTTAACTTAAGAAAAACAGAGTTTTGCTAGTTGTGCTGTTAAAAATATTTCAGGAAAGATACTAATTTAGGGTAATATTGATTTCAGAGGATTTGGCTTAGTGATTATCATTTATATTTAAGTAAATACTGATCTGCTATTTAATTCCTTCCATCGACTGAATTATCAGTTTATATGGGAAATTTTGGTTTTTACCATTTTTGTATCTATTTTGGCCATTAAGTATTTCATTAGCTTAATTCCTTAGTGAAAAAGAAAGAGAAAAAAAAATAAACCTCAAGCTCAAATCAATCAAGTGTGCCATTTCACTGCTTTTCCTGTAAAAGGTTTGATGGGAAAGGAGACTGCACCTATTAGCTAATCTCCAAACTGCATCTCATTTCTGAATCTAATTTATTATCCCCTTACATGAATAATCAAGATTTGACTATACACAAGTTATTGCCAACATCTCCATTCATAGATGACTAAAGAGAGCTCATTATCTCCCTTCCCAACATCCTTATCATGCTCTGTGGCAAGGCTAATGCCACATCTCAGACTTTTAACCTGAAGTCCTCATCCATATTCCTCCACTTCTTTCGCCCCACATGTAATCCACCCCCAATAAATCTCATACTTGATTTTTCAATGTTGCCATCTTTTCCCTTTCCCATTTGATACAATGCCTCTCAACTCAGACTCTATAAATGTCCCATTCCATAGTACCCACAAACAAACCGTTCTCACTTGTTCAGAATGTTCCTTGACTCACTTTTTTGCTAAACTCTCTTAAAATAATTCATCTTATTTTCTCTTTCTGTTATCTGAATTGTGAATATGGGGTTTAAAGAGACTGAGGTATCTAAGAAACAAACCTCTGCTCTGAATGAATAGAAAAGTACTGGAAACATGAACAGAGTTTGGAAGAGGTGTGGTAAGGCCTGAATTGAAGGAGGAGGTTTGGTGCATGTTAAGTTTGATACTGAACATCCGCTCAGATCAAGGATGCAGCTGAAATTTAGATTGTATAAGTTTACATGGTTCTATTGTGATAATATCTTTGACAATGAGAAAGCTAGAGCAAAAATACTGCATTTCCATGTCGTTTGCTGTGGTTTAGCTGAACCAGAGATTCAGATTTCTCTCTTCATTCTTCCATACCAAACTTAATACATTGTTCATGATAAAATAAGCTTCAAAAAAATCACAATACTGAAAATAATGTTGGCGATGGAAAATAATATCACAACAAAATAAAAATACTTAATCTTTATTATGTTGGCATTTTTAAAGCAGATTTAATAAAGAAGGATGAAGAAAGCATATGTGTGTGAGAGAAATTACGTGGTTAAAAAAGGGAGGTTCTGGTCACTTCCAAAACCCTTAAAAATTAAGATCCTAGGGTTTTAAAAATTATGCCTAATTTCACATTAAAACAGCTTTCTTTCTGTATGGTGCCACCACCAATAGTTTTATGTTTATCTAGTTAATCTGGAGGCTTAAGAGAATATTAATAGTTATTTGAAGTAAAATACGTTGAGCTATTAAAGCATGAGCAAGAAAGAGAAATGTAGTGCCAGCAGACACCCTGAAAGAGAAGAAACAACATGGTGAGAAAAGGTTTGGTTGCTTTTCAACAAGTAGGTAGAGGAGTAGGGTCAGAGGAGTCTGAGTTTGAATGGGCACTCTCATCTCAGACGTTAACATTCAAGTAGTACTTGTGTGTGTATATTTACTATATCTTTCTCAAAATATTTTGATCTTATTATCTCCACAATACATATTTCAAACTGCTTAGAAATGGTGTAGGGGTTGCTAAGAATGAAAACCTTTTTCTTTGTGAAGCTGCAGTATCTGCGTTTCCAAGCCCGATGCTAGCAACTTATAAAGAAGAACCACATGCTTGACAGTCCATCTGTGACAATGGGAAGAGAAGAATCAGAGGGAAAATGTATTGCAGTGGTAGACTTGAAGCCTAGAAATCTGCTTTTGTTGATGTTATGGCAGAAGCCGCAGCACCATTTAGGGGATGATTCGGTCACTTCATCTTTTGTACTGTGAAACCTTCCCATTGTCCTTGGAAGCTTGCTCCCAGATAAGCCTCCTGTATCTGTGGGCTGTAACAATAAAGCTTTACAAGCCTAAGCAAGTAAACTGGATACTGAACTATATAACCTTCCAGGAGGTTATATAGGGAAAAAAATAAAAAAATAAGACTAAGTTGCAGATGCAAACACACTTTTTGAATTCATTGAACAACCAAGAAGAAAGAACCTTCTTAAGAGAAGTGATTTTTCTAAAGTAACCAAATTCATAGTCATTTGCATGTTGAAGTGCTACTAGCTATGAAGGGAAAAAACATGTACAGTGGCATTTAAGTGTTAGTAATCTTTTGATGGACAAAAATCAATTATTATACAGGAGTAGAACAGTGGGAAACGCTCAACATTTTTACACAGGCCTGAAAAAATCTACTGGAAACCAAGAACTCAGTGGTAAATAAATGAAGTTAAATAAATATTCAGTCACCAGATGCTGCTCCTAGCTAGTGGATCCATAGCAGTGAGGACAAAAGGATCAGATTATAAATTGAAGATATAGGACACGCTATTCTCTAAGAGCACTCTATGTCTTGTTCTAAATGAGTATTTTTGTTATTCATTTTGGTAATTAAGAATTTATGTTTTAACAGTTGCTATGAAATAAACTCCTCATAAATGAAAACATGATTCTAAGGTTAAATTTTTAGTTCCATTAATAACAAAAAACAGAAGAAGCAAGGGAATTTTAATAGCAACTGAACTTGAAATTCAAAGGCCAGAGAGGTAATATAAGGTATATTAAGAAGAGGGTATGAGTAGACCGAAGCTTTAGGTCCAGTCTTGCAGGTGGAGTTACATAAATTTCCAAAATATAGGATATCCTAAGTCTTCATTCAAAATTAAACAAAAAAATAACAAACACTTAAAAATGTTTAAGGCTTTCTAAAATGAATCATTCCATGATATAATTATATGCTGCACCCATACAATGTATTGGGCATAGGTTATATTGTTCAAGGGGAGTAAAAGATATTTACAAACAAGATGCTCCATCTCAATTCTAAAGAGAAAAAAATAAGATAAACCCCAACACTATTTTGATTGCCCAGAAAAATCTGAAATTATGGTTTAAAGAGGCTGAAAGAAAACTGAGTGCTACATTAAAAGAGGAGAGAAATGGGAGGGCCAAGATACCCAACCAAGTGTAATCTAATCTTGGCCTCCACGGTGGGGAATGTCTAGCCATGCGGGGCACACTCATAATAGCAAAACAGTGTTCTAGCATATATAGGATTTCTGGATAAGAAGTACTGCTTTAGGGGAAAAACTCTCTCAATCAAGATGTTGTTTTGGCCATAAACTATAGTTGCTAGACTTTTCCGTAGTTGACCAATGGAGTTTTCATTACATAGTATTGGTTGCTCAAGTTGCCTAAACAGATTGGTTAAAACCCCACTACTCTACTTTTTAGCTGTGTGTCCATGAGTAGGCTATTTAGGCAATCCAGACATTAGCTTTCTTAATTGTAAAAGTAGTAGCAATAATGCTATCAAAAAAGGTTATTATGACTATTAACTGAGTAAATACATGAGTAGTGCTTTGAACAGGGGCTAGCACATAGCAGGCATGAAATAAATGTCTGTTGGTTTTTTGTTTTTCATTTTTTGCTTTTTTGGTAATGGACTGTGTCATATTTTATAAAGCTGAGAAGCAGACGAAGGCACCAAGGCACCAGCACCAGCCATTATGTTTTTCTTTCCATTTTGCAAATTTTTCAAGATCTTTCCTGCTTTAGGGCCCTCGCATATGCTATTCCCTCTGCCAATAATACTCCTTTTTCTCTACCTTGCTAATTCCTTCTCAGACTTCAGATCTCTGCTGTCTATTTCTCTGCAGGGAGGCCTGTCTGACTTGTCCTGTCACTCCTGGCTCCAAGGATAACTCAGAAGTATCCTGTAAAAGGCATTCCTCTGCTTATCTTTTTCTTATATCTTAATCAGAAGGTAATGTGTGTGTGTGTGTGTGTGTGTGTGTGTGTGTGTGTGTGTGTGTGATCTTCCCTATGAATCTTCACCATTTTCTAAGTTCCCTGAGGGCAAATACCATATGTGTTTTGCTCAGCAAACAAGGCTTTCGCACAATCATCATTCAGTACATTTTCATTAAATAAAGGAAAAAATAAAAATAAATTCAAGAGAAATGGATTGATTATGATTAGAACACTGAAAATGTCAAATCCTAGAATACCTCACTGTTTTTTCTTAAGGCACATATCTTAATAAGAATATTGAACAAGAAGCAGAAGTGAACTTCTCTTTGGTATCTCCACAGCTTCTCTTTGTGGAGACACCATTATTCGCAACTCAGCCAGAAACTCCTCTTAGATTTTTCCAAGAGAGAAAAGGACAAAATTACCAAACATAAATCAAATGATCATACCGCTTTATAAAATATAAACTATCAGTAAATTCTATCAAGCATAATGCTTACTAAATAAGGTAACTAGTCTCTTCAAACATGTTATTTTCTCAATTGTGGATATCTTATGATCAGAGTATTATTCAGAACAAGAACTTTTTCAATAAGTGATATAAAAACAAAGTGACTTTCCTTTTAGTAAATACCAGAATCACTTAGAGACCAATAGAGGGATATACTCTAAAATAGAAATAAACTATTTTTTAATGTTTATTTATTTTTGAAAGAGAGAGAGAGAGAGAGAGAGAGAGAGAGAGACAGAGTGCAAGCAGGGGAGGGACAGAGAGAGAAGGAGACACAGAATCTGAAGCAGGATCCAGGTCTGTGAGATCTCAGCACAGAGCCCAACTCAGAACTGAATCCATGAGCTGTGAAATCATGACCTGGACGGAAGTCAGATGCTTAACCAACTGAGCCACCCCGGTGCCCCAATAACCTATTTTTTTAATGTAAGTTAGTGTATGTTTCATAGTTGATCTTACATCTTAGTTATGCAGAGTAATGATCTGAGCAGTTTGTTCTCAATCATTGTTATACATCAGAATTACCTATGGAAGTTTTTAAAAATGAAGATTTCCCAAGTCCAAAGCTCAGAGATACTGTTTTAAAAGGTATGAAATGTGTTCTGGGTACAAGTACTTTTTAAAAGGCTTTATTTCTGGTTTCAATATAAAGCTAAGATTAAGTGACACTTGTTTCAATAGACACAAAATTGTTTATGCTTGAGAAAAATGTCTGAATACTTCTTATAAAATAACCATGAGTAATTAAGACTGAGAAATTATATGGATCACCTTAATCGACCTGCTTTGTTGGGACAAGCAGTTTGCAATAACCTTCACAGTTGAAAAATATTTAGGTATAACCATTCAAAAGTTGCTTACTTCTTCTAATTTTCCATTTAATTAAATACTGTTTACTTAATTTAATTTGACAAATATTTGAGTGCTTGCTATGCCTAGGACACTTTTTTTCTGACATTGAGATATCAAAACTGTAAAATTTGATCATGGGCTTTATGTTCATCTCAAGTGGAAACACAGATATACAAATTTTCTAAAGAAAACAGTGCATAATTGCCATTATAGTGTATTATGATACATAAAGTGTACATTCCTCCACACCCCACAACGTACACACAACTTAATGGAGAGATCAGATATTTTCATGGAGTGGTTGTCATTTGAGATGAGTCTGGAAGGATGAATAGGATTCTCACAGGGAGATGTAAAGAAGTGAGCAGTTTTGGAGCCGTAAGATAAGTGATGTATCTGGGAATTTGTGGATCAAGGAGAACACAGAAAGAAGTGCCAACTGCTGAAGACTACAAATGTCCCCTATATAACACTTTTTATGAGCATTGCAGAGACACATATGATGTAAAAATAGGAGACATAGATCCTATTCTTCAAATAAGTGTTCAGTGATGTTTGGAGAAATACTGCACACATGAAATAGGTAAAGAATGATATAATATTAATCCTAAATAATATAAAGTACTGACAAGTACTATCAAATCTCAGAAATGGCAAGCAACATATTGCAGACAAAAGAATAGGGCTAACACAATCATGGGAATAGGTTAACTGGTTACCCCAGGTAGGTTAAAACACAGGGTTCCTGAAAGGGCATAATAGGAAATGAGGATGGAAAGGTGGGAGAAAACAAGAGTGTAGGACGTCTTGAACATAGGGTCAAAATTTTAGGCACTTTTTTAAAAAAAAATTTTTAATGTTTATTTACTTTTGAGAGAGAGAGACAGAGTGTGAGTGGGGAAGGGTCAGAGAGAGGGAGGGAGACACAGAATCCGAAGCAGGCTCCAGGCTCCGAGTTGCCAGCCCAGAGCCCGATGTTGGGCTCAAACTCACAAGCTGTGAGATCATGACCTGAGCCGAAGTCAGATGCCCCACTGATCGAGCCACCCAGGTGCCCCAAAATTTTAGGCACTTTTTAATGGTCAATATGGATTCACTAAAGCATTATAAGCAAGGAAAATGACAGATCATTACAATGGGGAGTAGGGTACATTGCAAAGGGAAAAAGGCTGTCAGCAAATGGATAATTTCATGGTTACTGCCATAGTCCTAGCAGGAGGTAATGAGATCCAGGACATACAGGCAGAAAAAAGATGCATTAGCATCTTGTGAGAGCATTTCAACTGAAGGACAAGGCCAGTGAGTTGGTGGGCATGAGAGTTACCTTTGAAAAGAGAGGGAGATATAAAGAGAACATAGGAAGTTTAGATATGATGGATAGAGACCCAGTATTCACTGAGGTTCTTAGCAAGGGAGTGATTAAAAAAACTCATGAACTTCCATCAGTGTCATTTCTTTATTACCACCTTTGCTTCATTATCAAGAGTCTTTAACCCAAGCTATTTTATTCTGACATGCCTAAAGATGTGACATCCCTTGTTGTTAATAAAAGAACAAGATTATCAATTCCTCCTGGCTTGCTTTCCACCATAAATCAAATATAGAAATTATATAAATGCTAAAAGTGTATGGTGGTTTGTTTGTTCTGAATATTAATCTCACATTCTTATCGACTACCTGGGAAGACACAAGAATTAGCATGGATAAGCTTATTCTGTAGGTAGAAAGTAATGACTTAATTTTATATAAGAGGTCCTTGCTTATTCTAAAATTAAAATTCACATTTCAAATGACATAGTAGGCATAGGTAAATATTACTATAGGATCTAATTAAAATATATCATTATAAGGAGGGTAAATATATCCAGCGCATCTGTATTAATTCTGTTGCTGGTGAAAATTTTTCTGGTTTAAGAAAGCACTTGTCACCTAATTTTATTAGGGAGATGGATTTTCCATGATGAAGACAATTGAAAGCAAGGTTGGAATACAATAGGAAAAATCCTGAAAAATTAATTACAGGCTCTCTAAAAGATATTTTCAGGAGGTGAAAGCAGAAGCAAAGTTCACATGTAGCCCCTCACATAACCATATACATCTGCATGTCCATATATATTTTAAATCTTAACACTGAAAATTCTTCAATAGGAACTCATTTTGTAGAAATGTAATGCATTCTAGTAATATATAAAGTTGTATTATTAATCAATATAAACATCCCAAACATTAATACAAGTTACATCATTGAAGACTAACATAATAAAAACTGGCTAAATTAACCTTGACTTATCTGTTATACAGTAATTGCTAAATAACTGTAAAATACATTACATTCTGTTCCTTACTGTTCAAATTATAATGCCATTTTTAATCCACTTCCATGTTTATCTACATTTATCTAAAAAAAATGGGAAAACAAATACTTACCAAAATGGTGGTCACAATCAAAGAACGATTGGATAAGGAATCTGTGATGTTGGCTGGCTTTCCTTTTTGACTTTCTGTCATATTCAGGCCACTGGCGGGATCCCAAGTTCCAATCTATAAAATAGCATATGTACTTTGTAAATTGTCCATCAGGCACCTGGGAGAAAGCACTGTAAGAGAAAGTTAAGACTGCTAACACTTATTATTCACCTCTGCTGCATTATCTGCTGTCGCTAAAGTAAAGGCTGCTTGTTTTAAGCATGATTCACTGCTCTGTGAAGTGTGTCCAGTGAAGTGTGACATTAAAGAACAAAATGATCCACTGCACTTCTACAGTCAGTATGGGAGCTTAATTTTCCATTCGAACTTTCATTCACCAAGATAAACCACATTTGATGATACCTTGATAGCTGGCTAGAAACTCATTAATAGTGCATATCTTTTACTGTAATGGATCTATCTCATCCTCTCATTACAAAGATAACATGCCATGTTATATAGACAAAGCTAAAGGAGCAAAACCTGGGAATCCAGGATAAATTAACAGGCAAAGGCAAGCTTGGAAGTGGCATTGATTGGTATTTTGCATGACCCCCAATAGAGCAAATCTTACCCAAAATTGCCTTTGGAGCTTTTAAAAATACACCTTTGCAGCATTCAAAATACTCCAAAGAGACATTACAGCACAATCTCATCTGAACAACCCATTCCAGTACTTCTATCTGTATGCTATTTAATATGTACTTTAATTTAACTGATACTCTCTAATAATTAGGCCATACACTCTCAGTGTTCAGAAATTTTATACCCCCTGAACACAACCTATGGAATGATACAGCACACCTCTGGGAGACATGTATCAGTGCAGAATGCCACTGAATGCATAGATTGGGTGGTTTATGTAAACCTGCACTGTTGCCCTGTCATATAACAATGGTCAGCACTGAAGAAGAGCAAAGGTGGAAGAAGATTTAATTCAGTAGTTCTTTTCTCCACCCTCTCAAACTTAGAAGTCATCAATAGTAAAATTTGTTTTCCATATCCCTCTCACCAATGACCCAATGTGTCTATTTAAAGGAGAGGGAAACTATCAATTATCAATTTATCTTTAAAACAAAGCTGTGTAGGCACCTGAGTAGCTCAGTCAGTTAAGCATCTGACTCTTGATTTTGGCTCAAGTCATGATTGCACAGCATCCTGAGATAGATCCCTGCTCTGCTTTCAGTATGGAGCCTGCTTGGGATCCTCTCTCTCCCTCTCTCTGTGCCCCTCCCCAGCTTTCATGTGTGCTCTCTCTCTCTCTCTAAAATAAATAAACTTTTAAAAATACATAAATAAAATAAAATAAAACTTTGTATATAAATTAAATTATTTTAAAAGTGACATTGATTTAGCAGGTAATATTTACCCTGGTCTACCTAAATATGTTAAAAATAGTCTAATTAGCACAACCTTATTCAACTTGATTATTATAATCTTTTTTATATTTCTATATTTCATTGCATTTAGTTTTTTCTCTCTTTTTTCATTTGCATACCTTTCTCAGTAACCTATTAAGATGTTTTTCCCTTTAATTGGAGAAGCACAAAAATAGAAATATTACTAATTTCTGTCCTTCATAAGAAGAATAGGTAAGCCATTCTAAAAGTTGTATTTAAGTGCAAACCCAAATATAATTTTTCTTTTTTAAAAGGATTTTATTTTATTTGTTTATTTTCGGGGGGTGGGGCACAAAGAGAGGGAGAAAGGGGATCCTAAATAGGCACCGCACTGTCAGCACAGATCCCAGTGTGGGGCTCAGTCCTATGAACTATGAGATCATGTCCTGAGCTGAAATCAAGAGCTGGACACTTAACCAACTGAGTCACCTAGGCATTCCCCCAAGTATATTTTTTTTCAAAAACACATTAACTATACAAGAGATTCAACATAATTTTTTTAAATTTTTTTTAACGTTATTTATTTTTGAGACAGAGAGAGAGAGAGCATGAACAGGGGAGGGTCAGAGAAAGAGGGAGACACAGAATCTGAAACAGGCTCCAGGCTCTGAGCTGTCAGCACAGAGCCTGACGCGGGGCTCGAACCCACGGGCCGTGAGATCATGACCTGAGCTGAAGTTGGACGCTTAATCGACTGAGCCACCCAGGCGCCCCTCAACATAATTTTTTTAATGATATCTAAAAAAATTTTTCTTGCCATATTTTCTTACATTGAGTTAATTTTCCTCTTACCATTAAAAACTACACGTTCCCAACGTCTGGGTCAATATAGGAAAAAGTCAAATAATACAGTAAGAAAAAAATACTGATATCAGCATTCTCTCCAAAGTATATTATCTACTGGTCAATTAAATTACTTTAGACTATGACTACCACAATGCCATAAAGACGGTCAAATTTTAATTTAGGGTCAATAATGTAAAGCCTTCAGGGGCCAGACAGTAACATCCATGTGTGAAGAAAAAGAACATAAGCCAGTAGTAAGAGTTTCCAGGCAAAGGTATGCAACTTCTAAATTTCACAAAATTTCAAGGCAGAATAGCACGTAACAGTCACAGTCCAGACCCTGCTCTTCTGACAGCTGTGCTTTGGGGCTGCATGCTTCCAGAGTAGGTGATTCTTTTAGGTTCCAATAAGGCATCACTACAGCTAATAGAGGCCTTACTAGGGAACTGGGTGGGGAAAGAGAGGATAATGTAAAACCTAGAATGCCTGCTGACCTGCTTAAATTGCTTCAAATTCAACATCATAAATAAATAAATAAATAAACAAACAAACAAACAAACAAACAAACAAACTCCACTGGCTAAATAAGACACATCTGCAGATCGGATTTTGCAGTGACTGGCATTTTTCTGCCCCTGGTCTATAATTAATACCTATTACACATTTGTCCTCTTAGATTTTCTTTCCTTTTTTTTTTGTTCACTATTGGCTACATAGCTAGATTTTTCAGATGTGCAATTCTACCAGCCAAAGCATTGGCAAACATCATTTTCCCACTGTCATCTGCCTAATGACATCCTTAAAACTGTTAAGTTTTTCAACCTTCTACCCAAATCACTAATACAAATATTCCCAATTTTGCTTATCATCATCCTCTATGATTACTTCCATAAAAAATAATTTAGCCATATGTCCACTCATCTAAATATATTTGTCTTGTTTCATTCTGTCTCTGGATGGAGGGGTTCTGGTTCATAGTATATGAATCCATAATTTCCTATAATCATAAATATTAGGTATTCCCTTCTACAAATCAAGGTTTCTGAACAGAATATTATAAGGTTTCAAAAATTTCAGTGGCATAAATTTTAAATCAAAAAAACTGCAAGATCCCTAGATTTTAAGTATATGGGGAACGTCTAATTCAAAACTTTCTATTGCTTGAGGGAATTGTCACCAGTGAGTTTTGGTTTATTTTGTTTTAATCACAAGAAACATGGCTAACTCAAGACAATCTTTTTCTGTTTTAATCTATTTTCTTAACACAATTTTTTCATTATATTATTTAATCAAGTCTTTAAAGTACTTTTTTCAGCTCCAAAATCAAATAAAAATATCCAAGTACTCTTGACCTCACGGAGTTGTTTTAAGTAGATTGATAAAAACTCTCAACAAAGTGGTGCAAAGGGAATGTATCTCACTACAATCAAGGCCATATTTGACAAACCTACAGCTAACATTGTACTAAATGCTGAAAAGCTAAAAGCCTTTCCTCTAAGATCAGGAACAAAACAAGGATGCCCACTCTTGCCACTTTTATTCAACACAGTACTGGAAGTCCTCATAATGGCAATTAGACAAGAAAAAAATTATCTGAATTGGAAAGGACGAAGTAAAACTCTCACTATTTGCAAATGACATGATATTATATACAGAAAACTCTAAAGACTCCACCAAAAACTATTAAACTAATAAACAAGTTTAGTAAAGTTTCAGGATACAAAAGTCAATATACAAAAATTGTTACGTTTCTATACACTAATAACAAACTACCAGAAATAAATATTTGTAAAAATCTCAATTACACTTGCACCAAAAAGAATAAAACAACCAGGAATAAATTTAACCAAGGAGGTGAAATATCTGTACATTGAAAACTATGCGACATAACACAAAAACAGACACATAGATCAATGGAATACAATAGGGGAACCCAGAAATAAACCCATGCTTATATGGTCAATTAATCTATGACAAAGAAGGCAAGAACACACAATGGAGAAAAGACAGTCTCTTTAATAAATGGTGCTGGGAAAATTGGACAGCTACATGCAAAGGCATGAAACTGAACTACTTTCTATCACTGTACACAAAAATAAACTAAAATTGGATTAAAGACCTAAACGTGAGACCTGAAACCATAAAAAATCCTGGAAGAGAACACAGGCAGCAATTTCTCTAGACATCAGCTGGCATAACATTTTTCTAGATATGTCTCCTAAGGCAAGGAACACAAAATGAAAATAAAGAAATAAAGAAATAAAGAAATAGATAAATAAATAAATGAACAAACAAAAAAAACCAATTGATACTACATCAAAATAAAAAGTTTTTGCACAGTGAAGAAAATCATCAGCAAAACAAAAAATAAACCTATTAAATGGGAGAAGATATTTGCAAAGATTATATCCAATAAGGGGTTAATATATAAAATAAATAAATTTACACAACCCAACACCAAAATCAAAATAAACCGATGAAAAACCCACAACAACCCAATTAAAAAATGGGCAAAGGACTTGAAGAGCCATTTCTCCAAAGAAGACATACAGACAGCCAACAGACACATGAAAAGTTGCTCAACATCACTAATTATCAAGGAAATGCAAATCAAAGCCACAATGAGATATCACCTTACACCTGTCAGAATGGCTAAAATCAAAAAGATAAGAATAACAGGTGTTGGCAAGGATGTGGAGAAAACTGGAACTCTTGTGCACTGTTGGGGGGGAATGTAAATTGGTCAGCCACTGTGAAAAACAGTATGCAGGTTCCTCAAAAATTTAAAAATAGAAATACCATATGATGCAAGAATTCTACTACTTGGTATTTACCGCAAGAAAATGAAAACACTAATTCAAAAAGATATGGGCCCCTATGTTTATTGCAGCATTATTTACAATAGCCAAGATATGGAAACAACCTAAGTGTTCAACAGTAGATGAAAGGATAAGGAAGTGGAGGCATATACGTATGCACATATATGTGTATATATGTATATATACATATATACCTCATATTACACAGCAATGAAAAAAGATACCTTGTCATTTGCGACAACATGGATGAACCTAGAGAGTATTATGCTATGTGAAATAAGTCAGACTGAGAAAGACAAATACCATATGATTTCACTCACATGTGGAATCTTAAAAACAAAACAAATGAATACAGAAACCAAAAGGAGAATCAGACATAAACATAGAGAACAAAGTGATGGTTGCCAGAGAGAATGAGGGGTGGGAATGGGGTGGCAAAATGGGTGAAGGGGACTGGCAGATATAGGCTTCTAGTTATGGAATAAATAAGTCAAGGGTATAAAAGACACAGCATATAGAATATAGTCAATGATAATATAATAGTGTTGTGTGGTGACAGATGGTAGTTATACTTGTGGTAAGCATAGATAGCATAGTGTATAGAGAAGTTGAATCATTATGTTGCATACCTGAAATGAATGTAACATTATGCATTAACTATACACAACCCCCCCCCAAAAAAATCTACAAGGCATTAATGAAAGAAATTCTAGAAAACCCAAATAAATGGAAGGATATTCCATAATCATGGATTGGAAGAATTGATATTGTTAAAATGGCCATACTATCCAAAGCTACCTACAGATTCAATGCAATCCCTATCACAATTCCAGTGACATTTTGAAATAAATAGAACAAATAACCTTAAAATTTATATGGAACCACTTGCATACACACACGCATACACACACACACACACACACACACACACACACACACACATACACACACAATCCAAATAGCCAAAGCAATCTTGAGAAAGAAAGAAAAAAAATAAAAAGCAGAGGCATCACATTTCCTGAATTCAAAGTATATTACAAAGCTATAGTAATTAAAACAGTCTGGTACCAGCTTAAAAAACAGACACATGGATCAATGGACTAGAACAGAGAGTCCAGAAATAAGTCCACATATATATGGTCAATTAATTTATGACAAAGGAACCAAGAATACACAATGGGGAAAGCACAGCCTCTTCAATAAAAACAGGACAGCCACATGCAAAAGAATTAAACTAAACCACTATTTTACACCATACATAGAAATTAACTCAGAATGGATTGATTTGAATGTAAGACCTGAAACCCGAAAACTCCGAGAAGAAAACATAAGGAGTGAGATCTTTGACATAGGTCTTGGCAAATTCTTTAAAATCTGATGTCAAAAGCAAAAGTAACAAAAGTAAAAATAAATAAATAGGACTATATCAGACTAAAAAACTGCTGCAGAGCAAAGGAAACCATCAATAAAATGAAAAGGCAACCTACTGAATGAGAGAAAATATTTTGAAATTATACATCTATTAAGGAGTTCATATCCAAAATATATAAAGAACTATTTCAACTCAAGAGCAAAACAAAACAAACAAAAAACCCTACAAACAATCCAAATAAAAATGGGCAGAAAATCTTAACTCTTTTTCCCAAAGAAGATATAGAATGCCAACAGGTACAGGAGAATAGTCTCAGCATCTTTCACCATCAGGAATATGCAAATGTTTTAAACATTATGTTTAAAACAGTCCTAGCGCAATGTGGAGTCTCCATCGTAAAATTTTTGTTTTAAAAATATTCTCAATAATTAGTTGCTTCTAATCATATGACACATTAAGTATACTTTGCCTGAAGGATATTTACCATTCCTTTAGAAGAAGGGACGTCCCTGATAGTACTATTTGAAGGTATCAAGAAATGGAAAGCATAAGGAATGTATTGATATTAAATGCTAATTCATATTTGGGAGATGAATACTCTCTTCAATTGATCAAATATACACTGGTGGACTGTACATATCTCCATTAACTAGTATACCCATACTTTCTAGATAATTTACAAAGTCAGGTTCTCAAGCCTATATGGTGGGATACAGAATAATGAAAACAGAGTGTTTTCAATACAGTAGTTGTTTTGCTAAGTGTTGCAGGCAAATAAGAGACTTTTTTCTCTTACCTCACCTCTTCTAATGTTGGATTTTTTTTTATGAAAAGTAGAGATAGTTATTTACGTTACTGTCCAATAAAAGTACTACTAATAATTAACGGTTGCATATTTTTATTGGGCTACATGGTAACAGAATTGGAATTGGTACCTGATGTCCCAAAGATAAACGTGAACCATTTCACAGCAGTGCCTATCTGCTGCATGCCAGGAAGAATTCATAGTAAAGAACAATTACCTGGGAACTGAGCTACCTTCATACGTAAGTGATTTTGGCCTATGAGGACCATAAAAAGAACCTCTCAGTTACACCCCAATTACTTTCCTAAAACTATCTATCCACCAGTTTCCACAGGGGCTGGAATTTCACCATTTGAGAAATACAGTGTTCACATGAGGACAATAAATCAGTAAATACATAATCATCTCACAGAAACGGATGACTAATCTAAACATAGATTTTTCACCTTTAGGATTTTTATTTTTGTCTAGGGCAGAGACAACCATAAATATTAACAAAGAGTTAAAGACAGGTGATGTTTTTATTTTTTAAATAAAATTTGAATCAATCAATTAACTATTCTCAAATATAACAATGTGGTAACGTTCAATTAATTAAGGACTATTTTTCCAAGAATAAAAATGTAGTTCAGAGATTACATTAAAATCAAATCAATGCTTTAAAAATTATATTTACTATACATGCTTAATTCAAAGTCAGTATTTGGTATTTTCTGATGGGCCAAAACAAGAAAAAAAGTCAATATTTGGTATTCTCTGATGGGCCAAAATAAGGAATTGTGTGCTCTCAAATAAAATAATCCAATTGACTTCCAAACATAAATATCATCTGTAAATAGTTATTTTAAATATTTTGCCACTCTGAAGGTTAAAAGTCATCAAGCAAAATAGTGACTATAAACATACTGGCACACACCAAAAATATCGGTACAATACAGTTGTGAGATAGGGCATATAATGAATTCTAAATGAGAATTAGACAAATTAAATGGTTAACATCTCCAAAGAAAAACGTCAGGCTTGGATCCTGCCTAGGATGCATTTTTGCTTTTTAAGAAGCAAACAACACATTTCTGACTAGTCGACATCACCATTAGCATTGCTTTCTTACAGAGAAACAAAGAAATCTCAATTCCTGGGAAAGTTGGGGGTCACTGTTGTCATGGGAACCAGGATATATGTATCAAATGCCATCAAAGAGAGAAAGATAAAAACTACTATGCATCAGGTATCTAGAAATCTATCAAAGAAATAGTTCTCACCTATCTAGTGTGGATTTTCACACTTAGATAAATTTTGAAGACTGTAAATTCCATTCAGACACCTTTTTCATAGGGAGTTAATGAGTACAGGATTCTACAGGCAAGAGAAAGGTCAATAGTAAAGACTTCCATAGAAATTACCACTTGTTCTAAAAATATATATGTTCTATAAAAAGTTTTTCAAAAAGCAATTTGAAACGTGTTCTGATCCTGGAACATCTAGGCCTGTAAATTTCGGCAGGCAGGGTTTCACTACTAATTCTCACCCTCTTCATACATTGTGAAAATATTTGAGTTTTCAGTAAGAAGCCTATGGATTACTGACACCAGTTTCTACAAGTGGGCCCAAATGCAAGCGGTAAATATTCAGAAAAAAATGTCAAAAGTTGAAATGGAGCTTCACTTGAAAGTAAAATATGATAATTTTATACTATATAAAAGTTTGCAAGTATGGATTATCTTGCTTTATATTATATATATTATATATATTATATGTATATTTATACATATATAAATATTATATATAATATATACATATGCTTTATATTATATATATTATATGTATATTTATACATATATAAATATTATATATAATATATATATATATAAATATTCTTAACTTTGTAGAAATTGGCAAACATAGATTTCATAAAATGACCTTTTGTAGCCACTTGTTTTTTTCAAAATTTCCCCTAAGGATATACAAGTTAGAAGCTGATTTTATTATAAAAACATGCTGAGGCAAACACCGTATTATTGTTCATAGTCCTAAACATTTCCAGGCTCCTTAGTACCATATCTGGCCAGAGAAATGCATTGGTTTTAGCCTTATGGTTTTTTTCAAAATTAATATAAAATTAATACACAAAGCCAATTTTTCATAAGGATTAGACTCTTTCCACTGAGAAGACAGAAAATTCTGTTCTCCAAGTTCTATTTTAACATTTAATATAAATATTACATTCAAGAGGCAATCAGCAAAATAACCAAAACAAATAGCAAAGTTTGATGCTGGAAAAAAGCCATGAGGGTTACACAAGAATGATTTTAGTTCAACACTCTACTTGCAAGCTAGTATTCTCTAGTACAATAAAAATTCATTTCAATAGAGCCTTTTTTGTAGTTGTTGTTTGTTTTTTTTTATTTTTTGGGGTTTTTTTGGAGAGCACATAACATACATAGTAGTCACAAAGCACATTGAGTAAGAAAACTCAACCATGTGGTAGGATTAACTGATTTTATTATTATTTTACTTATTTATTTTTAATTCAGGTATAATTAATATACAGTGTTATACTAGTTTCAGATGTATAAGTGATTTTATTATTGCATTGTAGTTTCTTGAAAAACTTTTTTTAAGTATAAGTGGTTATTTTCCCCAAAATGGTCTCTAGATAACTCACCGTGCAATGGAAATGCACTATTATCCTGGAGTGTCATCAACTCAATTCAAACCTGTCTTATGTAAAAGCTTCCAATTGTTTTGCTCTAAATAGAGTCCTTGTGACTATTGAACAGGTCAATATTTCTTAACATCTTATGCCATTTAATAAGGTCTTTTGTTCCAAATGAACCTGGCCTTTCTTAAGGACATAGATAAGCTTCAAAGGACTAGGTAAGTAAGGTTAAACCATTTCCAGTGGTAAATCATATCCTGCTTACATATTCAAAAAAAAAAAAACACTAAAAAACCTCATTTTATTGTCAGTTATGAAGACATTTTTATTTTCCTAATGTCGATTTTTCTTGACCTTATTATTTTTTCTATTTCTTCCTCTTCTGTCAAGTAACTTCAGTAATTCCATTGACAGACTGAATATACAAATAGACAACAGTTTGACCATGTATGAAAATAGAACTTGACCCTGAGCCTCTGGAGCAAACGACATGGGAAGCCAACCACAACCTCTAAGATATCAGCCCAAAATGGTCAAAATTTATTCAATAACCCCCAGCTTCCCTATTTTTTGCCACCATTCCAACTCAGGATCAATCAGAGAAGCTCAACTATGCCCTCCAAAACAATCACCCTAAATGCCCTGCTTCTCATTAGCCCATCTCATTTCCTCATGTCAACAATCTCCAATCAGAACACATCTGAGGCCTCTTTTTCCACGATAAAGTTTTTCCACTGACCTGCCCACCTTTGCATCTCTGCCAAATGCAAGTGATGGTGGCTAGAGGAAACTGAATAACTTCTGTTTGTTCTCATTTAAGTGGTCTTTGTTTATTTCCACACCATAAACTTATATGATGAAAAAGGGGAACTTATATAAATCATTATTTTTACTCTTTGATAAGAATTGGAATGTCAAGATTAAACTTTGCTATGTGGGATGCATTGTGCATCCTTATAAGCTCAGACTTCAGTGATCCCTTCTCCTATACTCTAAAATCCTGTACCCCTTGAAGCCTTGACTCATAACCCCAGCCCTTTGACTAACTACTGGGTTTCTCTGTTCTCACTGTGTAGGTGTGGGGCAAATCTGAAAAAAAAAAAAAATTTAATGCTGTGCCATAGGAAAACAACTTTGCACCAGACACTTGAATAAGCATTCTATGTGAAGTACCTTTTATGATTCTCATGGTGACCGTGACCCTTCATTCATTCAAGTCAATATTTCTTGAGGATATACTTTGTGCCAAAGAGTTTGCTAGACCTTGAATATGTAAATAGTGGGACTGGGGGCATTTTTTTTCTATCTAATAGGACTGGCTAGGAACATGGTCATTTTTTTCATAAAAGTACACATAAATACATAATAACACATTGTAATATGTGCCAGGAAGGAAAAGTACAGGGCGCTATGAAAAACTTAAAATTGCTTAGGCTTATGGGACGTCTATCTAAGAAAGAAAGATTTAATCTGTGACACCAGCGCCCCCCCCCCGCCCTTCCCTCCCCCCCCCCCCCCCCCCCCCCCCCCGCACCCAAGATGAGTAAGAGTTAGCCAGGCAAAGGGCTAGGGATTGGTTTTCCAGGCTGGGAAAACTCTACTGCCAAAGTAATAGAGAAAGCTTTGTGTCTGTGTAAAAAATGAACAAAAGACAGTGTAATTAAAGCATAAAAAACATCTAAGATGGTGATGAGAGTTGAGAGGGGAGGTAGGCAGTACTTTGTAAATTATATTTGGATTTTAATCAGAATACAGTAGAAATAAGTGAAAGGATTTAAACAGAGCAATGACATGGATCGATTTACTTTTATTTATTTATTTTTTTTTAAATTTTTTTAAATGTTTTATTTATTTTTGAGACAGAGAGAGACAGAGCATGAACGGGGGAGGGGCAGAGAGAGAGGGAGACACAGAATCGGAAGCAAGCTCCAGGCTCCGAGCCATCAGCCCAGGGCCCGACGCGGGGCTCTAACTCAAGGACCGCGAGATCGTGACCTGAGCTGAAGTCGGACGCTTAACCGACTGAGCCACCCAGGCGCCCCTCGATTTACTTTTAAAGACACTGCTCCAGCTATTGTTGTGTGAAGAATGAATTGTAAGGGGGAGTAGAAAAGTGAGGCTTATTGGGGCTCCGATGTAGAAGTCCCGGTGAAAGGTACCCTGGCTATGATTGCAACAATGGATGTGAAGAGAAATAGATGGATTCTAAGCATATTCTGGAAGTAGAATATGTAATATGTTCTTCAAACTGACCAGAAGAATTCAAGCTGGGAAAACTACTTATTCTTATATTCCTTCTCCTATTCTTGAATGTTGAATACCAAGCTCTTAAAGAAAACAAACTGTCCTATTGCCTGAGGTAGACAAAATCTGGAACGGCACCTACAGTCCCCTAACCCCATTATTCTTATTCCCCAGGCACTCCCATGGCCTGGAGAGCGTGTATGGAAAGACGCAACGGGCTGTGTGTGCAGTATTAGTGATCCGTCTTAGACAATGGCTAAATGGGCTGGGTTCTAATCACGGTCCCAAGGAAAATATTCAATCTGATCTCTGGGCAGTAAGTGGAAAAGATGTGTTCATAGTCACACTTCAACCCCAAACTCAGATCTTTAAACATGCCTCACCTTTCTCTGTTTGTTGGAAACAAACCTGTTCCTTCTGGTTTATCTGCTCCACAGTTGTTAACATCAGAAGCATGGACTTCTTCCTATTAACTGTTTCAGTCCTAATATTCACCTTTCAGAAAGTGATCCAAAATCTATGATTTTCATGACATATTAAAAAGTCATCTTTATTTTTAACACTCATTACTGCATAATCCTATATTATACTTTTGTGAGTCCATTTATAATTGGCAGATTTCCTTCACTAGAGTATAACCTTCATGAGGGCACAAAATAGAGGTTCACTCTATATTTGTTAGAGAATCAAATGAATAAATGAAGTGTGTTGGACAAAGATTACCAAGATAAAGCTAGGAAAAGGTGGTAGGCATGAGAAGTAATGGATAAAACCAACATTTTACACATTATTTTGTTCATTTTCCTCACCCAGTCATGATAAAATAGAATTGAGAATAATTAAATTCCTAGCCTTGACACCTATAAAGATTGTATTTACAGGTTCTTTCAGAGGCCATGATATTCTCACTTCAGTCTGTCCCAGAGGGAAGCCCTTTGCACTCTACAATTTTTGAGATGAGGAATTTGGCACAGACAACTTGGGTAGAAGGGTGAAGTTCACACACTTGTGACAGAATTGTAATTGTAATTTAAAACTCTTGGATCACATCTGTTGAACCTTCCAAACTGTGAACTCTATCAAAGTAGGAACTCTGTCTTTACATCTACGGGTTGGTAACTATATTTTTCAGGACAAAGTAAAAGTAAAGTCAGCAAGACTCATTAGTTTTCTTGAATTAGCTACTGCCATCACCCCCTGATGTAGTTGAAGACACTTTATTTTGGAGAGATTAAGAAACTTGTCCATAAATAGTAAATGGCAGAACAAGGATTTGAGCCCAATTCTGTCTGAATCCACACCTTGATTTCTTAACCATTATACTAAGTTAAAATATGAGTACATTTTGCTACTTAGCAGCAATTTACTCCTACTACTCAAAGTCAAATCCCTCACAATGGCATTTACAAAAAAATTCCCATTATTCTTAAGATCTGACCAATCTAAATCCCACCACCATCTTTTAGCTGATGACTCATGTACTGATTTTTGAAGATACGGGAAGCCTTTGATTTGAACTTTTAATTCCCCTTCTCTTTAACTTGCCTTCACTCAATATCAGTATCTTACGTGCTTGCTCAGATTTTTTTTCCAATTTCTCTCTAATGACAATTTCCCCCACTCATTTCTTCATCAATCTTTGATTTATTCTTTTTTTAAAAATTTTTTTTAACGTTTTTATTTATTTTTGTGACAGAGAGAGACAGAGCATGAACGGGGGAGGGGCAGAGAGAGAGGGAGACAACAGAATCGGAAACAGGCTCCAGGCTCTGAGCCATCAGCCCAGAGCCTGACGCGGGGCTCGAACACATGGACCGCGAGATCGTGACGTGGCTGAAGTCGGACGCTTAACCGACTGCGCCACCCAGGCGCCCCTGATTTATTCTTTTATCATTGGCTCCTTCTACCTTTACACCTGGCTCCCCCATTACTCCTTACAATCATAGTTCCAATGCTCTGCTCTTCCTTGAACTAACAACACTGATGAAGATTCAGTTTCTGCCTTCTGTTACTCTTTCTTCATCTCTCACTTCCACTCTCAGAATAGTTTTAACTTCACGGCTTCATATATTAAAATAATTTCAAACTATAATATCTTCCAATGCATCTCATAGGCCTTTGAATTTGTATTGTATACATTGCAAACACTTCAACATGGTGCTCACTTTATGACTTAAATCTAGCATTTTAGCTCTATATCCCACTGAGTGAGTGTGCGTATACATATACACATGTTCAATCAAACACTATGCTATGTCTTTACACATGTTATTATCTCTTTTTGCAATGACTCAATCTCTACCAATCAATAATTCTCCATTATTCAAAGCCTAGTTCAAAGTACCTCATATACTATGACTCTATACTTAATTATATCCTTTGTCAGAAATAGTCTTTCATTGCTCTTTTAAAGCTTGAAACACTTTTCCATTGTATTTATTCACAAATGTGTTATCTGATCACTCTAAATAAAAAGCCCCGTGAAGATAAAGATTGTGTGTAATTAATCAAAACAAAATTTCAAATTTCAGAGGAGTGTACAAAATTATTTTTGAAATCTCAAGGTAACATGTATAGCTTATCAGAATGACTGATCATCACATGTACCTGGTAACCATTATATTCAGAGTCTGTCTATAATCCACATTAGAACCTACAGAAAGATTCTCTAATGTTTCCTTTATAGGGTCTATCATAATAAGAAAGCATTACAAATATAAACAAACTTACACTACTATATTTTATAGTAAGCATATACCCAAATTCTGTAATCCTTGTCTGTACTTACCTCAATCCCTATAAACAGAATCAAGTAAGATTCTGTGTATTTATGTTCATACCTAATTTATTTTGTGTACATGAATTCAGACATTTCACATGAATATGACCCAGCTATGGAAACATACTTCTGTATTTAATTCTTTTTTTATGACCTGCTCTAAATAGGAAACTCTAGGCAAGCAAAAGTATAAATATTTTTTAACTACTGTATTAAATCTTAAGGTCAATAAAGATGATATGCATCTCATGGTATAAGAAAAACCTGGGTGAGAAAATAAAATATTTCATTGTCTTAAGACACCCATTATCCTTGAATACTAAGTCTCCATTATTATACTCAATATAACAAATTGAAGATGTATTCTTAAGACTTATTCAATAAAGTTAAATGCCAATGAAATGTGGCTAAGAGAGGGAATATTTCCCTATTTCTTCAGTAAGATATGTTTCATTTAATAATTAAAGTAAACAAGTTAAATGACTCAAGTACCTTTTCCAAACCTTCTTCCTTCAGGCTGATCACATCCAAATCAAAATCTGTTCGCAAGCCATTGGTTTTATTGAAAGTTATTCTGCCTGTGAGACCTTCCCAATGTGCCTACAGGGAAAGAAAAATGGATTAGTAAAGGAAGAAAGAAAGAAAGAAAAAAGAAAGAAAGAAAGAAAGAAAGAAAGAAAGAAAGAAAGAAAGAAAGAAAGAAAGAAAGAAATATAAAACATTTTTTCACACAAAAAATAACAAACATTATTTTCTTCTCCTAAATTGACATCACTACTAATTTTTAAAACATTTTTTTCTCTTCTGAACTTTAGAGGATTTTTTTTTCTACAGAAATTATCTTAGTCACAATGCAGAATTTATTACAAATTTTTCATTTTAAATAGTGCCCTTTGTAGGTATAACTTTTTATGAGAAATTTGAAGATAACGTTTTAAATAGCAAACTTCCTTCAGCGAACTGACAATAATTTAGTTACGTATTATAATAAATGAGACAGTGAATGTCTCACTGGAGATTGCAAATAGAATTACTATTATAAAATACCACTCCTAAATTCATACTAATATGAACATAAACTTATTTTATTACAAGGAAAGAAAATGAATTTAGGAAAACCTATGTTATACAACTTCAATTATGCACTTTCCTCTTAGAATAATTAACTTATTACTTTATTTTCCCTTAAGTGAGACTGGGAGAAATATATCCAAATTACTTCATATCTAGCTATACTTCATGTAAAAAGAGCTTTCCATGTAATAGGAAGTGGAAATAAAATTTTCCAGTTATACAGTGGGTTCACCCATCACAGGTAAACAAATTTTTGAGCTTTAGTTTTAATATAAAAAGTTTTCTCATTCTGCTAGCTACATAGACAAACTAATGTTTTCATTTTGTCATTTAGAAATAGTTTAGAAAAATAGTTATATATGAAAACTTTAAGTAATGTATACTTACAGTTAAATGTTTGAAAGAATATACACCAAGATCCAAACAAATAAAACCAAATAGATTTTAGGTAACATTTCAATAAGCACTACAAATGGATATCATTATTACATTTCTTAGGTTCCGTGTATTTCTATACTTCTGTATAGGGATCCCAAAACAGTTTTCGGCTGATAAATTACAAATAAAACAGAAAATATTACAATACATATCTACATACATATTACAACATGTCATCACTGAGTTTAAACATGTGTTAACCAGTCTCCAATAAGGAAGAAAAAATATTGTTAACCCAAAATCTTCCAAAAATAATAACCTCAGGTGATTAACAAAAATGCATATTAGTACAAAAATAGACATTGTGAGCAATAAGTACTGGGGCGCCTGGGTGGCTCAGTCAGTTAAGCATCTGACTTTGGCTCATGTCATGATCTCGCAACCGTTTGTGAGTTCGAGCCCCGCGTCGGGTCTGTGTTGACAGCTCGGAGCCTGGAACCTGCTTTGGATTCTGTGTCTCCTTCTCTTCCTGGCCCTCCCCAGCTCACACTCTGCTTCTCTCTCTCTCAAAAATAAATGAACACTAAAAAAGTACAGAAGTAGAAGCGTAGGATAGTAAAACAAATCTGGGATAAAGGCAGTATAAGGAAACGCTCATCAGGTGAAAATGCACAACTAATAACAGTGAATCACAAATTTAACTCTGACCTTCCTAGTGACCAAAGCAATGAAGAAAATGTGATCTAAACACAATACATAGGGTCCATATTTTAAGACATACCAACTGCCCAGGAGAAGCAACTTTTCATGGCAGTGAAACCTGAGGGGAGTGTCTCCTGTTGGTCCTCATAAAGAGGCACACTGTGTGATTTAATGGACAAGGTCCTCAGCAACACCTTACAACAAATATAATAGTGAGTTTCATACAACTGTTTCTTATATGACTGTTGAACACACATCTCAGTACTCAGATGCTGCATTCAGAAAGCATTTCTTCAACTAGCCAAGTCTGTGCACTGTTTGCAGCCCTCTGATGTTCAGTTTTAAACCAGATGTAAATGTAGAATGTGAAACAAATAAATGAACTACATATTCTTCAGGGAGTGTCATTTCACCTATCTGAGAATATGTTAAAAATTACACAAGGAAAATTCATAGGTATTCTTTGCCAAGGAACTGGAGATTCTTTAAAAAAATTTTTTTTAATGTTTTTATTTATTTTTGAGAGAGAGATAGAGAGACAGAGACAGAGACAGAGAGAGACAGAGAGAGAGAGAGAGAGAAAGAGAGAGAGAGAGAGAGAGAAAATGGGGGAGGGGCAGAGAGAGAGGGGGATACAGAGTCCAAAGCAGGCTCCAGGCTCTGAGCTGTCAGCACAGAGCCTAATGCCAGGCTCAAACTCGCAAACTGTGAGATCATGACCTGAGCTGAAAATTGTTAATTTTGCTTGTACGGAGGAAGAAAGTAAGTTTAATTAAAAGATAAAAGTTCACCTGTGAAGAAAACTGAACTAATCTCAAATCATTCACCTTGAGGACAAAAGAGAATAGGCACATGTGCTTCTCCTGACATACCTCTTTGATTAGGCTCATAAAACGGGTCCCAAAGCGCCAGGGTTTGTGTCTATTACACTGTAAGGAACTGACTGTCATCTGGGGAAACTGTTGGACGCCCACAGACACCACGTGCACAGCATCATACATTAGAGCAGCGTCAGTCTGAAAGTCAAGAAAAAGGAAATATGGAGTCAATACAACATGTGAAACCCATGACAGAAGGTTTGGAAGGGGAGAGAAGGAAGAGGTAAGAGAAACAAATACTCAGTTTATCTTTATGTAAGTGAGACAACAGTATTTCCAATGATCTGGTTCTCTTAAATAAGGTATTGTTATCAATTACTATATCAGCTCCATTAGAACATTTGACCTATCCTCCCTTTCCTGAAGTAATAACCCAATTTCATATTGTCCTAGTATCTTTGTTGAAGTAGGAAATGTGTGAAGACATTCATTATTTTATTTTTTTGCCACCCCCTCTGTCTCTGTCTTACTCTGTCTCTACACACACACACACACACACACACACACACACACACACAATGAATGCAATTAGGAACATTTTAAATGATTAAATAAATTACATATTGTATATAAAAGTAAATAAACAATTTTCTTGTATAGGAAGAACAAAAGAGATTTGAAAGGAGATTCACCTAAAAAGCTTCCTTATAACCCCCTGATCTTTTCTTCAATTTAATTTTTCAGAAGATTCAATCTCAGAAATGAATGCTACTGTTTTGAATCTCAATACATGTATTAATCCCTTTTTAAGAAACTAAGCTTAATCCCCTGTCCTGTTTTCTTTTCCCCCAAATTTCCATATGAATAAAAGTTCATTTTGTCTTCTCAAGTAAAACGAATATGAATTCTGTGTTTGCACCTGCTCAAATGACTGTCCACTTTAGAAACTGATGATAAAAAATAAAATGTTTGTAAGTCGAAACAAACCAGAGGCTCCATGACTGTCAGCGGCTGTGTTAAATGGAGCCTCACACTGTGTTTGACGGATGGATGCCAGGCTCACTACCTACAGAAGAGGGCCACACTGATAGTACTGCTAGAAATGAACTTTGGGCCATCTGCTTGGCATGTTTCGGAATAAAAGCATATATTTCCTCTTCTCATTCACACAATTAGTGAGCTGTGAAATGAATTCCAAAATGGATAGGAACCCTGTAGATTATAGCGTTTGCCACAATACAATACAAAATGAGTACACACAGTAGCTTTCATGCAAATGGATCCTAAGGAGCTTTACCACATAAAATGCAAGACGGCTAAAGAGCACAATGCAATGACAGAACATAATAATAATGCCATTTTATAGTTCATAAATCTTTGGGGAATATAGCTCAGATTCATAACCTTCACTTTGTAAATACCAGCTGACTACTTTCGCATACTCTGATGGCTGCAAAGTGAAAAGAGAATCATGGAGTTGATACAGGCATACATCATGAGCCTGAGGATTAGACTGATATTTGTCTTTGGCCTGAAGTAACATTCAGGGGACATATCTTATACAGCACACAGGTGGTCATAAAAACAGTTACCACAATATGAAAGACACATTTGATTTTAAAATAAAATAAATTAAAAAAATATATCACCGTTAACAAAGGTGGAGAGGAATGAACACTTTCAAACACTACAAAGATAAAGGGCAATTTTGCAACTTGCAAAAGAAGCCTTAAAAATATCCATGTTCTTTTTAACCCAGTAATTTCTTTCTGGAATTTCCCATAAGGATATCAAAGATAAGACAAAAGCTACATACATGATTTATTTTTATTTATAAAGTGGAAACCTACTGAATGTTCAAATTAAGGACACACAATAAAATCACAATGATATTACATATAACTAAAAACTATGTTTTGAAAAATAATCAATTAGATGAGAAATTGCATGTGATATGATGCTAAGTGTAAACACTGATGATAACAGAGCTGTATGTCCAGCATAAACTATTATACATCTTCATGTACTTCATTATGTACTATTTAATTTATTTAATTCTCACAATAATGGTTTAATAAAAGCACCACTATTATTCCCATTCATCAATTGACAAAACCAACTTTGAGAGATGTTAAGTAACTAGGCAAAGTCACAGTTATTAAGTGGAAAGACCCAGATTCAAACAGACTCTCTGCTCATAGCTAGTATTCTTAACCACCATATTACATGTTACATCAACAACAGCAGATCAAAAAGAAAAAAATACACCAAAATGAAACCAATAATTACTCTTGAAAGTTAATAATTAATGGAACTTAATGTTTTCTTTTTATGTATTTTTCTACAGTTTTTTTTTTAATTAGAAGATTGATGAATACCATTCAATAATTCTCAAGATGAAAATTTTTATCTATTCCCACAAAAGTAACTAAAAGAACATCAATACAATATTACTACCATCCTGCCATGATTTACTTATGTGATCTTATATGACTTACATGATCTTATATGACTTATATGAACGTCCTAGAATAGTAATCTTATCTAAAATGGCAATGCTGAGAAAGTATTTTACTAATTTAAGAGTTCAAAAACTGTTTTTGCAACAGAGTTTCAGTGTCAAGATCAGAGGACACTCTAGCTGATAATAAAACTATTTAAGAGCTGTGATTTTAAATGTAATTATAAAAGATAATAAATAATAAATTTAAAAATAAAAGATAAACAAAATTTTAAAAAGAAAGATAATATTTATTAAATATAAGAGAAATATTGGAGAAAAAAGTATAAGTACTTAATTTGCTAATCAAATTATTTCTTGAATTTCCAGTTTAAAATATGCTGATTTATGATAAAGTAATACACAGAACTTCTGAAACTACTCTCTACTTATTTATTGTTGGGCTACTTTTAAATTGGTTGTTTTATGTAATAATGAGATATTTTCCGTATATACCTGATATCCTGTCAGACTCAACTTCACTGTCTTACTTACAAATCTATATGTACACAAATTCTTTCACCTTTGTAAAGTTGTGAGAAAACTCTAGTGTTTCAAAAATGTTTTTCTTATTTTCACAAGAATGCATATGCTTGAAAATGTGTCTTATACTACTAATAGCATTAGTTAACACTCATTTAGTATTCAGTATGTATGAGGCATTCCCTTTAAACCATTCCCTTTAATTCTCATAGCCATCATCTACTTGAAATCCACTGAGTTTGTATTAAGTAGAAAATTAAGTCAAGGAACAGTTAAGTAACTGGCCTAAGTTCCTAGCATGTTGAGGTGGAGATGGATCAAATCCATACAATCTATGCAGAGTTCATATCTTTCTCTTTTTTTTTTTTGCTCAGAGTTCTATATTTAATAAAGCAAAATAGTGTAAATGCTTTTGAAGTTACAACATGAAATATCAATAAGTACTTGAATGCATTAATCCATATTATTTTTCAATAAAGCAGTAAATACTCGAGACCCACTTGGAAGATGGTGGCGAAGGAGGATGCTGGGCTCACTGCGTCCTGCTGATCATGTAGATTCCACCCACATCTGCCTAAATAACCCAGAAAACTGCCAGAAGACTAGCAGAATGGACTCTCCCCAGCCAAGCGTAGATGAGAGGCCCACGGAAGAGGGTACGAAGGGCGGAGAGGTGGTGCGCACTACACAGACTGGTGGGAGGGAGTCAGGGTGATGGAGGATCAGCTTGATGGGCAAGGCAGAGCCCCAAAGTCTGGCTTGCAAAAGCAGAGGGGCCAGACAGAGTGTGTTCTGACAGCCAGTGGGACTTAACATCTGGAATGTTATAAGTCAACAGCTCTGGTCGGAGAGCGGGAGGGAGAGTTGTTGAGCCCTGGAGGACAGAGCTCAGCTTGGCGGGGAACAAAGGCACTGGGAAGCCCCATGTCCCTCGCCAATTCCCCAGCCAAAATCCCAAAGGGAACCAGTTCCCGTCATGGAACTTGCTTGCACAGCTCAAACACCCAGCGCTGTGCTTCTGAGGATCCATTCCTCCCACGGGTCTGCCTCCCTATGGTTGCCTCAGGGCCCCTCCCGAAGCAATTACTGAAGGCAAAGCAAGCTGAGCCTGCCCCTCCTGCCCCTGTGCACTTCAAGATCCACCCTGGCTAATACGCCAGATCCCATCAAAGCAGTACCACAAGACCGGCAGTGTGCAAGTAGCCCAGACAGAGGCCACACCACTCCACATTGAGTCCTGCCCCTGGGATAGGGGAAGATAAGGTACACACCAGTCTGTGGCCCCAGCAGTGGGCTGGGGGCAGACATCAGGTTTGACTGTGGCTCCGCCCACCAACGCAAGTTACTCCAGACAGCACAGAGGAAGACCCCTGCAGTTCCCCGCCACTCCAGGGACTATCTAAAATGAGGAAACAGAAAAACTCTCCTCAAAAGAAACTCCAGGAAGTAGCGACAGTTAACGAATTGATCAAAAATGATTTAAGCAGGGGCGCCTGGGTGGCGCAGTCGGTTAAGCGTCCAACTTCAGCCAGGTCACGATCTTGCGGTCCATGAGTTCGAGCCCCGCGTCAGGCTCTGGGCTGATGGCTCAAGAGCCTGGAGCCTGTTTCCGATTCTCTGTCTCCCTCTCTCTCTGACCCTCCCCCGTTCATGCTCTGTCTCTCCCTGTCCCAAAAATAAATAAACGTTGAAAAAAAAAAAATTTAAATAAAAAAAAAAAAAAATGATTTAAGCAATATAGCAGAAAATGAATTTAAAATAATAGTCATAAAATTAATCGCTGGGCTTGAAAAAAGTATAGAGGACAGCAGAGAATCTATTACTGCAGAGATCAAGGGACTAAGAAACAATCAGGAGGAGCTAAAAATGCTATAAATGAGCTGCAAAATAAAATGGAGGTGACCACAGCTCGGATCGAAGAGGCAGAGGAGAGAATAGGTGAATTCGAAGGTAAAATTATGGAAAAAGAAGAAGCTGAAAAAAAGAGAGATAAAAAAATCCAGGAGTATGAGGGGAGACTTGGAGAACTAAGTGACATAATTAAACGAAATAATGTATGCATAATTGGGATTCCAGAGGAGGAAGAGAGAGGGAAAGGTGCTGAAGGTATACTTGAAGAAATCATAGCTGAGAACTTCCCTGAACTGGGGAAGGAAAAAGGCATTGAAATCCAAGAGGCACAGAGAACTCCCTTCAGACATAACTTAAATCGATCTTCTGCATGACATATCATAGAGAAACTGGCAAAATACAAGGATAAAGAGAGAATTCTGAAAGCAGCTAGGGATAAACATGCTCTAACATATAAAGGGAGACCGATAAGACTTGTGATGGATCTGTCTACTGAAACTCGGCAGGCCAGAAAGGAATGGCAGGAAATCTTCAATGTGATGAACAGAAAAAAAAAAAAAAAAATGCAGCCGAGAATCCTTTATCCAGCAAGTCTGTCATTCAGAATAGAAGGAGAGATAAAGGTCTTCCCAAACAAACAAAAACTGAAGGAATTCGTAACCACTAAACCAGCTCTACAAGAGATCCTAAGGGGGATCATGTGAGACAAAGTACCAGAGACATCATTACAAACATGAAACCTACAGACATCACAACTCTAAACCCATATTTTTCAGTAATAACACTGAATGTAAATGGACTAAATGCGTGAACCAAAAGACAGAGTATCAGAATGGATAAAAAAACAAGACCCCTCTATTTGCTGTCTAAAGAGACTCATTTTAGACCTGAGGACACCTTCAGATTGAAAGTGAGGGGACGGAGAACTATCATGCTACTGGATGTCAAAAGAAAGCTGGAGTAGCCATACTTAGGCAAACTAGACTTTAAATTAAAGGTTGTAACAAGAGATGAAGAAAGGCATTATATAATAATTACAGGGTCTATCCATCAGGAAGAGCTAACAATTATAAATGTCTATGGACCGAATACAGTAGCACCCAAATATATAAAACAATTAATCACAAACATAAGCAACCTTATTGATAAGAATGTGGTAATTGCAGGGGACTTTAATACCCCATTTACAACAATGCATAGATCATCTAGACACAGGATAAATAAAGAAACAAGGGCCCAGAATGATACACTGGGTCAGATGGACTTGATAGATATATTTAGAACTCTGCATCCCAAAGCAACAGAATATACTTTCTTCTCCAGTGCACATGGAACCTTCTCCAAGATAGATCACATACTGGGTCACAAAACAACCTTTCGTAAGTATACAAGAATTGAGATCATACCATGCATACTTTCAGACCACAATGCAATGAAGCTTGAAATCAACCACAAGAAAAAGTCTGGAAAAACTCCAAGAGCATGGGGGTTAAAGAACACCTTACTAAACAATGAATGGGTCAACCAGGCAATTAGAGAAGAAATTACACAATATATGGAAACAAATGAAAATGAAAATACAACAATCCAAACGCTTTGGGATACAGCGAAGCAGTCCTGAGAGGAAAAGACATTGCAATCCAGGTATATCTCAAGAAACAAGAAAAATCCCAAATACAAACTCTAACAGCACACCTAAAGGAAATAGAAGCAGAACAGCAAAGACACCCCAAACCTAGCAGAAGAAGAGAAATAATAAAGATCAGAGCAGAAATAAACAATATAGAATCTAAAAAAAAACTCTAGAGCAGATCAATGAAACCAAGAATTGTTTTTTTGAAAAAATAAACAAAATTCATTAACCTCTAGCCATGCTTCTCAAAAAGAAAAGGGAGATGACCCAAACAGATAAAATCATACATGAAAATGGAATTATTACAACCAATCCTTTAGAAATACAAGCAAGTATCAGGGAATACTATGAAAAATTATATGCCAACAAACTGGACAACCTGGAAGAAATGGACAAATTCCTAAATACCCACACACTTCCAAAATTCAAACAGGAAGAAATAGAAAGCTTGAACAGACCCATAACCAGTGAAGAAATTGAATCCGTTATCAAAAATCTCCAAACAAATAAGAGTCCACAACCAGATGGCTTCCAGGGGAATTCTACCAGACATTTAAAGCAGAGATAATACCTATCCTTCTCAAGCAATTCCAAAAAATAGAAAGGGAAGGAAAACTTCCAGACTCATTCTAGGAAGCCAGCATTACTTTGATTCCTAAACCAGACAGAGACCCAGAAAAAAAAGAGAACTACAGGCCAATATCCCTGATGAATATGGATGCAAAAATTCTCAGTAAGATACTAGCAAATTGAATTCAACAGCATATAAAAAGAATTATTCACCATGATCAAGTGGGATTCATTCCTGGGATGCAGGGCTGTTTCAACATTCGCAAATCAATCCATGTGATACATCACATTAATAAAAGAAAACATAAGAACCATATGATGCTGTCAATCAATGCAGAAAAAGCATTTGACAAAATTGAGCATCCTTTCTCAATAAAAACCCTCGAGAAAGTCGGGATAGAAGGAACATACTTAAACATCATAAAAGCCATTTATGAAAAGCCCACAGCTAACATCATCCTCAATGGGAAAAGACTGAGAGCTTTATCCCTGAGATCAGGAACATGACAGGGATGGCCACTCTCACCACTGTTGTTTAACATAGTGTTGGAAGTTCTAGCATCAGCAATCAGACAACAAAAGGAAATCAAAGGCATCAAAATTGGCAAAGATGAAGTCAAGCTTTCACTTTTTGCAGATGACGTGATATTATACATGGAAAACCCGACAGACTCCACCAAAAGTCTGCTACAACTGATACATGAATTCAGCAGTCGCAGGATACAAAATCAATGTACAGAAATCAGTTGCATCCTTTTTTTTAATGTTTATTTATTTTTGAGACAGAGAGAGAGCATGAACAGGGGAGGGGCAGAGAGAGAGAGACACACAGAATCTGAGGCTCCAGGCTCTGAGTGGTCAGCACAGAGCCCGACGCGGGGCTCGAACTCATGGACCGTGAGATCATGACCTGAGCCGAAGTCAGACGCTTAACCGAATGAGCCACCCAGGCGCCCCACATTCTTATACACTAATAATGAAGCAACAGAAACACAAATAAAGAAACTTATCCCATTCACAATTGCACCAAGAATCATAAAATACCTAGGAATAAACCTGACCAAAGATGTAAAAGATCTGTATGCTGAAAACTATACAAAGCTTATGAAGGAAATTGAAGAAGATACAAAGAAATGGAAAAACATTCTGTGCTCATGGATTGGAAGAATATTGTTAAAATGTCAATACTACCCAAAGCTATCTACACGTTCAATGCAATCCCAATCAAAATTGCACCACCATTCTTCTCAAAGCTAGAACAAGGAATCCTAAAATTTGTGTGGAACCACAAAAGACCCTGAATAGCCAAAGTAATTTTGAAGATGAAGACCAAAGCAGGAGGCATCACAATCCCAGACTTTAGCCTCTACTACAAAGCTGTTATCATCAAGACAGCATGGTATTGGCACAAAAACAGACATATAGACCAATGAAATAAAATAGAAACCCCAGAACTAGACCCACAAAAGTATGGCCAACGAATCTTTGACAAAGCAGGAAAGAATATCCAATGGAAAAAAGACAGTCTCTTTAACAAATGGTGCTGGGAGAACTGGACAGCAACATGCAGAAGGATGAAGTCAGACCACTTTCTTACACCATTCACAAAAACAAACTCAGAATGGATAAAGGACCTGAATGTGAGACAGGAAACCATCAAAACCCTAGAGGAGAAAGCAGGAAAAGACCTCTCTGACCTCAGCCATAGCAATCTCTTACTTGACACATCCCCAAAGGCAAGGGAATTAAAAGCAAAAATGAACTATTGGGACCTCATGAAGATAAAAAGCTTCTGTACAACAAAGGAAACAACCAACAAAACTGAAAGGCAACCAACGGAATGGGAAAAGATATTTGCAAATGACATATCAGACAAAGGGCCAGTATCCAAAATCTATAAAGAGCTCACCAAACTCCCCACCCGAAAAACAATCCAGTGAAGAAATGGCAGAAAACATGAATAGACACTTCTCTAAAGAAGACATCCAGATGGCCAACAGGCACATGAAAAGATGTTCAACATCGCGCCCCATCAGGGAAATACAAATCAAAACCACCCTGAGATATCACCTCACACCAGTCAGAGTGGGTATAATGAACAAAACAGGAGACTATAGATGCTGGAGAGTATGTGGAGAAATGGGAACCCTCTTGCACTGTTGGTGGAAATGCAAACTGGTGCAGCCACTCTGGAAAACAGTGTGGAGGTTCCTCAAAAAATTAAAAATAGACCTACCCTATGACCCAGCAATAGCACTGCTAGGAATTTACCCAAGGGATATAGGAGTGCTGATGCATAGGGGCACTTGTACCCCAATGTTTATAGCAGCACTCTCAACAATAGCTAAATTATGGAAAGAGCCTAAATGTCCATCAACTGATGAATGGATAAAGAAAGTGTGGTTTATATACACAATGGAATACTACTTGGCAATGAGAAAGAATGAAATATGGCCTTATAGCAACATGGATGGAACTGGAGAGTGTTATGCTAAGTGAAATAAGTCATACAGAGAAGGACAGATTCCATATATTTTCACTCCTGTGTGGATCCCGAGAAACTTAAAAGAAGACCATGGGGGAGGGGAAGAAAAAAAAAAGGTGGTTAGAGAGGGAGGGAGCCAAAACATAAGAGACCCCTAAAAACTGAGAACAAACTGAGGGTTTATGGGGGGTGGGTGGGTGATGGGTATTGAGGAAGGCACCTGTTGGGATGAGCACTGGCTGTTGTATGGAAACCAATTTGACAATAAATTTCATAATAAAAAAATAATAATAAATAATAATAAAAAAAGCAGTAAATACTCAACAAAAATGGACTGTAGAGTAAGGAAATGTAGATTGTGGAGAATTGATACTACAATATCACAAAAAAGAGATACATCAATGTACGGGATTGGGTCAATAATAGGTTGTTGGGAAGTTATTAATATTAATCATGATTTTGTGAAAGTAGATTTCTTCCATGCAGTTGCTGCTCAGGAGGTTTTCAAAAGGAAAAGGTCCTAGAGTGTCTTACAAGATCAGGCTTAATGGAAGTCTCTTTCTCCCAACTCTAAAGTGTAGAAATTAATTGAGCTGCTCTTCCTAAGCCTTCCACCTTCTCATATTGACTTTATAGTCCCTTGCCTTGACTTTCTTCTTGGTGGAAAACGGGAAGAAAAAAAGGGAGGAGGAGTGGAACAGAAGAGGGAATAAGTAGAGGAGACACACAGGTTAATTACTTTATCAGTTTTATAATATCATTATTTTTATCAAATTACATTGCATTCTTAACTCTATACCACACATCTGGGTCAATGTCTTTATGTGCATTGTCTCATCTAATTCTACCAAGGGTATGTTTTCAGTGATACTACTATTACGAATTTAGAGAGAAGGAAGCTAAAGCTTAGCAAGGTTAAAGTAATTGTCTCAAGGTCTCATCACCTTGAGAAATAAGACTCAGGCAAAGCTTGGTTCTTTGAACTACTGTCCAAACTATCATAACAAAACTCTGGCAGAAATAGGACTTAGAAACAAGACTCAGGCAAGACCTAATTCTTGGAACCACTGTCTGAACTATCATAACCAACTACCTCTCCTAAGCCATATTCCCACTGAAACTATGAAAGGCAATGAATGATAAACTGATGGCAGCAAGTCTCATATCTTTGGAAGTTCTGCTGAACACCAGACAATTATGTCCTCAGGTCCCAAAAACTGTATGTCTCTCAGCTGAGATTCAAATAAAAGTTTATTTGGCTCCCAAGTCAGATTTTTTTCTTTTACAGAATAGCTACCTCTAAAGAAAGCCGCAGAGTTAAACATAACTGTCATTTAACCAATTAATTTAAAATGGAATATGTGTACAATTTGGTTATTAAAATCCATAAGTGGCTTGGATAAAGCTGGAGTCACTCACATCCTAAACTACAAAGACAAAAGCTAAGCAGAGAAAAAAAATTGGCAATGAAGATAAAACAGTCTGTCCTCTCTTTTAAGAATAATTACTTATATATAAATAGATCACACTTATCGCAAAGCTAGAATATCTCTTTGCCATGGGAATACAGCCCATGTAATAATTCCATTTTCAAGGAAGAGCAGAGTAGGTAGGTACAGACAGATCTAAGTGCAAACTTCCAAGCTTCACTGCGAGGTCAAGTGTCTATCGATACTAATAGGAGCCCCCTTGAGAGCCTACCTAAGACTAGACTGGAATTGAAACTTTATTTTTCTTTCCAAAATAAGTTAGCTAACCTACAAAGAATATCTGTCAGGCAAAAACTTGCTTTGCAAACCTTTAAAATTGTGTGATGTAGTCCTACACATTTCAATAAAACTGTAGTGATCTCACCAAATGGGTGTCTTGAAAAGAGCATGAGAAGTGGCTTCGCATACAGTTTAAATATGCAATAACCATCTCACTAACTTATTGCTGGGTTTATCTTATACCTAGTCTAATCACTTTTAGGCATGGAGCGTGTGCAGGGAAGCAGGTGGAAGAATGACAAATGCTAATTTCTATGGCTGAGCTATTGCCACGGAAATTGGTTTAGTCACCCAGTGTGATTTCATCTATCTCAAGCAATCTTAAGCCTGATGAGACTTTCAAGTATTGAAAGAACAGTTTATATTTCTTTTATGCTCTGGAAAAGTCTACTATACATTTTTAAATAATTGAAGAATCATGGAAATTAGATATTCTCAAAAGTTCAAATGATAAAAATTACCATTGTTTAATTTTGATTTTGTATGTATAATTGAAACATTTCTCAATATATAAAGGCAGGAATAATCATAGATGCTGTGAATGGTTAAAACATTTCTATATATTTAGATTTCATTTACAGAAGAATTTGGAACTAAGTAGTTATTAGCAAGCATGTCCAAATTGACTGCATATGTTATTTTCTGGTTTTGGTCACTGTAATCATCATCATTAAATATCTCCTTTGTAAAGTTCTGGGAGAGATAGGAGTTACAAAAAAAATTAAACGTAGCTTTTATTTTCTGAAGCAAACAGTTAGAAATGAGCAATTCTGAGCTCCATATAAACTCACCAGGGAATATTGGTACATAAAATCTCTCAGATATTCTAAAGGCTTAGCAAAAAAAAAAAAGGCTGTCAAAAATATTTATTTTTCTTTCCAATGCAAAAAGCATCCCTCTGCCCCTCAAGAAATGTGGCTTTTGGGTACTGACACTGAATTGTCACTGGGGAAACTTGGAGCGTAACCTTTCCTAATTTATTTTCTCTATTATGCCAAGCAGAGTTACATTTGTGACAATGTCATTCTGCTTAAGCACTTTTTGCACATCAGGGCTCTTGGCTTAGGTTCCAAACACACCCAGTGTTGTATGTAATAATTTACATTTAAATGTAATCACTCTTAAGAATGACACGATAAATATGTTCTATCTTGACTTAGTGATGGTTTCATGGGTACAAATATATGTTAAAACTTATAAAATTGTATAATTCAAATGTGGGAAGTTTATAGTATGCCAATTTTAGTCCAGATAGACTTAGATAGAATTAAAGAGTGATCATGGACTTTTCTGGAAAGATGGTTCATAGATATAATTTTATTCTAGAAGTATCTAGAATCCTCCCAAACTAAGCATCACTGATCTGTATCTTCTTCCTTCATTGCACACTCTAGTTTTAATAAAACTGCTTATATTTCTTCCTTTTTTTTTTCTTTCTTTCTAGATCACAAGCATCTTTTGGGTAATAACCATGCCTATCTTTGTAATACCCTGTGTAGTATTCCATACATTGCCATGCCCATAGTAAGTGTATAAAAGCATTTTTCAATAATTTGACAAATTGAACTGAAAAGTTCGTTTAAATTGTAAAAGAAATTGGTATTAGGAAACTCTGAATAACAATCACACTTTGCCACCTAGCTAGAATGTATTACCTCCCAGAGGTACAGTGAACCAAATCTGCCAGCAGCTCAGACCTGGGAGGAATGTGAGCGCAGCCTCTGTCCCGTTTCTAAATGAATTTATAGTAACAGTTCCGCGAACACATTTATCTTTCCATTAAATAAGTGCAGGCAGGTCCCCTCTGAGATCTGAATGCTAGCTGGCAGGTGGCAGATCCATTCTGGAACTTCTGTCTCCGATTTTGCTCATTCCTGAATTCCCACCTGAAGTTCAGCGCACAGCACAAAAAGCAGCATGGTCTAACAAATGGAATTTAAGTTTATGAATTCTGGCTCTTTCATTTCATTGACTTGCTCCTTTATCTAAAACAGATAATAAAAAAATTAGATCCCCTTTGCCTTGTTTTCACATTTTATAATTGGACATAAAAAATGATGATCTGCCCTATTTTGTGCTTATTGGAAAATCACTTTTAAAAACCAGAGAGTTCCAGGAGAAAAACAATTACAAATATTATCTTCAATTAGAAGATGCGGACATTAAGGGCAGTCGGGAAAGGGTGGATTCTGACCTCTGGAGCTCCCTTGTGCAGACAGCACAAGTCTAAAGGGGACAGAGAATCATCCACCCTTCCGAGCAAGGGTGAGGATCACACATGGAAGGCAGGCTGGTGTTTGCTTATTCAGCTGGCACGCTGCACCAGCACTCTGCCCGGCTCAGAGCAGGTGCGCAGAGTCCGCTAACTGAACTGAGGGGACTGAAGAAGAAATGCCCTCAGACCCAGTCGGGAGCCAATTGTCAGAGACAATTCTCCCAGTTACACTGCAGCTGCCATCATGCTTTCTCTGCTGCCGGCTCATTGTACTACTCTGAAACAGAGTTCTTTACCAGCAGCTGCGTGGCCCACACAGACTGCATGAGATAATACATTAAAGCAGTGTGCACAGTCTCTGGCACATGGTGCATAGGCAGGTGTTAGACGATGATGATGATGATCACCAGAAGAGCGGTAATCTCTTCAAGATGGATACGGTCCAAAACAAGGAACTGGTTTAGAAAGCATAATGTTTCAACCCTTCTGCACCCACTGTTACCCTAAATGAGGGAACAGAACTCATGCTGTTCAAGAAAGCAGACCAAGTTCTGAAAGGGAGAGGAGAGGAAAGGAAATTACCAAACAACAATAACAATGTGATCCCTATGAAGTGTGATGTGTACACAATGCCACAACTCAGAGCTCAAAAACAAAAATCCAAAAAATAAAAAGCCACAATCCTGCATACACCCATGTTACCTGAGAGGTTTCGAATTTAAGAATAAATATAAGTAGTAAAGTATTATAGTATCTTGCATTTGTTACTAAAAGAAGGGCCACTAAGGGACAGACACTTACACACCAGACAAATCTGCCTTGTGCTTGTTCTAGTCTTCAGGTTCTCTATCTGTAAGAAGAGGGGCTGCAACCAGTTGGATTTTAAGGTGTTTTATGGTTTACATTCATATTCCTAGGAAACTTACATTTCATTCCGACTTTATTTTGGCTTTTTCAATATAATCATGATCTTAATTTATCTATCTTCTCCCCATAATTCTTTATGCTTTATGTGCTCGTGTGATAAACTTTTCTACCAACATTTCATACAAATTAATAAATAATGGAGATCAAAAGTCACCTTTCTTTATCCATTGTCTTGTGGGGCCCAATAAAATCTTCTAACACTTGCATTATATTTCCTTTGTTGGTTAACTTCATTACTAAACTACTCATCCATGGTAAAACCCACCCTGGCCTCCCAATATTCTACAGAGGAAAAATAAAACCCCTTTTCTCCTATCCAAATTCATTCACTAAGATCCCAGGATTTTATCTTCTTTTGTCTCCTTTTACATAGTAAGAGCATGGATATGCCTATATTTCACATTTTTTAACTGATCAGAGATATCCCTCTACTGCAGATTAGTTGAGTGAAAGGAGACACCAGAAACTGCATGATGAAAGATCTTTAAAAGCAATATGAATTTTTGTAGCTACCTGTTTTGTATTCAGCACCCATGAAGGCTAAAAAGGGGTAAGAGTTAAAGGGGAAGACACAAAAAAAGAGAAGAGAAAAGAACCAAATGGGTTTCAGCTTCACAAATTGATGAGTTAGAAAGAAAATTCAAGTTCAGTAAATGCTCTGGAAATCAAGTGAAGAAGATAGTACCAGATAATAGTGTTGCTGGATTTCAGCAAAGAATGGTCTGGGCCAGGATTAATGCCATGAGTAATTAAAAGATTCATTTGCTTCATGTCTCCGTGAATTTGTGAATTTGAATAAATGTCTCTGTCTCTTCAAACCAATGCCCTCTGGCTTAAGCTAAAAGCAACCAAAAAGTAGTGACAGTTGATTAACCTATTTTGAACAACTAGTAAAATACAATCTAAAATGTGATCTATGCTAATTTTGACAGTAAAGAGTTTTCCTTGACCCTTTATGTTTATATTATTCAATTTTAGGCTTTCAATTTTCCAAGAACTCTTGCTGGATGACATTTTCCTTAACAACACTCAAGAAAATAATTCTACAAACAGCAATATATCCCTGTAAGCTTTTAGAGTTTTATAAGGTATGAAATTCAGTACACAGAGTTTTAACATTACAATTGTGAAAGGTTTAGGAGAGGACTATTTTGCATTATTTCCAAGAATTACATGTATTTACCATGAATATTTCTATATAATTTTCTTTCTTTCCTACATATATCTTTAAAATGCAGCATTTCCCAAGCAGAAAATCCTGTTTGTTTTTACTCCCACAATTTTTAATTTCCTTTAAAGTTTTATATACAAATTCCAGGGTATTTAGATGTTTCTCAAACACCATGTAGAGAAACTCTTCACTTTTCAAATATAAATGATTAGGGAAAGCTGAGAAGCAGGTTAGAAAATGCAACAGGTTTTCAATTAAAAGTTTCATTTAACTAATGTAATTATTCTTACCTAATTAAATTTTTTCAACTAAGATCAGTCCTTTGAGATATCTCATTCTCTTTTAAAATGTTCCATGAAGCTCTTACTAACATCCATGAAGAACACTGTATTGATGGGATTGTTAATGAATTCTCTAGCAACAATGCACTACCCTTAATAATTTAGGCCCTGTTAAATCTTGTCTGCTTTTTACTACATTTGGAACTACTATTGATCTAGAAAAGAGTCAATATCAAGGAGAAGTATTCTTTGTATCTCCAGCTGGTCTCTAGTATACCCAATTATTTTGGTATTTGGAGCTCAAATTAGCTTCTTGCACTTAAATATTTATATTCATCAATATTATTTACATTTTGTTTTTTCAATACGATGAACTGAAATTGATTTTTATGGTGTTAATAGACTGATTATTTCTAATTTGAGATCTAGAAATATGCAAACCAAAAATACACCATAAATTTGGGTTCATGAGTTTAAGTGCTCATGTAAATACTAATTTCAAAAGCCTATAGTAAGGATTGATTGATTGATTGATTGATTTTTATTTAAGAGAGAAAGAGAGAGAGCACAAGTTGGGGAGAGGGCTAGAAGAAGAAAGAGAATCTTCAGCAGGCTCCACACTTGGTGCAAAGCCTGACACAGGGGCTCGATCCCACTACCCTGGGATCATGCCCTGAGACAAAATCCAGAGTCAGGAGCCAAAATCAAGGGTCAGATGCTCAACCGAGTAAGCCACCCAGGCACCTCTAGTAAATATCTATTTTAAGTATGACCTGAAGGATAGGGAAGAAATTAATAAAGACACTTCTGGAAAAATAAAACAACAGATATGCAAATAAATCATATTTGCATGTATCCTTTATAACTTTTCATGCTCCTATTGCGTGTTTTGTTTTTTGTATTATGCTATTACTCTATAAAAAATGGTAATAGAAATTCTTCACAGCATCTTCACAGGATCTCTTCTTCTGAAGCAGAACCTTGTCCCCTTGAGTCCATTTCCTGACCCAATCTCTTAGCTCCAGGTATCCCAGTCCTCCTAACAACCACTGCTCCAGGCCTGGCCAAAAGACACAAAGCCTTTTGAGAGAGCCATTGAGAAAAAGGTGTGGTCTTTCTCCTGGAATTCCATATCAATGGATGTAAACCTTGATGCCACCTCTGTGCTCCAGTCTGAGAATAAAGCCAATATAAACAAAAGAGGAGGTGGGAGATACAGATGAACCTATTTCTGGCTTCCTATGTGCACTTGAATCCAAACATATCTGATGACAGGTTATCCTGTACTTACCCTGTATGTTACAAGCTAGAAGACCAACGTGCTTTCTTTTTGCTATTAACTAAAAGAACTTCAGACAATGGAACTGAAAGAATCTTGAATCATACAGCCTTAGGCTTTGGTTTGCCTCAGGGCAAAATGAGATCACTACTTTTACCTCCTCTTGGACGTGGAGTTGGGATATACATTAAAAAACATATAAGAAGATGTATATAAAAGCATGCCATATATAATCATACATATGAAAATACTAAAACAGTATATGTCATAGTAAATAAATTCACAAAATATACAAGTATTGTTTTCTAACTATTAAGACCCTTAATTCTTTGTAGAAAAACATTCAATACGGTAGGAAATTTTTAGATAACCAGTAAGATATCTGTATAGTGTTGTTAATTGTTTCCACCTATAAAAACACAAAATGGGACAACTGTGAGATGACACAGAAGTATGCATTATTCCTACCAAAATACATGGAACAAAATTTTGTCTGAATCAAAACTACCCTTCCTACTGTGAATTACACAGGTTGAGGGACAATCAGAATGTGAACTGAAGCAAAAAACTGTAATGGTACACTGCTGTGAACATGATTAAGAAAGAAATCATAGAGGACTCTAAAACCAAATGCAAACTAATACTCTACGATGCCCTTTTAGTCAGCAGGTTAATAGACTGACATCAAAATTGGAAATGACCGATTAAGCAGTATCAGTTAACTCTTGACATTTACACTTTTGAGTTTTATACTTGATCAAACAAATTATAAATCACAAACCAGGTCATAAAAAATTTTCATTACAACATTTTTTTTAACTGAATCCTATGCGATTCAGGAAATTAATCCAGAGTAGGCAAAGAGCAGCAGGTGAGAGTGATGTGACTTTACTCACAAGAGAAAACAGTTTGATAATCTTCACCTACTGGATTTGACAGCTGAACAACTGCAGCGAAAGTAAGAATGGAGGATGATATATGGCAGGGACTCAGGAAAAAAACAGAAGGAATAGCAACCGCACCTAGAAATTAGCAGCAAGAGGATGTTAGAAATTTTTTTTTAAGTTTAATAATTTATTTCGAGAGAAAGAGAGCACAAGCAAGGGAGGGACAGAGAGAGAGAGACAGGCGGAGAGAGAATTCGAAGCTAGCTCCACGCTGTCATCACAGAATCCGATACAGGCCTCAATCTCATGAACTGTGAGATTATGACCTGAGTTGAAACCAAAAAGAGTCAGACGCTTAACCGACTGAGCCACTCAGGCACACCTCTTAGAAATGTTTTAAAAGGTGAAAAAAAAAAAATGATCACCAGAAGAAACAAAAAGAAGTTGAAGAAATGATGACGCAGTATTTTTTCATTAAAACACACACATTTGATAAAATTTGTAAAAAAGAAAAAAAAAGAAAAAAGAAAAGAAAAGAAAGAAAAAGAAATTCAAATTAAAAGACATTCAGAATTTGTTCAACTTTATCCTTGAGTTTTTTTACTTATGAGCTCAATTTAGGGGTCTCATGGAAAGGAGGCTTATGAACCATGCATTGACTCAATCTCACTAATGAGGAGGCTTATGAACCATGCATTGACTCAGTCTCACTAATGACACCTGAGTACGTCCAAGGAACTTCAGTGCACTGCTGTTCACCCATGAGTAGATCCCCATGTTTCCAGAGTTCAGGGCATCAGATGATATTTCTTCTGCTACTTTGTACTCCTGATACTAAATACCTCCATTTCTCTCTTACACAACTGTATATCCTTCACTGTCTTCTCTTTCCTTTCTCTCCTCTTAAATATGGGGCCTAAAGAATATTCACATGAGCTTGCACTTTGAAGGAAAAATTCCTGCAAATATAAGTATCGTTTTATGTTAAATGCCAAACAAAATTCAACACATTTTATACTTAGGCATCTGCACCTACTTTTAATCCCAAGGAAACCAGTACAAAGGTTTTATACATATCCATCACATAGAGAAGAGTAAAGTTTACTTTAATTTCATTATTCTTTAAAATTAGCTGAATCACAAGCAGTATCCTTGACCAAAAGTTAAGAATGAAGTTTTCAAACACATATGAAAGACCACAGTAATAAGCACATGGCTACAACTTTAGCCTATCCAACCTCTTTTTGATCTACGAATAATATTGCCCCCCTTTTTTTTAATCAAAAAGAAAGTAAATATTTCATAAAAAATTTAATTGGTCAAAAATTGTTGTCTATAACATGTACTCTATGACATGGTAGTAGAAACTTTGGAGATATTATTTAATTTAATTTTCTTTAGCAATTTAATGATTTAAGTAATAGATCCCAAGAAGCTGAAGTTCAAATCAACGCAGTAAAGGACGCATCTGAGATCTGAACCCAAGCCATTCAAATTTCAAAGATTCTATTTTTTCTCCTAACCAGGATAATTTATGATAGCAAAAATTGCTACTATATACAACATGTTTAAAAATATAAATTAGGCGGGGCGCCTGGGTGGCGCAGTCGGTTAAGCGTCCGACTTCAGCCAGGTCACGATCTCGCGGTCCGTGAGTTCGAGCCCCGCGTCGGGCTCTGGGCTGATGGCTCAGAGCCTAGAGCCTGTTTCCGATTCTGTGTCTCCCTCTCTCTCTGCCCCTCCCCCGTTCATGCTCTGTCTCTCTCTGTCCCAAAAATAAATTAAAAAAAAGTTGAAAAAAAAATTAAAAAAAAAATATAAATTAGGCATCTATTTTAGAGATTAGCTCCACTCATGTAAAGATAATGCAGAGTACTCTATGAAACAAAGATCACTGAAAAGATAGCTTTCATTTCTTGATGACATACATTCACTTTCCTGCTCCAGAGATGAGAGAGAATCAGTAAAATTTCTAAGTAAAATAAATCACAATTTCCTCACCAGACTTAGGTGAGCAAGGGTATGCTAACATCCATAGGTGTACTAGAAAAAACTGGTACAACTATTCTGGAGAACAATCTGGAAATATGTGGCAAGCACAAACTGGGGCGCTGTAATTTCACTTGAAGAATTTACTTCATGGCAATAAAAAGACAAGTACACATACATGTATATACAAATATGTGCATTATAATGTGGTTTTACAGTTTTAAAAAAATACAGCAATCTAATGGTTCCTCATAAAGTTAAGCAATTCATGTTAAATTTATATAACTGAATATATTGTAACACTATTAATATTATTGTCCATAGGTATATTTATTGACATGTAAAGATGGATGTTAAAATTTATATATTCAAAGTACAAAACAATATATCCCTATTATAGTAGTACAACATTACATCCAGTAAAATATTTTAGAGCCCACCATTTGTGCTCCAAACTTCCTACGAGGTGATTATTCTCAACAGCATAGATCTATACAGACACATACTCATAGATATTGTATTTATTTTTATTATTTTTTTAAATGTTTATTTATTTTTTTTTATTTTGAGAGAGAGAGAGCTGAGGAGGAGCAGCGAGAGAGAGAGAGAGAGAGAGAGAGAGAGAGAATCCCAAGCAGGCTCTGTGCTCCCGATGTGGAACTCTATCTCACGAATCTGCAAGATCATGACCTAAGCCAAAATCAAGAATTGGACACTCAACCAATTAAACCACCCAGGTACTTCTATTTTTGTTGGTTTTGTCAAAAGTGCGATATACTACAATTTGCTTTAAAAAAAAAACAAACAAACAGGAATATACCCTGCCAAGTTAGTATTAATAGATTAATAGATTCACCTCACTTTTAACAACTGAATACATTCCAATTATGAAGTTTTTTTCAGATGTACATTGTTTTGATATAAATCAGAATGTAGCTTATGCCCCTAAAACTAAATATATCTATAGCTGTCTAACTTCATAAATACATACAGAGAGAAATAATGGGATTATAGGAAAGCTTACTTTTCTTCTTTATATTTTTGTATTGTATGAGAATAGTCTTTTAGGTAGACAAAAGGCTATAGTTACTATTCTTTGGCAAAACATAAAAATATAAAAAGCACAAATTTACTCCTGCTTGATATTTAAGAATTATGTTTAGTGCTTATAAACAGCAGAATTAATGGACCAAAAGCAAATTTGAATTTCTAATTAAAAGTAGCAGTTGTTTCTTCTGAATTCTAGGTAATACTCACTGTTTACCTGAGTCACTTCTAATTTCCCTGAGGTTAAACTACAAATTTTCCAACTTCTCATATGTAAACCCGACCAGAAGTCAGAGGCCCCAAGATTAGGTGAGTTAAAAGAGCTGCCTAGATGCCATATTAGTCTGAAGACAGCCCCTTTGGGATGACTACAACCAGGCAGGCCATCTCCTGCGTCAGAGGACATAGAGAATTATTTTCTAAATACGGACATCAAAAGGAATAAGTGATTAATTAAGCAGTATCTTAAAGCTTTTCTACAAGCATTCTTCTGTTAATTAACATGGTGTCTGCTTCCTGCAAATGAAGCCCTGAGCTATTAAATAAAATTACAGCAGTGCTCACCAAGAATGGGGCTCATTTGGAAAGGCACTAATATGCTTGCTTTCCGTCTTGGGCACAGTCCTTAGCAGACAGCTCAGTTCTAGAGGATGACACTCCCAAAAGTCATTTGGTTATAAAGACATGCTGTATTTACCTAAAACACAGTTTGACAATTACATGTCATGACTAGATGTTTTTAAACATAGTTGTTTTAGGTATCTATTTATACCCAACTTTATGATAAAAAAAAGAATTTGAGGTAGACATAGCAGATCTTATTCTCCCAATTGCATGCTATAGAAATCCAAACTGTGTTCATTTTATGTCAAACATGACTCTGAGGGAGTTTTAAACTATTTCAGGAACTGTTTAGGGTATCACTTTGACACTCTCAATGACATCAAATCTTTAGCCACAAGATTTAGAAAAAATATTCATAAGTAATTATTAGAAATGTGTAATTAATGATATGGTTGTTTTGCTTTTTAATAGCATCTTTTAAATATTGAATTTCTCAATCTAAAAGCAAGTCTCCAAATCATGAGCAGTTATTATAAGCATAAATGGAATAAGCACATAGAGCATATCAGGCAAACGTTGTTCTAATGATGCCCGTCCTTCTTTATCACTTTCTTAAACAAATAATCTCTTCATATTAAAAATATTTTAAATGGGTACATGGCTCCTTATTCTAATCAATGTACCTGGCAAAACAAAGGGAGCTTAAAATACTGTTTTAATCAAGAAATGTTTAATTTAAATTTTAATAGGATTGAATTTATATACAACATTTTGAAATTTAGCCTTTGTGATGCCAAAAAAAAAAAAGAATTTTACAAAAATAACTCACAGCATTTTTTTTGGAGATGTGATGTGGGGAACAAAGGCAGAAGGAAATGTAGATAATTTCCTTATAGCCTGCAGCACATTTACAAATACCTGAAGCAGACAGAGTATAACATTCCTCCAGGAACTCCCAACTGTCTTAGTGTTAATGCCTTGCTAGAGGGAAAAACAACCTTAGCTTGACAAAAGCTAGGTCTCCCGCATCCTGTGAGTCTTCAACATATTAAATTCCCTTTGGAAACTTCCCCTTGCCTTTACCTCCCCCAACTCCCAAGTATATAACCAGTCATTCCTCACAATCCCAGTACAGCTCTTTCTGCCAGGTCCTGTCCCTGTGCTTTAATAAAACCACCTTTTTGTATAGAAGACGTCTCAAGAATTCTTTCTTGGTGGTCGGCTCCAAACCCCAATGCTCTCAATCACTTTAGATGCATAGGAAAATCCAAATCTGCCATGTTCCTAATTTCCAAATAAAGGGTCATTTAATTATATGACCCAAATTAACTTCATTTAAAGACAGTGTCTGCCATTTCTACAGATTTTCAAGAATGGATTACAAGTTTAATTTCTGCTTCCTGGTGAGAGAGGAATTGATTTCATAAGAAAACGTTTCCTGAAGGACAAAGTATCTTGCCTTTGTTTTCTTGTGCGTTCTCTAGGTAGCATATCGGATCTTTGCCTCTGCGTCCAGCAGATTAACTTCAAGACTAACCCAGGTAGCTTTTGCAAAAAAAGCAGTAAACGCACACTCTGAAACTGAAATGTAACTGGATCATTTCACTATTCTTTCTAGAAAAAATACCAGCTATCAAAAGCTCAATATGATGTGCCCAACTGCTGTCAGCATTTGTATTTAGATAATAGTACATTAACATATACATAATATCATTTAGATTCAAAGGAAGTCAGGGAAAGGCACAAAGAAATAGCACACATACAATCCATAATGAGCTGCCCCATGCTAGGCACTGTGCTAACGCTAGAGACAAAAAATTTAAGCAAAATAGATGTAGTGCCTAATGAGGGAGCCAAAGGCATGCTGAGAGCAAACAAGAGCTAATACCCGGCAACCCCCTCTCCCAGGTGGGGTGTGTGTGATATTCCTCAGGCATTCCTGGGTGCCCAAGAACAAAGGAAAGGGAAAAACAAATGGTTAATTAATAGTTAAAACAAATGGAGAGAGAGAGAATCCCAACCAGGCTCAGTACTGTTAGTGCAGAACCCAATGAGAAGCTTAAACCCAGGAACTGTGAGATCATGACTGGAGCCAAAATCAAGAATCTGACGCTTAACAGACTGGAACCCAGAATGCCCAGGAATCCGGAACTCCCCACCGCCTTAATGCTAATGATTTGATACATGGAAAAACAACTTTAGCTTGACAGTAGTGAGGCCTTCAATATCTTCAGAGTCTCGTTTAGCATATGAAAGTTCTTTTGAGAACTTCCCCTTGCCTTTACCACTGACCCCACCAACTCCTACGTATATAATTAGTCACTCCTCACAGTCCCAGTGCAGCTCTTTCTGCCCATGGGTCCTGTCCCCGTGCTTTAATACAACCACCTTTTTGCACCAAAGATGTCCCAAGAATTCGTTCTTGACTGTCGGCTCTGGACCCCCACCATCACTCCAAAACCACATCAGTGCCTGTCTTTATGGACTTTATATGCACTAAAATGTAATTGAAGATGCAGTAAAAATAAAATGTGTTATAAGCTACAATTGAAATGGGGGGACAGGGTGTCATTGCAGCCACATACTAGGAACCCTAATTTAAATTGGGTGACTCAGAAGAAAGTGATGTTGACAACCAAGGAAGCCTAGGATTCAGTCAGGTGAAGAGGGGAAAAGGATGTAGGATAGCTCAGAAATGAGAGAGAGAGAGAGAGAGAGAGAGAGAGAGACAATTTTAAGGAACCTCAAGAAAATTCCCTGTGGATGAAGCATTTTGAGGGTGGGGTTTTGTAGTGACAATGAAGAGATGGAGTTACTGGCAAAAATCAGAAAATTGAGGATTTTGTCAGCCATGCCCACGAGTGCAGATTTTCTCTGTAGGCGAAGGGGATGCTGCTAAAATGCTTTCAGGGGAGAGACATGATCGGATCTACTTTCAGAAAGGACTACTTTTGTGTGTGGAGAATGACTTGCACTTTGGTGCAAAACTAGACTCAAGGACATCAGACTTGTTAAAATAATCCCAGTAAGTGATGACAGTTGTTTAGATGAGCATATTAAGAACAGGGAGGGAAAAAAATGAATGAATTCAGGAAATATTTACAAGTAGACTTGATCATGGATTTGGGAGGAGATGAAAGGAGCAATGACAAACAGAAAGGAGACTATAGTAACTCTCAGATTTATTATTATTTGGGTTAATGAGAAGATGGTGATGATATTCAGAGATAAAATAATGTAGGTCAATGCTATTAAATATATGCCCTCAATTATTCTTTTTTTCTCTTACCTTACTTTTGTTCAGAGCACTTATCACACATAGAGTATTATTCTCCTCTCCTCCTTTAGAACATAATCTCCAGGTGTATAGAGACTTTAGCTATTGCTATATCCCCATCAGTAGATGAGGAGTTCCAGGAGGGAAGAGGATGATACGTTTGAGTTGTCTCTGAAACTTGTAATTAGAAATGTCTGGTAGATGGACTGAATGTATGACATCATGTCTTAGGAGACAGGAGTGGGCCAGGGCTATTAATTTGGAAATCATCAGCTCAAGGAGAAGGACTAAAGCATAGGAGCAAATGACACCCAGGAGTAAAGCCAGAATGAACAGAGAGCCGAGTTAAAACGACTTATAGGAAGAGGACTGACCTTAAGAGAAGAACCATGAATACAGAGAACTAACTAGGAGATAGATAGTGGTGTCAGAGAAGCCAAGGCACAGGAAATATATTTTTTTTAACTTCCTGAATTTGTGTTGGACTTCTTTAAATGCAAATGTTTAACTGTTCCACTGTCAAATAATACAAAAAAAGCCTTAAGTGTTTGCTCTTCAACTTAGTTGTGCAAATTATGATTCTACTTAAATACTAGCAGCAATTGGGACTGGTTACATAATCTTCAGGGCCCAGTGAGAAAGAAAAACGCACGGTTTCTATTCATATATTATTAAGAATTTCAAGATGGCAACAACATAGCATTAGAATGAGCCTGGGTCCTTTCTAAGCATGGGATCCTGTGTTACTGTGCAAATCACATGCTCAGGAAGCTAGCCCTGAATAAAACTTTTATCTTTCAGTTTCAATCAGGTTTAAATGAATTCCAGAAGAATATGTTATTTTCTATAAAATACTTTCACTATTTCATCTGGCCAAATGTCTTAAACCTTGAGTGAAAAAGGGAGAATTCTCCCGGGTTACTTTAAAGTTAATAGCAGCACAGGAATGTGGCTCCATTAAAAGGGCATTGATTTGAGTAGAAAACACAGATGATTTTGACTGGCTGAATAAGTTGAACATGATTATAGGATGGCAACTTCCCTTATATTAAGGGGGAAAAAAAGGAAAAGAAACATTTATCTTCAGCGATATAGAAGCATTTATAATATATCCAAACAGCCAGTTAATTTGAGTTGTTTAGTCAGATAACTGGCAGTGAGCAAATAACAGACAGTGACTAACTAAGGCCAATATTCCATTTGTAGAAATCTCCAACTCAGAATCATTTTCAGGATTGAGTGAATTAGGACAATTACACCAGCCCAGAGCTTTGGTGCCAGGGGAATCACTCAGTTGTTAAAAACAAATCCTGCAACTCCAATGTTCTTACCGTACTGTCACTGAATCAAAGCAGTAGGGAGAACCCCTTTGATTTTCTGCCAAGACCCTCGATCTGTACATTGTCCTTTTGTCATTACTTGTTCCTCTGGAGGATGGCCTTGATGTTCTTTGAAACATTATTTCATTTGTACATGAGAGTCTCCAAGGAACACCCAGCATGATTTGTCCTGGCACTATCGCTTCTTGTAGACAGCCCTGGGATCTGTACTTGCTGCTTAGACTGCCCAGTCTGACTCCAGGAAATGTACAGTTAAAAGCAAACTCTTTATGTCTGACGACTCAGTCACAATGAAGTTTCTCAGCCAAACGATTACAGAAATAAGAAGAGCAGAATGTATTGAAAACATTATACTTTGATGGTGACATTAGTTTGCTTCTAGATTAACCTCATGGGTGTCTGAAACTGACCCACATGACATATCTACTTTTTAGCTAAATATTAACCGGACAAGAAAGTTGTAATTAGCATCTTGAATCTGGACAAACTTCAAACCCTGTCAAGGCACGTACTTAATGACACCATTTTAGACTCAGTCATTTATCAAACTAGACCAGGGAAATGCTGGTCCTGTCACCCTGAATACCCAGATTCAGAGGCAAATATGAACCTAAGTCATCCCCTCTAATTCCAAAGAAGATTAGGAGGCACCTAATTAAAAAAGGAAATGGGGACATTATGGTAAGATGTGATTAAGTAAAACCTTGCATCTGGTTTTGTTAAAAATATAACCCTGAAATATCCTGGCCAAAAAGCTTTTACTATGAGTATGAGGAAAGGCAAAAGCTTAAGGTCATTTTCTAGTGAATGATTTTGTAAGATAAAAGTTTGCTGCTAAAACTTTTAGGGGCGCCTGGGTGGCGCAGTCGGTTAAGCGTCCAACTTCAGCCAGGTCACGATCTCGCGGTCCGTGAGTTCGAGCCCCGAGTCAGGCTCTGGGCTGATGGCTCAGAGCCTGGAGCCTGTTTCCGATTCTGTGTCTCCCTCTCTCTCTGCCCCTTCCCCGTTCATGCTCTGTCTCTCTCTGTCCCAAAAATAAATAAACGTTGGAAAAAAAAAAAAATTAAAAAAAAAAAAAAACTTTTAGCTGTAGTCAGGAAAGGAATGTTGCAGAATGATGGAGAAACCAGAAGCACAACCAACAGGAATAGAGCTTGTGGACTATCAGGAACCTTCTTGAGAAATCCAAGGGCCACAATTACACATTTTGGTTTCCTCACCCATTTTCTAATGGTTCAGTTAGATTTGTCTTGAGAGAACCCATTTTAACGTAAATTGCTGCTATAAAAGAAAAAGGCAGATAAAATCACAAGAGTCTCACAGACATTAAGTGCTCCTGCCTCTCTTATTTCCATCTAAATTTTTAAATTAAAAAAAAAATTTAACATGTATTCACTTTTGAGAGGCGGAGAGTGACAGAGCATGAGTGGGGGAGGGACAGAGAGAGAGACAGAGACACAGAATCCAAAGCAGGCTCCAGGATCTGAGCTGTCAGCACACAGCCCAGCGCAGGGGTTGAACCCACGGACTGCGAGATCATGACCTGAGCTGAAGTCTGGCACTTAACCGACTGAGCCACCCAGGTGCCCCTCTTACTTCCCTCTATAAATGATCAAAGCAGACATAACCAAAGAAGCAGCCCAACTATTGACATTAGTTCTGTCCATGGCCATGGAATACAACAACGCTGGCTTTTAGAGGCAATTTGTGTGTGCAGGTGTGTGTGTGAAAGGACTAATGTGTGATCTGCACTCCTCTCCTGGCTGAGCACCATGATCTCTCCAACTGGAGTCAAGAGTGGACTCTCAATGAGGGAATTCTTGGGAACATTTAAGTGACTTGGACCGTTCCATTCAGATTCACGTTGCCCATCAACGAACAGCTTGCATTTCATTGTCATTATTATTTAACACGTATTAAGTATCTCACATGGGATAGATATTGTACAGATGATGTAAAACACAATTGTCAATGTCAAGAGATGAAAAATTAATTTTGTCTGACAGCGTTAACTTTCTCAAAAATTGCACTTCCTAAGCAAAAAGCTCAAAATAATACACAGCACACAGGCTTAGTTTGTGCTAACCTTGTTACATATATTTTTTAATTCTAACATTTCAGTTGTTTAATTAAATACAGCTAAATTCATATTTAGGTAGCTTACAAAAACTTTCACAGGTATATCATCAACTCAAGGATGCTAAACTATTTAAAATACTTTTAAAAAAAAATAAAGTGTTGTAGTTAGCTAGCTAGTGATCACTAAAAGACAAACCTTATTCTAATAAAATGAATTATTATTGGAATTGCTTAAGAGGTGTGCGTAATTACAAATAAAACTATAACTGAAATAAAATTATTTAAACCTTCAAAAACTAATGATATTAAATGTTGTTGTTTAAAATGCAGCAAAGAGCCTTAATGATGTTTTATAACTTGAACTGAAATGACCAGGACCGAATCTATTCTGCACTTAGCAGCCACATGTCCTCTGGTAAATCATAACCTCTCCAAATCCCATTTTTTAAGCTACAAAATAGGGGCAATAATACTGCACTACTTACTGCACGAGGGTGTAATGAGCCCCAAATGACACAATGTATATAAAAACACAGTTAATCTTTGCACAGTCATTAACTGCTACTATTTTTGTGATGCAAATCAAGAGACATCCAACTTTGGGGAAGGCTCTTTTTAATCAGGAAAATTTTTTCAATCCCCCAAAATGAAAAAAAAAAAAAAAAGGTAGCAATTTTAGATATTACATAGGAGGAAATATTCTAATTATAACTTATTCTACTCTTTGATAGCATGTTCAAAGCCTTTAATACTTCTTTGAAGAATATGAAAAGTAGGGAAAAACAAAATAAGTTTTAAAAATATAGTATTGTCAATGTTTAGCAAAGCTTTAATAGAATTGATGATTATAAATGTAGAGAACATGCCTAAGGATCTTTTAATATGCTACTTGATATACAAAAATGACAGCATCTGAAACTGCAATGTTGTCAAGCATCATTTAGTTTGGGGGCACTGTAAATGGATTAAAAAAAAGAAAATTGGCCAATTCTCCTTGAATACAAAATCCTTTAACTTACAGTTTAAAATTTTTCATCCTTAATCTCATAAGATTTTAGTGAGATGCTTTATGCTTTTGAAATTAAACAAATAAAGTTAAACAAAAACTTTCAGTTGGTCCAACTTATTTATTTTGTTTGCAAAAAGCTTTCCCATGTAAGCCAATTATTTCCAAAGAATGAATTAAGAAGATATAGCTTGGAGGGGAAAAAAAAAAAAGATTTCCCTACTTTATCAGGTAATAAAATCTATTACCCCTGAAATCATTTTGTTTAATTCTCACTTGCTCTCATATCCCATACTCCATTTTGCTGAGTGAAATTTAATAAATCTCTCAGTCCAGGATTAAATTTTACTGTTTTATGAACTGTTAAATTGCATTGTATGCTTATTAAAGCTGGTGTTCTCTCACGTCTAGACACATTCCCATCTCTACCCTAGGGCACAATTAAACAAACAGCAGAGATTTTGTTTTCACCATTGGAGTGTCTTCCAACAGGGAGCAATACAAGAACATCAGCAAGTCATTTAACTATAAACAATGTGTACCTAATAATCTGTGTATGCCTTGAACTACATAAACCATATTTTAAAGAGGATAATACATCAAATGAATAATAATACCCACATCACAAGCTCTGACTTAGTTAAAACAAGATAGTTACTGAAACACATTAATATATTAAAATAGTTTACATCACGTACACTTACTTTTATGTAACCTACTGAGGTTTAATCACTTTTTCATACAAGTACAATGAGTTTGCCTCTTAATGCCAAGAATGAAACTAACATTTATAACTCAGGTGTCAATTATAAACAGGGAATTCTACTAAAGGTATGGAACTGAGGGAGTAGAAGACAAAACTTTTAAAGGAAAAAGCATTTGAAATAGAAAGTGCACAAGAATATTATTTTCCTCTACTGGATGCATGGATATAAGTTAAATATAGTCCCAGTTTTAAAAATTAAATGAAATAATGCATGTAGCATGCTTCACTGGACCATCCACTCGAGAAAAGTTAGCTACAATTATTGTCATTATGTGTAATAGAAGAATTGTGTGATTTTTATTTAATGTTACATTTTGATAACTTTACATATTCATGACTTTATAAACTTGCTATATTGTATGTTCAAGGAAGAAACGTTTTACATCTCCCCCAACACATTAGTTATTATATTATTTGTTGATTTAATAGAAAATAGTGGCCTAAGCCTCAGTTCCCCTGTTTAAAAATATATCTCTTTTGATAATTACTGTAACATATGTTGATTCAATGTCCACAAAAGCATGAAAACCCAACATGATATCAATCACTGACCAAATTTTTTTCTTTTTTCCTTCCCTGCCTACCCTATTGTCTCATCAGCTGTTTAAAGCAATCATTTTTTTGAAACTTGAACCTTGGCCACTGGAGTTCTTAGTAAGTAATTATTTACATACACGGTTTCATATCAATCTTCAAAATAACATTATATTATGTTATATGTAATATACATATTAAAGACATCTTTGCCCTTAAGAACTCCCACTTGGTTTAATAATTATAAGAGTTAATTATCAGTAAGTGCAGTAGCAAAATATTAATGTCAATTGGCTGACTAAACTTCACAAAAATCAGATAAATTCATGAATATTGACTGTCAGACAAATCAACTATTTTAAACTAACACAGTGATTAAGCCTACTTGCCTCATAAACTCTAGTGCTCTGGTATTTTCAATTAACTCAGAATTGAAAACGCAACTTTTAAAATTCAAATGTTGGCCATCTAAAGAAATTGTTTTCAAAGAGGGCTTAGTATTTTTAAACCAAGCCCTCCTAAATTCGTCCTTCCTTAACAGTCTGTAGCAACCTTCCAAATGACTTCTAGAGCAGACTCTGAGAGTCATGATTGGCATAAAGCCTTTGCTTAGGCAAGAATGTATCTTTTAACCAGTATTGAATAAAATGCTTAAATTTTATAAATGTAACCGTTTATAAATGTACATTACTGTGGGAAGAGGAAACGTTTTCCTAAGGAAAATTATCATCCGTGTTTCTTTCATAACAGTGTTGGGAAGGCCACACAGCAAACTTGGTTCTCCCTTGATTCTTATTGCTCTTTTTTGTTCTTGCCTGTGTTTGGTCTTGACTCTAATTTGTTTTGTAAATATCCCAGTGCCTCCCTCCGTTTAATTAATTTTGTAACTACTCCCTTAGGGAAACTTACCTCTTCTGCTAGTCTTGTCTGAAATGTGCAGCAGTGGTACTAACAAGGAAAGGCATCGCGGTGGCCTCAGATGTTATTACGGAACACAAAACCAGGAGGGAGGGAGCTTTACATCTCCTATAAAAGTCCTCTAGTATAAAACCTTTCAAATGAAGTGCCTATAGGTCCTCTCTTAACAGAAAGTATTTCATATAAACATTTTTCCCCAGGTGTTGAACTCTTCGTGTTTAACAACGCATTGAAAAAAACACAATTTCCATTATAATAATGTTTTATAAATTGCTTTCCAAGAATGAAATGCTCTATATAGATCAGTTTTGCCAATAGGCTAGGTATACCTATAGGTATAAGAAAATATTTCACAATATTTAGCTGTTATTTTGTTATATTTTATTAATGTTATGCCAGGGCTATATCTGCCACTACTCTGCTCCAAATGACTGAAAACCTACCATACCCACCTGGTAGATAATACTCACAAATTGGGTTTTTCTTAGTGTGCAGTGTGATTTCTGATATATCTGACAAGCGAGGGCAGATAACACACTTGTTTATCTGGAACATAGAATTAATTTCTTCTCATCATGTCTCTATGGAGAAAAAAACCTTCTTGAAAACTCTCTAGCATCTACACTGGTTAGAAGAGATTTTAGATTCATATAGTGTTAGCAATTTTAGAGATGATTTATGCCAATCCTGTCGTGAGGCACAGCGAGTTTAAATGACAGGTTGTCCCTTTGCTTCTGGTATCAATTTGCTGGAATCCATTCTCCACGCATAAGCCTGGGTGGATTTTAAAACTCTTCAGAAGTACCTCATTGCTGACAGGCTCAAGTCCATATTCTTCCATGTGGCTTATGAGGCGCCTCGCAGTCTCACCTCTTCTCATCTGGCCCTTTTCATGTTTCACTACACCATCCCCTTGATTTCTATGATCCAGCCATACTGAGTAACAAACACTTCACTTCCTCTTAGGACCCACAATTTCTTACCCCTGAGCCTCTGCACATGCTATTCCTGCTATACCAATCACTCATCCTTTCTCCCTAAAACCTGATTCCTTGTGGGCACAGGCCTCATCTCCCTGACCACCCAGGATGTGGAGTAGGAGGCCCTGCTATGTGTTCACCTGGCACCCTGTCCTTCCTTTCTACAGAGCTCTCATACTATCTAGAGATTAATCGTGTATATTCTATTTCCTTCACAAGACCTTGAGTACTGTGACTCCTTTGGTTACCTTTATGTCATGGCCAGGTATCACAGGTCTGGTGCATGTAAGTGCTCACTAAAAGTACAGTAGCAAATTGAAAGACCACAGGTGAGAGAGTTAAGTGGGCCAGGGAATTTGAAGTAGAATGCAAACCCTATAACATAACCCATTGCATTATCTTCTATACCACAGTATCTTTGTTATCTTAAGCAAATTTGAGATGGGACAACCAGTTATACACAAAATGTAACTTAGACAGCTATTCACTTTTCAAAAATTTACTTTGATATAAATTAAAGTACATTTTTGGGATGAAATTATCATTCAACATTTGTATAAGCTAATTAGAGTACATGAATACTTTTACCTAAATCCCAAATTCTGAAAATAACCCTAAAAATATACAATGAATGACTTCACCAAACATAAATTTTGTATCATCAAGATCATATGGTTATAGAAAGAATAATCTATATAAAGAGAAAATGTGACATTTTTTCTATTGAACTGTTAACTGAATATTTTCTTCTATTTTTATTTAGCAAAATTAATTTATTATTATCCTTCATTCCATAATTCAGCTCATGTAATTTTTAATAATATTTGATAGCCTCAATTTATGAAAGTGAACAAATTAATTAAAAGTTTAAAAAGCACTATCAAGAACATTCTTAAAAGTTAATAATATTTTATTTGTATTATTTTGTATAATTTGTATTAATTGGTAAATATTTAATTTGTATTATTATTTTAATATATTCCACACTATCAACATTCTAAATTACTTCACACAGTAGAAATTCCCAGCAATACCCTATTAATATGTAACATTAATACATAATGAAACTATCAACTATCATGCAGTAGAAAAATAAGGCACAAATTTCAAAAAGTTCTGGTCCTTTTTTTTCTTTGTGATATAAATACAAAATTAATTGATTAGTAATTATTAATGGTCAGATTCTATTAAAAGTAGAAAGATAATAAGTATTATACTTTCATGGATTATATTCATAATTATATACAAGTTCATTTTCCCCAGAAAGACTTTGGACTATCAGTAAGGAAGACAACAGATTATATTGTGAATTTAAATTCTTGATCTTAAGAAAGAAGAACAAAGTGGTTTCTCTCCTTATAACAGAAAATCTTTTCTTTGGAAATCTTATAATGTTCATAGGAATATCACAACAAAGGGTTTTGGAAGTGGATGATGATGATAGTCTTATTATTTTCTATGTTAACTTAAAATGTTCAATTTTACAATGTTTCAGATTTACAGTAAAAGTTTACCTGCTAATATAAGTTCTGCATGAGTCTATAGCATATATCTAATCATTTTTCCCCTTTGGAGACTTGTGGGAACACTTACAAAGTATGTTCATGATTCTATTTAAAAACAGCTTAACTTTGGATTTACAGGGTGCTTTTATATACACAATATCATCCCTCATATTTATTACATTTCACGTGTAATGTTGGTATTGGTAACTTCAAAATTAGTATGTATATATGTGGGATAAACCAAATGACTCACTATGTGATATCCTAATTCTATCATTTCTAGTATCATTGAGAAACTGGATTCTTGCTGTTGAGAAAAGGAGATATAGCTATAAAACTGAAAAGGATAAATAAAATTCCTGTAGTTCTAAATTTGAATTATCAAAATAAAGTCATGATGTGCCTTATTATAATTAAAAAGAAAATAAATATTTCCCAGCTCCACTGAAAAGTCCTAAAATAAGCCCAACTCAATAGCAATGAATACCCTCAGTGTTCATATCATAGTCTTGATATACCACTTCCCAATAAAATGAACTAGGCTTCTTGGATATATTGCTTATTCTAGGCTTGATGCAAAATAATTTATGAGATAAACCTGGAAAAACTTGTTAATGCTTAATAAAGGATACTGTTGATGAGAAATAGGTTTGAGTCAAAACTGTTTAGAGGCTCTCTTGAAGAGATTCACAATGGACAAAACAAACTTGCAAATCAAGAATAATAATAGCCAAAATGGATTAAAATATAATAAATATATTTCATTATAGTCTTTCATCATATAAAAAAAACCTAATTGATCACAATTGATAGACGACAATGAGCCAATTTATTATTTTGGAAACTGGCATATAAAGGGAAATAATTAAGCATTTATTCTTCCTTTCCTACATGAAATTGTATAACTGGGAAACCAGATAGTAAATAAGGGAGATTTTTCTTTCAGAAGTATCTCAGCTAACAAATGAGAAAGAAATGAGAAAAATAGAATCTCTCCATTTGGCCCCTTTGAATTAATGAGTCTGAGCACTGATTACCATTGGTTCATAACATCACAAGAAGCAACCAAACATTAAGTACCTTCTGATAGAAGAACACAATCTATAAAGTAGTTTTGCTCAAAAAACAAACAAGCGACACCTACATGTGATTAAGTCTTTAGAGCCAACTACCAATTTACAGAAAATACAGAGGACAGAGGAACATAGTAAAGATTACCATGGGGATACAATCAGCAAAATCCAGACAGTGCAATAATGTCAGTCTCTCATGATGAGTACCTCTTATTTCAATCACAATTCTAAAAACCCAACCATAAAGGGGAAAAAAAAAAACAAGTCTATGAGATGTCTAAAAATTAAAACACTGTATATTTGATGATATTAAGGAATTATTAAATTTTATGTACTGTGCTGTTATTTGGTGATATGTGTTTTTTTTTAAAAAAGTCATTTTTCAGTGATACATATGTAATATTTATGAATAAAATGATGTGATATTTGGGATTTACTGCTATAACATGGGGGAGGGAATAAGGGAATAGAGATGAAATGAAATGGTATGGTGAGCTAGTAATTTTTTTTTCTTTATTTTTTAAAATTTAAAATCAAGTTAGTTAACATACAGTGTAATAATAGTTTCAGGAATAGAATTTAGTGATTCATCACTTACCTATAACACCCAGTGGTAAGCTGGTAATTTTTGAAGCTAGGTAGAGTACACAAGGATTTGCTATTACTATTCTTTCCACTTTTGCACATATTTGAAAATTACAATAGAAAATTAAAAATGAAAAATAAAAGAACAAAGGAAGTTTAGGAAATAGAAGTCACCTTAGAGATTGACAGCTAGTACATGGGAGAAGAGAATCTTAATGTTTTGTTTCCAAATCCAGTCCCTTTTCCCCTATACTACAAAGGTCTATAACGTTGAGAGAACTTGATATTTATTTTATTTAATTTTTAAAAATTTTTTTTAATGTTTACTTATTTTTGAGAGAGAGAGAGAGAGAGAGAGAGAGAGCATGAGCAGGGAAGGGGCAGAGACAGCAGACAAAGAATCCAAAGCAGGCTCCAGGCTCTAAGCAGTCAGCATAAAGCCTGATGCGGGGTTTGAACTCACGAGCCATGAGACTATGACCTGAGCTGAAGTCAGATGCTTAACCGACTGAGCCACCCAGGTGCCCCAAGAGAACTTGATATTAACTTGAAATTAAATGACAATATCTTTTCAGAAGCATAGTCTTGCCTCATTTGCCCTGTTCAGTTCAGAAAAGCCATGAAAGCTAAATGAAAAAGCAGTGAAAGAAATAGCCAGCAGGCTTGTGTGAATGAAAGCATGGGAGTCTACCATTCTTCTACTGATCATATGTCTAGCTGCAACTCATCCACAAGACTCAATCAAGTGATATGCAGTTACAGTACTTCTCTCCCTCTGACCATTCAGCTGTGGTCCAAAAACAAGAATCTTGGAACTACTGAAAAATAATTGCATCATTTCACTTGAATCCTTTTTCTTGCCTTAGCATCAAGACATTGATGAATCTTGTAACTATAACTGGTGCTATAGATGTGTGCAACAGCCTTGTGACTTAGTGTGCCATTAATCAGCACCCATGGAAGAAATACTGCCTATGCCATTGAAAAGAGAGAGGATTATGCTACAAGGTTTGATATTTTTATTTTCTATCCAATTTCCAATGGATATGATTGAGTAGTTTTCAAACACATTTATCTGAGCTTCTGTGAGCAGGGTAAGAAAAGAAAGCATCATGTACACATCACAAAATCTGGCTTTCAGGAGAAGGAAAGCAGTATTTATTGTGATTACCAAATATGGGCTTTGAATTTCAAGAAACTTATGTTCAAATCCCAGTCCTGCCACTTACCTACAGTGTGAAACTAGCCAACTTAGTCTCTCTAAGCCTAAGTATATACAACTGCAAAATGGTAAAAATAATATCTCTACCAGGAAATTGTGACTTGAATGAGGCAATTTTTGATAAAATATTTATCATAAAATCTGGTGCATATAAGTATTTAATAAATAATAGTAGTCTTGTCTTGCTATTGCTGTTGCTATAGAAAGAAACCAAGAAGTGAATAAACATTGAACAGTTGCTTTCAGAAGTCTTGATTGTTCACAATGAAAGGAAAACCACTTTTCCTTACATTGATCATATAGATATAACATGCCAAAATATATGAAATAAATCCAATTTTTAACCCTCATTGATACACTTCAATGAAGAAATATAATCATCCTCAGCTGAAGGGAAGACACATGTTAGGGTCATTATCAGACCAGATTTTAAGTCAGGCTCTGGATCTAACTTCTCAGAGACTCTGCTTTGACATCTGTTTAGTAGAAATAATACTTCTTTTGTGATATGTAAATTTATTAACTTAAACAAATTTATCTTTCTTATTCCAGGCATGTGATAAACACTGGTCCCTCTTCTCTGTCCTAACTCAGCTTCTTTAAAAACAAATAAAGTAAGAAAAGCAAAACAGCCAGATTTAAATTAGGTCTTTGGTTCTTTGTAAGCACTTGTTGCAAATTTAATAATTATTTTTACACTACAATTTAGAGTTTTTCTAAGCTGTTCTCCTTAAATAAACAAAAAATCCAAAAATTTTCTGTATTTGCATGTATGTTTTATCATGTGCATAGCATTATGATGAATTAGAATATGATTTGTAACTAATAAATACACATACATTTTGAGCCATAGTCAATCAAAATGTGGGAGATGATTATCCTGGAAAATACTGTCAGGTTCTTATCCAACTAATTCCTTCAATTCAACATTTTTTTTTTTTTTTTAGCACTTACTGGGTATCAGATACTGTGATAGATCCTGTGGTACATATATCAATAATTTGCACTGGCAGAACTCATAGTCTGGTGAAAAGGAAGAAATTTACATAAATATTTATAATGCAAATGTAAATAATATATTAAAATTATTTAGGTTGAAGCATATGAAATTATAGACACCAACCATTTTTGACTTATAAAAATGGGAATTTCATATGGTTTAATTAATATATTTAATGTCCTTCTTAAAGTCTTTAGTTGTACCAGAATTCCCTAACATTAATTTGTCCTTTAGTTGAAAAAGGATAATTAACTCCCAGAATACAAATTTTATCTCCACTAAATAATTTTTATTTAATTATATGCTTTGTGCTAAATTGATCAAAGAAATGGTAGAACCAAATTATGTCTGTATTCTATGACATTCCCTGGTAGATAATACATCTTAGTCTATTTTATTTCTAAGAACTCTTAGAATAAGAAATAGCAAATTCCAAAGTATTCATTAATTTTGCCTGTATGAATATTTTTCATTTATGTACTTTACATTTCTATATCATACTATAACTTACATTAACTCAACCAGGATTTGTCCCGGATTTTTTTATGTGGTAGGTACTATGGTAACATCATCTTGTTTATTTTTGTCTAAAAGATGAACATTTTCAGGAGAAATTCTAGCAATTGCAATGCCAGATCCCTTTGGCTGGTATCCCCTTCTGACTTGGCAGTATTTGAAATCTTCCTGCAGAGGCTCTGGCTGTGGCCTCTATAGCACATGGCTTGCCAGCCACAGAACAAAGTAAGATATAATTGTTGTTTAATAATACCCAAAGATAAATTCTGTATTACAGTTTTCGCTCTTTCATGCACTGTGACCTCAAAAGCCACATAGATGGTCTTTCTCTCTCTACTTTCAACTGAATTTAATGAGTATCCAGATATAATTTTTTATATAATGTTTTTAATGTCTATTTTTTAATATTTTATTTCATTTTGGGGAGAGAGAGAGAGAAGCAGAGCATGAGCGGGGAGGGGCAGAGGGACAGGGAGACACAGGATCCAAAGCAGGCTCCAGGCTCTGAGCTGTCAGCACAGAGCCCCACGCGGGGCTTGAACTCACAAACCATGAGATCATGACCTGAACTGAAGTCGGCGCTCAACTGACTGAGCCACCCAAGTGCCCCAGTATCCAGATATAATTTAAACAACCCAAATAATAGTGAATGATGTGTCTATCAATATTAATGTCTATATTGTTATTACAAAATAGCATTATATAATCTTTGAATTATGTTTTTAAATATATTATTATTTAAAATTAAATAAACTCAATAAACTAAGACATCCATATGTACATGAATCACAGATATGAAGCACAGAAACTCCAAAAGAGCTAAGAAACCAGATATTAATGACTTAGAAGGAAGTAACAATCTATTTTTCAAGAAAGAATTAAAGCTAATTGCATAAATCCTGTCATTCACCAAGAAGAAAGAATGAATTTCATGTAAATTTGACAGAGCCAAACAAAAAGTACACTCTCTTTCTAGAACATGTATCAGGGACATAACGGGAAAAATGCCAAAACTTATCATACCTGTTGACAACTACTCATGCCTGCTGGTTCATGTGGGTATGAATGATGCCATCATGATAAACATACAAACCATTTCTAGAAGCTATGATGTCCTAGGCAAGAAACTAAAGGGCTCCCAGGACCCAGGTGTTGTAAAGGCTTTCTCTGGTGTAACATGTGATTTAGAAAAGGAACAAATGCTGAGCTGCTAGTTGAACAGGTTACAGCAAATTCATGATTTAAGATACCAAAATAGGTGGCCATTGGCTAAGAATGGAATGCATTTTCATATGGAAGAATATTAAATTTCTGCTGAATTGCTGATCTAATTCAGAGTATTTTAAAGTAAAATTTATATAGAGAAAAATACAAAAAATACTAACAAGGCTTATGAAAATTATATTAGATATGACACAGAAAGAAAAACATTAGGAAGTTTCCCAAGATGGTCATAGGAGAACATCACTGGATTATAGAAAGTACCTGTGTCCTCAGGTAACTGTATATCAATGACCAGGGTATTATAAAAAAAAGGATGTGTATGTACATGCCTATTCACTTCTGTGCATGTGTATTTGCCAGGGGAAAGTGAAGGATTCAGTATTAGAATGCAGCAGTGCAAGTGCATAGTTTAATAACTGACGAAACAAGACCGTTAGAAGGAAGGATAGAATAATGAAATCTATCTTACCTGCCAAGATAGAAATTTGAAGGTAGCAGGACGTTGACAATAAGAGGAGACTGGATTGTAAGTGGTGCCATTTGTGAAGATAATATAGACTATGCAGGTACATGATTGAAATGGACAATTATTCCATGTTCACATACAAAGATGCTAGAATGATGAGTTACACAAATGATAGGAAGGAGGGAGGAAAAAGAGCACTCAACTCTCCTTGGAGTGTTATTCAACTAAAGAAGTTATTTCTTTGCTTGCCTGGCTGACTGGCAATTTAATGCCTCAGATGCCAGAGGCAGCAGTACAGTGACTTTGAATCAATAAGAAGGAACTGGCAGGCAAGTTGGAATGATGGGACTCCGGACAACTTGCCACCCTAATGTTCAGGACAATCTCAAGGAAGGGTAGTTTACAAGATGAGAATCATGGGATTAAATTATAATTTAGTCCATGTTTTAAGAAATCAGATTTCAAAATTCTCAGAAAACAAAGATCTAAAATTCTTATATGGTGAGATAACACAATCAGAAAGAAAGGAAAAGAAGTCCTCTGAAAATTAAAATTAAAATGTTACCGTGGTAAGTGACCCTGATGAGGAGGGATACTGGGAAACCTCTAAAGATATAGCTGCATAGGAAGAACCCTAAAGAGCTAAAGTTTTAAAAAGAAATTTACAAGAGACAGAAAAGAGAGTATAGGGATAAGAAATTTTTCTTTCCTTATTTTTAGTTTTGTGAGTGGCATCAAGCTTTGAGAGTCATTTAAAAAAAACAAAGCACTAAATTTTGCAATATAATCTCATACTGACCATCTATTCATAAGTAAAATGTCTGTCTGTATATTTGGCTAAGAATGCCAATCAGCCTTTATAAATGCATAACTTTGCCAGGTGCTTTTTAAGTACTGACCCTATTGGTAATCAGCACTAGAATAGCAGACATACCATATTTAGCTGTTTGCTATGCTGATGCTCTCAAATGGAAACGACATAGTGATATGGCAGCTATTGCCTCTGATGTACTCCCTAAGTTGTATATATCTAAAATTTAGATCTCCAAAATCTAGTCTTATTTATAATACTTTTTGCTATCAGTGGATATTCTTTCATTGAGTAGTATGTTGATATTATATCCTCAACTTTTATCAGAAGTTGAAAAAACTAATTCTGAACAGCGTTATATGCAGTCTTTTCAGATCATGTTTAATATTCTTTACATAAAAATTAATTTAATAAATTTCTCCTATGATGTGAAAAAAAATCTTTTCAGATGAATAAATTATTTTCCCTTTAGTTGTAGGAATTGCATAACTTGTATTGATTGCTTTTCACCTTACCTACAAGGAGGCTCAAAATTAACTTAGTGTCCAAATAAAGCAAGTATATAATGTCTACTCTAATATTCTCTTAGGTAGCTCTTGCTTTTTAATTATTTTTTAAGGACAAAAAAAAAAAATAGAAATGATAGAGCCTACCAAATAGGGCACTTGGTATCCTGTGTTGAAAGTTGATGTTGATGAGGTTCATGAAGGACATACTACCCAAAAATATGGTACCTTGTCATACTGAATAGTTTAAGCTGGAGGCGTTTGTAAAATTAGTAGGAGCAGGAAGGCCACTTTGACTTCCTCCCCTTAACTCCTCATTGTTATTCTCTGAAACAGATCATAAAACCCTCATGTGAGAGGAAGCCTCTTTAGTTACACCTGAAGGAAAGGAGCATCCTTATCTCAGAAGACAAAGGGATGCCAAGAAAATCCTAACAAAAGGGCCTTGCTAAATGTCCCCAGTTTATTATAATTACCTCATACTTCTTAAACTATCATTATTCTTCCTTGATTGTCCAAACTTCATTAAACCTAGCACAAATATACGCAAGTCTTTTCTTCTGGCCTTTATTTCATTATGAAAGCTGCTGTGCCACATAAAACTTATATTAAATATATTTGTATGCTTTTCTTCTGTTAATCTGTCTCTGTCACTTCAATTTTCAGACCCAACCAAGGACCCTAAGAAGGCTGCAGAAAAAATTTTCCTCCCCCTACAGAGTTAGTGGTAGGGACCACAAAGGGAATAAGAAACCAAGAAGAAGAAGCTCCAATTTTAATTCCTTTTTCTTTGGCAAAGAGAACACAAGTTAGGTGGGAAAGGAAGAAAAGATATGGAAAGAGGCCTTCTGAAGGCTAAGATAGTATTAGGAAGACAGCTCTTAGTTTCTATGCTCAAGTGAACTGAACCCAGTGTACTAAAATATTTTTTTTAAATAAACCAATCAGGTCCATCTAAGATACTACAAACTATAAAGAGGCATAAATTTGCTATTTCCAGATATAGGAGAAGGTATATTCTGCTAATCATCTCAAGTAAAATTTTATGATGACTTAGTAACCTGATTAGAACTCTAAAGTGAGCAGTGACCACTAGGCAATATTAAGAACAGTGTGGTAGAATAGAATTTTCACGTGAAGTCAGGTAAACCTGGGTTTAATTCTGTTTTTTATTAGCTATTGACCATGGAGAAATTATTTAGTCTGGCTGAACAAAATTAGGACACAGTAAGCACTCAGTTATGCCACACAAATATAACTTGCTGGGTTTTTTGTTTTTGTTTTTTATGCATTTATGGGTCATTCTATACTTATCTGGTTTTAAAAGTGATCAGATGCTCACAGTTTGGGCATAAAAAATTATTTTATTTTTATTTTTTTTTTAAGTTTACTTATTTATTTTGAGAGAGAAAGAGTGTGATTAGGGTAAGGACAGAGAGAGAGGGAAGAGACAGAATCCCAAGCAGGCTCCACACTGTTAGCATGGAGCCTGATGTAGGGCTCAAACCCATGAATCATGAGATCATGACCCATGCTAAAACCAAGAGTTTGGAAGAGCTGGATGCTTAACTGACTGAGCCTCCCAGGGACTCCAAAAATTATTTTAAAGTGAAACATCTGAACTATATAAGATACAGAAAGAAACCTGAATCTGCCTCATCTGACTCAAGCAGAGTCCCCTGAAAACACAGCTGCCATTAATTGCCCTCCAAGGGAGTTTCTTGTGAATTCAACTGCCATCAATAAAGACTGCCCATCCTATTAGCTCCAAAAAGTCCAATAAAGTCTTTGATAATTTCTTACTGACACCTGAAATCTCTCCCCCTTTTTTGTTAGGCTGTTTACTTCTGGCTATTTATTGAGTTACTCATCACTGAGTACTAGTGAATGCTCATAGGCACATTAGAGTCTTTTCTCCTGTTAACATGCCTACTGTAAGTTAATTTGCAAGGCCCAACCCCTTGAACCTAAGTTGGTAGAGGAAAAGTTTTCCTTCTGAAAGATGAATTCTGTAGACAAGGTATATCTAGATTTCAAAAGGGTACTATCACAATGTGAAAAGTCTAGTAATATCCTTATAGAGAGAAAGAGAAATCTGGGAAAGATGGTCTATTTTAATGGATTCTTTACTATTTGAATATATGGTAGCTGTTGACCCTACTTCACATTATAATCACCTGGTAACTTTTAATTCCAACACCTAGGTCACTCTTCCATCCAATTTATACAGTCAAGGTTGAAAACAACTGTTCTAAGGGGAAATCACCAGTTGGATAGGGGCATACCTGTGGCTCCCCCTGACCTTGTCCTCCCCAAAGTAGTAGCTGGCTTATTATTTTTTTCTTTTTTCATCTGGGATGAGAAACATAAAAGTCAATTAAATTTGCAGATGGCAGGCTGAAACATGGACTCAAATCTAATAATAAACGAAAAACAGAAGCATAGGTTAAGCTCTGAATATAAAAATAAATTAGAATAACCATTGCATAAGTACAAAGTGGTGTAACTGCAGAGCATTAGAATCCCTACTCTTTTCCTTTTCTATTTTTGGCTGTTATTAAATATCAATAAAGAGCACTGTTTATGGTGTACCATGCACTGTGCTAAGTGCTTTCTAGGTATTACCTCTCTTAATCCTCACATTAGAAGCAGCAAATATAATGCCATTTTATAGCAAAAGACATTAAGTGACTGCAGAAGGGTAACCCAGCCGGGATAGCAGAGGCTTACCGAGAGATCCTGCTTGCCGCAGTCAATTTGGACCCGAGGAATCTGCTAAAAAGCTTCTGGAAATGTAGCCCCCAACTTAGAATCTAGAGGACCTAAAGGCTGCATTCTCAATGATGGGGGAGGGAAGGCTTTGCCACATCACTCCCCAAGGGCAAAATTGGTTCTTGAGCAGGAACAAATGTGTGGTATTAACATTTCATGGGGTGAGCAATTAGGAAAACAATGTCTAAACAGGCTTCTTGGGGGTTGGTAGTAATAATGAAAAAGAGAATCAGTGCTCTAGAAGGAAAACACTTTAACAGTGTCCCTGTAGTTTGCTGGGTAGGCTACACCTTCCAGAAAATTATGTTAAGCTTTTAAGAGGACATGATAAATACGGCAAAGTGGAGGGGAACTTACCAATGTAGCACAGGAACCTGAAAAGGCTAAGCAGGTCAGATGAGAAAAAACACAGAGCGATGGGAATAGTGATAATTGCTCTTCCTCAGCTTTAAGAGTATTTGAGAAATACAAATTGTCCTCAATGTATTTACCTACTTAAAAAATACATATATACACATATGTATACACATAAACGTATTTAGTCATATTTTTAAAAGTGCTCTTACATATACTACATCATTTCTTTATAGAAAATCATGAAGTAACTAAAGTATAATAGTCCCCTTTTAACAGAAGATGACCAAGGGGCACTTGGGTGGCTTAGTTATTTAAGTGTCCAACTTCGGCTCAGGTCATGATCTCATAGTTCCTGTGAGTTCGAGCCCTGTATCAGGCTCTCTGCTGTCACTGTGGCGCCTGCTTCAGATCTTCTGTGCCCCTCTCTCTCTGCCCCTCCCTTGCCTGCACTCTCGCTCTCTCCAAAATAAATAAGCATTAAGGGAGAGAGAGAGAGAGACAGAGAGAGAGAGAGAGAGAGAGAAGATGCCCAGGGGTACAATGATTTGTCCAAGGTCCCCCCCTTCCTCCTGCCAGTCAACAACAGCTCTGAACTAGAATCCACATCCACTGTTCTTTGATTTATTGAGGTGTTGCAGACTCTCCCATTCAGAGTTCTGACAATTCTGAAATCAAAAACTGGCAGACCAGCTTTAAGATAGATTAAATAACGTAATAAACAAAAATTAAAGGAATGGTTTTAAATAAATATACCTTCAAACTACCCAGTGAGGGCCTATGTGATTTATTGATCTTCATGTTTCCCAGTGGCAGGAACAGGACAGCAAAATCAATAGCAGGCGATAGTCCATTTGAAGTTATAAATGCTCTATTCAGTTGAGGTACTTACTTGACATATTCAAAAACATCTTACTGTGACTGTGGCATTTTGTAAATAGTCAAGAACCAGAAATAATTTAATCGTATAAATAATATAGCAGGCTCTTGCCGTAATTGACAATTTCATAGACAGGCTCTCGGTGAATGATAAGCATCTGTGCAAAGAGATCTAGGGCTTCTGGTGTCTATGCACCATGCAGATGGCTGTCCTTGATGAGAAACCTTTAGAGCTCTTGCCCCTGCTACCTCTCTTTATCAGTTTCTATTTTACTTCACAGCACTCATCACCATCGGACTATGTTTGTTTATTGTCTATTTCTTGCCTGTAGTACAGTGGTTCTCCACAGGGGTGTTCTGGCACCCCGGGCACATTGGCACTGTCTGGAAACATTTTTGGGGGGTGTTAGTGCCATCTATTGGGTAGAGGCCAAGGATGCTACAAAACATCCTATATTGCACAGGACAGCCCTCACAACAAAGAATTATCTAGACCAAACGGTCAACAGTTTGGGAAACCCTGCTCTAGAATGAAAGCCCTGTGAGAATGGAGACTTCTTCTTTTGCTTAATAAATATTTATCACATGAATGAATGCATAGATGAATGCGTGAGTGGTGCCAATGTCTCAAAGGATAAGGAAGGTAGGGGATCAAGAAGCTGTGAAGATAGAGCAGATGGGAACAATTCTCAGGGAAAAAATACAAAACTGAAATTTGTGCTCCATCATCAAAGTACAAATCCTAAAGACAGTTAAAAAAAATGTGCTATTAATCTTTTAAAAATTACCTCACATAATTTTATGGTAATTCTGAAAATAAAAGGGAAATGATTTTTTTGTACACACACACACACACACACACACACACACACACACACACATATATATATATTCAAAGTACCAATTGTACTGCATTTTACATATAATGTTATGATTTTCCAATTCTTCCACACAACAGTTCACTTCTAGTTTTCAAATGAGAAGAGTTGTCGGTTTCTTTTCACTAGGGGGCAAAAAAGGAAGTCATACATCTCTACCTCTATCTTCTTGGACCTGGTATTTCTGAGTAATCAATAATTCATTTGCCTCTAAAGCTCATTTAATTATTCTCATCCTAAATATCCCGTTGACGTTGGGAAATTTTCCTGATTTTAATCGATTCTGAGGTAGATTGATTTTTGCTCAACCTCTTCCACTGCATGCATGCCATCCACTTTCACATCTACAGCCCAAGTACACCTTCAGCCTGTAAAACCATTTTGCTCACAGGTGCAAAAATCAACATAACAGCCATAAAAGGAGAAACTCATTCAAACATGATCCAAACCTAGAGATCAAATGGAGTCATGGTTTCTACATATTTTTCACCATGATACCATTTTTTTCTGGATGCAGATATTTTTTAGATATTGTATAAATGTTGACATATTGAATCGAAGCAAAGGACAACCAAGGAGACAAGGCTTCCAGTGTCTCCCTGTTCTATCCATAAAATACTAGATGCCTTTTCATTAAATCTCGTACTCTTTATCTCTACCTCCTCTCCATAGGGGAACCTTAGCCACTCACAATGAGTAAGATTACCTCAGACTGTACACGTGTACTTCAGACCTGCACCACTCTGATGCGATCACTAGCTCCTCAGACTTCCTATATCTAAAACTGATATCAACATGTTTCCCTCAAAACTTACTCCTTCCTCCATTTCTTCTGGTAAATGGCACACCATAACTGTATTTGCTAAAACTGAACACTTGGCAGCCGTTGTTGATTCCTCCCTCTTACACTCCACATCAAGTCAATCTTCCACTGCATTTTAAAACTTTCCACACTCATTTTACACAGACAGCTTGAGACCAAACCACAATTTTGAACTATTGTATTTACTACCTTGCTCCCTGCCTTTCTTCACAGTCTCACCACCTCACCTCATGATCTTTTGTTATTTTAATCAGATTACCTTTCTCTCCTCTTTCAAATTCTCCAGTGGCTTGCCATTATCCTTGGAACAAAATTCAATTCTTTAATGTGTCCTTTAAAGCCCTTTAAAATCTGCTTCAGTCTCTTTCTCCTATTTTACCTCAGGATCTTTATCTCTCGTCTCCCTGTAAGGGTTTATTTTATGTATCAAATATGTATCAAAGTGCTCAGGTATTTGGTCAAACATTACTCTGGGTGTGTCTGTGGGGGTATCTGCAGATGAGATTAACAAGTAAAACAATAAGAAGACTGAGTAAAGCATATTATGCTCCTTAAGGTAGGTGGCCCTCAATTCAGTCTAAAGCCAGAATAGAACAAAAAGGCAGACACCTTCCATTGAATAAGAGAACTCCTCCTGCCAGACTACCTTAAACTGGGACTTCAGTCTTTTCCTGTGTTTGGACTTGAACTGAAACATCAGCTCTTCTTATGGCTTTGGCCTGCTTGCTTTTTGATTAGAACTACACATACTAACTCTCTTCGGTTTCCAGTTTGCTCAGCACAGATCTTGGGAACTTCTCAGCCTCCATAATCACATAAACCAATTTTTTACAATAAATCTCTCTCCAAATATATATACATTAGAGTAGCATATGTGTGTGTGTGTGTGTGTGTGTGTGTGTGTGTGTGTGTGTGTGTGTACATACACTTACTAGGGTTCTCCAGAGAACCCTAATAGAGATGATTTTGGTACTGAGAGTGCTACTCTAAGAAATACTTAAGCATGTGCGAAGCAGCTTTGAAACTGGGTCATAGATAGAGACTGGAAGAGTTTTGAGATGTATAACAGAAATATGGGCATTAAGGGCAATTCTGGTGAGGTCTCAAATGGAAATGAGGAATACATTATCGGAAACTGGAGGAAAGGTGATCCTTGTTACAAGGTGACAAAGAATTTGGCTGGACTATATTCTACTATTTTGTGGAAGGTAGAACTTGTGAGCGATAAAGTTGGATATTTAGCAGAGGTGATTTTTAAGTGTTGAAGGAGTGGCTTGGTTCCTCCTGACAGCTTACAGTAAAATGCAAAAGGAGAGATGAATTAAGGAAGGAATTGTTAACCGAAGGGACCAGATCTTGAAGATTTAAAAGTTCTCATTCTACTCCTACTGCAAAAAATGAGAAAGCTTGTTCTGAAGAAACACCTAAGGGTGTAGCTAAACAACCATTTTATAAAGAGATCATGAGTGGGACTCCTCCTGGCAGGGGCCAGGAATAGAGATAAAATTATACCTGTCAAGACCCTGCTGGTTTGAACCAAAAGGGACAGAGAACATGAGACAGACTCAAGGAAGGCTGTTGGACTTCTTGGATTCTACAAGTCTGGACCACAGAGCTACTCAGCTACCAAAGAGGGCTATTCTCCAAGAAAAGGTAAAAATGATCCCCAAAGCATTGAGAGATCATCAGGGCTGCCTTCTTAGTTTCAAAGGGTGGGACCATTACCTCCATGTCAACAGGCCAGAGGGCTTCTACCTCTAGCCTTGGAGGAAGGACTTCCCAGAGCCTTGGGGATAGGACACCTACCTATAGCCTTATGGGAGGGATCCTCACCGTGCAGAACCTTGGGAGAGTGACCTCCAACTACTAGAGCTGCAGGGGCAGGACAACTGCTCCATTGGATCTGGAAGACAGGACATTGAGCCAAAGAGGATTATTCTCAAGCCTTAAGATCTAAAGGAATTTGCCCCTGATAGGTTTTGGACTTGTTTAAGACCTGTCACTTCTTTCTTTTGTAGTTCTGCTTTTTGGAAAGGGAGTGCCTATCATATGTCTGACTCACTATGGAATTTTGGAAGCATATAACTTGTCTGGTTTCACAAGTTCACAGCTAGAGAGAATTTTTTTTTTCCTCAGGATGAATCAGACATTGTCTCACCCAAACCTGATTTAGATATTTAGATAAGGCTTTGGAATTTAGCTTTTAGAGTTGATGCTAAAATTTAGAGTTAAGACTTTCAGGACTATGGGGTGGAACAAATGTATTTTGCATCCCAGAAGGGCAAGAATTTGGCGGAGGGAGCAGCACAGGATTGCTGTAGACTGAACTGTGTCCCCCAAAACTCGTATGTTGAGAAGCCCTAACCCCTATTATGATGGTGTTTGGAGATGAGGCTTTGGGGAGTAGTTAGGTTTAGATGAGATCACGAGGGTGGACAACTCATGATGGAATTGTGCCCTTGTAAGTGAAGACACCAGAAAACTTGTACTCCCCTTTCCATTTCTTCCACCATTCTCTCTCTCTCCTCCTCCCCCACCACATGAGAACACGGGAGATAGCCATCTGCAAGCAAGCGGGGAAGAAGACCCTTACCAAAATCCAACTGTGCTGGCACCCTAATCTTAGACTTGTAGTCTCCTCAACTTTGAGAAACTAAATTTCTGTTAAGTCACCCAGTCTATGGTGACAACCATAGGGGCCAAGAGCAGGCCTTCTCAAGATGGCCCACTTTGGCATGAAGATTATTTTGAGTTATAAAGCAATCAAAATCCAGCAGATTAAGAAAAACCTCTTTAACTCCCCTGCTCAACTGCCTAAAAAGAATTTAGACAGAGGACCTGCTCCAGGAGGAGAGCTATCACCATAGATCACTATATTATGATATGAATTAGGTGTGGTAGACAGGGAGGTACCTAGCAAGGCCTGTTTGATCAAAGTCCTCTAAGTCCCATTGTTTCTGAGGCTCTGAAAACATCTGTTTACCAAATACCCCTTTCCATCTTCCTGTGGACTGCATTCCTGCCCTTTGAAGTCCCAGACCCCTACCTGCTCTCCTTAGTTCAGAATAACATACACACCTCATCTTCTTGACTGTCTTTGGAATTTCAGTGTCAGTGTGGATTCTCTGTACATATGAAATTAAATTTGATGTTCTCCTGTTAATCTGTCGTATGTCAATGTGATTCTTCATCCACCTATGAAGACCCTTGAAGGGGACAAGAAATTCGTGCTACCTGAAGTATCCCAAGCAGACTAGGACACTCCCCAATTACATTAAACCTCTATTTTCTCAAAAGCCTGAACTCTTCACTACCTCAAAGTACTACAAAATCTACTTCTTCCATTTAGATTGCCAACTTCAACCCCTCATTCATGATACAGCTTAAATATTAAATATTTATTAAATATTAAATGTTCCTTCCCTCTTCATTTAAGTGGGATCAAATATTAATAACTGCATCCCTTTCAGGAAAAAAAGTAGAATATAAATGGAGAAAAAGACACATATTATTCAAAGAAATTGCCAAAATCACAAATGGGTATCATTTACTGTATAAATAAAAGAAATTGAACTGAATTTCATGTGAAGAAATATGAACCCAAACATGTCACAGGTAGATTATTATTTGCAGAGATTTTATATATACAATTACCCTTTTATTCAAAGGTAACTAGACAATAAGGGTAAAAGAGGATAGTAATATGGGTGTCATTGCTGCTTCTGTATAGAATTGTCCCATACTTCACTTCATTTATTTCATTTTACTTGAGATACTTTTATTTGTTCATTTCTAAATATTAAATTTAAAATATGTCTATAACTAGGTGTGTTAAGCAGCTGACTTTGGCTCAGGTCACAGTTGGTGAGCTCCAGCCCTGTGTCAGGCTCTGTGCTGACAGCTCAGAGCCTGGAGCCTGCTTTGGATTCTGTGTGTGTTCTTCTCTCTCTGACCCTGCCCCACTCCTGCTTTGTCTCCGTCTCTCAAAAATAAACAAATTAATTAATTAATTAAATTAAAAAATACACTTATAACTAATCCATTACATAAAAATGATAACTTTAAAAGCTCATCTTGTCCATTTTCTAAAACTTTTAGCATCATTTTCTTCAAAATGGGCAATGTGTAACTGAATTTTTTAATATAAAACAAATAAATAATATGTAGATATAATAGGTATAAAATAAATAATTTGGTATAAAAGATATAAATATTTCTGGTAAAAGGTCTTTGGAAATTAGTTATTCCACAGAAATACAGTTCATCTGGTGAAACATAGCTAAAAACAAATATTTACCTAAGTCAATAAAAGTTTTAAAATTATCAATCACTAGTTATTTTAGTTAATACCATGTATTCTAAAGGGGTGATGAAAACAACTCTTTCAACAATTCACTTTTGTGGAACAGTAACAGTTATTTACTTTGGACATGAAATTACTAACAGACATTTTAATTGTCATATCACATTCAGGAAGAGAATGTCAAACACTAAATTTATTTATTAAATAAATGCTTATTATTAAAAAAAAATAATGTTCCTTTATTTTTGAGAGAGAGAGAGACAGACAGAGCACAAGAGGTGGTGGGGCAAAGAGATGGAGACACAGAATCTGTAGCTGGCTTCACACACGGCTTGAACTCATGACCTGAGTCATGACCTGAGTCGAAGTCAAATATTTAACCGACTAAGCCACCCAGGCACTCCTTAAAGTCTTAATTATTTTATTTTATTTTTTTAATATGAAATTATGTCAAATTGGTTTCCATACAACACCCAGTGCTCATCCCAACAGGTGTCCTCCTCAATGCCTATCACTCACCCTCCCCACCCTCCCACTCCCCATCAACCCTCAGTTTATTCTCAGTTTTTTTTTGTTTTTTTTTTTAATTTTTTTTTTCAACGTTTATTTATTTTTGGGACAGAGAGAGACAGAGCATGAACGGGGGAGGGGCAGAGAGAGAGGGAGACACAGAATCGGAAACAGGCTCCAGGCTCCGAGCCATCAGCCCAGAGCCTGACGTGGGGCTCGAACTCACGGACCGCGAGATCGTGACCTGGCTGAAGTCGGACGCTTAACCGACTGCGCCACCCAGGCGCCCTATTCTCAGTTTTAAAGAGTCTCTTATGGTTTGGCTCTCTCCCTCTGTAACTTTTTTTTTCCCTTCCCCTTCCCCATGGTCTTCTGTTAAGTTTCTCAGGATCCACATAAGAGTGAAAACATATGGTATCTGTCTTTCTCTGTATGACTTATTTCACTTAGCATAACACTCTCCATTTCCATCCACATTGCTACAAAAGGCCACATTTCATTCTTTCTCATTGCCAAGTAGTATATCATTGTATATAAACCACAACTTCTTTATCCATTCATCAGTTGATGGACATTTAGGCTCTTTCCATAATTTGGCTATTGTTGAGAGTGCTGCTATAAACATTGGGGTACAAGTGTCCCTATGCATCAGCACTCCTGTATCCCTTGGGTAAATTCCTAGTAGTGCTACTGCTGGGTCATAGGGTAGGTCTATTTTTAATTTTTTGAGGAACCTCCACACTGTTTTCCAGAGTGGCTGCACCAGTTTGCATTCCCACCAGCAGTGCAAGAGGGTTCCCGTTTCTCTACATCCTCTCTGGCATCTATAGTCTCCTGATTTGTTCATTTTAGCCACTCTGACTGGCGTGAGGTGGTTATCTCTACTACAAAGCTGTAATCATCAAGACAGCATAGTATTGGCACAAAAACAGACACATAGACCAATGAAGTAGAATAGAGACTCCAGAATTGGACCCATAAAATTATGGTCAACTAATCTTTGACAAAGCAGGAAAGAATATCCAATGAAAAAAAGACAGTCTCTTTAACAAATGGTGCTGGAAGAACTGGACAGCAACATGCAGAAGAATGAAACTAGACCACTTACACCATTCACAAAATAAACTCAAAATGGAAAAAGGACCTGAATGTGAGACAGGAAACCATCAAAACCCTAGAGGAGAAAGCAGGAATAAAACCTCTCTGACCTCAGCCACAGCAATTTCTTACTTGATGTATCTCCAAAGACAAGGGAATTAAAAACAAAAATGAACTATCGGGGCCTCATGAAGATAAAAAGCTTCTGCACTGCAAACGAAACAATCAACAAAACTGAAAGGCAACCAACGGAATGGGAAAAGATATTTGCAAATGACATATCGGACAAAGGGCTAGTATCCAAAATCTATAAAGAACTCACCAAAATTCCACGCGTGAAAAACAAATAGCCTTCATTATCTTAAAATTTCATGACAGGAGCCAGAAGTCAGATGCTCACAAGACTGAGCCCCCAGGCGCCCCTAAATAAATACTTATTAAGCACCTATTCTATGCCAAACATTTTGTTAAGCACTGAAGATAGGAATGTGAGAGGACCACATGAAGTGTCTGTTCTCCATATAGTTTATAGTCCATTGGAGAGAGTAAGGAATTATCAAGTAATCTAACAAATGGATATAATTACAAACTGCAATAAGAGGAAGGAAAGGTCAAGATGTTGTGATAGGGATGATTAATCTAGATTGAGACATCAGGTTGTGATCTTAAGAAATAACTTGAAATTTCAAATGCACAATGAGTAGTTGACTAAGTAAAGGGTGTGGGCCATGACTAGGGGGGGAACAGAACCAGACTTTTAACAACTGGAAAACGGATGTTATTTCTACAGGACAAAAGCAAGGAAAGGATGACTAGATAGGAAACAAGAAAATCTTCAGAGGCCAGGGGAAGCAAAGCCTGGTACACTTTGGTAAGGCAGGTGACTTAAGGATTTCCAGCAGGGAAGTGAATGTTCAGATTTGTTTGACTTTTTAAAAAAATAATTTAAGTGGCACCTGGGGGGCTCAGTTATTTAAGTGTCTGCCTCTTGATATTGGCTCAGGTTGTGTTCTCGTGGTCATGGGGTCGAGCCCCAGCATCAGCTGGGCACTGAACACAGCCTGCTTGGGATTCTCTCTCTCTCCCTCTCTCTCTGCCCCTCCCCTGCTTGTGTGTGCATGCTATCTCTCTCTCTCTCAAAATAAATAAGTAAAAAAATAAAAAATAAATTAAGAGATATGTTTGGATTTAGACATGCTTCTTTCCAAAATAAAATAAACTATTATATTCTAATCAGAATTCCATTATAAAGATAGTGAAAACACAGAGACCATCAGAATATGAGTATTTGCATTTCTCTACGTGATTTTTTTTTTTTTTTTGCCTTGGAAAAAATTCCATAGAGAATTATTTGAATTTGAGTTAAAAGAAATTGAACCACAGAATGAAGATACATGGGTATTGTATAGACACAAAACTAGACACTTAATAGTATCTTTAAAATATTAGGGAAAAACAACCAAATATCTTCTCTATAGAAAAGTGAAGAAATAAGATTACAATCATTTAATGCAAACAGCCTCAATAAATGATAGTTCCCCAAAATACAGCCTAATTAACTAAATAATTGTACCACTTCCTCTACTTCAAAACAGATCCTGTTAGTCTACCATTAATCAAACCTTTACACATTTCTTTTAAAGATTCAGACAGGAGGTTAATTTGTTTTATCCATAAAAGAAAGAAAATACAACACCCCAGAGGACTAGATCAATTGATTACAATAAGTGAAATGTGAAGTTCTCTATAAAAGGCATAACCAAAATATAAAGCAGTTATCACAGTAGAGGGAGAAAAAAGTGTGGGTGTGAGAAAAATGTGTTATATAATATAATAATCTGTGTAGTCAAGCTTTCTATCTTTGGTGATGTTCATGAGATGCTGTTCACTACTCATTTGCAGATGATGCAACAAGTATTGTTAAGGTTCTCTTGGTTCTTGATCTTACTATTTGAGAGAAAATATTTGTAATTCAAAGGAAGATTATGTACTGTGAATAGCACCCTTGACTTTGGCAGGCCAAGCTTATGATTCTAAAATAGTTTAAAAGTCTGAAAATTGTAGGTACCTGAGAGACACAAATTCTGTCTTGTCTGGTAGAGGATCCATTTGATTTCCCCTCCCTTGTTGGTGGAAAAAACACTTTTGCCTCTATTTGTATACTCCTGAAACAGTGCCCCATAGGGTTAATGGGGTTGAAACTAGCAGAAAAGTTTAAAACTTGTTTTTCAGAGAATTGTTTCCCCCCTAATAGTTATTGTGCCTTTTCGGACACCACTAACAACAGGCTTCTCTGCAGAAGCCTGGAAATGGTTCCAGCCCAGGAACAAGCAAGGCCCCCCATTCTTTATCCAAGATAAGAAGCACAAGACACCATCCAGTTTATACCTGCTCTCAGAGCATGCCCATAGCCTCTTCTCTTTGTCCTGCCATAACCTCCTGACGTCTGGGGTTGAATGTTACATAGTTCTGGTATTCAGTCTCCACCCCAAAGTGAACACGGGATGTGTATGTTACATGGGTTAAATTTTACATAGTTCTGATATTAAGTCTCACCCCAAAGTAAACCTGGGATGTGTATGTACATGTTGCATATGTTTGCTCAGTGCCCATGCTCCATTTTTCCTTGAATAGTCATGTTTCCCTACCCTTTCTATCAATAAGTATGAAATCTCAACCCTATGATTATAAAACCCCGTTTTCTCCTCTTTCATAGAGGCAAGGTGATTTTGAGGCTTGTCTTCCCATCTCCTCCTTTGGGTGCTTCTGGAATAAAGCCTTTCCTTGCTGCATACTTGATGTCTCAGTGTTAGGCTTTGCTGCACATCAGGCAGATGGACTTGGGTTAGGTTACATTCCTAGTCTATAAATCTGTTCTTGGCTTCTCTTTTGAATTGGTATTAACATCTGCGTGCTTCCCTTGTGAGTTATATAATATGTGTAACATGTTCATTTTTATATCTGTGTGAGAGTTATGATTTTTACCTTTTTATTTAAACACCATTATCTATTTTGTATCTTACATGAAAGGTGGGTTTAGGTTCTTTTTTGCCAAACTTCCTAAAAGAATCCCTAAGTGTGAATGTTTTCTCATGTGTCTCTCCAGTTTTTTTAATTCTAAAATTTACATTGTATTTCATTTTTTAAATTTACATAGTCTTTGAAAACATTCATGAGTTGTATTGTGTCTATCCTGCTTTCCCAATTATAGTAAGTAAGCAGAGACTTGGTGCAAGCTTTATGTTCACTCCTTCCTAGAGTTCTTAGTACAAAGAGATTTTTCTGGTAGCCTCCTTTCAGCACTCATCAGGAAAGCAATTAAGTAACTGAGGGCAAGGATGAGAATTTTTTTTTATAGCTTTTTTTTTTTTTTTTTTTTTTTAATGGCAGGGATGAGAATTAAGTGAAGGAAGCAGAACAGTTCCTTTGGCAACCAAGTTAGGATGGGAATTGCCCACTTATAAAAGAGTTACATTTCACTTTTAGTTTAAATCCATTCCTTCCTAAGATGTGTAATGCTCTCTTCACTGCTGGGATAATTTCTAAGACTTGTTAGCTACTGGGACTGAAACCACATAGAAGTACTTGAAGATTTGCTTGTAAAGAAAGTTGAAGAACTATGAATAGTAATCAATCATCTGCTTTGCATTTCAAAGCAGTGATAAGATATGATAACACTTTGAAGAAGAACTTTCAAGTAAATTGCAGTATGTGAGGAGCATAGTTTACTAACACTTCAGACTCCAACAGCTCTTTCTCCCCTCTTTATTTCCCTCACTCTTTGAAATATTAAATATTAACTGCCCTTCTTATTCTCTCCAATTCTGGTGGATCCTGTCATCCTTGCTTCTTTTCATACGGCTCTTTCTCCTCTGTGGGGTAGCTGTTTTTCTCTCCCTTTCTGTTCTCTTCTCCCCTCTTTTTTTTCTCTCTTTCCCAACTCTCATTTTCACTTGCCTCTTTCCTTGCTTCTCACTCATATTAAGAATGGGGGAGTGGGGCACCTGGGTGGCTTGGTCGGTTAAGCGTCCGACTTCGGCTCAGGTCATGATCTCACAGTCTGTGAGTTCGAGCCCCGCGTCGGGCTCTGTGCTGACCGCTCAGAGCCTGGAGCCTGTTTCAGATTCTGTGTCTCCCTCTCTCTCTGCCCCTCCCCTGTTCATGCTCTGTCTCTCTCTGTCTCAAAAATAAATAAACGTTAAAAAAAAAAAAAAAAGAATGGGGGAGAAAAAGGGAATGGAGTGAAAGGCAACTGGTACACAATTATACATAACAAGGGTGTGATAATAAATTAATAATAATTTAGTGTATGATAATAACAATTATTTTGTAATAACTCTTGTGTTGGGTGGTAAATAGTACACCCGTCAGCACTTTTTTTACTTCACTGGTCCTTGTAAGAGAAGAGAAAATGCAATGTAAACATCCAGTGAGGAGGTAAATAAACTCTCATTGAGACAGACCAAAGGAACTCACGAGGCTACTTCTGACTGCCTCACAAGATAGACTTGGAGCAGGAGCAGTTTTTGAATTATGTATTTTTAATTTGTATATAGTCTCCATCACATTCTCATATACATGTTAAATACGCTTTAACATGTGAGTTGATTTACACAGCTCTTTAAAGATCAAGAGTTCTCAAAAGAAAATTTTTCACTGCCTCAGATTTAGACATGATACAGTGCATCAGCATTCTAGATTCTGCAGAAGTAAATAGTTTTTTATTTCTCCTAATGAAATGAAAAAGAAGGTAATAAAAGACTGTCTAGTTTAACGGTAGCTGTTCTTATGAAAGCCTCTGACATTTCACTTATTAAAATTTATGGCTAAAAAACTTAAGGCAACCAACTGCAGTTCATATAGTTCACACTGCTGATAGTAAAATAAAAACATAGATAAGGCCTGTCCTCTTAAAAACCATTATTATGTTAAAAGTAAAATGACCATAAATTTCAAACATCCTACTTCTGAACAAATGTTGTTAGATAAACCTGTTTGTACAATAATATGAGAAACAGAACATATCATCACATCAGAATTGTTCTTCAGTGATTGATATTTTATGCATAAGAAAGATCAGAATTTTGTTGTTGTTGTCACTTTCCACATTCCTATTTAAATGCTTGGTGAACTCAGTAGTTTGGGACCTGACAAATGGTATATTTCTCATTTTTCAATCTTTGGAATAACAATCAACAAATAATATTTTCATATTTTAAATATATTCACTAACGTAAAATATAATACATCTAGAAAAGTCTAAATCTAAGAAATTGGTTCCTAGGTTATTCCTAGTATAAATTCTATAATTTTATAATTACTACTTTCTATACATACTCCACGGAACAATTAGCCAGGGAATTTTAACTCTTTCAAAGCAATAAAATTAATATCTAAGAAATGCTTTGTATAGTTCTGTGGGAGTGTGTGTGTGTATGTGTGTGTGTGCATGTGTGTATGTATGTGTAGAAAGAAAGGTGCATAGATAGATCGATAGAAAAATTAGAAAAGTGGGGAAAAACATACTTTAATTAAATGCATAATCATGGATGCTGATCCATGTTACTGATGCTAAATGGTTTCCACTTTAATGAGCCATTTTAAATGAAATGGTTGCCTGCAATTAGACATCTGCAATCCAAGGAAAGCAAGCCAACTCTGTAGTGTGGCTGCCAGAATTACAGTGCATTCCTCAGCAGGACAATGAAGAGAAAGGATAATTGTAATTATAACATATACATCTTTGGTGTTCTGTGGTTGAAAGAGTGTGCGAAACAAGGCTTCTTAATATATTTAATTGCTGACTATTAATAAAGGGTTGTCAAAAAGAGTTGCTTTTAATGCATCCATATTCCATTAGCAGTATTACTACCCAATAGTCTCTAAGTACATATTTCAACATAGGAACCTGCATACAAAGAAATAATAATGGGCTCTCATATTTTGGGAACCTCAGCTATATGTTTGAGGTCACAAGAGATCGGACAGGTTATGACATTCCTAACTGAATACAAGTAAAATATCTCTTAAAATATTTGGATGAATACCAAGAGTTGTATTTGTCATATATAACTGTGTCAGGTAGGGCGACATATCTATCTTACTATTAGCAATATTGAGTGCTCACTGTATGTACTGTTATCCACATGTTATAAATGAAGGAACTCAGGCACAATTGGGGTAACTAATTCACCAAAGTCCACATAGCTACTCCCACCAGTGGTAGTCAGAACTTAAATCTAGGTCTGGCTTTCTTTAAAGCCTTATACTCTCAACCACTCTATTAATTAATTAACTTCATTTCATTTTCTTTTTTTAAAAAACAGCTCCTGGTGTCAAAGATATGGATTCAGATCTTGACTGTACCACATCATATGTGATTTGGGTAAGTTGTTTCATCTTCTAAACGTAAGTTTCTTCATGTATTAAATGGAAATACAAATACAATGGGGAGCTGTTTATGTAATTCAATGAAATAAGGGGCATATTTTATCTAGCTTATCGCGTGTACTCAATGGCCTGATCTATTATTATTAGCTGGTGACAGTTATCAGACTCATATCATTTGATTCTTATGCCTGCCATGGCTGTGATAAGTTAATCCAAATAATTTCAAATATCTTTGGCTTTCAGATTAGATGCTTTTTATTACCTCAACAGAATTCTTGAAATTATTTTTAAACCTAATTTTACTGCATTTGGGCAAGTACCATTTGGTAATGTATTCACAACCATCTGCACATTTTATCATTTCTGCTTTAGCTATTAATTTGTGTACAGTTCTTACCTCTAACCGCTCCCCCCCCACACACACACACTTCACGTACACATAGATAATTCTCAATTATCTATAGGCTATAACTTTGCTTTATATTTTTAAGCCTGCATCTCTAGAGGTATAGCCACAGGACCTTTATCCCCCTTATCATCTCATTTCACACTCTCATCTCCTCTCTGGTAGTGTGTATTTTGTATTCTTTGCACAGCTCAATGGGAAATGGACTGGGCCCTCATTATAGCACAGTCACAAGGAATAGCCTTTAAAACCAAGATTTCAAATAGCTTCACTTTCCTCCCAGGAAAAGTAGACATCAGCCAGACAAATCATTAAAAGATAAAGAATTAAAAGAGAGGGTGCAACAAGTGATGTGCCTATCGTGTGCTGGTCTGGTGAGCAAAACCAGGTGAGCTGTGGGAAGCGGGACCAGCCACAAAGGAGAGCCAGGCCAGGCCACCTGCATTGAATCTTCCCAGACTCACTTTCCTGATAAGGTTTTTATGCACTCCAAGAACATCAGACATATGAGTACTGGGTTTTATTCTTTAAGTACATTCTCATATCAAAGATCCTGTACTATTTTCTAATAGCTCTGCATCACTCAGGATAGCACTATTTTAAACATGAAATAATATTCATTTTTCTGATATTTCCCTCCAAAGGGTTGCCTGTTTCTGTGTATCAATATAAAAGCATGTAAATTAGAATTATTTGTTTTATATTGTTATATAAGGCATATTTGGGAGGAATTCATGTTTTCATTTGTTAAACATAGTTTAGTGCCTGATGTTTAATAAATACTTAAGTAATTGTATATACATAAATGAATTGATATATGCTGATATTTGACTACATACTGGATAGTATTTAATCTGAAAAAAATATAAAATGTAAGATACTGAAAACAAAGAACAAAATACAATTTAGGGAAAATATTATTATTTTTTTTTAAATTTTTTTTTCAACGTTTATTTATTTTTTTTGGGACAGAGAGAGACAGAGCATGAACGGGGGAGGGGCAGAGAGAGAGGGAGACACAGAATCGGAAACAGGCTCCAGGCTCTGAGCCATCAGCCCAGAGCCTGATGCGGGGCTCGAACTCACGGACCGCGAGATCGTGACCTGGCTGAAGTCGGACGCTTAACCAACTGCGCCACCCAGGCGCCCCATGGGAAAATATTATTAAAAATTAATATCTTGATACTTTTAAGCAGGTAGTAAGTTTCTGTCTAAAAGCAAGGTTGCAGGCAGACCAATAAACCTAACAAATGCAAAATCTAATATTTTGCTCTTCTGACTTGGTTTCTATGTTGTGGAAATGTTATGAAAATAAAATGATTAACAAGTAGAGGTTTTCATTTCAAAACACAAACTCAGTGTTTTTTGTCATCTATACTTTTTCAGTTTTTAAAATATGTAAAAGACTTACAATTCAACCAAAGAGAAGACAGTTGTGCACATAAAATGCTAAACATACATAGCACTCACATAATTTTATAGTCTCTTTATGTACATTTTTCAAACATGCAATCATTACTTTGTGTTTTTGACAATATGCTAGTTTGGATATATGATATAATTTCCACCAATATAAATTCCTATCTTCATTTGTGGGTACTGCAGTCCTCAATTAAACTGTCATAGATTTGGTTCCTATCAAAGCAAGTGATTATAAATGTTTATGCTCCTTGCTGTCACAGTTGATTCCTGCTTGTATGCAATCTGAATTAAAAGTTTATTGTAAAAACAGAACTAAAACCAATTCATGAGGATATTATGCATTCAGGTTTTCTTTAAGACTTTAAAAAATGCACCAGTTAGATTATTGATTTGTTTTAGTACCTTTCATTGGCTTCTAGAAAATCACTGCTATAATCTTCTGAATCAACACACACTATCTTTGCACTAGCAAGTCTTGATTTTCTATTAAACATAGAGGCTAACCAAGCATAACCACTTTTAATAAGGATTAGATCTTTTCTCTGGACACTGTTTGCATAAGAGGTTATCCAATACAGGAGGATAATTCTTCAAATCCTCCTATGAAGAGAAAATTACAATAATTATCTACGGCTTATCTTAGTGTTGTTATGTATATAAGTGCATTTTTCAATCTTTAGGAGGTTTTCAAAGTCTTGAAAAATCAAAGATATATTTAAAATTGAGTGGTTGACTTTAAGATTTAGATAGTTTCATTAATCAAATTCTCACAAAAGTATTGTCGCAAATATACCTCAGTAAAAACTGGTTATGTAATCATCATGTAATTTACATTAGGAAAACCAAAGGCAAATATCGTTTACTTTAAGAACACACAAAATAAAATTAAAAAAAAAATAAAATAAAATATCTATTGTCCACAGATGTACAAGGCAAATACAGATAAATTATCACTTCTCCTATTATAAGTCAATATGAGTTCAGATTCAGTGGAGGTGATTTAGAGAAAATATTTCAGAAATTACAATAGTGATGATTCAACCAGTCAAATGTTCTTCCTAATGGTTTCTTTTGGGAAATCTTGCTTTGGAAAAAGGTCAGACAAAAGGAAAGAAATCAGTAGCTGTATAAGTTCACTTTGAAGGACCACATATTTTGGGGATATGAGCAGTCATTTAATACATGAATAATTGTTATCTGTGAAAAGCCATAAGCTTGGATCACCATCTCAAAATAGCTACTAGATACACTGAATTCACAAAGTAGAGGTGAAAATAGCTTTTATGGAGGTTAATGCTGCAGGAGATAGAGCATGGAAGAGATACCAAAACATAAAGCGAATAAAAAAAAGGTAAGATGGAAAAGCCATGTCCAGATTGCAGGAGTCCCTCAACGAGATACCTACAGGATAAGGTAATGTCAGAATACAGAGAAGGGGAGAATTTCTCATCATTTCAGCCCCCAAATTTCCCACTTCCCTAAACTTTTATATTAATTGCCCATATCACTTATTGTGTCACTTAATTAGGTTTGTCTTAACCATTTAAAGTGTTTCTTCTTTCCCCAACAGGGTACCAATTTCTAAATATAGGAATTATGACTTGATCATCTTTTGTTAATGCCTTGTCACTTAGCCAAATGCTCCCATGCACATTTTATGTACCCAATAAATCCATTATGACTGCATGCCAGAATAAAAACTATACCTAAGACAAGAATAACCATATAATTTTTTTTAATTTTTATTCAAGCTGCAGTATTTTTGAGAATGGGAAGGAGGGCACATTATTAACTGGTATTCTATGACAACCAGGAATGTCCAGGGCATAACAGAATGTATATGACCGACCATCCAACCTAAGATAAATATGGCCACTGTATAACTTCATTGAAGGTTAATATAGAGCCAAGACAATGTAAATAGAATAGCTACTGACCTATCAGAAGGGTACATATGCTTTTAATTTTTTTTTTCTTTTAAAAGACACACCATCTCAATTTCAGTGGGAATGTGATCTTCCAATGGTAGGAAATTTTTCTCTACTAAATACCAACTCTAAACTTACTAAATATGGCAATGACTCTCTCACCACTAAATGATCCTAGAACTGCATTTAAGCTATTCCAGTTTTGTTTTCAGTAGTGACTGGCTCAGTCCTGGTATTTCTCAAAAGAATCAAAGACTTGTAAATGAATATGCAACAAACAGGTAATAATCTTCATGATTGCTAGAAGTTCCTTGCAAACATTTAAGCTTGAAACAATTAGTGGATTTAAAATGTTAACAGAAGGGCGCCTGGATGGCTCAGTCAGTTGAGCATCCAACTTTGGCGCAGGCCATGATCTCACAGCAACTCTCGTGAGTTCGAGCCCTGCATCGGGCTTTGTGCTGACAGCTCAGAGCCTGGAGTCTGCTTCATATTCTGTGTCTCTCTTTGCCCCTCCCTTGCTCATACTCTGTCTCTCTCTCAAAAATAAATAAACATTAAAAAAAATTAATGTTAATTTAACAGAAAATAATATACTCATTTCTATTTTTAAAAAGCAAAGGTTAAATTATAAGTTAAGTCATTAATGACCATGCCCTTAGAAAATTACAAATACATGATGCAGGTAATTGGAATATAATTCAGAAAAATCTTCTAGAAGTTAATTTATAGTATTAATTTTAATGTGAACATTCACTGATTATTTACTTTTTTTCCTGTTTTAACCAATTTTGCCTTCCCTCTTTTAATTTTACCCTTAGTATCTCTTCTCAAATCATACCAATTTTCTGTGGCATATTCATAGTTTTGTCTTTAACATTTTACGTCAAAGATTTACTTAAAATGTGACACATTCACTCAATATTCACACATACATGCAAAATTGGGCATAGTAATAATAATAATAATAATAATAATAATAAAGGAATAATATCAAAAGAGGAGAGAGAACATTAGAAAGTATTCAGTAGTGGTATAGACACATTTAGTAGCTCTATACAATGTAAAATGAGAAAATGACAGAAAGAAGAGTTAAAGGAGAGAGGCTTTATAACAATATATATTAAAAATTGTCTTTGGGAATATTGTCCATATAATATTTAATTCATCTAACTTCTCTACCTAGCTCTCTTATATTGCCCAACAGTGATAACAAATTTTGAATTTATATCTATTTCTTATTTATTATATAAGTATGTTGAGTTTCTTGTATATTTCATTGGATTTCACTTATTATTTATTCACTTAAATGGTTTGGTGTTTATATTCCTCAGCTATAAAAAGAAAGGATCACACCAGTTGATCACTAAGGTTTCATTCAACTCTAGGATTGTGATCCTATAATTACAGCTATTCAATGTGGTACAAAATGTATCTACAGTCACAGAGGCAAGCAGTTGCAAGATATTCCTGAGATAAATACATTCTCAAGATTCTAGTAATTGGTTTAGTCAAAAAATGTTGCTCGGCATTTTGCAACCTATTCTTATTTTTGAGGTTTCTAAGATAATTTTCTATCTTTGATGCTACAGTGGAAATTTTTGTCACTTTGCCGATATGACTCACAGTTGAGTTCTATTATGTCTAGAACAGAATGATAAACACTTTCTCTTATTTGTGTGTATGTGAAAATTTTACTTTTGTAGTTTATAGAGTTAGTTTCTGTAAAACAATAGATTTGTAAAGAAAAAGATAAATGTTGAACATGAGTCAATTCTTTTACAATCTTGGGTATCTTGTTATTCTTTGTATTTGAGGTAACACTACTGACAACACTCAAAGTAGTGCCTCCATTTGTTTGTTTTTAAGTGACTATGAATTTAAACTACTTATCCATTCTTTCTGTCTTACCTATATCCAGACATGGCCAAGTATACCTTTCTGTAGGATGTTTGGTATCGGGATGCAGTTTCTGAATATGTCTTTAAAATGGGCAAACTGTATGCATCCCTGAGTAAGAAGCCCTGATCCCTTAAGAGAAGAGCTTTCAGTAAAAACTCTTGCCACCCCCAAATTATTCTATACTGATCACATCTGAAATAACTAGCTCCAACATCTTGTCTGTTCTGTCCTATCAACGTTGGACTCAGACTTTCTTGGTCTTTCACTGTTGCAGCCATCCCACTTATCTCCTTGAATTAGGCATTAGCAGTTTCCCTTCTCTCCACCATTGCATAGCATTTCATTCCTTTGGTCCTCAACTTGCTCAACAACAACCAATTCCAAAAGTAGCTTTAGAGTTGGCATCCATTCCACCATGCATATCATCCATTTGGGCTATCTGGCTGAGAAGGTGAAGTCCTAAAAAAAATTGAACTAAAAAAATGGAGTTTGAATCATTGGACTTGTACTCATTAACATCACATGTAAATTCTAGTGGTATGAGTTATTATCAGATTAAGTCACTTTATACGTGAAACAATTTCACCAGTAATAAAAATGGTGAAAGATAAATAAATATAAGGACAACAGATTACGTAGAGTTAAATACATAGATTATACTTGGATTTGAAAGTAAAAAGAAAGAATAAACAGCGAGAATTAGTACATTTTGAATGCACCATTATAAAGTTGAATCACGGAAATTATTTTTTTTTTAAGTTTATTTATTTATTTTGAGAGAGAGAGAGGGGCAGAGAGAGGGCGCTTGAGCGGGAGAGGGGCAGAAAAAGGGGGAAAGAGAGAAGGTTCCACTCTATCAGTGTAGAGTCTGATGCAGCTCAAACTCAGGAATGTCAGATCATGACCTGAGTTGAAATCAAGAGTGGGAGGCTAAACTGACTGAGCCACCCAGGCGCCCCACAAAAGTTATTTTTAAAATGGACTATTAGAAAGATTTACTAGATACAGGTTCTAGTCTAGTTCTTCCACAACCAGTAAAATCTTGAGATAATCACTAGTTTCCTCATACTAATTTTTTTTTGTTTTTTGTTTTTTTTGTTTAAAAGAGGAATACTAATAATGACTGCATATTTTTCAGAAATATCTAAGATGTGGATGTAAATAATGATAGCAACTACATCACTGCCATATTTGATTCTCATCACTGGTGCTTTGAAAAAAAGTAGAAACATTACTGCCCCTCCTATTAGTATACAAAGTTATGGATGGATTAAAATAGTACTCTTAGAGTTTATACAGATTAAATTTTTGTGAAGCTATAAGTCCGAAGAGATGAGTGAAAATATTGAATTCTTTGAGAAGCATGCAACATAATATTAGAATTTTGAAACAATTTCTTTAAAGCTACTGCAATAGATGATATATGTGTGTTGTATATTTGACAATATATGTGTTTCATATAAAAATATCAGAATTCCATAGTGGGTTACAAAAAGTTAAAACCATGAAATGAAAATAATGGAAAGACCAGAGCATAGAGATATAATTTAAAAAGAATATGGTAAAGAAAATTAAAATGTAGAATAACACTGAATAAAAGAGAAGATAATATGCAAAAACTTAACAAATATTAACAATTTACTATCATGTAAGTCATCGCTGTAAAATCTTCCTTTTAAAATAGAAAAAAGGGACATTCACAATTTCTGACAACAAAAAAAATGAAACAATCAATAAACAAAATCGTCCTGAGTACCTATAAATTAAAAAAAGCTACCTGATTTAAGGAATGGCAACATTATTAAAAATTTCTCAGCCCAGGGCGCCTGGGTGGCTCAGTCGGTTGGGCGTCTTGACTTCGGCTCAGGTCATGATCTCATGGTTTGTGAGTTTGAGCCCCGCATTGGGCTCTGTGCTGACAGCTCAGAGCCTGGAGCCTGCTTCGGATTCTGTATCTCCCCCTCTCTCTGCCCCTCCCCTGCTCATGCTCTGTCTCTCATGCTCTCTCTAATAATGAATAAACGTTAAAAAAATAAAAATAAAAAATAAATAAATCTCAGCCTGATAAACAATTGGACCCTCCTTATCCAAATAGTTAAGTGCAACCATTCAATTTGGCCAGGAAATTGAGAAATCACATGATAGCTTATGATCAGTTTCCTATGTCCTGGCATGAGTAGTATCTTTACAGTGAAGGAAACTAGAGATGAAAATAATTCATTTCTGATATAAGAAATGTAAATGCTACGATTCTGGACCTAATGGTTTTGTACTGTAATCTGAAAATAATTCTTTTTAAAATTTTTTTACAGTTTTATTGAGATGTAATTGACATTCAGCACTGTACGAGTTTATAAAAATAATTCTTAATATAACGATTTCATCCAGCAACAGGATGAAAGTACAGTTTTGCATTTTAATTGTTATTATTTTAGCAATATGTAAATAAAATGAACTCAAGTCAACTTTTATTCTTTTCTTTTTGTTTTCCAGGCTTTTTTACATTTGTTTTACTACAAGGTTATTTCAAGACTGACATTTCCATATCTAAGCAAATCTTAGATGACTGAATCATTGCTTGTCTGATTATTTTCAGAAGTACATAAAACTAAAAGTCCTGGGCCACCTGGGTGGCTCAGTTGGTGAAGCACCCAACTCTTGATTTCAACTCAGGTCATGATCTCACGTTCATGAGTTCAAGTGACTCATCGGACTCTGCTCTGACAACACAAAACCTGCTTGGGATTCTCTGCCTTCCCTGGCTTCCTGCCCCTCCCCCACTCGTGGCCACTGTCCTTCTCTCCCAAAATAAATAAATAAACATTAAAAAAAAAAAAAAAGAAGAGACATGTTAATTGTTATGGTTAAACAAATGAACTAATAATACACTCAGGTATATTCAACATACTTACAATGAGAATATAGAACATATAGAACATAAGAAAGAAAAGTAATTAGTGCAAAAATAGTAAAAATTCATTAATACACAAATGGCAGTCTGAGTTAACAAAACACAAACTCTTTGAGGGTATTGGGCTGAGATTCTCATAATTACATTATTATGGGAATACATATATATGTCTATATTGGGAATACATTCAAGATACGGTACCCTTTTCTGAAATTCTGCTATGGCTCCATAGAGGATGAATGACCCAGGTGGGGTGGGGGCGTTGAAAGGAAAGAAAAAGAAATCATTCTGAGCTAAAGTTCATGTTCAATAAAAATAGAACCAAAACATCTTTCTTAAAATGAATAATTGAATTAATTGCATTTATCTTTAATGCAAAATTACTGTTCTTCCTTCCTCTTTCTTTCTGAAAATGTATAAGCTCAAAAATACCATAACAACTTGTGCTTCTTTGTGTAATGAAAATAGAGAGCAATGCCATCATCACAGTGGCTCTAGGAGGAGAGTCAATGGGCTATTAAATGGGAAATCATCTGTTTTCAGATTTTGCTTTACCACCATTACATTCCTCCAGTGAGCTGTTATCTGGTAAAGGGGGCCTTAATTGCCTCCTATGCTGGCAGAAAACCTCCATGCATTTATTACAGTTTTTCATATCGTAATGTGAAATCACCTCCACACAAAAATTCCAACTAAAATATATGCTTTCCCAGCAAAGCACAGCCTTTAGTACATCTAACTATCCACTGAACTCCAAAGACTTAATGTGATTCTATCCCAGCCTATGGAAGGCTCATTTTATAATCTGTGCCTATTTGATGGTTCACACAATTACTTATTTAATTTCTCCCTTTTTTCTTTCTCTGATTGGGTGTTAGTCCCTTGTTGTAAGACATGCACAGACATACACATAAGTAAATGATATAAAATTAAATATTACCACTGGGTCATGTGTATGTTTGGATAGCAGTGAAAGGATATTTTGTTAACAACTCCTCTGCTCTAGCTGTTGTATAGTTAATGGTGAGATAAAATGAAAGCAAAACAGCAACCGATGGGCCTGGTGAGAATGTGCCTGATACTTTCCCCCAAACAGCTGCTATTTGATTCAGAAGATCTGCCATGCAACAAATTAAAAACACTTAAGACAACAATGTAGTCACGAAAAGAAAGTGCTTGCAGTATGTTCCATGTTTCAGAACATATATTTATATGGCTTCTTTAAAATATATTAAAATAAAAACATTTCACATATATTGTTCTTGGGAACAGTGAGAAAATGAGGGAGAGGGAATGGAAACATTGAGAGAAATATATGCATTACAGAGAATTAGGTTTATATTTTGCATGCTTAATAATTGTAGAAATTTTCATCAATTTATATTTTCTTCAGAGATAGGACTAAGCTATTGGACAAGTTCTATAATATAGTGATGACTTTATTCAGAGCATGAAGACAGAATGTTATATTTGAAAACACTCTCTTGGTTGAGGATCACATTTTGATTTGGTATCCAATCTTCATTTCTAAGAGGCACTACAACAGGATAAGCTAAACTAACCCAAACCCTCTGGGTCTTAGTGCCTTTACCTAAAAGCAAAAGTGATCAATTAGATAATCTCAAAGGCCCCCTTCCTATTACAAAAGAGTAGAGTCCCCTCTAGGTTGGCAGCATCATTGCACAAGGATTTTTCACAAGACACTAAGAAATTCATATCCTAAATATGGGAGGAATGGCCATAGTTGGGGATATAAAATTCATAATCTTTTATTCTTCTTTCTAAAAATCTCATATCAGAGAGATAATTTGCAGTACTTGTGTATTTTCAATTGTTCTTGAAATATCAGTATTCAGTAATAGTAAAAAGACATTTTTACATCCAGATTAAGACCTGAATATCTGACCTTTTTTCTCTGATGTGTGATATTTCTCACTATTATCCAGAAAAATGTTTATAATAAAATGGTTCTTCTAATTCCTATCATAATCGTGCATCTGACACTCAATTGTTTCCTAGTTGTTTTGTGGTGTATTCTTCCTCCCTCAATATAATTTCCTAGCAAATAGCAAACACAGTTTCTCTTCATTTGTCTTAAAGGGCACCTAAAATAAGATAAGTGAATTTGCCAATAGCAAAACTGAGCCTTGTTAGGGTACTCAATTAATATCAGTGTGCAGTTTTTATTCTATTTTAATAAATAAAATATATAAAAAATGTGAATAAAAAATTTGGGTGTATAGACAAGATAGCAATACCTAGTAAAACAACATTGGTAGGAGGGTAAATAATATTTTATTAATAAACATATTTCCATTATTAAGAAGAATGGCTAATATAATTTAACATGACATTATATGATTTATAGAAACCAGCTATTTGTGTATTTTGGCAGCACAGTTTAACAAAGACAAAATAAAGGCTTTCCCCCAAATACATACAACATTTTGCTAAATTCACAAATAAATTTTGGAGGATTATTATGGATTCAGGATATTATTGTGAATATCAATTGCTTTAGTTTCAATACTAAATTTAAATTGGTACAATTAATTCATATACTTATATATTCATTACATTTATGCTGAGGTTCTCTTCAGTATCAAGCATAGAAAATAACATTCAGGCAACTGCCTCAGTTCCATCATAAAGAAAATACACACACACACACACACACACACACACACACACACACACACACACTCCTTGAGCCTAATCCTACTAAATATATATAAGGAAAGAATTTTATCCCATTAATTCTGCTAAAAACAAGATGATAGGTCCCAAATGGAGTTGCTTATGCTAAGCACCACCCCACCAAACTGAGACTTAAATTTTGGTTCTTCCAGAAATGGTATCTTAAACCAGTTGGTCAGGAATCACTTGATCAGCACTAGTTTGGTAATCACCCTCAGAGACAACATCATCTTGTTTCAAGATTACTTTACTTGAAACAAACAATCCATTTTCTTCTGCCTAGTATAATTTCCTCGTTCTCACTCCCTTCTGCTTACAAAAGTCTTCTATTTTAAACAGCTCCTTGGGGGTCCTTTCTATCTGCTAGATTGGATAATGTCCAACCAATCTGAATCGATTTTTGCCCCAATGAACTCTTAAAATTTTTTAAATATGCCTCCAGTTTATCTTTTAACAATTCTCAGTGCAACAGGTGACTTTTTTCCTAAGGAAACTTCTTGTAACATATTTCAAGGAGTCATTTTCTTCCTGATTAAAAACATGTCCTATAAGTTCTAAATCCTTAATGAATTTAGTAATTTAAGTTTGAATATATCCATTTTAAATGAATAATATGTCAATGTGAACACTCAAAAGTATGAAAGAAAACAAGAACTTTCTGACTATTAAAGTTTTACTTTATTTAAAATATGTGCTACCATTAAGGAAAGAATGTAAGATGAAAAGTGGTTTACTTCCCCCTGAAGGTTTGTCAGCCATTACACTTAAATTTTCTCATCTTATCCCACAGCCTTGCTTTTTTTCTCTGCTTTCAGAACAAATCCAAACACTTCCCATTCTTCTTTCAAAAATCTATTTCCTCCACAAAGCTACTTAATTAGATGGAAGTAAAGTGCTAATTTGCTAAGGGGAAAAGATCATTTGCATATCAATTTACACACTTTTCTCCAAGTATTTATAATTAGAGAGCAATCAACAAGCTTTTGAAGGCTGATAGAAAGGGGAAAATGATTCCTGTGGAGATTAAGGAGGCAAGAAAGTATGGAGAGGAAGGGGCACAGGAGACAGAACCAGACGTCCTCAAATTGAACAATAAATTTAACCTTTTGGGATCGCAATTTTTTAGCTATAAAATGGGCACAAATATGTCTGTTTTATTTTATTTTTTTTCAACGTTTATTTATTTATTTATTTATTTTTGGGACAGAGAGAGACAGAGCATGAACGGGGGAGGGGCAGAGAGAGAGGGAGACACAGAATCGGAAACAGGCTCCAGGCTCTGAGCCATCAGCCCAGAGCCCGACGCGGGGCTCGAACTCACGGACCGCGAGATCGCGACCTGGCTGAAGTCGGACGCTCAACCGACTGCGCCACCCAGGCGCCCCTGTTTTATTTTTTTGAGTTTATTTATTTATTGAGAGACAGGAAGGGGCAGAGAGAGAGGGAGAAAAAGAATCCCAAGCAGACTCCATGTAGGCAGTGCAGAGCCCCAGTTGGGGCTAGATCTTAGGGTGAGATCATGACCTGAACTGAAATCAAGGGACAGCTGTTTAACCTACTGAGCCCGCCACGCACCCCTAATTATGCCTATTTTAAATGTTTCATAGGCTGTGAGAATTAAGTTCAGTATGCACAAGGGCCCAGTACAAAAGGATTGTCTATTGGTTCTCAGTTGAGTCAATAAGAAGCCATTATTTAACCCCTTTTATTAGAATTTCTCTGCAAAGAGGAAATAATGTATCTACCTCGGGCAGTAGGATATTTAAATAAGACAAAATACTTAAAATATCTGTAACGTAATAAGTCAATGAATAAGTTTATAATTACTATTTTAGTAATATAAAATAGTTTTATATTTTATTGTATCTTAATGATTTTTCTAATCAATCATAGCATCAGAACTTCTAGAGCCTTCCCTGGCTATTGCCGTCCTCCATTATGTATACCTTTCCTTTTCTTTAGATCCTGCCTCTGCAGAAGGGAAATGCCTAATTGAACCCAACTGTATTTTTTGCCACTGCTCCCCAGTTACCCCTTTTTTGTGTCCCTTTTCTCCTCTCTACTATTAATTATTAAGTAAACACCATTCAGATATGAAAAAAATATTATCTAAAAAAACATTAGAAATTATCTGGGCAAATAATTTTTAAACTGTATTCATGAAGCCTTAGGTTTATCCATAGATATTCAAGAGCTGACACAGGAAAGACAAAATAGACAGAAAATTGGAGAAGAGGAGGGAGAGGGGGCAGGGGAGGAAGAGCTACAGAATGAGAGACTGTGAGTAGGAAGATTTGGCTTTCAAGATTTCTTCCAGGATTTCCAATAGAGACAATCAATTTTTGTCTCTTAAGTAACACAATTTTCTGAAAACACATACCACTTATTTAGGTCAAATATTGTTCTATATTTGAGAAACATGGGGAAAAATATGACTTGTTTAGGAACATAAAGCAGGTTTATGAACTGAACTGATATTAAAACCAAGTTCAAGCACTCCCTCACAATGGTTCTTCCACATTTGTTACAGAATCTCACGTTTCTTTTCAGCCCTCCTCCTTCTCCCTTCCGCCTCCACTTGCAAGCATGCTAGTTTGGCAGCTACGTTAGAAACAATTCTTTTTCATACAGGGGTTAATGACGATCACTTAAAAAAAATTCTACGAAACTTAAACACATATGGGAAGTTTGGGGATTATATTTTACTCTTGGTATAATTAAAGATGTTGATTTGATGTTTAAAATCCTAGATGCAAACCAGAGTAAATTATTTGCGGTTCCTAAATATTCTGCACTGTTGTATATTTCCACGACTTTGGAGAATTTGTTTTCTCCTACTAAAATGCTCCCCGTTAGCCTTGCCTTTTCCCTTGTCTACCAGCAAACTCATCATCCATATCTCAGTTCAGCCTCACATGCTCTGCAAGGGCTTCCTTCAGACCAGACCACATTCTCTAGACTGCCTCTCCTTATTACATGCTCAATTTCCTTTTTTTAAAAAATTTTTTAACGTTTATTTATTTTTGAGACAGAGAGACAGAGCATGAACGGGGGAGGGGCAGGGAAAGAGGGAGACACAGAATCTGAAACAGGCTCCAGTCTCTGAGCTGTCAGCACAGAGCCTGACGCAGGGCTTGAACTCACAAACCGTGAGATCATGACCTGAGCAGAAGTCAGATGCTTAACGGACTGACTAACCCAGGCTCCCCCACATGCTCAATTTCCATAAGCACTTGGCATCCTGAATGACATTTATTTGTTTACAGGTCTGTTTACTCACCAGTCTCTGACACTTGTATACACACTACATTGTTCCATCTTCATTTAATCTATGCTTACCAGAGAATCCAGCAAATGGCAGATTTTCAATGATCTTTTAAAATTTTTTTAAATGTTTATTTATTTTTGAGAGAGAGAAAGAGAGAGAGAAAGAGAGAGAGAGAGAGAGAGAACATGAGTGGGGAAAGGGCAGAGAGAGAGGGAGACACAGAATCCGTAGCAGGTTCCAGGCTCTGAGCTGTCAGCACAGAACCTGACACAGGGCTCGAACTCATGAACCATGAGATCATTACCTGAGCCAAAGTCGGATGCTTAACTGACTGAGCCACCTAGGCACCCCGATGACATTTTGAAGTTGAACAGAAAATGAAAACAAAACTTAGAATCTTAATGACAATTCCTAAATTTCAGTTATAATATCTCAGGAAAAGCCCATATTTGTGGTATTTTTATCTGAACTCATTTTATACTATTCATTTCCTAACCCTGAGAGTGAATTTAAACAGTTTTTTTTAAATACAATAATATAATAGTAGAGTAAATACTGAAACAATTCAAAGTATGTTCTTAATATTAGAGTCACACAGTTTGTACATTTTTATATTAATGTATTTCTTTACATTTTAATTGTTTTTTAGACTTGAGCATTACTTCCAGTTACCTCAGTGTGTTTAATATTATAATAATTTGCTTGTTTCATATCATAGTCCATTTTAAAATCAACTCTTCTGGTTTGGAATTCAAAATGACAATCGTTTTTAAGAGTTTTAAGTGGAGAGGTAACCACATTAGAGATAAAAAGAAATAAAATGGCAACAAAACATTGGACTTGTGACAGAGTAAAAGGAATTAAGAAGTGTTAAAAGTGAAATTAGACGTTATATATGATAAAATTTAAACATGAGACCAGATACTATATCAAAAACAAATGAGCATGTGTGTGTGATCATCTCTAAAGTGAATCTCCAAGGGGAAAAACCCAATGGATAATTCAAGAGATAACATTAACATTTTAAAAGTCCATGTCAAAATAGAAATTTAAAAAAATTTCTCTAGAATATAGTATTAAAGCCATATTTTAATTTTTATTGAATTATTTTTTTTAATTTTTGTTGAATTATTAATTGAACAGTTCTTAGAGAAAGTGACATGGAGTAAGATACAACAATTTATTAAAAGCATGGGAGTCAAGCCATCACAAAACATGTTTATTTCTGGTTACTAACCATCAGACAGACCATGAAAGTCTTCTGGAAAGTGTTTCCAATAGTTACTGTAAAAATTTATTTGTTAATTGATTTAAATTTCATTTTTGCATGTATGAGTAAAATTTTGATTTTGGACATATGATCATTTGGGTTCTCCTCATACTAAAAGAAAACCTTCCAACAGATAAGAGAAATACCTTCTATAAATAGATAATACTAAAGTGCTTGATCAGCTCAGGGAGAGCATCCCAGCAACCCACCTCCATTCTGCATGACCTCTTGTGAATAACAAAAGAATATACTACTCTAAAATGCATTACATACTTCTTTGTGTTTCAGTGTAAGAAAGAGGGTAATTTATTTCACTACAAATAAAACTTATTTTGAAAGCAATAAACTTCATCTGACAGATTAAATAAGAAAGGGTTTCTAATTTTAACTTAAGCTTGATTTAAGGATTGCCTTCTTTCCTTTGTATTATATTAAGTTAAAATTAAGGTTTTAGGACACTAAACGTATCCGTTTTCACTTTTTAGAGAATAGAGGACAAGAAGACAAAGGGCAGTGATGTTGCTCTCTTGGCTTCGAGATGGACAGATATTTCAAAAGACAAGGATTAGAAAGTTTAAGTTTCTTTGTCACAAACATAGCCATAAGTTTGCTTATTTCTAATCACAGTCATTAGAAAAAAGTTATCTAAAGGTCTTCATTGATTAAAGAGATTAAACACTAGTACATAAGCTAGCAAGAAATACTTGCTCCCCATGCAGACTTCCACTGAGGTATTTATTTTTGTTAAGTAGAACTCATATTATGACATTATTCATTTATACACAAAGTATCTAATTGACTTGGCTCTCCACTAACCCAATTACCTGAAGGACAGCTCAGCATTCTGAATTTTCAGGAAAGTAATAGCACCATTTAATAAGCCCTTAAGGAAACAGCATTCACATGAATTATAAAATTTAGACAGGAAAAAGTCAGGAGATTGTTTTTTGTTTTTTCATGTATACAAATCAGTATTGATGACAGACATCATGGCTCTAAGTAGAATACTGGTATAATTTTTATTTTTAAAATGAAGAGTCTCACAACCTCAAAGATACTCGGCCTTTCTTTAGTCATAGTTTTCTTTTTTTTTTCTGACAGCCTTCCCTCCTACACTTAAAAAGAAGACTGCATTCATGCTTTCCTTTTTATTTTTTTGTGTGACAAGTTTCCATTGTAAAATAAAAATTGGAGGTTTTTTTTTTCCTGATGTTTATAAAACATCTTGGAAGTGTATTTTAGCTTATATACATGACCTAATATTACTATAGAGAGAGGCCTAGTCTTTTCAAGACCTCTATTTTTATTGAGGAAGCATATAAAATATCTGAGGAAAAGAGCTCCGATTATATAAGTATGTAATTATTGTGTCTGTTGTGTGAATTTTAAAACAGACATGAGCCCTGAACCTAAAATCCAATTGGAAACTATAAGTGAAGTCTAAACAATGTGTTCTTGAGCATTGTGGTTGGAGCAGGAATTTATTTACTGGTCAGTTAATGACATTGAATGCATGTGAGAATACTGTGTCCCTCAATGGTGATAAAGGTGAAAATTCAGCTCTGATACTTTATCGCTCACAAATACTTTGTCACCTGAATGAAGCATTTAGATAGTTTTAAATCTTTACTAGTAACAAAATATTAATGCCTAGTTAGCAGAAAACAAAATACTTATTGAATAGCTCACTCTTGGGAATCTGGCTTTCTCATCCTCAGACAGATACAGAGAAAGCCTAATGGATATTTGACATTTTATTACAAAATTAGTATTTTTACTGTACTCCAACTTAGTAAGTAGTGTACATCCATTATTATAAGAAAAAAATAAGAAAGTATATAGTGATGTTCTAAATCATTGCTTCTCCAACTTTAACAGGCATACAACTCACTGGGGATCTTGTTAGGAGGCAGATTCTGATTCAGTAGGTCTGAATGGAGTCTGAGATTCTGTATTTCTGTGTCTGTTCATACTGATGCTGCTGTTCAGTGGACCACATATAGAATAAAAAGGTTCTAAATGATAGCAGTCAATATAATCCTGTGGTCCAAACAAAAGAACTTTAAAGTGTTGAGAAGCTAAATATAATTTTTTCTATGATTGACTGCATTCAATTTTAATTATGTTTCTAATCATGATTGAAAATTCTAATTTCAGCTTGGCTGCAAATTTACTCAGTCATTTAGAGTGATTAATTTGACCTATCCAGGGGATAATTTATAGTTCATATTTTAGCAGTTTAAGGAAATTTGGAAAGCAAAATAAATACAATTTTAGCATCAAATTGCAGTAGAAATATTGATAGAAACAACTACTGTAAGATGCTTTTCTAAATGTCAAGTGTAATGCCATAGTCTAGCATTTTTGAGAAAAAAGTCCTGCTTGCTAGCTTTTACCATGTAATATTTTGGCCAATTGTTGCTGATCCGTGTGCCCAGAATACATGAAAATGCCACTAGATGTTTTTAGTTATGATACTTTGAGGTCAGATCTTACATTGGAATTCTCTACTGATTGTAATTTATCTAGCATAACACACTTCCTCTTTTGATCTTACATGTAAGTCAATACTGTCCTTTGACACTCAAATTCTTATCACAGCATTAAAGAAATTTTATCTTGATGCTTTGCTTCAGAGCGTTTAGATATAAGTCACTGGCTTCCCAAGGAAGTAATGAAAAGGCTTTTTAAATTCAATTGTCTCTTTTAATGCAAATTACTGCATCATGTAGGTTATTAATAGTTAATATTACTACCACATATTTAGAAAGAACATGTCTAAGCATATGGTCATGAATATTACCCTCCAGATTTTATATTAAAATTACACTTTTTGTGTCTCAAATTATGGAACCAAATTTAGGACACAGATGGACAAAATGTAAGCTCAGGATGATTTTAAAATATTCTTTGTGGGGTTTTTAAAATATATTTGGCAATGTATTTACTACATAGTCAGCGAATTTCATCATGACACTGAATTTATCTTGAAGAATGTTTTAAGTTTTTCTAATTTTAGTCATAAACATTCACAGTTTATCTGCTAAAATTCAGCAGCCAATTAAGTTGCCAGTGTAAAAAATAACAAATGTTAACTGGGATAGACAGGTGTAATCATAAAAGCCAACTTAGAAAAGGTTGGACACTCCTTTTGCACGGTCTCAGTGCTTCCTACTGCTCCAGAGAATCCTTTCAGATATAATACACCTAAAGGGGTAGGTAGATATCTGAAGGTGTCCACACAGCCACACACCAAGGTTCCATCTAGTGAACAGAAACTTGAAGATTACTAAAACCCCAAGTGGGTGGCAAAGTTGAGCAAGATAGAGACAGTCTAATTAAAACAAGATAGTTCTTTGCAACAATTATTCTAAGGTTAAGATATAAGATATGAATCAAATACACTTGTTTAAATTATACTTTCCCTTTCTATTTCAATTTGCCTAATCTCTCCCACAGAAAATAAAATAATGTTTTCACCCTGGTTCAAGAACTTTCCTCTCCTGGATAGGCATTTTTAAAACATAGTGTAAGTATTCATTTTCCTCAACAATCAGTATTTATAGAGCACTTAGTGAGCACTGTGGTAAATACTTTACATGTTTACACTCATTGTTTTCATATAATTATTTTAAGAAACCTATAAAGTAAATGTTATGATATCTATTTTTCAGGTGATGAAACTGAAGTTCATTCATTTATTCATTTGGTAAATGAGTCTGTTCTAGAGGCAGGAGCTGTAGTGATAACCATGCCAGGCAAGGTCTCTGCTTTTGTGGATCTTACATTGGAAGAAGAGTCATTAGACAGTTGATGCATAAATAGAAATAAAGACTGTGAGGATATTAAAGCAGGTGACAGCACAGTGACGGGGGGGGGGGGAGAGTGTGTCTGCAATAAATTACATGGACATTCCATGACATTCACTTCCCTTAGGAAGTGGGATACCCAAGATGAACGCTGAACACAAGAGGGGGCCCACCAAAATAGATGTAGAGGCAAAACAGTAGTAGTTCTCGAATATTTCATCACCATAAATCATCTCCTGAGAGAAGAAATATTCTCCTGAAATATTCTGAGCTGAACGCCAGACACTGATAATTTACTTATATAACAAAAAGGGAGAAATAACATAAAGAAAGCAGCAAGATTCCTAAAATATATAAATTATTGGTTTACCAATGTTTCATTTTGCTTTGTAGGTTAGGGAAATAGATATAGAAAATCTTAATGATCGTCATTGGTAATTGTTAATTGGTAATTGGTAGAGTCTTGGTAATTGTTAGTCATAAGTACCATATAATCAGGGACTTTTTAAATTATCTTCCCCATTCACAACTAACCTGAGCGCTCACTCTCACAAACACAGCTGAAGTGTATCTACATCTGTGATGGCTCTGACTCATTTCTTTTCTTCCTGGCTTAACATTAGGAAGAGAAGGTGAAGTGTCATGACAACTGCTTTGAAGGATCAACTCAGCTGTCAAATTACCCATCAATTTTCAAGCAGTGTACAGAGTGAGCCCTAGTTGAAAAAAATGTGTATCAAAGCAGATTTATACCTTATAGTTTTCCACATATCAACTATGCAAAGATAATTTATCAAGATTATTAGTTACCAGTTTGTCTCCCTTGGAACACATAGACCTCAGGTTTACAATGAGCCCACGTGGGAAGTAAGGAATCCCTAGGATTAGGAAACTGAGTGAGCCACAGCAGGGACCATGAAAACCCTCCACGACAGTACTTTTTGCCGGAGCCAGCCACAATCAAACAATTTTTTTTTATTTATCAAAGTTTTAATTTTGTTTCTAATATGTAAATTAAATATAACTCAAAGGTTTCTAAAAAAAAAGAAATAATTTAGGTCACAAAATCTAATCACTTGATTCAAACTAAGACACTACATATGAAATTATTTTACATATGTTTAGCAGTAGGCATTTCGAAAACAAGTGCATAAATGTGGCCTCATTTGATCCTCACAGTCACTTTTTGTGATATAACTTTATAAGCCCATCTAATTGATGAGAAAACAGAGGTTCAAGTCACCTCTCCAAAGACACATACATAGCAAGTAAGCAGCGACGCCAGGACTAGGATGCAGGTCTGCATGTGACTACAAAAACCCTGCTCTCCCTTTCACCATTTCTGCCTCTCACACTCTACAACTAGCTTGTCATCCCCGGAGATGACATTTTAAATGCTTTCTATTTGAAAAGACTTCACAACGAGGATTCATGGGTGGGCTCTTCTTTTACTTAAAACATAGTAAATGTCATCCCAATCAAATCAATGTAAGACCAACTATCTCGGACAGTGGCATTGATGAATGTTTTGTGCGAATTGTTGCCTCTCATGAAACAATCCCCAGAGGCTAAGGGAAAACCCAGATCATCTCTGCACTGATACTGTCAAGAAGCTCTTTCCCATCCAGGACCAACTCTTGCTTATTTCAGCAGCATGGACAAACCACCTATGAAAGCAAGGCTGAACATTAATGGCAAGAATTCTCTGCCTTCTGTCCCATAGAAATAGCAGATGATTCTCTGCCATCCTAGGTCTGTGCCAAAACCTGAAGCTAAGAGATAAGAGGCTAGCCAGAAATCACAAACCTAAGGTTTTAAACCCACAATCCAGTTACCGCTTGAGCCATCAGCTTAAATACTTAGACCTTGTGAAGCCCAGTTATTCAGCTGGGAGGATGACACCTGAGCTAAGCTACCTATTTACTTAATGGAAATTTCCTTTCTTCAATTTTAGAACATTTTTCTATACTGCTTGGAGAACACTTGCTTAAATCCTTTTATAAAACAAAGTAAAAAATGGATAGGTAGGTCTGCTTAAGAGGTGAGTGAATGAAATTTAACCATCCAACAAAGAAAGAACACCTGACTTGCTTGTCCCATGTATCAGCATTACCTAGGACAATGCCTGACATGTGATCAACACTATAATCTATTATTGAGTTTTAAGCTATATTACTATACAATGATAATTTTAAAATAACCTTAATAAATTATCATCTATAAATACTGAAAAATGCAATGATCTTTGAAATTAATTTTGTGAATTAAAGACTTTGTAATCAAGTACTAAATTATGATTCATTAATTAATAAGGTAAGTTGAGCACCCTTCAGAGCTCACTGAGTGGGAACTCCTATTCACTCCCTGCTGTAGAGTATTAGTTTCAGTGGAAGTACACTATTACAATTTTTAAAAAATACATAATGCACATGTAGGTTATATGACTATTCTTAATTAACTCCATTATTAAATCTATGTGATTGTTTCCTGACTATAGGTTTTTCCATGCTTACTTCCAAGCTTTTTTCCCTGTTTTATTGAACACTGCTATGCATTCTTCATTGAACTATAATAACTCTCTTGCAATTTTGAATTAGCTTCTTAATAGTATTATGTGTCAAATGAAAACTGATTTGCTGTTTTTTGTTATTTTTATTTATTTAAAGTTTATTTAAGTTTGTTTCTTTGTTTGTTTGTTTGTTTGTTTAGAGTACATGAGCAGGGAAGGGGCAGAGAGAGAGAGAAAGAGAGAGAGAGAATCCCAAGCAGCCCCATGCTGTCAGTGCAGAGCCCGTTGCAGGGCTCAATCTCCTGAACCATGAGATCATGACCTGAATCAAAATCAAGAGTCAGTCACTTAACCAACTGAGCCCACTCAGGCACCCCATTTTTTTGTTGTTTTTAATCCAGAACCCATGATGCAACCATACAGTCCCTCTTCTTTCTTTCACCTGATATCACTTATAGCACCTGGTAAGTTAAGGGTGAACATTATAAACCAAGGAAACTAAGAAAGAAAAATCTATATCCCCTTGATAATAACTCTACTACAAGGCCCAAAATTTGTATGTGTGATGGCCATGGAGAAGCCCTGTCATTGAATCTTCCTTCAAGGCAAACAGCTACAGAGGATTTAACTGATTAATAGCCTCCAGCTTCTGTAACTTCATTACACCACCGTGTTCACCAGACCATACTTCTGTCAGGCTGGCCTAGGCAGTGGCAGCTTGGTAGGCTTGCCAGAACAAGGTCAGTTCCCCCAAGACAAAATTTCTTTCATGGGAAGCTCTGGCTTAAGGAATCATAGCTAAGAATTTCTGCAGTGCAGTCTAAGGCTCTTCCTATCCAATGTTAACTTCCCTCTCTCTTTTCACAGATTTCAGACCTGCATCTTGTACTAAAGAAGTACATATTCTAACCCCCTTCCTCTTTACCCTTCACAGGCACATCTGCCAATAAATTTGTCGTACATCTAACCTCATTTTTGGATTTACTTCATGGAGGACCAAAACAGACACTATATTTGATATATTCTTAAGTATAAATTTTAAAGCTAATTACTGTACTGCATAGGATAGAAAGATGTTTGCAACTACACAATATGAGAAAATAAAAATTTTGAATAATAAATATGCCAATAGGCATGTCTATAGGGGTGGTATTACACTTTTTTAAGAGGTAAGAGGGGCGCCTGGGTGGCTCAGTCGGTTGAGCGTCCGACTTCGCTCAGGTCACGATCTCACGGTCCGTGAGTTCGAGCCCCGCATCAGGCTCTGTGCTGACAGCTCAGAGCCTGGAGCCTGCTTCAGATTCTGTGTCTCCCTCTGTCTCTGGCCCTCCCCCCGTTCATGCTCTGTCTCTCTCTGTCTCAAAAATAAATAAATGTTAAGAGGTGAGGAAACCTACTTTAATTTTATCTCATTCTGGTTAATATTCTCTAACATATTAAAAATGGCTTATAATTTTAAAATTATGATATGCATAGAACAAAGACAAGAAAATTCAGCTTTTACTACAAGATATCTGAAACAAAACATGATAAATCTCTCTCTGGGTGGTGTCCTCATGGTGTTCATCTTTGAACACAAAAATCAAAGCCTGAAGCACATTCACTGACTCATAACCGAGCCATTTATGGGGCAATACAGAGCTACTAACGATCACAGAAAGATATTCTGTCCAGCTGTGTTCCTGTGGGTACATGTTGATGAAGGCAAAATATTGAATACAATACTGGCAAGAAGGTTGGAATTCTGCATGTCTCCTTATATATTTCCTAACACTGTTTATATATTCTGTATTATTGCACTTCTTAAAGAATTTATTTTAAATCACTCATTAAAGACACAGAAACAATGCTGTTTAAAGAACTGTATGTTCAATATTTAATACTTAAAGAGCATCAAAGCAGGTGGAGAAATTAATTTGCTACGCAAAGTATTTTTTTTTTACCACATTTAACTTTGTCATTTGTTGGCAATTATAAATGATCACTGTCTTACATTGGTAGCATATTAAAACAGTGAATTCTTGCATTAACTGTCATTGGTTCTATTTTTCACACAATTTGATACATTTAACAAATGTATGTTTCCTTCAATTTGTCACCACTTGAAACATATGTAAGCTGTTCATAAAGATTTTTCTATTACTTTAAAGTATTATTGTTCTATTATAAAAAGAGATGGACATTAAAAGAAAATGTTCTAACAAGTGACCAGTTAAGTCCAACACTCATTTATAAGAGCCCTCCAGGGCTTCCATTGCATTTAGATCAAAATCCAAATTTATATGTCCTTCAACGACCTAAACCACATATCTCATGACCACTTCCCTGATCTTCTGATTTTTTTTTTTGAAAGTAGGCTTCATGTCCAGTGCAGAGCCCAATACTGAGCTTGAACTCAAAATGGTGAGATCAAGACCTGAGCTGAAATCAAGAGTCAGATGCTTAACCGACTGAGCCACCCAGACACCCCCACTTCTCTGATCTTCTATCATTTTTCCTCTTACTCCAAATTATTCAGCACACTGACAGACTCAACTTGCCTATTTCCCTTTTAAGGAGTTTGCACTTGTTCCTTCTGCGTTGATGTTCTCCTGATAAGTCTTTGCATGGATCCCTATTTCTTATGATTTGGTCCTATCCCACACATCATCTCCTGGCAATACTCTAGCTAGCAAGCATTCCCTAACCCTAATCATTCTCTATCTTCTTATTCTAACTAATTTTCTTTAACTTATCCCTCTATTTACCAAAGAGAAGCTAAACTTCATCTTTATCCTGTTTACCACTATCTCTGTATGCCAAGAACAGTGCCTAAGACAAAGCAGATTTTTAAAAATGTTAGCTTGACTTTAAGAAAACCTCATGCAAACTGCACATCTATGATCCTATTTCTAGCGAAATATGTACAAGGGCTCAAAAAATTAATAGAAATAAATGCATGGATGACCTCTTTTCTAAAGCAACCAAAGCTAACATTTGGCCAGTTAATTAAGATGGTTGATTAAAGCATATATACTTTAAAAGTTGTAAAACAAAACATCTAACTCTATATCTATCCTTAAATATATTAATGTAGAGCCAAGACCCTTTTCATGGGTCTGCTGATTAGAATCCCTCTCCTGTTTTGCATAAACCCCAAACATAATGGGTTAGCCATGATTTTCAGCTTTGGTTTCTTTCAGTTGAAAGAAGAATAAAGGACCTGCAAAAAAAAAAAAAAAAACTATATGCAGAATCCACCTTTTAGAGCTGTCTTGCTCACACTAATATAAAAAAAAAAATGTTAGATGGCTTGCATTTGCCAAGTTTTTCAATACAATCAAAGTTTTCACAGAAACAATTTTGTTTTACCCTTGTATTTCATGATTTTATGTAATTTTTAATTGAATTCTGTCATTAATAAGTACAACAAGCATAAACTTGTTTTGGAAGAAACATCAGTTACCTTTTTTAAGAATACACAAGTGTGAGAAAAAAATACAGAAACATGATAAACTAGGCTGCTAGCAGTGAATTTTCTAGTTGCTATGGATATCAATTAGTTTGTTTTAACTAATCAATTAGTTTGTTTACTTTTTTTCTAAAGTTTATTCATTTACTTTGAGAGAGACAAAGAGAGTAGAGAGAGCATGAGCAGTGGGGGAGGGGCTGAGACAGAGGGAGAGAGAATCCCAAGCCCCTGTACTGTGGTTGTGGATGGGAAGTGGGGCTCAAACCCCACAACCCTGGAGATCATGACCTGAGCTGAAACTGAGAGTCTGGCACTTAGCTGACCGAACCAGCCAGGCACCCCACGAGAGAGCTTCTATCGGTCCTAAAATGTTAGTTGTCATTCTCTTGACTTGTTATGTTAATAAATAGAAAATTTTAATTTTCCTCCATAATTTTTTCAGTTTACAAATTTTCTACAGTATGTATCATCCGTATAATAACAGTTAAATAATATTAAATATTCAAAATATTTATGACACTTTTAAAAGTGATGAAATGAATAACATCCATATTTACTTTATTGTGATGTTGATTATTTCAAATTTACTTAAAATGAAATTGTAGTCTAGCAGACTCTCAAATCTAGAAAACCATGCATGATTTTTGTCAGTTAAATTTGTGTGCACCTTCCTTAGGGGCTAGAGAAGTTCATATTTTAAAGATATTCCACTGTCTTTAAAGGTATTTCACTTATTAATTTCCCTTTGATAAAGTTAAAGGACTTGGAGAGAGGAATAAATATTTAAAGCCTGAGAATGGAGTCTGAGAAGTTGATTTTTAAAGGCAACATTTAGCAGGAGTAATATTTTCCTTGAAAGACAGAACCAGAATTTATTTATTTTTTATTTTTTTATTTTTTATTTTTTTTTATTAAGTTTTTTTTTTTTTTTTCAACGTTTATTTATTTTTGGGAGAGAGAGAGACAGAGCATGAACGGGAGAGCGGCAGAGAGAGAGAGGGAGACTCAGAATCGGAAACAGGCTCCAGGCTCTGAGCCATAAGCCCAGAGCCTGACACGGGGCTCGAACTCACGGACCGCGAGATCGTGACCTGGCTGAAGTCGGACGCTTAACCGACTGCGCCACCCAGGCGCCCCGACAGCACCAGAATTTAAATGGACATCTCTTTTCCCAAGGCATATTCCCAAGACCCAAGACATTTGGTGTAGTCTCAGGCTATTTGGGTACAACTGTTAAGAAACAAAGGCACTAAAAGATGCAGAAATAATTTAACTGACATCAATATGGCTTTCAGTGTTACTTAGTCTAGGGGGCCAAACAGGTTAGCTAGATCCTTTTCTATGAAGACTTATAAACGTACACCCATAGATTCTGGAACGTTTCCCTCTGTTTCTGAAAAAGGAAACTGAGACATTACTGCAGTGAGAAGCTATATTCCACCTTCCAACTTTTTGCCAGATCCCTCTCCCTTTAGGTATCATCATCATCTCAGATCCTACAAGTCTGCAATCAATGCCATCCCGTTTCTAAGCCACCTCCTGCAGGTGGCCGCATGTTTATTAAAAGCATTAGTGTCTTCCCAGTCACTTAAACTGGGAAGCTCAAAGGCCTGTCTTATCTCCTTATTCTCCTTTCCCATCTCAAAAAAAAAGTCTTCCTGTTCAATCATTCCTTTGAGTCTTATCTACTCTACTTCCAGTCCTTATTACTGTAGGCTTGGATTACAGCTTCCTGCCTCCATTGGAGTGAGTCTAACGCACCTGCACAGTGTCACCAGATGAGACTTTCTGGAAGCAGGATGAGCACGTTATCAAATTAGAAAGGCCTTAGACATAAAGCTCAGCTCCATCTTCTGATTTGAATGTCCTTGCACAACATACTAAACATATTTGACTCCCAGTTCCATCATTTGTAAAGTGAGAAATAAAACATGTAGCATTTGGGGGATAATCAGAGGTAGTATAAGGCAAGCGTATCTTTACATAACTACCACAAATTGGCATAATGTTTAGTAAAGAGTAGATACACAGTAAATGGCAAATATTACTTTTATTGCACTCCCCTATTCTAGAACATTTAATAATGTCTTTCCATTCTCTTCTTCCAACATGGCCTTGCTGATCTCACCTAGTCTTATTCACACTACCTCCTCCAAAATTCCTTTTCCAATCACACAAAATTCTTAGATTGTTATAACACTGTAGAAGATGTGCCCAGTACTTGGTGATACTGGAATAGTAATAACAGTAAAAGTAACAGAATTATATTGAAAGACAGAAATATCAAATTATCTTGGCATAAGTTTTCTTGTTCTGAACAGATCCATCAAAATGACCTTATTTATTTATTCATTTAAGTAGATGTATGCCAACTCTGCACCAACTCTGTAGTGGCCGTAGCAACCATGCATTTGATTTTACAGAGACCACTCTTTCCTCCTTAGCACCAGGGGCTTGAACGTTGGTGGGAGGTGAGAAGATAAATTTGCAAAAGGGCTAAGAAAATTCCTTGGAGGAAAACAGCCAAGACCCCAATTCAGAATGCCCCCAACTAAGAGAGCGCAGTTAAGACAAGGCCTGAGAGCACTGGGGAGGGGCTGGGTCTGCAAACAAGCTGGGACTGATGTGGGGTTTCTGACTCAGCCACACGGGCACAATGGGTAGGTGCATGTTTGTTGTGTAAACTAAAAAGCTAGATAACTGAAAGCTGGAATAGGGGGGATCAAGACCAATGTGAGAATGAATTTGAGCCTTAGCCCCAATGCTGAGTGACCAGAAAGAACATGGAGTTGGGGCGCCTGGGTGGCACAGTCGGTTAAGCGTCCGACTTCAGCCAGGTCACGATCTCGCGGTCCGGGAGTTCGAGCCCCGCGTCAGGCTCTGGGCTGATGGCTCAGAGCCTGGAGGCTGTTTCTGATTCTGTGTCTCCCTCTCTCTCTGCCCCTCCCCCGTTCATGCTCTGTCTCTCTCTGTCCCAAAAATAAATAAACGTTGAAAAAAAAAATTAAAAAAAAAAAAAAAGAACATGGAGACACAATTGGCAAATATAGCCTCTAACACAAGAGGCAACAGAAGCATGGGTACACAGAGATGACCATTTGACTGCCACATTTTCAGCAGAAATACCAGGATGCCAAGTCTGACAGCAGCTCCAGGATCCAGTACCACTTTCTGAAGTGCTTCAAACCTGGTCGCAGCTATGGAATTCTCCAGCTGGAAAACAGTATGTCTGACAGGAGCATCCTACAAGCACCAATTGGCCTGATCAAACTGACCATGTCTCACAGGATGGTAGATGTTTGATCATGTCCAGTGAGGGAACTACAAAGACAGAGAACTGTTCTTCCTGTTTTATGTGAAGTTGAGATTACATCCTAAACAAAAAGTGGGTAAACTCCTATCTAAAAACACTATTTTCTACATATATTCCTTACTACATGCCAACGTTTATTATTATTATTATTATTATTATTATTATTATTATTATTTAAGGCTGTGTTTTACTTTCCTTACTAAATTGATAATTCATCATGTATATATGTGTATGTATATACATATATATACATACACATATATATATTTGTCATCCATATGGTCTAATACCATACATTGCATATAATAGGTGTTCAATAAATATTTGGAGAATGAATTAATGAGTAACAATACATAGGAATTTTTCATGAAGGATTGATTTGGTACCATTTCAACATCTGTGTCTGTTTAATAACTTCGCTTTTCTTTTCTGGTTCAATTTGGTCACAGGGTATTCTGAAGATTAATGAATAAAATATTTATGAACTCTTTTAGAAAGGCAAATGAAAGATCAACATAATATTTCCTCTCTGCATAATAAAGAAAGAGAATTCCTAATATCCTTTAGGCAAATTCACCTTAAAATTCTTCATTTCATTTTGTCTGAAATATTCTTTTGATTTATTAATGTGGATTTAAAGAGTATTGGCCAAGCATATCTTGGATATTAATGCATCAGAGTAGATCTTTGACCATTTCTTAAACCTTTAAATCACAAAACTGCATAGGCTACACTTTTTAAAAAATTGTCTTTCTAGTGTAAGTATAATTACTTAGGTACCACTGATGAAATTAACATCAACAAATTGATAGTAAAGCTGGTGATGATTCATGTTCATTCATTCACATAACGTCAACCAGCACATCAAAGTAAACAACTACCTGCCCTTAGATCTTTTTAAAGTAGTTTTTACATAGTTGCATGCTTATACACTTGTCGTATTTGTATACACAGGGTATCAGAAGACTTTGAGAGTGATGAAGTTTACTCTGAACAGAAATATCACTTACACTAAATGCAAAAATTGTATTTGCCTTGAAGTGAATGGATACCGATTTTGGAGGATTTTCTATGTGCTAGATACTGTCTTTTAGCAGTATAAAAGTTATGTATTTAATCTTCACAGTGACATTTTGATGTAGGCATTAATATTTCCACTAAATAGATGAGGTACTTGATGCTCAGAAATGTTAGGTAAGTAGCAGAAGTTTACAAAAGTAATAATAGGTAGATTTCAGTTTTAACAGTCAGGCGATTCTGATTCCAAAGTTTTCACTCAAAGGTAGAAATAGATTTAACGGTCTTTAATAATTGACATAAAAGAGCCAAGCAAAAATCCAACCTTTAATTCTATGCCAACAAGCCATCTTTTTAATCTAAAAAAGTAGGCAGGAAATAAATGATACACAACTAGAAGTTTCATAAACTTCTAACTAGATTTAAAACCTGTTCAATAGTGATATATCAGTCTAATTGCACATTTCAAATTATTGTGATTGGGTCCAGTTTTAAAGAAGCATACTAGATTCAAATACCAAGTAGATTCTGTATGAATCTTCCTTAGTTCTCTATGTCAATTAACCATCCAACACACACACACACACACACACACACACACACACACTCACACACACCAACTACTATGGTATTAATGCATACAAGAGATAACAATGATGTTGGAATAATATGACTGAATTATTTTTTTAAATTTTTTTTTTCAACGTTTTTATTTATTTTTGGGACAGAGAGAGACAGAGCATGAACGGGGGAGGGGCAGAGAGAGAGGGAGACACAGAATCGGAAACAGGCTCCAGGCTCCGAGCCATCAGCCCAGAGCCTGACGTGGGGCTCGAACTCACGGACCGCGAGATCGTGACCTGGCTGAAGCCGGACGCTTAACCGACTGCGCCACCCAGGCGCCCCCTGAATTATTTTTTTAAAGTAATCTCTACCCCCAACATGAGGCTTGAACTCACGAACCTGAGACCAAGACTAGCATGTTCTGCCGACTGAGCCAGCCAGACACCCCCATGGTTGAGTTAATTAAACTATAAACACCATATCAAAATTTGTTCTACATTTGTAAGGCACCAGGAGTTTAGGAGGAGTCATTGATATAGTTTGTAATTATAAAAATTTAGATAGGTTAATATGTTTATATGTTAATGCATTATCTCTTTCAATCTTTAGAACAACACACGAAATTGATTATTTCTATTTGATAAGTGAGGCTCAAAGAGGTTAAGTAACTTGCCTGAAGTAACAGCATTAGAAATGGCTGAAAATGGGATGCAGATGCTGACTTCTGATCCCTATTTATTAATTTAATTTTATTTGGGAAGGAAACTCGTGTGAAAATTTGTACATTAAAGTTAAAGAAGAAGCACTAAATGTAACATTTTTTGCTGGTCTCTAATTCATCATACCTAAATTTTACCTTTGGATGCTAAAGGACTCCTTTATATTTGCTTCAGACTATAGTACAGGGATCTTCCTTTATATGTCATCTACCCATTCTATGTATCTGCATCTATAAAATGAGGATTATAACTGCCCCATGATATTGTTGGAGGTAATAATAATATTAGGATGCAGTAAGTGTTAAATACATTTCACAGTTAGGTCATTTTATAGTTGAGATTGTCAATAGAAAAGGTAACATGTATCAGGAGCTAGATTCAAAGTTTATATACAAAGTCCTTGTTTGAATCAAACTTCCTAGGCTGCTGTACATTCTAGGGCCCTTAATGTTCATACTTCATAAATGTGTATGTTCCTAGTTCTAATAACACAGTCAGATAATTCTTGGACTCAAACAGGCAAGAGCATTTCTGCATTGGTAAGATACAGGTGTAGGTTATCTAAAAACAAAAAAAAGAGGAAAATATCTACTGTTGTATCTATCTACATGAAAAAAAGTTACAATTATTGTTTATTATATATAACACAGATTTCACTATATAACAAATCCTTGACTTATTTGTAACATTTTCTAGCTATCTTAATTTTTAAATATAATTCTTCTGAAATTGAGCATGACAAAACAAGCTGCAATTTGTTATAAGTCACGGTTGCAAAGAAGGAAAATTTGTTAAAATTTGACAGACATACTGAGTCTAAAATTAATAAAATATAAAATGAAATGTTGCATATTTATACATAAATATTTTATAAATAGTTAACACTTAATATTTAATTTAAAAATCTATCAAAAATATACATATTTAGTATACTGAGGCCATATATTATAAACGATAATTATCCTAATAATATTGGAGCCACTAACATTGTCTCTCTAGTAGATAAATAAGGATACGGCTTACCTTTTATAACAATATCTAAAAGTAATATAAATCTATATAAATATAAATAATAAATATTATATATATTTATATTATTTGTTTTTATATAAAACTGATATAAGTATTTAAATGGAAACTATGTCAATATTTATTATTTAAAATTGAGGGGTGCCTGGCTAGTTCAGTCAGAACAGCATAGGACTCTTGAAATTAGGGTTCTGAATTTGAGCTCCATGTTAGGTGTAGAGATTATAAATAAATAAATAAATAAATAAATAAATAAATAAATAAATAATAAAAGTTAAAAATAGGGGTGCCTGGGTGGCTCAGTGGGTTAAGTGTCTGACTCTTGATTTGGCCAGGTCAAAATCTCACTTTTTTGTGAGTTCAAGCCTGCATGGGCTTTGTGCTGACAACAATGGCGCCTGCTTGAGATTCTTCTTCTCTCTCTGACCCTCCCGCTTGCACTCTGTCTCTCTCAAAATAAATAAACTTAAAAAAAAATTAAAAACTAAACTTTATTTTATTTAAAGACTGTAGTGAGGCCAAGATATCTCTTATCTGGTATTGCATTTCAATATTTTTAATATAAATTCTAAAATTATAAACATAATAAATAAAATTCCTAAAATAAATTCCTAACATTATGAATACAATGGAATAATACAAAAAATATAGTTTTGATAGTAATCACCACTAGTCTACTCCCTTTCAGTCCATACCCTATTTCTAAATACAGAAGGTAGCTTCGCCCTGTGTATTTTATTCTTAAGGTGAACAAATAGTCAAAAAATGCTTTGTGCATTGTAGAATAGATTCACTCCCTTTTTATTTTAGAAATAGATCCAATGAAGAGAAGGTACTATTGTTTATAGCAACTGTTAATCTTCCTTAGTCAGAACTTTTCTGTAGTTCATTATGAATCTGTATCTGAGTAATAATATTTCCTGTTATTTATATGCCTCAGTGCCATTTCTTCCTCTCTGGTTTAAATAATTTCAACCAGTATTTCATGCTGACTTTAACTATTCTGAATTTCTATGTGTTAAATGTTATACATTTATAATTGTCTATTAACTAAATGGTATGTAAAAATTTTATCCCAGCTTTTCTCCCATTGTTTCCCAATCCATTTTCTTCTAATCCAGGATGGTGAACACTATGTCAAATTTGCTGTTAGCCCCTTTCTAACCTGAATGTCTGCTCTAGTAAAAGAATCTATTGCTTATTTTCTTAACCATTCTCTATTCCCTTTATATTGTGCCCTGTACTTGCTTTCCTTACACCATCTGTGATTGATTATACCTATATGTAACTATATAGCTATTAAATATAAAATAAGAAGCTGAGGAAAGTTGTGAACAGAAATGTATTAATACAAGTTTGTATTGCATGATTTTAGATAAGTGTTTTAAAGATAAAATTTGCTCTTGAGGATAGAAGGGGTAAAAAAAAACCCTCATGATTCAACCCTACTTTTTTAAGTGAAAAGTTTAAAAATTGGCCTAAAAAATAACATGGGGTGCCTGGGTGGCTCAGTCGGTGGAGTGTCCGACTTCGGCTCAGGTCATGATCTCGCGGTTCGTGAGTTCAAGCCCCGCGTTGGGCTCTATGTTGATAGCTCAGAGCCTGGCACCTGCTTCAGATTCTGTGTCTCCCTCTTTCTCTGCCCCTTCCCCGCTCTGTCTCTCTCTGTCTCTCAAAAATGAATAAACGTTATTTTTTTTTTTAAATAACATGATTATGAAGGAAATGATTCATTGCAACCACCATTTTCCACGTAAGGAACAATTACTTAAAATGGAAACTCCAACTCTTTACCAGCTTTAGATAAATGCTGATTACTTAATCTGTCAATGAGCAAAGGCAATTAAATGGAATGTTGTATGTTAATGAAACAATGGGGGTTGTTAGGTCATCTCAATTATTTATATTCAGATTTAACTTGCAGCCTAGTATATCATGGAAGATTAATAGGTATTAAAATGAAGAAATATAGTGCCATTCTGTTATCCATGCCACAAATTCTATGTCCTTTTACCAGTCAGTAAATCAATCATATACAAATGTAATGAATGTTGTGTTTATGACTTCATAATATACTCTGAAATATCTTATGCAAATATTTCTGCTATAATGATTATAATATAGACCCCTAAATATTTCTTCTGTGGTAAAGACAAGAATAAAACTAGCAGTTATGTTGATAAACATTGTTAAATGTTACACATTTTTCAGCAAACTATTAAGAAGTCATGGAAAACTCCTGGTAAATTTATGTTTGTCTTTTGCTATCACAAAATAGCATGGAAAACAAGGAATTTTAACAAGAATTTGAAGGAAGACTTAGGAAACTAGATCAATCAAAGACACACAAAATTGGGAAGAAGTCAACAAGTTCGAATACGATTTTTGTACTGACAGAGATGTGAGATGTGATCATTGAGACACTATCTTCTGATTTTGTCAATTTCCTAAGCTCTGTGAGTAAACAGACATATTGTCTTCACCACCAAATTTTGAATGCCTGGTATCAAGCCCAGAATACACAGCACACACACAATTAAAATTGGTAACAGAAAAAACAATTAAGTTATTACTTGGCTACTTTTTATTCCTCTGGTGTTTTAGTGGGATGCAAGATAAAGTCAGATTTTTCAAAATGCCTTTATTGATTAAAACATGAAGAGTTAGTTTGATCCGTTGTCTGGTAAAACCTTATATTCTCTTTTCAACTGAATCGAAGAAAACAGCTTCAGCTGATTAAGCAGACAGTGGCAAAGTTGGGCTTGTAGTTCTAGAAGTAAATGAATGCCTGCCTGGTCATACTTCATATCTCTGTGATTCTATTTTCTAAAGGTAAATCTTTGTACAGTAGCAGAGTGATCACTATTGCACCCTTCATATATAAGCTAACTCCCTGCTGTGAATTGGTACACATTTATCTTTAAAGTTAATCAAATGATGACAGAAATTATAAACTTTCTGCGCTATGGTCTGTCATTATAAATAAATAGTTTTTAGGAGGACATTGGAACTTAAATACATAAAGACTCACCTCTCTTATAAACATTTTCACTCTTTGGTAAAAGAGAAGGGACAGAACTTTTTTAACTCACTAAACTTTCACTATTTAATCAGAAGTATTTCTAAGCTTTTGCCTTTTAATAAATTTTGTCTAACAAATATGTGAGATTAGCCTAATTTCATTTTCTAAATGATTAGATATCTCAACAATAAAATGTAACTATGCAAATTTTAAAAAAAGCTCCCTAAAACATATTTGGGATAATGAGAGAATCTAGTGATGAGAACACAGCTGTAATGTGATTAGAATATATTAACACACACATTTATTCAGTCTGCCATTCCTTCCTTCATTATTAAGGAATGAAGGGCTTAACTAGTACAGAGCATTCAAAGATAAGGAAACCTACTTCTTGCCTCCAAAGAGTTATAGTCTTTTGGAAAAGAGATGTGAAAACAAACAAAAATACAAATGAAGCTAAATTTCAACATGGGGTTTAAACAAAATGTGCATAAATGAAGGAACACACAGGTAAAAATCACAAAAAGGTAACAGATGATCTGAAATTTAGAGCACAAGGAGGAAGAGGCCAAACATTCAGATAATGGGAGCACCCCATAGTGAGATGAGGAGGACCCCGTATTGTGGTGAGATGGGTGGCTTCAAAGAGCAGGGAGCAAACAGGAGGCTGAACAAGCAGCAGAAGCCAGATCATGGAGGGCCTTGTAGGTCTGGCAAATGGGTTGAAATCTCATCTAGCAAATGACAAGGGAGTCATGAACCATGTTCACACTAGAAAGAAGGTAAATGTAGGGGAGAGATGTTAGGGCTGGGACTTCAGTGAGGAGACTTGCAACAGCCAGAGGAGAGATCACATGCTCTTAACTAAGACATGGGTCTACGGGAGGAAAGAAGAATGTAGTGAAGAAAGATATTGAGATAGTAGGTTTGACAGTGTTTGATGACTGTTGGGTGTGAAAAGAGGGGTAAGGAAATGGAGATAGCAGTTGGTATTCAAAGTTTGTATTTCCAAAATACTAATCTCCCTATAGTAATTCAAATGATGTAGCCAAGCAACACAATCATTATTGATTTGTGTTTTAAATTAATATTATCAAGGAATATATGTTACACATCAACATAAGGAAACAAATGGTACTTTTAAGCTACCGGATAAAGACAGGTCCATTAGCACTAATAAGTATAGGCATGATGGCAGCATTGGGAAAAAAATGTCTTGGACACAGCTGTTTAAACTGATCTGGAGGTATTTCTACTTGATTTCATTGTCTTGAATTGAGATTGCTGCAAATTCAATATATCAATAATAACTACAGCCATCATCAGCTCTGATGGGTTCAAAAAAGTGAATTCCTGCCCTTTGGTAACTGTGTGTGGAAAAGGCAGATGTCTGGGCAGAAGACGGGGAGCTGTGTCATCTGATCAGCAGTAAAGAACAGTGGTAATATCCACTTAGGGGACGTCCATACTCCTAGGAGCATGGAAACATGTAAATAATCAGCAAAGAATGCACAATAGAGAAAGGTTTTTATAGTAAAGGCTCATGTCTGGGGAGAAGTCTAGCACATTGACTGGATGGCAGTGTGTGGACATTGGGGGAAGTGTGAGAAAGGTGACATGAATTAAAAACAAACAAACAAACAAAAACTCTAATGTGTGAAGGGTTGGACTTCCTTTTTCACATTCTCCTTGAAGAGATTGGGCTTGGATATACTGTGTGACTTGGTTTCTTGGTTGGGTTTGTAACAAATGAAGATAAAAATTTTACTGAGCTAATAACATTAATATCTTTATTATGATGACCCCAAACTATAGAAGAAACCACAACAACAGGATAAATGGGCTTGTATTCAATAATCATTTAGCAGATAAACACTTGACCCAAGGGTCAGTTAAGGTGCTAACTCAACCAGAAAAATTCTTATGAATCCAATTCATTGTTTCCATTTATAGCTCAACATGAAGGAAGAATTTGAAAGTCTAAGCACTATGATCTTACATACTGACAAATGACTGTGATACTGATAATAATAGGTCTTGCTCCAAGTACTAGGGACTTTGCTGATAATCTCATTTCTTTATGGTACCATAGGGAGAAAAAAAGAACAAGAGATATATAAACACTGAGATCTCATGAATTGACTGAAGGGAATATTGCCAACACCACAATGCCAGGCTATAATTCTTTTCTTTTCTAACTAGACTCCTCTTAATTTCCTGACTTCATTCATGGTGGGAATAGCCTATTAATTTCTTTTTCTAAACATTTAATGAATGAGAAAATGCTTACAATATGATCTTTAATGAAAAAGAAAAATAATACTCATGCAAGGCATAAGAATACCATTTTTATGCAGACCTTATACTGGTTTTATTTTTATCATAATCATGCACTATTAAAATTAAGAATTAATTGTATATACTTAAAATATTTTACATATTATATTTTATACTACTATATAATGGTATATAATGAGAAGATTTTTAAAGATATTATCATTTTTCAAAGGGGAATTTTTTTTTTTTTAATTTTTTTTTTTCAACGTTTATTTATTTTTGGGACAGAGAGAGACAGAGCATGAACGGGGGTGGGGCAGAGAGAGGGACACACAGAATCGGAAACAGGCTCCAGGCTCTGAGCCATCAGCCCAGAGCCTGACGCGGGGCTCGAACTCACAGACCGCGAGATCGTGACCTGGCTGAAGTCGGATGCTTAACCGACTGCGCCACCCAGGCGCCCCCAAAGGGGAATTTTTAAAAAGTAATCAATCTGCATCCATTTTGGAAGACATCTTTATTTTAACGGCAAACTTCATGTCTACTTCCAAAATAGTTTCTGTTCCATGCTCTATGTATAAATATAATAAAATAAATAACTGGTCTACATTTTTAGATAAGAAATATTATTCAGAAAGCACTCACACAAGTAAATTTATCTTCAGCTCACTCATTTAAAAAATGTTTTCATTTTTAAATCTCAAGTGTTCTGGTGAAAACTTTGTAGTTTGAAGAAACTAAAAATATATAAATGACGGGGCAATCATCTCTTATATGTGAACATTTTTGATTCTGTCTTATTTAGTATGCCACCTGGAAATGACTAAGGCAAAGGTAAAAGTGTTGGCATCGAATATTTGTCTAAAGACTTCAAAATCCGTGGTCTGTATACAATGTGCAGAGTTTTCAATTAAATCGGCTAATTTTCTCATTTTCTTGCCAGTGCATTTTCATTCTATCACTTATCCACTCTTACCAAATCACCTGCCAATTCAGAAGGACAGAATTGAGGAGGCATGGACTCATGGCTAGAAACAAACAAACAAACAAATAAACAAACAAAAAACCCAGACCTGTATTCCTCCTAACACCCTTTTTGTTCCATCTTCTGAAGGTTAATTCTCTCCAAGAGACCTTGCCTTACTGGACGACAAGAAATTAATACATCTTCCTTTGTATTTATCTGTCTTTCAAGAGTCTCAATAAGTTACTTACAAGTTAGTACTTTGTTTCAGGGGATGGCATGTGGAGTCATATAGGGAATCATACAGAAATATAGAGAAAACCTAAGTAAAACTGGGTAATTTTTCTGATTCTGATATATAAAGCAGAACACTAATCCTTGGGCATATTAGTAGAAGTCAGAGTTAAATGTTAAGTAAAGTCTTAAAATTGCCATAATATCATTGATTTTTCCTAAAAATCATTCAAAAATGACTTTGAGTAACAGTAAGATATCCATCGTGAAGTTAAAGATTGACAAAGTTAGCTAAAAACCATATGTGGGAAAAAATATGTACATGATTAAAATGACAATTAAACATATAGGACATATTTTAGTTTAAAAAATAACATTATCTTGTTAAGTTCCAAAAGTTCAATTCAACATCTTCAAACTGAGAATAAAGCATATTATTTGTAATTTTTTTAGGTTGTATTTTATTTTTAATCTGGATATACTTTAGAGAAAAAAATATATTCATTTTAAAGTTATTTAGATATTTTCCTCCCAATAAAGTTTCTCAAATATATCTTAGGTTAATACCAAAATATTAGAATAAGTCAACTATTTCCATTTTTATGTAAAAGAGTGATATTCCCCTTATATTATTTCTTTAAAAATTATTATGAATATGAGATATTTTCAAATTCTACGAGGTTGTTTTTCTCAAAAAAAACAAAAATTTTCTTTTAAGGAAAAAAATAATCAAAATTTTACCTTTGTTTTGCTACAACGTTAAAAACACACTTTGAACCCCTATTGAAGCAATTAATGGAAAGTTATAATCATAATAGAAAAAGCTTTTCCACCGATCAGGATAGAGAATGTTATGCTTATAAAATTTCCATTTAGGCTGACACTTAATAAAAGCAGGTTGTAATGACTTAGGAAATGTACAGATTGCCACGGTGTTTAGCTGTTTCCTAAATTGTAGCAATTATTTGGTCTACAGAAAACAGATTTAATGAAAATGTATCAGACATTTATAATTTGTTTAAATAGAATAGTATAAAAGTAGTATAGTATAAATCGACCTGGTTTTATAAGGTAGCCAGTACTTATAGTTGGCTATTGAACACTTGAAATGTCACTAGTCTGAATTAATATGTATGGTGTCAGATACACAACAATTGTCAAAGACTTAGTAGCAAAAAGAAAATGAAAAACATCTGCCATAATTTTTATACTGATTACCTGTTCAAATAATAGTATTTTTTAATACAATCAGTTAAATGACATAAATTAATAACATTGATTTTTACTTGGGTTTTTCTTTGTGTTTTTTTAACATAGCTATCAGAAAATGTTAAATTATATTTGTGCCTTGCCTTAGATTTTCACTGACAGCAGTGGTATAAATAGCTAAATTTCTAGAAGAATGTACCCTTCTTTATAGTTTATGTATAAATCCAGTTTCTAGGTGTAATCAAGGACTTGAAAATGATAAGTTGATTATTGGTTGGTCTTGAGCCATAAAGAGTGAATAACTTAAAGGATATTTTTGTGTGATGTAGGTCATCTATATGATATCAGAAACCAACAGGATGAAGAATAATCATGTATGGGTAGTTAAGATCAAAGGATAACTATTAGGTTAACATCTTCTTCTCAGTCTCTAATTTATCCTATATATGGCACCCATTAATCTTAGAGATATCTCTACATTGCAGGTATTCTAACTATAGTTGTAATGTCTTTTTAGATACTTGTATATATGTACAAATTTACCATATAAAATTAATTTAGAAAGTCATAATAGAATTATTTGCAATAGTAGCTCGGATATCATGCCTTTGATGTCAAACAATTAAACCCAAGTTTGTATGCAGAAGATTTAACGATTTATACAATATCACTTAAAACACACAAACTGATCTTTAAGTGGGAATTCATACCGTCATAAATCCATCCAGCAAACCTGAATCGGGTTTCGGAGGTGCCTGCAACCGTTCCATTGACCACTTTTCAATGATGGAGGAGACTTGTGTATTTTCTGTATTTAATATTCTGAACCCTGTCATGTTAACACCACTGTATCGGTAGGGCTCTACATCAAGAGCAAAGAGGTCCTGAAAGACAAATTTCTTTGTGTTATTATCAACAGAGTATATTCACAAACACGTATAATTAAAATAGTCAATTATTTTTACTTCCCTTAGAATAGCTAACATGATTGTTTCTCAAATGATGTTAACCATCACAAATCACCGAGATTCAAATAGGTTATTTTCATGCTTTGTCAATGCAAATGTATATATTCTAGATAAATATGTATGTATATATCATATTCTAATTCCACCAGTGAAACAACAGGCTTTTCTAAAACCTGCATTTAAGATTTGCATAAGCTTCCTTCTCCACATTAAAGATAGATTGCCCTTAAATTTTATGCATAAATATTTTATTTTTAACTGACTCGATTTTTTTTCTATGCTCTTCTTCCTTGACTGGTGACTAGCACTTTTTTTGTTTTTGTTTTTTGTTTATTTGTTTTTTAAGAAACAGTTCATGATATATGGCTTCTAACAAAAATTATATTAAAGCTGAGAGAAAAAGTAAACAAAACTGGCCTTTTTGGTTGTGGAATCCTGGCAGTTCCTTTGTTTTATACTCTACCCAACAAGTTCACCGTAAGGAACACTTTAGATTTGGCTGCCATTTCCAGATGGTAGTGAATGTTCTGGCTTTGCCATTTCATTTTCCCAGGAGAGAGGGGCCAAAGCATCCAGAAAAGCTGGAAATCACCATAAGAACATGCAGCATGTGGGACCTCTGCCCTCATTCAAGCTGGCATTAGTTAATCCTTAGATCTTACAGACAATATTGGGAACCAGGGTAAGGGTAATGCCATTCGTCCTATAGGCAGCTTGTCCTGGATGCATACAGCTACATAGGCCACAAAATAGGATTAAAATTTAGTGGAGAGCAGCTGATATTGGTCTGAACTGTGCTCTGTGCTGTGAAAAATACAAGGGATTTTTAGGTTTTTATTTTTCAACATTTGCAATCTAGCCAAGGACACACACACACACATGCACACACACACACACACACACACACACACACACACACACGGGGGCAAAAGAGTAGAAGTGATAAGTGCAAGGAGTCAGAAGCAAGATGGGTAACTTTCCGTTTTTATAGTTAAAAATAACTTCATAGAACAGATGGGATCTAAGACGCCATTAAAGAATGGCCAGGCTCTTGGTAGGCAAAAGGGAAACAGATGTCATTCAAAGTGTCAGTAAAGGCACAAAAATTAGAAAACATAAAACCTATTCAGGAGACTGATCTAGATCAGTTTTTCTATAAAACAGAATTCATGAAGGAAAATAGCAACAACAGAAAATAGGAATGTTAGATTAAAATTAAACTAAAAAACGACCTTCAATTATAGGCTAATGACTTCTACAATCCTAAATGTGTTTTTTCTTTTTTTTTTAATTTATTTTTCCTTATCAAGGGATACTTTTGATTCCTCTAAAATCTTATGATTATGGTGGAACTTAGTTGTAACTGCATTGAAATAAAATTTGCTAATGAGTAAAGCCTTCCAATCCCTCTCCTGCAGCCTATCATTAAGTTTCTTACAGGCTGCAAAAAATAGCCTGGTGGGAAGTAATATAGAGATACAGCACAGTTAACCATAGTATTTGCAAGTAAAATACAAACTACTGTGTGAAGAAGCTCTATTGGAGGAGAGTTGTTTTTATAGGAAGCTATTGTGATCAACTACACTTTAGTATTTGGTCTGATAGCTTCAAGAGTCCTAAAAGCAAGGAGACCAAATTGAAGACTTTTGAGTTAACAGAAAGCATTGGTTAAACTGGTCATTGTGGGAATGGAGACACAAACTAGAGATAGTATGGAGGAAAAAACAGTAGAACTTTGTTGGTGATATAGGATTCAGACAATGGAAGCTTTGAAGGCAGTCAGAAGAGGTGTCAATTTAGAGAACAATACATTAAGGTTTAAATTATTTGAGATTATCTTAATGTGACAACAGACTTGTTCTGTAATGTAGCAAAATACAATTCAGGACTCTTACAAATGGACATTGAGATTTCATTTCATCAAAGGTAATAATTGAAGTTCTTACATGCATACTAGTTCTGAAGAAAATAATTAAAGAGGAAAAAGGAAAATAGGATAAAGTCTCAAACTTGGAGATACTCTCAAATTTTGGTGATAGGCAATAAAGGAGAATAGAATATGCCACCCCCAAATATGCCACTTTGCATGTGGTTTACTGTGGTCTGAAGGCAACCAAGACCCAGTAGATTCAGGAAAACTTTTATGTCTGTTTTAACTATCTTAAAGAATTTACATAGTGGTTCTGTACCAGAAAAAAAAAAAAAAAAGAAAAAAAAAACTATTAATAGAGATAACTTTTTTTTTTTTTTCTGAAAGATCTATCTGTATAGCAGGGTAAACTTCTAATTACCAAGGATCTGCTCTTTCTATCAGTCTGTGAATTACCTTCCTCCCATTTGAAGCCCCAGGCTCTCATCCCATTCCTTAGTTCAATTACCTGACCTGACCTTGAGTCTCATATCTTTGGGGCTCCTGATGTATGAAATTAAATTTGTTTTTTTTCTCATGTTAATCTGTTTTATGTCAATTTAATTATTAGACCAGGCAAAGAACCTAGAAGGGAAGGAGGACACATTTTCCACCCCTACAGCAGGAAAGAATTAGTGACAGAGACAGTCATTTCACAGAGGAAGGAAAATCAGGATAACATATTAATAAAGATATAGAACCAAGAGTAAGTAGATTTGATAAAAGAGTGAGGTCAGAGTTTCATGCATAGTAAGGAAGAACTGTGTGGTGGGTGTGTAAAAACAAAATATGAAGGTAACATTCAATTTGATAATTGCAAATTAAATCATATTGACTTTAAAAAATCCAACTAAAAATAGGCATAAACAGGACCGAAAATTTAATCTACTAAAAGGTGTTTCAATAAATCTGGTTTTTGTAAAGTAAATAGAACTGAGATAACAACATAAAAATTTGTGCTTTTCTAAAATACTGATTTCTTAGCAAATTAATTTTGAAATCTATAATGTTCTAGAAGTCCTCTAAAGCAATATATAAATAAGATATAATATTTTGAATTGATATCTGAAATAAAATTATTTCAAAATCATCAGCTTCACACCAAAAATTATTTGTTCCCAGTGATGATTCATTCCTCCTGTGTTTTATCAAAAAAAAAAATAAGCTACAAAAGTGACAGTCATTACTTCTCACTCAAAAACCCATTTTCCATCCTGAAAAGTTGTAGCAATAAAATTTACAGCATTATCTTTATGCTTTAATAAATTACTTACCAGAGTGGTAAAGATATAATGATAGTATTCTGTCATCATTCCCATAGCTAATGCCTACGAAGTAAAAAATAAAAATATTAATATTGAAGGTATACATCATATGAAATATGTCAATAGGAGAACAAAATAGTAGGGTACAATGAAGAATTAGGCTATAATATTCAGGTTACATTAAAACTGGATCAACCTAAATCTTTTCTCCATAATTAAGGAAGATTAGTGGTTACTGAAGGAATTTCCGAATCAGTTCTCTCAATAGAAAGCTATTAGCTAAAAGTTTGCAATTGTAAAGCTTATGGCTTTACATATTAAAGGAGACATTAAATTTGAAACAAACCTGAAATTAGCACATTTTAGTTCATTATATTTGTAATGTCTCCACTACAAATATCCTAAGGAGGAACACAATTTTATTTTGATGAACACTATTACTCAATTAGGAAAAAAATTGTGGCAAAGGCAATGCCAATACGATTTTTAAAGTACTTTGGAGACTTTCCTTAGCATTAATGAAGCAACTGTAAATCACCACTATTCTTCAAAAAGTACAGATAAAAAAATGTTTTTTTTTCTTTTACTAACAGACCAGTTGCAAATTACTATTTCATTTCATACTTCTACGGTCCTTGTCAATTTTATTTATTTATTTATTTATTTATTTATTTATTTATTTAGCATTTATTTATTTTTGAGAAACAGAGTGAGACAAAGTGTGAGCGGGGGAGGGGCAGAGAGGAAAGGAGACACAGATCTGAAGCAGGCTCCAGGCTCCGAGCAAGCGGTCAGCACAGAGCCTGATGCGGGGCTCAAACTCAGGAGCTATGAGATCATGAACCGAAGTCAGATGCTCAACTGACTCAGCCACCCAGGTGCCCCAGTCCTTGTCAATTTTAGATTATCAATCTTAAAATAAGGACTTTGGGTTAGAACTTTCAGACATGTCAATTTCTCCTTTGAAAAGGAGAACAGTTTTTGAAATAGCTGTTTATCAATGAACAGTAGTTGGTGAATGTAATTGAAAAATGATGCATTTTTGAGTTGAATGAAGAGTTCTTAGCAACAAGTATCCTCAGGTGCATGTAATACTTTCTGTAAAATACTAACAGCACAAATTCATTTGCTGAGTAGCTGTCTCAGTTACACCCTGGGTATTCTATGCTTATAGATAGGTGTTAACTAGTTAGTTAAAATGAAATTTGTATGTTAGAAGTAAGCTATTCAGTTAAGAAAGAATAGATTTTGTGAAAATTTTGGAACATACAAAATACACTTTTTTAAAAGGGAGAAACATTTGTTAATGAAAGGCGGCATCGAGAACTGAGCAAAGGAAAGGACTTTAGATACTGTGATATTGTGATTTATAATAAGAATACATATTTTGTCATCATTTGTGTACTCCCCCCTGCTCAACCACACACACATAATGGAATTAGGTGTACAACACTTAGGTACCAAATTATCAAATAATATTTCCTGAATGAATAAAGACTGTATGAACCAATAATGCTCTGATGAAGTGTGAATCTTAATCAAAGTAAGAGAAAATGTATCTTATTAAAGGTTTATAAGATTATCTTCGTAGAAGGTATTCACTATTCCTGATGGATATGCACAAAAGATTTCTCAACTCCAGAACTATATAATGACAGCTCAACATTATCCTTGTCTATAGTTTTTACTTATCAACTCAACAGGTACAGAAAAATGGATAAAGATAATTGAAAGAAACAGTGCTTCAGATGTACAACTATAAATAGCATATAATGCCCAAAATGTGTTAGGCACTCTTCTAAGGACATTGCACATTTTAATCAATTTAAGTCTTGTAGAGGCTGAAAGCAAGCAGACTCAAGATGGGCCACTTTGGCGTGAAGATTATTTTGAGCTGAAGGCAAATGAAACCCTGCAGACACAAGAGAAACTTTTGCCCCTTCTTTAACAACATAGAAAAATCTAAATTGGGACTCTTTCCTAGAAAAAGGGTTATTATTAGAGATAAATATTATATGAGTGATAGACAAACATCTAATTATCAAACATCTGCTCTTCTTACTGCCCTGTGAATTGCATCGTTTTCCTCAAAAGTCCCCCTTCTCCTTAGTTCAGCATAATCTATATATCTCATTTTGTCCAACTTATTTTGGAATTTCCACGTCTGTGTGGATTCCCTGTATTAAATTTGCTTCTCTCCTGTTAATCTCTCTCATGTCAATTTGATTCTTAGTCCAGCTAGAAGGACCCCTGAAGGGGGAGAAATTCTTGTTTCCTGATAGCCTCATTAAAAACCTTATGAGGTAGGTCCTATTATTATACTTATTTTATAAGTGAGGAAAGTACAAAATAATAACAATGAATAAATCGGCCAAAAAAACTGAGATAGTGAGTAAACATGAACTCTAGGTCTCTAATTCTTGGATTTTGGATACAAGGCATTTTATAAAATGGTATATTTTATGTTCCCAAAGAATGCAGATCCATTGTAGGATCTATGTAATCTAAACTTTTGGCCTGTTTTCACCTTGATATTTTGAAAACCTCATCTCAAGCCAGTATTGAAAATTTTGTTTTGTAGGTAGGGATGGAAGGGATTAAGGAGATGATGGTGGGGAGGGTGGTTTGCTTCTGACATGGGTATTCTGAACCAGCCACAGCTTCCTTCATCACTGTGAGAAGAAATCTGTAGGGGATGACTGAGGACTGTTTATGCCTTTCATTGACCTTCCTTCAGCCTTTGATTCTGAAAATAAGAATCAATTATGGACTATGATGTGTGATCTAAATAGAGGTTAGTTATTTTTGATTGAGTACCTACACTGTAACATTAACCAAAAAAAAAAAAAAAAAAGGACAACAGGGTATCTCTCTTGAAAGATAAGTTAATAATTTCCAGTGGAATTAAAAAAAGAACTTTATGAGGCCACTTTTAGACAACAGGCTTGAGGAATGGAAACTTGATCGAGGCAAAGGGGCTCACAGCGACCACCCGGCTGATACAGATAGGCTTTTCAGGCAATCCGCCTCAAAATATCCACAGTCTCTAACTAACCAACAGGCTACTTACAACTAGGCACAGGTTCCAAAAAGGGAAATTCCAGGTAGCCATACCTCCTCACCTTCCCTCTTTACAGACAGCCCCCACCTATTTCCTCTTGCCAGACAGCCTCTCCTTTGCTGTCCTGCCTCCCAATTCCTCGTGGTATATTGAATAAACTTCTATCTCTTTTGTTCTGCTTCAGGTGAATTCTTTTCACTGCCTGCACCACTGGCTTCCACCCATGGCCCCACATTTGGAGCCCCCATTCAATCGGGAGAGATACCACATTTAGACACCACAAACTTGTTCTGGATGTTTTTTAAATTATAACACTTACATCTTGCCAATGTTTTTTTTCTCTTTTTTCATTATTTTTTCAATGTTTATTTATTTTTGAGAGAGAGAAAGAGGAAGAGAGAACAAGCCGGGAGGGACAGGGGGAGGTGGAGCGGGGGGAAACAGAAGATCTGAAGTGGGCTCCGCACTGACAGCGGAGAGAGAGATGTAGGGTTTGAACTCATGAACTGTGAGATCATGACCCGAGCTGAAGTCAGATGCTCAACCAACTGAGCCACCTAGGCGCCCTTGCCACTATTTTTGAATGAACTGGATGGACCGTTCAAACCACATTAACAAGAATAAAATTAATATCTCTTTATGTATAAATAAATGAGAGTGGCCACAATAGAAAAATTGGTTGTACTGTATTATCCTTCCTGGAAAGAAATGCCACAGATTTTCCAAAATCAAAATATTATTAGAAATCCCCAACATTTAACTAGAGTAGTGCTAACAATGCCATTTGACAAATTAACACTTCTAGGCATATAATATGCAATCGGTTTATCCTTCAGGATGTATCCAGAAGTTACATCACTCAAAGTTAACACCTGAAGAGGTGGGCTTTAGACACATTTCTTAAAATTTAATTTAATTTTACTTCTGATGCCATGGAAGTTTATTTGCATCTGCTTTCACATTTTTCCAGCCTAAAAATTTTCACAGTCTCTAATCTAGACTTTCAAGGTCTTGATTAATACTTTTTCTCTGTAATAGAATGACCTTGTGAGGCTTCAATGCAGATCATCTTCGCCCTGCCATAGGGGATTCTCTTTGACAAATTTGGGTGGCGGTGGAATCTTTTGTTATTAAGGCCTGTATGCCCATTACTGCATTCAAATAGCCAGCTTCAAGCTTCAGTCCCTTTTAAAGCATTCAGGGAAGAAAACTTCAAGTTCACTTTTGCCCAATATTTAAGAAAGGCTCACTTAGTTAAAATAAATAAAACAATGAAACAAATAGGGCTAACTTGATAAACCTATCCATATTTCTGGATACTCCTATTAGTGGTTCTTCGATTAAGCCACACAAGGACAGCCCAGCCCATCTATGCCTGCTCTCCAACTCCTATACCATTTCTTTGTACTTCTGTCTTTAACCAATGTTGAGAAATCTCCAAAAAAATTTATAAATCATGAAATAGAGTCCTATTAAATGTGTTGCTTCATTTATAAGGAAGCTATTTGCTTTCTTCTTGAATTCATTTCTAGAATAACTGATATCCAAATGTGGAACAAATGCTCTCTAGGACAAGGTAAGATAAAAAACAAACATCATACATGTGGTCTGTTAGTGTTACAGATTCTGAACATACACATTCTGTGTAATAATGTTACTCTGATTTCATTTTAAGTCTCATATAATAATTTTACCTGTGCTGTGACTTTTCTACTAATCTTGCTAAAATTATGTAACCTTTTCTTTTTTTATTATTATTTTTTTTCAACGTTTATTTATTTTTGGGACAGAGAGAGACAGAGCATGAACGGGGGAGGGGCAGAGAGAGAGGGAGACACAGAATCGGAAACAGGCTCCAGGCTCCGAGCCATCAGCCCAGAGCCTGACGCGGGGCTCGAACTCACGGACCGCGAGATCGTGACCTGGCTGAAGTCGGACGCTTAACCGACTGCGCCACCCAGGCGCCCCTATGTAACCTTTTCTGCTATATATATTTTAAAAATTATCTTAATTCTGTTTTTATTTTACAAAAAGCAGGTTACATATAAGAAACCAATTATAATGGATATATCAAATAGAAGGCAGAATGGCAATTCTATCATTAAAGTTGATAGCAAAATAAGTCAGTTAGTTACTGTAGAGACAAGACAACTGATCATTTACGTACTTGCTGGAAGCCTAGAGAAAGCCGACCAAAGCTCTGTCACTGACAAATCGTAAAATACTACTCACTCTGGGCATAAAGGAAAGGTCTCCTTTCCAAGCCTGTATATTCTAAATGTGATCAAGAATTGTCTTTGGTATTACATGAAAAACAAATTCCTACTCTGCATTTCACTGATTATTCACTACCAAAAACAAAACAAAACAAAAAACAACAAGAAGCAAAGACACACCCAAATCTCATATGCTTTACTACCCAAATACAACACTAGAGCAATTTTCCAAATCCAATTAAATATTTTATTGCAGTGAAACCAACATTCATATTGGAAGATTGGACAACCATCTGCTTAATAAACTAACCATGTTATAACAGGCATTTACAATTGATAGTTATATTTTATGGGATATAATTTGACATCTGAATCTGCATAACTCTCCACTAGTGATATTTTATCTTATACGTGAGAGGTTTCAGGACAGTTGACTAATCCCAAGCCACTGTGATATCAGCCAGTGTCTTTACAAGAGCTTAAAAAACAAAGTACAAAGACTTGAATCCAAATCTAGACTACTACATAGTAAATATATGGGCTCATACCAGCCATTTAATGCCCAACATCAGTCTCTTTTCTCGTCTGTAATATAGGGGAGAATAATAATTGCTGTTTTCCAGTATACTGTTAGGTTGGAATAGTACAAAAGTAACACTAAAAGGTTTTACTGCTATAAATTATTTCATTTGATTGATTTTAGTATTAACTTTTGAGTTAGCAATGCTTTATTCTGGAATGAATACTTAACATCACTAGGTGAGATATTAATCCCTCTGTTAGTTCCTTGCTGGTGGGCATTGAGAAAGTTATTCAATCTTTCCAAGACTCAGTTTCTTCATCTGTGAGGTGGAGATAGTCTCTACTTCATGTGGTCATTGTGCTGATTAAATAAGTGATGTGCTAGGGATCTCCTAGAAGATGCCAGCTAAATAGCAAATCTTTTTTTCTCTTTTTTCAACTGGTTGATTTTAACGGTTGAGCTGCTCAATCATTGACTGTCAGTTTATTCCTTCCTTTCAGTACAAACAAATATCTATCATAATAACCAGCATTCACATTAACAAACAGCATTGTAGCCATTTGAAAAAACCTCAGAACTTCAAACAATGTGTTTTGAAGATCATCAGTATTTACATTACTTTTTCTTAAAGACAATTAATTAAAAGCAAATGTCAGATTTTTCTATCAGAAAATTACATCAAGGTGACTTCTATGGCTCATTTTAACTATGTGACAATAACACTTTGCTTAAAAAAAAAAGGCCATGCTTTAAATGCAAATTCAATAAAGAAACCAAGAATTTAAGTAAATTAAAGATTACCTGTTTCAAAATGCCTGCTGCCATTTCATGGCTACAGTCAAAGATTACATGGAACTCTTTGCCTCTTTTCATTTCCTTTAGTAAGGGTTTTGCATCCTTTGTATCGGCAGGTAGTTGACGGATTTTAAGCCGAAGATTGTACCGTGATGGAGCTTTGATGAGCTCCTGCAAACGAATGAGACCTTTAATGAAAAAGGGGGGAAAAAGAAGATTAGAGAAAAAACAGAGTAGGTCATAAAATCACAGAACATACTACAGTGCCTGATTTCCTTGACCATGTATATGTGCATTCATGGTGGGACCACTGAAATTCCTACTTCCTAACTCCAGATCCCATTGGTTTTGTTAGAATGATCATTTTTCAAATTCTTTAAGGTATTTTTCAAATTATGAAAGATATACATAAGTTGATGAAAATAATTTAAATAAATAAAAGGATATAGAACAAAACAGTCTGTCTCCCTTTGTACCCCAATTCTGCTCCTACAAGGTTGTCACAGTTAACAGCTTACAAATATTATTCCTCCACACATTTTCTCTGCATTTCCACAGATACACATAGAGTTTTATTTTGTTTTGTTTTGCATTTTACATTAATAGTAGTTTGTGACTATGTCTTAAAGGTTGTTGTAAGTCGGTGACTATTGTTCCAGTTTGTCCACTTAACACTGTATTTTATAGTGGACATAATTTATGTTATTATTCTCCAGTGTTAGAAACTAGAGTTACTTTTTTGTTTTTGTTTACAACTAATTGTCTAGTAATTTGGTATGTATGTAAGAGTAAAGTAACTTTCTTTAATAAAATACACTCTAACTAGTAGCCTGGACCATTATTAAATTACTTAAAGAAATAAAACATTTTTTGTATTGTTTGTTAGATATAACATTAACTCCAGAAAGAAATATAACCACACACGGTATTAGTAAAGCAAATATTTTCCTAGAGAAATAGCTCCTGATTATGTTTCAAAGTATATCAAATTAATAGACACATGTTCAATAGGTCATAGAACTGGTAGACATTTTTAAATAATAGAGACATACCATCAAATTTATTTTTTCATACAAACTTCAAGCAATGAAACGTCTTCAAGAACTCATATAAAAGACTCAACATGTTAAAAAGTGTGATAAGAAAAAAGGATCATCTACTTCTATTCTATCTTGGAATGATATGAAGCAATTTCCTCGTCTCCTCCTACTACTCTTCTTTCTTATTTACCTTTTTTTCCCGTTTCATCTCTATATTTTTCCCCATTTCTATCTCCCTGAAGAACTACCTTCATAAATATTAGTATTGCAAACAATATATGTGAGTATGTGTGTGTGTGTGATTTTACCCTATTTAGAAATTGGAATAACAGGAATAAAAATATATCTTATTGTGAGTGAAAACAATCTGTGTATTAAAATAACACATGATACAGGGAGTAAAATCTAATTCTAGGAATCTTTTTCATTAATTTTTAAATGAATAGGTCTTATACATGTAATGCTATACACATTTTAATATGTTGTAACATAGTTAATAAAATTAACATAACTAGTTTTCAGTATTTTCATTCTCGAGTGAGACATACAATGTAAAAATATGTAAATTTACAAACATACCTAGTATCTCTTGCTTTTAAAATATTGTGCCATAAAACTTACTTCATTGTAAGTTATGAGAATTTTGCCATTTAAAATTCTACAAATAATTGTTGCATAAATTACACAACATACTACAATTATCTTATGTTGTTTTATAAATTTAGATGTACTAGCTATATTAAAATAAGTATTATATAGCTAATTTATATTCAATGTACTCATTAAACATAATACAATTCAATCCAGAGAATTAATGTACATATAATGAGTAAAGATGTAAACTTGGGTTAAACAAAGGTAAAAACAAATATTTGAATTTATAACACCTGCTTAATTGTAGTAGTGTAACATTGGGCTTATAAAATCCTCCAGAACATGTATAAAAGGCTATATGTTTGCACACAGGAGTGCTCTGCAACTAAATTAGAACAAATTGTTAACAAATTGTTAAAGGGTAGTAGCATTAACTACTTTTATAAATAAACCAAAGTATAATTGTAGTAAGGCAATGGCTCCCATACTTTGGAAGGTATGACAGTAATCTATGAAGCTGGTTATAATATAAAAGCTGAATCAGAACCTTTAGAGGATAGGACTCATGCATGTACATTTTTAACAATCTTCCCACATGATTTTCCTGGTCATCAAAAAGTAAGACCAATTTCCAAACATAAGTCTGATTTCAGTGTCATATGTGAGTCACTCTTTGAAACACTTTGGCATAATGATATGATAGGATAATAACTATATTATATTAGCTAGCATCATAAAACAATAAAATAGTTCAAAGAATGAATTCCAACTTCATTAGGAAAAGTGAATCAGAAATCTGTACATACAACTGACTGTAGGAATGAGAGAAAGAAAAGAAGACATCATTCATTTACTCTTGCATCAAACAATTTTGTTAAATTTATTCAATTCTTACTATAGGTCAAGCATTGTTTTGGATATTGGCAGTAAAATAAAAAATAAAATAGACAAATCTCCTACCCATACCATATTAAAAATATATGAGGGGTGGGGGACAGGTAAAGGTCATTAAGCAGGCAATTATAAATAAAAAGTGGCAAATAATACTTTGATGGGGAAAATGCAATTATTGAAGAAGAATATATAGCAGAATCCTCTAACTCGGGATGAGAGTGCTTACAGAAATTACTCCAAGACGGTGACATCTAAGTTACTACCTGACTAAAAAGAGTAAGAGTGGAAGGAATAGAAGAAAAAACAGAACAAAACAGTTTTTATACTGGCAGGGGAGTGAGAGAGCACGAGCAAAGAATCTTAAGAAGCAAGGAAGAAGTGATGAAAGTTTAATTTAAGGGGGCATGAGGCTGCCTAAGAAGCCCACGTAAATTACTTTAGAGTTGAGGTCTTAAAGGTGGTGAAAAGTGCCCACTTGGAATCCACATTTCAAAAGAACCACTCAGATTTTCAGTATGGATGACAGATCAAAAGAGCTAAAACTGGAGGAAGAAAGAGTTGGAAGACAGTTGGAATAATGCAGCCTAGAAAATGCAAAGATGTGTGTACAGGGCAGGATGGAGAAAGAAGTGGATGGACCAGAAAGAGATTTTTAAAAAAATACTGAGAGTACTTGGTGAGGGAGAGCACTGAGTCAGGGAAGTTTCCCAGATTTCTGGCTTGGACAACTAGGGGGAGAGAGTGCTTCCACTGAGCATGAGATCATGGGAGGATCAGGTCAACTGAGGGTTCAAAAGAAGGGGAGTGATCATCCATGTCAAGGGTTGCTAGTAACAAAGAAATAATAGTAAACACTTTAAGAAAGTGTTTATTAAATTTAACTAGAAGATAACTGATGACCCAGGCAAGGACAGTTCTACTAGGGAGGTGGGGGCAGATTATTGTGCCATTAGTAGGAGCACGAGAGAGGTAAAAATAGACTCCCTCAAAATCATCTCCATGTATTTCCATAGTGTAGCTTAGTGCCCATCCTAATCACATATAATATCCTTGTAGGAAAGTATCAGTCCCTTCCTAAACCATCATCAGACTTGAGTTCAGTAACAGATTGATGGGACACTTTGGTTTCTACGTCTATTAAATGAGTTTTATCTAGATCAGCAGTTTTCAAAGTAAGGTCCACACATGTCTGTACTCTTTTGGGGGTGTTCCCTAAGGTCCAACTATTTTAATAATAATACATAATAATACTAAAGCTTTTTTCTTTCATTCTCTCCCACATTGACAATGGAGTCTTCCAGTAGAGGTTATGAGACACAGATGATGTCACAGCAGATTGAATAAGGAATCAGATATGAAAATCCCAGCTTCCTTCCACAAAGTCAAATATTAAAGAAACTTACAAAAATCTTACAAATGTTTTTAGAAATCTTTAATTATTCTTAAGAATGTAAGATGATTGGGGCGCCTGGGTGGCTCAGTCGGTTAAGCGTCCGACTTCGGCTCAGGAGCCTGCTTCAGATTCTGTGTTTCCTTCTCTCTCTGCCCCTCCCCTGCTCATGCTCTGTCTCTCTCTGTCTCAAAAATAAATAAAACATTAAAAAAAAAAAAGAATGTAAGATGATATAAAAACCAAAAAGTCAAAGAATTACTAATTGGATTATTTCTAAATTTTTCCTAGCTCGGATTTTCTATTATTCTCATAAAATATATAAATGCAGAATGATCTAATAACACCTTTTGCTGAATAAGGAAAAAAAAGCTATCCTTGGCTTTACTTATCTTACAAGATTTTATGCAAGTCAAATATAAATTTGGGGGATTTAGTCAATCATAGTAGAAACAGCCTCTCAGTGCTGGTTGGAATCTTCGTTCAAAAATACACAATCTGGTGGCACCTGGGTGGCTCAGTCGGTTAAGCATCCGACTTTGGCTCAGGTCATGATCTCACGGTTCGTGGGTTCGAGCCCTGCATCAGGCTTGGTGCTGACAGCTCAGAGCCTGGAGCCTGCTTTGGATTCTGTGTCTCCTTCTCTCTCTACTCCTCCCCTGCTCACATTCTGTCTCTCTCTCTCTCTCAGAAATAAACATTAAAAAATTTTAAATGTATATATATATATACATATATATATGTATATATATATATATATATACATATATATATATATATACATATATATATATATATGATCTGTATGACTTTGTGCAAGACATCATATCTCTTTCTGCTTTGCCTTCTTCTTCTCCATAACAGGGTAAAATCATATATGTACTAATTACAAAACACCAAAAAAGGAACTGTCACATATTAGACTCTCGAAAAGTAGCAGTTGTCAATGTTGTTATTTTGGCAAAGATTAGGAAGACTGTAGTAATTTTTTTTTTAAGTGCTGGTATTTAAATCTGTTCTTGGAAGTTATTTTGGCACTGATTTTGACTGAAAACCTAACAACATCAAAATTTTAATAAAAATTTTAAGAGATTAACTCATTACCCAAGAAAAAGAAGCTACATAGCTGGCTACAGATTTATCCAACAGCTTTGAATTGAAAAATCTCAAGTGACTAAAAAAATAGAAATTTTCTGAAGGATAAAAATCCACAAATAGTATTTGCAGAGTTCACCCTAAATATAAATCCTGGCAAGTATTTTCAAGTCTCTTAAGAGCTCATGTGGATGGTCCATTGAGCCATCAGGTGCAATAAATGTTTACTTATTCTCTTCACACATATATATCCCTGCTGGCATTAATGTAACAGATTTCAGTTTGCTAGCTTCCCTAAGGAATAATATTGAAGAGCTAAAATAAAAATAAATAAAAATAAATAAATAAAAACAACTGCTGCTAGTAGGAACTACCATCTCCTACTTAAGAATTAGAGTGAAGTGTTCCTTTTATTCATTCATTCAGCATATATTTTACTGCACATCTACTATGTGTAAAACATTGTTTCACGGGCAAATATAATGATTGCGATAACTGTTTTTTTTTTCAGTCTTGAACTGCATGAGATACATTTTTTTAACACAGAAGTTATGTCTGTAAAGCTTTTTACATTCAGTTTTTTGGAATAAAAGTAGTTCAGGATTCCAATCAGAGGACAGAAATCTAGAGTTGTTTGAATACTGAAAGTAGAAACATGATTTTTAAATTTGGCTTTTCACCATCTCCAGCACCAGGTGCTTAGACTTCTTTCTTGCCTTCTAAGTCTTCATTGCTCTATCCTGTGACATTGTTTTTCCATTCTAGATCCTATGACTTCCCTTTATCTGGTAATTACATACAAATCTCTGGATTTTGTTATTTAGGACAACTTGGAAGAGTAAGAGAGAGTTGACAAAAAGGAAGATGGATTCAAAATATCCAAAGAATGGATGTTTATCCACTTTATTTAATGAGTTGTTTAATGGCATCCCTGCAATTTAATGTACCTGGATGAGGTTTTTATCCAAAGGGAAATGGGTTCAAACAGCAGGAATGCCTACTTACAATACTGGGTATGCATTTTCCTCTGTGGACCTCTATTGATCTTCCTACTTCCCCCAATATTCCCCTGCAAATTATCATGTTCTAAAAACATTCCAATTCCAGGAAAGATTACCTTAATCAAATTCATCATATAGTAAATATGTATGCTGTGTAAAATAAAACAGGAAAAAAAGTACGTTTCTTAATATAATTGGGATGGTTTACATGTGGTAACTTCCTATGATTCTTTGGTCAAAATGGAGAAATAAAAAAGAACCCATCTCTGAGATGAAATAAAAGGATGAAATTTGTTTTGTTGAAAATGTGGTTAATACAAATAATTCTCAAACAACAATTTTCAGAAATGGAGCATACTTTAACAAATTTGGCATGCAGTGAAGTTATTTAATGAAAGAGTAGAATTATAACTCCTTAAAACAATCTTTTAATTAAAATGCCCTCTCTTTCCCTAATGTAATTAGTTGATGTAATGATAATAAAAGAGAAACAATCTGCACAGATGGGTTCCTGAAAATTTTCTAACAAAAAAGAGCACCACATTGCAATTATCCCTTTATTTTGGTAGATGAGTTACACTCTATTCTCTTTAATTTCTTCACGGAGTACATTTTTTTAACCTTTTTCTACTTTCAGATATTTTACAGTCGCTGAAATCAAGGTTTATCTTAAGCTAACAGGGGACAGAGGTCTGAGCTGCTCTTTTCAGAAGGTGCCATCAATTCAGCTTTTAAGGAGAAGCCAGAAGGAGCCATTTATGCACACTCCAGCTGGCACTTTCTTAAAGAGATCAATCACACTGCCTCTCTGCAGGCCCAGCCTCCCCCAGCCCCAGGAAGGGAGTCCCAAGTTTCCTCCTATACCCAGGTATCCACTTCAGCAGCCACACAAACTAGAGTTTTGCCACCTGGCTCACTCATCAGGACTATTTATCATTTCAGTTAATGTGGTCTTTGTGCAGGCCAGACCTCTCCCCTACCCTTCAAATGCATTGTGTAATAAACTATACAAGAATGACTCATCCACATTCAATGCTTCATCATCACCCCCTCCCCTTTTTTCAGTTGAGAAAAGAGAATTCATTGAGAGGCCAAACATTTCAGGGAGTTATTTTTATTAGAATGTTGTATTTCTGCTACAGAGTGTTTTAAAGAAAACTAAATAAAATATCTATACCAGTTATGGAGTTTCCAATCTATGGTAATGCTTTAAATACACACAAGGGAGCTGATCATAATAAGAAAATCAAAAGTGGCTTAGAGAAGAGAAGTAGATTGCCACTGAAAATAATTCTGTCTCCAAATTTTTGCCTGCCTTCCTCTCCGTGGAGATGAGGTAGATTTGTTCATCAGTACAGGGAAAATAGAAAATAAAGAAAATTGGGGTCTAGAAAAAAAAAGGGAGAAGAGACAGGGAAGATGAAAAGAAACTTCCAAAGTGGTTTTCATCTTCTTAGAAGAGGGGGAGAAAGCTAGGGAGAGAAAATTAGAGGGCTGGTCTCCTGGGAGGAAAATCTTCAAATCATAATAATAATCTTACAGAGAGGGAATGCCTTCTCTCTTTTTGAAATTTGCTGTATCTTTAAAGTATGCTAGAGTCTAATATATTCAAAACTCAAAACATATAAAAACACTTAGCTTGATATATTGGAAACCAAGTAGCAAATGAGTTTCAATTTACATGTCAAGGTCAATTGTCCCTGGCTAGCTGTAGCACTGTGTGAAAAATGCTTTTGAGACCAGTTCTGGGTTCAGAGGCATATTTCAGTTAAGGGATTTGAACCTGAGTGATGGGGTAGGCATACTGGCCTACCAATAGTTATCCCTTTATTAAGGTCTCCTCATTATTTATTAGTGTCATCAAATCCTATCCATGATATTGTTTTATTGATGGCAGAGCCTTTTTACGCTTCAGAATGGAATATAATACAGTGCAGACGATACATTTCAGGCACCATGCTCTCTATATGAATGCAGGACCCAAAGTTCAACCCTGAACCAGGATGCATTCAAACAAGTAGAATCCAAACAGGAATGCAGACACTTACAGTCTCCTGAAAACATTTAAAAAGCATATACATTTATTGTCTAAAGCAACTTATTAAAATTCTATATTGTTTCTTCTTCTCAAACCCCCCCAAATTCTGAAAACTTGCTTTGACACATAACACACATGTATGTGTGCACACACAACCAGGCTCATGTGTACACACACACACACACACACACACACACTCACATACATGCACCTCTTCTGTTTCTATTTCCCTGGGAAATCTTATTTATCTCTGCGCTGACTTCTCCCCACAGGATAATCTGGCCATGATGTTTCTATTCTGCTCTGTTTCCATTTGGAAAGTCCATACCACACATGCTCACAATACTGATCTAGCAAAGCAAAAGCCTCCTCGAAAGACCTAAATGGGGAAGTAATAAACTGACAGAGCCTGAAGAATCTTTAGCAGGAAAATCATGGAGAAAGGCTGAGACCTTTCAAACACATATGCAACCTTTTCATAAGCCATCCTTTTATGCTGTATCGTGATGCCAAATTCCTGAACCATATTGTGGCATGGCAGTCTGCATCGATCCCACCTCATTAACTTGCTACCGAATCACTACAGATGATATTTCAATTTTCCAAATTTTAGTTTTTTCATCTATAAAAATGTGACCATAATAATTAATACCATCCAGAAAAAAATCAAATGAGCTAATGCATATGAATCAGTATTGTGCCTGGCACATATTAAACCTTCTCACTGGTTTCTGGTAATTAATTTCTCTCCCGGAACTCCAAAATCACTGTGTGTGTGTGAGTGTGTGAACAGGCCCTGTTTTTGTTTTTTTTTTCCCCAGACTCTGCCTGCAATCTTATGAGTGGTCTCTATCAAAATCTCTTCACTTCAAGGATCTAAGTAAATCCTGCTTCCTGCTAGGAACCTAATTAATACTCCATCTATATGCCGATAACTCCCAAACTTATATCTCTTGCCAGACCTCTTCCTTGAACTCTAGAGTCCTAAATTCACTTTCCTATTTGACAGTTGGGTAGTAAAAAATTAACCTTGCCAAAGGGAGGTCTGGCCTTTGTTATTGGCTCTCTAAGCCCTTGGACTGTCCTGCCTGATAAGAGTGTCTTTGGATAGTCTAACAATGTGATTTATGTTAGGGGCTTTGGGTTTTGAGGTGTCAGTTCAGCCTCTGGATGGGGCTAGAGACTACAGGTCAGCCAAGTGTGTGTTCAGCCATGTCTACATGACCGATCTCCAGTAAAATCTCTGGACATCCAATGCTCACATGAGCTTTCCTAGTTGGCAATATTCCATGCATACTGTCACTCACTGTTGCCTGAAAAAGTTAGCACTGTCCACAAGTCGAGTTGTTGGAGGAAGACAACTGCAATCTCTGAGGGTGGACCCTCTCCTGGACTCTGTCCCATGTGCTTCTTCTCTCAGCTGGCCTAAATCTGTATCCTTCTGATGCTATAAATTGTAACAAAGAGAATAACCACTTTCAGTCATTCTCTGAGCTGTTTTAGTGAATTATCAAACTTGATGGTGATATTGGGGACATTTGAAATTGCAATCGGTGTCAGAAGGGAAGGTGGTCTTGTAGTCTCCTGAATAATGCAGCGTCTTTACTTTGTTATATAGTAAATAATATATAACATTCCAAAATTGGCTCTTCATGTCCTCAGCATCCAAAACTCCTCCTCCCTCAGTTTTCCCCACATAGTATAATGGCAACTCTTATCATTCCATTTACCCAGGCCCAAAACCTTGGTATTATCTTTGATCAGCTCTTGCTAGCATATCTTATACCCAAACTATTAGAAAATCCTTTCTACCAACTCTTATTGCTTCTAATACACTGAATTGAGCTATTATTATCTTGCAGATGGATTATTCTAAAAGCCTCCTGACTAGCATTGACCTTACACATTTTATGTCTGCATATATCTAGCAGCAATCCATAACCTATTAGGCTTATTTCATAAGTCTGGCGAGTACAGTGATCTGGAACTTTTAAGGTGGAACACAGGACAGTTTTAGTACAGGCCTGGATACTATGAGAGCAGTTAGGTGGAACTATGCTGAGTGGCCACTGAAAGATGGAGTCCTTAGGCTCAACTCAATTCCAACGAATTCCAAAGCATCAGGCAGATTACAACAGTGGCTTATGATTCTCTAGGACAAGTAGAGGGAGACTCCTCTACCATGTGCTTGAGGCTGGGTCCAAGCTGCAAGACTAGCTCTACACCATCTCACAGGGCTCCCACCCGATAACAGCCTGCTTCAGAAAATGCACTGACCTGAGGTGTTACATGGAGGATATCTATGATCCCTGGAAGGCAGAGGCTGCCAGGCTGATTATTTCCCAAGTCAATACCAAAATATGTTGTCCCTGTTTCTTCTCTCATTGCTATGAGAAAAAGTAATTATGTCATTATTAGAAAGAAAAGAGTGCTTTTGACCATGCCAAGGGTAAAAGTCTTTGGCTGCTATAGCCTTGAGGTCTAAGTTCAATATGTGCTAAGGTCCATTTTCTATTTAGAATGCTTCCATTTATGAGGAGCCAACAGAATTATCGGTGTATTTGTTATTAGCTTACTGTTATGACAACTTACTTGCATCTGATTCATGAGAGGATAAGCACGTTAGTGACTGATTTCCAGCCATGGCAACTTAAGTGCTGTGCTTACTATAGGGGCACCACAGTCATGGTTAAGTGGCTTTGTCCTAGGCTGACTCAGCTCTAGGTCCATCCTATCATCTAATTTCTCTTTGTCCTATTCATACAGATGCTGAATGTGGGCCTATGCCTGGTACAATGAGATAGGGCAAATAAAAAGCTGTGCAGTGTAATGAGAAGGCAGTTGTTTTTGTCAGAACTCTCTTGGTAATATGTGCAGAGCTAATTCACAATGCTTTGAACAAAAAGGGAACTCATTGCATCCTGTAACTGAAAATAAACTCCAGGCATGTTTGGAGATAGGAATTCTTTCTCTGTTGCTCTGTTCTCTCTTCCTCTGTGTTGCCTTTGTTATTCTTTAACATTTTCCCATTTGATGGCACAGATAACCAACATGATTTCACACTTATAAGGAGAGGTTTTCATCCCAAATTATGTCAAAATCCAAAGAAGGAGTCTGTCTGGCCCAGATTGGGATTATTTTGGTGAGAGCAGAAGAGTTGAAGTTAGATGGATCAGTGGGTTCTGAGAGATGAAAATGAGCCTTGCCTGAACTATAGAGACTAAAATGATTCCCTCAAAGAGATTCTGGACAAACATACAAACCAACACAACCCAGAAATGCATCACAACAATGTTTTAGAAACTCCCTCAAAAGAAAGTACTTTGATTTGTGACCAGAGGTTGGTTATATTTTGATTCAATGGTTATTTACAATTAAAGTCACTTTATTATTTTTCATCAAACTGGGGTCTTTTTAAGAGTCTCAGAGATAGACATTAAGTGCATAGTAATCAGACCAGGAAAACAAGCACAAGTCAGGAACATCCTAGGCAAACCAGGGGTTCTGTCCAGTCCTCCTCCTTCACAGCATTCTCCGTCCTTCTTCAGAGCTACTTCATCACCTGCAGTGTTACTGACCCACCCTCAGTGGAACCAGCCCACCCCATTGTTCAATTCTGATGGCCACACTGCAGGCTCCTTTGTCTCCAGATTTGTACTGCTCAGATGTACACATCTTTCCATCACTCTACCCGCCCTCTCAGCTTGTGATAACCCAACTTCCAGTCTCCAGACAGGGGCTGATTAGCTAACCTGCTGTTGTTTAATCCCCACTTGTGTCCAGGTCAGTGCAGTTATGAAGCCACAAACGATCCTTAAACAGAGCTTATTTTGGCTCTGTCCCAGGATGCTGCTGTTACTGGGTTTATCCTGCCACTTAATACATCAAATATGATTTAAAATCAACACTGATGAAGCAGCTTAAAAAGTTTTATGTGGTGGGCCCATGACTAACAATACTTACCAGAACATGCCAGGTAAAATGTGGCTCTTCAGGAGCTCAGATTTTATTTTATATTTTTGTCCCAGAAAAGAGTACCATTAACTCCCAATGCCTTCAGCCATTATGCTTTGAGCATACATCTTGCCATATGAATGGTTGAAAGATGTTAATATATCAGAAATATGTGGCAGCACGTCACATGTGCTTTGAATTGTGAATGCAGAAGTAAAACATAAACAGTAGATGTTTGCCATCTAGGAGATTATAGGGTAGTAGGGAGATAGGCATGCAAATCAATTTCTCCAATGTGATATATAATAGTGTGAGTATCTCTAAAGTGCAATAGACGTGGAGGGGACAGAATGCCTAACAGGGGGTAACCATTTGGTAGGTGGAAAAAGAGGATGCACTTGTAAAAAAGAGGAAAGTGCATGTACAAAACATAACCCTATGAGGGGTGCCTGGGTGACTCAGTCGCTTAAGCATCCAACGTCAGCTCAGGCCATGATTTCGTGGTCCACGGGTTTGAGCCCCACATTGGGATCTGTGCTGACAGCTCAGAGCCTGGAGCTTGCTTCGGATTGTATGTCCCTCTCTCTCTGCCCCTCCCTCTCTTGCACTCTGTCTCTCCCTCTCTCAAAAATAAATAAACACTAAAAAAATTAAAGCAAACAAATAAAAAAACATAATCCTATGAGAGTATGGAAGTTAAAAAATCTTGTGAGCTAACTGGTTGGTACTAAGGGGAATCAAGTAAAGGCTATGATGTGGTGGAGGTGAGTCTGGACCGGCAGCAGGCAAGAACCTGTTTAAAAAAAAAGAATTTTTCAGTCTTAGTAAGATGAAGGAGGAATCCTTCTCAAGAAATAAGCTTATGCATTGCATGGCCTCTCAGAACTGATATTAAGCAGTAGTCTCTAATTGTCATTCTAATGTGGTACTTCTGAATACAGGGTCCAGTTGGCAACCCTGTGTCTCCATGCAATGTTCTTTGTTTCTGTTGCTCATCAGTATGATGCAATCTTGCCACCTCCATGAGTTAGTCCCTTAATTGTATATCCATGGCCTCTTCAGATTCATTCTAAATTCTTTCATAAAAAAGTAAAGTAAAAACAAGCCATTCATTGTTTTTATTCTTTTGGGACCCAGAAGATTTTTGATAATATTTGATAATATTTAGACCACTTACTATCCACAAATTTCTTTTCCTGATTCATCACAAAACTTCTGAGAGGTATGTTTTTTTCCTCTTTATATAAGAAAAAGAGGCACAGGAATTTGAGATCATTGAAAATGGCTTAAATCTAATAAGTGGCATAACTGGAATTTATTCTTATTGGTACACCTATGTTTTGCTTATGAGCAATTGTTCTTATGAATAGGTAGTAAAATGAGCTCAATTTGGCTGGGCTGTCCTATTTCTTTTTTGTGAAACTTGTATATAGATTATGATTTGCCTTAAGAATATTTAGCCACTTACATGATAGGTAGGCTAAGTTTCTACAAAAAATTCCTACTCCATCAGAACTCCACATATCAGACTTTCTGGGCAGAACACAGACTCTGCAGTCCATGTGCTCAAACCTAAAAGGCTCTTAACAGTTTTGCTATATGAAAATGCGTTTGGACCTTCCTGGACAATTGAAGGAAACTTGAACTTGAAACTTAGGGAAATAAATGGGCATTAAATAAATACCTTAAAGTCAGAGGCACCCTGAAAACTGCTAACTGTTTATTACAATTAGAAGTGAGAATCACTGATTTACCATCCTTAGCTATAGTTTTTGTAGTATACAAGGGCCAAAGTTAGTAACACTAGGACATTCAATCCCCATACATGTACAATTCCAACTTCTTGATAAAATTTAATAGTACAATAAAAAACACGACATTGTTAAGGAAAGGCTGAGAGTAATATATGCGGGGTGAAGAGTGGGTGAAGAGTGGAAACTAGAAAGATGTCAGGGAAGAGGTAAATAAAGGAGTGGGTTGGGCAAGGAGAATGGTACAGAAGGCAGAAGTAATGGCAGAGCCATTGCCAGACAGGAGGTATAGAAGCTTGAGTGAATCTATAACCAGACCTCATGCATGAGATACATTGACACCTCAGGTGGGTGGAAGGGAAGCCAAGCGTGAATTGGAAGCAGCATGGCTGAGGTAATGCAGTGGTAGGACAGCACTTCCTCCCAGATTGAAACCTAAATCCAAATCATAAACTTTGTTTTGATATGGGCTGGTGTTGCTCTTGCATGTGACAGAGTTGAGTGAGAAACAGCCATGAGAAGAGTAGCAGCAAATGGTGTACGATCTCACTCTCCAGCCATTCAGGCATTAGAGATACTAGGCCAGCTACCCCACCTGTGGAAAGTCTCTTTGAGTTGGAGACATAGAAGTAGGTATTAGAGAGTAACAGTAAATTTGAAGGTTAGGACCCTAACCAAATTAGTTGTAACTCAGAAGCAATCAGTCTTTAATTGCAGCAGAAGACTGGGGAAAATGTAAAACACAGCAAAACAAACAAACATCAGGATCCCAGTTGTAACTTGGTGTATTTGTGGGTACCAAAAAAGTCACTATTAGATCCAATGACCTTGATTTAAAGCAGAAGATGAACTCTAAACCCCACTTGTATGAGTCAGGACTTATGTGAAGCTACCTGGCTTGGTATTCACAAATTTTAATATTAGACATTTTTTTTTCAATTAATGATAACCACTTATCAAGCAGCTGCTACATAACTGACCTTATCCTGTGTGTGGAATACCATGAAAATGAGGATCACTGAGGTGCAGTTCAATGGGGGAGGTGGACAATAAACCATCAGTTGCAATGTGCTGTGATAAGTACTACCATGTGGGAAATGGAGAGGCAGGGATGATTTTCTGGTAGAAAGATATTTTAAATGAAATTTTAAAGAACCATGATTTAAACAGGCAAAGACAGGCGCTTGATCCTTGGAAGACAAGAAAAATATTTTACGCAGAGGGAATTTAATGCACAAAGGTATTGGTAACAGCTTTGTGAGTCTGGAGAAATTCAAATAGTTGTTTAGCTGCTGTTGAACAAAGAGGAAATAGGATGGTGAGAGATGAGGAGGGGAAGGTTAGCAGAGGCTGTGCTCCTAGGTAGGTTAGGATGACAGCTCAGAAGATCAGAACCAGATAGGTAAGTAAGCAAGGAGTCTGGGGTATATGTTACCAGGTGAAACTTTGAAGAATGAGGCAGGTGTAATGTTCTGACTGGGTAATTTGGTGTAAAATAAATGAGAGCTGCCTGGGGCAAGCAATGATGACAAAGGACTAGTAGAGGGAGTCAGTTACATAACCTCAATGTGGTGTCCTTCCACGGGCAGGCTCGGTAAATCTGTTTATAACCTTAAGGCAACTTTCTGCACATTTTGATGTTTTCCAAAAGAAAACCTACAAGTGTAGATTCTACTGAAAAGTTAGTGGCAGAGAGAGGGGAGAAGATTTATATAGAAGACAAACCCAAGTCTCTCTTCTTAGTTATGTGACTCAAAGTCTCCTTCCTAAGCATGTTTGGCTTTTCACTGCATACATTGTCTAAGTCTCTCCCTCTTTCCTATGGCAAACATGAATCTACCTTACCTCTCTCATTCTTGAGGACCAGCTGACAGAGAGCCCTGGAGGTCTATCAACCAAATGGGCTTATTAAAGCAATCATAAATTGGGTGTCGCCTTCAAGGAGACAGCTATGCTACCTGCTATGAAAAATCACATTTTCTTCATACTATTAGAATTGGCTACAATTCTCCTTTCAGTCCTGCACTACCAAGTTTTTCGTCTCTACTGGCTTATTGTCTTCAAAATACCAGCATAGGGGCCCCTGGGTGGCGCAGTCGGTTAAGCGTCCGACTTCAGCCAGGTCACGATCTCACGGTCCGTGAGTTCGAGCCCCGCGTTGGGCTCTGGGCTGATGGCTCGGAGCCTGGAGCCTGTTTCCGATTCTGTGTCTCCCTCTCTCTCTGCCCTTCCCCCATTCATGCTCTGTCTCTCTCTGTCTCAAAAATAAATAAAAACGTTGAAAAAAAATTTCAAAATACCAGCATATTGTTATTTAATTTCAAATAAATTTTCTCTTGACACTAATTTCCCCACCAGCTATCACCTCAACCCTCTGCTTTCTTTTGTAAGAAAGTTCCTAGAGTTACCAACATTCACAGTCTCTAATTCCTCACCTTCCATTCTCATTTATGCTCACTCTAATCAAGATTTTGTCCCCACCATGCCACTGAAACTGCATGACATTACCAATGATCTCCAGGTTGCTAAATTCCATGGTCAAGTCTCAGCCTTCATTTTACTTGACATATCAACAAAACAGCCCTCTGCTTCCTTGATAAGATTTCTTCAGTAATTTCCAGGATACCCCATACTTTTGGTTCTCATTTTCTTTTACAGCCATCCCATCTCCCAGTCTTTTAAGTATTCACACTCATTCCTATGGTGATCTCACCCAGTTTCATGGTTTTAATACTACTCTCAAATGAATATTTCAGCCCAGACTCTACTGGATTTCTAGACTCCTACATCCATCTGCTTATTCAATTACATCTCTATTCAAATGTTAGTAGACACCCAAAACTTAACATGTCCAAAGCTGTGCATTCAGTTCCATTCCCAATCTTCCCAGAGTCAGTTGCTGGAAATTCCATTATTCAAGTTCCACCTTAGAATATTTTCTTTACAAAAAAAAAAAAAAAAAAAAGAATATTTTCTTTACCTGTAATGCTCTTCTCCACATGGCTTGCTCTCTCATTTACTTTGACCACCCTATTTAAATTTGTAGTCTTCTTCCCTTCTACTTCACATTTTTCTTATATTGTTTTATTATTTTTTTCTGTTGCACTTTCACCCTCTAATCTCTAATATACTTTATAGTTTACATATTTATAGCACTGCTCACTTCTTCCCTGTCTTCTTTCACTAGAACATAAACTCCATGGAGGCAGGGATTTTGTCATTATTCCTTGGATGCATTTCAAATGATTAGAGTCTATCTGGTACATGATAGATGTTCAAAAATATTTGTTGAATGGATGAATGAATTACATGATCTTTAATCCCAAGATGCCTGCAGGCCATTTGGGGAAATAAATTATATGTTGGAAAGAAAGAACGTTTGCCAGGCAGAATGTGCCAAGTGATAAGTGAGTAGAATAGGCCCAAAGTGCTAAGACATTGTTTTTTCTAAGGATTCAGAAGATTGGACTCAATTTGAATAATTCATTCTAGGGGAAAATTGATCATAATCTAGAAAAGTGAGGATGGGAGTAAAACATTTTAGATGAGAGCAATTTTGGTCCTCAATGCCATTGCATTTGTGAATTTAAAAGGAAGCTATTTGCTGCCAAAAAAAAAAAAAAACAAAAAAAACAAAAAACCACACACACACACAAAAAGAGTTTGTTCCAACTGGAGGTCTCTTTCTTCTTTGTCTCCAAAAGTGCAAAACAATACACCCACTAATGGGTCTTTTGGTTAATGCATATGCAGTGGTTGTTACTAGGTGCTGGGGGTGGGTGTACAGAAGGAAAGAAAAAATCGGTCTGTAATCCCCATTTCAAATCAGATTTTTTTTTCAAGTCAGTTAACTGCAAAATAAAGAGGAAAGGGAATTAAATAGTTACTTAGAAACAAAAGAAAAAAACCTAAGTGGGCCAAGGGAAAAGCTTTTAGCAAATGTGAAAAAAATCACGCTGGCACTGATGATGGGCCACTTAGGAGTGATTATTTCTAATGGAGCAAAGAAGGGCAATAGGTGTTGTGAGGTGCAGGCTACAGTCTCTTCAAAGAGACCCTGGGCTTCCTGAATGTCACTTTCTCTTGGGGTCAGGGCTGACTTTCTGTCAATGCACCCCAACCCCTGCATCAGCTGTTCCTAAGCACAGCCAGTTAGGAAATGAAACCATTTTGGGTACAGCTCTTCTTTGTCCACTGAGTATTTTCTCAGGGGCAGTTGAGGGCTAACTGAAATGGAAGTGGATAAAATTTATGTTTGCCCTAAGACTCTTCTTTTATCCTTCCTTCCTCATCGGTGACCCCTCTAATGCTTCAGGAACCAAGTGGACTGCACACTTTTCCCTCTCCTAGCCAAAGAGAGGAAAATAGGTTTCTGATCATTTAGACTGAGGTCTTTACTAATTGGTTTCTAATGTTTCCTCTCTTGGGATTATTAGTGTTTTAAACCTTTGCTCTTCAGTTGTGATCTAAAAAAATTCTGTCTACTCTGGAAGGTTAAGGAAAATTTAAGCATCTCAATTAATTCTATGAATGGAGTCCAACCTGCTTTCAGTTTGCTTTGGTCAAAGGAAATGGTAATTTGTCTGTCTGGGTCTCCCAAGAAGGCCTGTCATAAGGAATCTGTCAAGAAGCACTGAATCAGTTTTTACCTCAGGGGGCATTCCTGGAAGATTCAGGGATGGCAAGAAGGCTCTTTTGGGTTTTTCTGCTCTCATCTGCAGCCCTAAGGTGTGGTCTCTGCTCAGACTTGGTATTGAGGACCTCCCTGCACCCTCTTCCTCCTAATTTTATATACCCTTCCTTTCCTCCCTTTCTCAGCCACCTGGTATCAGCCATCAATGATCCAGGGGTCATACTCTGGACTTTCTCCCTTGACTCCTGGCTGATACCTGGTCTGATTTCTTTGCTCTGCCCTAAAGCATGGTGACCCTGCTGGTACCTTGATCATTTTGTAAACTCATTTGCATGTTTGCTGTAAATCTTAAATGTCTAAGCTCATTACAGGGAGGATGTCCAGAATGCTTTGGGAAGGAGATACAGTTCTTTTTTTTTTTTTTTTTTTTAATTTTTTTTTTCCAATGTTTATTTATTTTTGGGACAGAGAGAGACAGAGCATGAATGGGGGAGGGGCAGAGAGAGAGGGAGACACAGAATCGGAAACAGGCTCCAGGCTCTGAGCCATCAGCCCAGAGCCCGACACGGGGCTCGAACCCACGGACCGCGAGATCGTGACCTGGCTGAAGTCGGACGCTTAACCGACTGCGCCACCCAGGCGCCCCAAGGAGATACAGTTCTAATAATTTATGAGAATATAGGTAGAAGCTCAAGTCCAGTCCACTAATATAGGGACTGGAGTGATCTCTGAAAGTCAGGGCTGATTATCAGCTAATAAACATTTCTAAGTTGTACCAGCTTTTGGTGGCTGCCCATGAGGAAATTAGTTGTTAAACACAGGTAATATTATTGCAACCTACTGTGTCTCAGAAGCAAAGTGGTAGAATGCGAAATCATGGACTTTAGATTCAGCCAGACATAGGTACTAATGAAATCTGTGACCTTGGCCAAGTTACCTAACTTCTTTACTTCTTCTATGCTCTCCATGATTTCTCTGTGCTTCCTTCAAGGATTAAATAACATAGCAGGAATAAGATGTGTATCACAGTTTCTGGAGCTATTATTATTTTGTTTATTTATTTGTTTGTTTGTTTTTATTCCAGAACCTGTGCTATCTCCTTAGAGGGAAGTAAGAGGAGGGAAGTTGTTAGAAAGGAGCTTCTGGAAAGAGAATAGTTCTGGCAATTATTCAGCATGTGTAGTTCTTTTAGTACCTATAATTTTAAAAGCATAATTACTATTATCTTAAAGAGTAAGTACATGGAATCATAGGTTGATAAACAATCTTTATAGCTTTGAACTCAAGCCTTAGTTTATCTGTAAATCTCTGTATTAAGCACATTGAATAGCAATGGTACAGAGTGTCTTGATTTATAACTTACAAACTAAAAAATAGCTTTTAGGCAATTTTCATTATCTATTTCCAAGCGAAATCATGATAACTCAGTGAAAATATCTCTACACAGGTGTGAGGGAATCAGGTCTGCAATTTGTGGTTTCTGATGATCTAATAGAATACCAGAGTAGATCTGGAAGAATCTGAATGAACAGCTTATGTAATCTTTGGTCTAGTTCAAATATCAAATATATTCTTTATTTTTGTACCTCCAGAATCTGGAACAGTATCAGGCATTTAGAAGGTAACTAAAAAATGTTCATGTGACCAATGAATAGAGATACTGCTAGCCCAATCCTAATTGTACTGAGTCTATGTCTATTAATTTCTAAGTTACAGGGAGACTTCTAAGCTATACATATTTAAAGTTGTAGTCTATTTTTATCATAAATGTATTTAACAACAAACAATGCCTAGGAATATACTAGGAGAAACCAGAAGGTCTTCATTAGGGGTGATGTTGCCTTCAGGGGAAATCCGGCAATATCTGGAGATATTTTTGATAGTCAGAACCAGGGGTGGGGAATACTACTGGCATTTAATGAGTAGAGGCCAGGGATGCTGCTAAACATCCTGCAATATACAGGACAGCTTCCCACAGCAAAGAATTATCTGGTCCCAATGGCATCAGCATCAAGGATGAGAAACTGTGGCCTAAGCAATGGAAATTTGAGACTGGCACTTAGCACACAACTATGATATATAATTCTGACTTCTGCTTCCCATGCTGAATGTTTTATGTACTCATCCATAAGATGTCTGTTCCAGCCATTTAGGTAGATTTTCCATTATCTAACTTTACTCTGCCTGCCCTTTTACAATATGGCAGAAACTATTCATCTTAAGCAAAAAAAGCAAACGACTGAGTGAGCTGTATGAGGGGCATTATGCATCCTTTTTACAGTGACAGTCTGCTGGTTCAGATATAATCTTTATCCTCCGTAAAACTGGGGATGCTATATGCCATGAACTCACCTCTGCTTTTCTCCTATTTTTGTTTGTCTGGCTGCAGTTCTGTAATCTTATAAAACAAAACCCTGGCTTAATGTGTACTTCTATAGCCTACAAGAAAAGTTTGGGTCTTCAAAATGCATATAGTGCACAAGTTACAAAGATCATCATATTAATACTTCTGCTTAATGCTTTCTGCAGACTTAGTGCTTCTCCACCTGGAGTTAATCATTTACATCAGAGCATAGTCATGCAGAAATATGCATAGATAAACTTGGACCCTGGATTCCAGTTTGTCTTCAGATACTAAGTCCCTCTTTACCTGTCAAAACATGTAGAAGCCTGTGTGTTTTTTTCATCACCCTTTACTTGTGGTTTGTTGGTTTTTCTTTATTTGCATCTGTTGTGAGAAGGTAGAGACTTGTAATGAAGAACATGAGTGCCCGATTCAACATTTGGGGTTCAGATCCTGATTATGACACTTAGTAGTATTTTATCTTGGAACATTTCTTAATGTCTTTACAATTTAGATTCCACATTTGTTTATATGGGAACAATAACAGAGTTGTTGTGAAAATAGAAAAATGAGGAATGCATGCTAAGTACTTAGACTATAACTGTCCTGCAGCAAGTTCTCAGTAGCAGTTGTCATGATGATCAATATTTATATTTATCCTCATGCATTATTCATATGTTTCCTGTCTCTCTTCTTTGTGTTATTAGTAATGGGATAATTTCCTCTCCAAAGGTCTCTGTTCTCTCCTTTCCATATATTCCCGGTTGAAGATTGAAAACTTTAAGATAATGGCAGAGATAGAAATGTAGCAGTTTTAATTTCTCTATCTGGCAGGAAATTTGGCATATCCAGTCAACAAAGAATCTCAAAAGTCATCCTCAAATTTCTGTAGTGATATCTAGTGATATTCCATTGTGATATGCAGTGATGTAGGAGTTGAATATTTATAGAAATGTTATAGTTGTAACAGAAAACAATTTAATATGTTATTTTCATTTATTTTATTTTTTGTTTGTAATTTTTTTCTGGTATAATTAAACTAAAGTGTACATATTTAAAGTGTAAATTTTGTTTTTGACATCATGAAATTATCACTACAGTTAAGATAATAAATATTTCCGTCACCCACTAAGGTTTCCTTATGCCTCTTTGTAATTATGTTTACTTTTTACTTTATCATAAGGCCAGGAGGTAAGAATTAATTAGATTTAGATCAACACAAGTAAATCTTGCACTTTCTCTACTAGGTATGCAGAATTATAATTAAATCACAATGAAAATAACAAAAACTGTTCCTTTGAAATTCAAGTGGGACATGTAATTGTATCAGAATGTAGGTTCTTGGACCCATAACTGTGTAATGTTTATTCATTTGTTTGCTGAACAAATATGCATGAAGCATCTACTCTGAACCAGGTGTTATTCCAGAAGATAAGGACACAGTGCTAAAGAATTAATTCCCTGGAATGGTTTACTGGGCAATAAATTAAAAGTCTTATGAGAAGAGCATAAGGTTCCAGATTCTTTCTTTCTCTAATGTAATGAAAAAAGAAATGGCAGAAATAGAAAATACTCTCCGAAACATTAAATTGTGATGGGTTTTAACACAAATGAGTTTATAAATATCATTTGTATATAATCAGGTTTCAATAACAAAGCTGGATTTTTATATTTCACCCTAATGTTAGACAGTAGAGATCATAAGTGCTAGTCATATTCAAAATAAGTGTACATTAACACAATTTTAAAGTATGATATTAACATCAAAATTCTTATAGGGACAATAGGACTAATCAACAGTAATGGAGTTCAGGATTTTTTTAGATAATAGTGCAATAAAAATATCATGAACTTATAAAATCAGTTCTATAAATAAAATTTTCAACTAGTTAAACAAGTTCATATACTTTTTTTAAAGGAACAACATAATGTTTATCTGTTCAGGGAGATGGGGAATTTTTATATTATGCTCCAGTTTTGTGAAACAAAAGTGGTTTGTATCTTAAAGGTATCAGATATTTAAAAATTTTAATAAGCAAACCTTAAGAAAGAGAAAACAGATTCTCTAGCATTTATTGTTTAGCTTACCATGTGACACTTATTTACATATATTATGTCTTATGTTAATCTAAAACAACCCTGTTATGTATCATGTTTTCCCATTTAAGAGAGAAACCGATGACAGCCAAGTGACACATTTGGGAACAGAAATCTACACTCTTTTGATTACAAGGTGTGTCATAACACAACAGTTACTGACAGAAATGCTAATCTCCTGAGAGAGATAGCAAGAGCATATAACTTCAGTACAGTGAACATCTGTCACAATTAAGTTAATAATTGACATGATGAATTAAACTTCTGTATAAAACAAATATAGTTTGCAAGGTAAATATCAAAATAGTTAATGACCTTTGCCTTTTTTTTTGGTAAGATTATGGTTGATTTTAAAAAAAAATTAATGTTTATTTATTTTTGAGAGAGAGAGAGAGAGAGAGAGAGAGAGAGAACATAAGTGGGGGAGGGAAAGAGAGAGAGGGAGACACAGAATCTGAAGCAGGCTCCAGGCTCTGAGCTGTTAGCACAGAGCCTGATGTGGGGCTCAAACTCACAAACTGCAAGATCATGACCTGAGCCGAAGTTGGATACTTAACTGACTGAGCGACCCAGGAGCCCCAAGATTATGGTTGATTTTGTTTTCCTTCTTCTTTTGTTATCAAGTCTTTTTATGGTCAATGTCTTACTTTTCCTACCCAGTCAGGATAGGTTATGTCATGTTGTAATAAAATCTCAGCCCCAAAGATCAGAGGCTTAAAAATAGGTAATGTCTGTTCTTTCTTCTATAACTTGTCTAACATGGGTTGGTAGGATAGCTCTGCACATTATAGTTACTCCAGGACTTTTAGACAGATGCTCTTATCATCGTCATGGCATGGAGAAGAAAACGTGACACTGATTAGTGGCCCCTTAAAACATCCACTAAGAAGTAATTCAGTACTTTTTGCTCACATTTCATTGGTGAAAGATAATCACATAACTTAGCCTAGCTTCCAAGGGGATAAAAGAATGTAAGTCTGTTTTGTCCCTAAAAGCAGAGTCAGAAGGGGAGCCTGGGTGGCTCAGTCTGTTGAGCTTCCCTTCGGCTCAGGTCATGATCTCCCGGTTTGTGAGTTCAAACTCCGTGTTGCATCTGGCTCTGTGCTGACAGCTCAGAGCCTGGGGCCTGCTTCGGATTCTGTATCTCTCTCTCTCTGCCCCTCCCCCGCTCACACTCTGTCTCTCTATCCTTCAAAAATAAATAAACATTAAAAAAAATAAAAAAAGAAGCAGAGTCAGAAATATTTGGTGAATAGTACTAGTAACTATAAAACTGAATAACTTTATAATTCCCTAAAATGTGTTAAAATTAAAAAAAAAACTTATTTAAAATTAATTATATAAAATTTACTAGAATGTTGATTCTTGGTAGCCAACATTATGAAGTTCAAACCAAGATTATTCCTAGTATAGTGTTCCCCTGGGGGACCCTGCTCATGCCTCCAGCCTGTCCAGGGATAGTCAGTCATTTCAAGTTCCAGGGTTAGCTCTTTCCACAGAGTTCCTTAGACTTACCTCTCTTACTTCTTAATTTTTTTTGTATGATTTTAGGACATGCCAAACCCTTCGTAATATCTTTTGACCTACTTGTTCTTATTCCTAGGCACCCCTAGCTGACATACCCCGCATTTCAACCACAGTAGACATGTCACTGTACAACAAATTCATCACACTACTTCACAGCTCTGTATCCTTCCATTTTCTATTCTACCTGCCCTTAACATGCTTGAGACACAGTTTAAATGTCATTTGTTTTCACTCTCTCTAGTCAGGTGATTTTCTTGCTCTCACCTCCTGTTTGGCCATAACACTTTTATGTGACTCTTTTAGCACTTAGCATACTGTATTATAATTTGTTTGTAATACTGCATTTTACATACCTGAACAATAGGAAACAGTTGTTTCTTCTTAGAACAACAAAGTGCTTGATAATGAGGTAGTTTACATAATCAGCATATGTCATCAGTATACAATAAGTTTATGAAGACAGAAATAATTTTCAAAATAACAATTGTCTTCAAATATGTTTTCAAGTTAAATATATTACAGGAGTTAATAAGAGATGGCCTCCCTCCATCTGCCAGTGAGAACTGATGAAGTGAGCCCAAATTAAAGAAGAATAGTAAAATCTAGCTGAAGTACCATATGTGCTGTCTGGGGCTCTAAAGTCCATATTAGTTGCCTGGCTATCAAATAGGCTAAGAAATTTAAAAATCAATATTGTATCATTTACAAAGCATACTTTAATATAATCAGATTTGCCTGGATTTAGAAAATCTGAGGACATCACACAAAGCAATCTACAGATTTGAAGCAATTGCTCTTAAAATAATGGAAAAATTCATCCTAATATTAATTCAGAATTCCAACAGATCACAAATTAGGGTGTGACTACGTGGATTGCTTTGGTTGATAAAATGTGAGCAACAGTGTTGCTCATTTTTAGATGGAAAGATTTAATTGCCTGGCACTTAATTCTCCAACTTACCCATTCTCTGCCACAGCAATTGTGCAATAAGTTCAAAGCATCCTAAAATGCTGACCCAAGATATCAAAAATAGCTGCCCTGGAGAATTATCTAGATTTACAGTAAACCTTATTTTTATGAGACATACAATCTTGTTCTATTAAATTGCTGTGATTTGGGGAATGATTTTTCCTATAGCATAATCTAGTCTGGTAGTTCTCAAACTTCACTGTGCATTGAAAACATTAGGAAAATGTGTTAAAACACTGTTTGCTGGCCTTACTCCCAGTTTCTGATTTAGTAGGTGTGGGATGTGGCCTGAGAATTTTTCTTTCTAATAATTTCCCAAGTGATCATGATGCTATAAGTCTAGCGACCACACTTTGAGAATCACTGACCCATCTAATCTTAAATAATATGCAAGTTATCACATTTGGAAAAATACTTGACAGTAAGTCAAATTTGGCAATATAATAAACAAAAGCATACTTTTATAGATAAAAACAAATATAAAAATTGTAAGCAAATGTAGAATGGTTTTATAGTGACTTAACATTGGTAAAATTGTAAATCACTTATGAAAAATATTTATTCAGTTATATGAACATTTCCACACTGAGTTGTCTTAATTCTGCTGAATATTTCTGTCCTTAGAGTATTTTAAACAGTCTTGAATTAGTTTTAATATGGAGGAAGAACATTACACCATAAATATAGTAAAAATTGTCAAGTATAAATTTAAAAAAAATTAGAATAATCCAGCATATGTTTTATAATATCTATTTCAGCAAATTCATAGTTTTACTTTTTAACATAACTTTAAAGAATTTTTCAAAAAGTATTAATTGCATGACTAATGATTCTGATTTGTCAATTAAGCATTTTAAAAAATTTCCTGTTCCATTTTCACAATGAACTTTTTATCCTTTTATCCAATTGGAATAATTGGGTTGGCATTAAAGAAAGAAAATTAAGTCAGCCCTTGAAATCTTAGCACTAACTTGTTAATTACCCCCATTAATTATACAATGAGGAATGACAAGCAATAATTCCCTTTCCTAAAGTATGGCTGAAGGTCAGAGAGCTATCTTACTGGCATATTGAGAGATCAAAGCAAATGATGCAGTTTTTCTTTTAAATGCCATCAGACATCACTGGAAGCTCACCCAAGGAACTAAGTTAATGTTTTAAACATAATCTTTAAACATTAGTTTTATCTGTTAAGGGAAACAATACTTACTATATATTTAGAAGTAAAATGACACTCAATAGCAAAACCATGAACAATCCAATTAAAAAAACGGGCAAAGGACCTGAATATACAGTTTTCCAAAGAAGACATACAGGTGACCGACAGGCAAATGATAAAATGCTCCATGTCACTAATCATCAGGAAAATGCAAGTCAAAACCACAATTTTATCACCTCAAACCTATTAGAAGGGCCATCATCAAAAAGACAAGAGATAGCAAGTGTTGGCAAGGATGTTTTGATTATTCATTTGCAATGTAGATAATTTTTCCCCAAAATATGCTTTATATAACTTACATTAAAAACAAGATAAACATTTAAACAATGTTGAGAAGGAAACAGAAAACTTTTAGAGGGCAGTTGTGTTAATCCATTCAGGAACTGAATTTTTAAAAAGAGTTTCTGATACAGAATCAATTCATTTTTAATCAAGCATCCAATAAACAACCCATAATAACTTACAGAAATGGATATATGTTAGACTTATTTCTCTTCTTATTTACTCCAAATCTCATTGCAATTTAAAATGAATGCTGTCATTTTTTAGGGGTCAGTGCTTTAGACCATCATTACTAAGTGACTCATATAAAAATGAGTGCCTATGTAGAAGTCTTTACAGTGAATTATTTTTAAAGAAATGACATTATTGTCATTTTGTCATTAGTTTATAGAGCATCCTGGAATAGTCAATAATGGAACATATACATATATAAAACATATACATATATATGTATGTACATGTAAACATATATACACCTATAAAAGAAGTGATAAATATCACAAAAATCTTCAGTTTCCCCAAAATCCTTCTTGAAACTAAGAAAATGAAACCAAAAACAAACAACAAAACCTCCCTTGCCTTGACATTTTTTGTCTCTTTCTCCTTAGATTATTTTTTTCTCCTGGCTATTTGTCTGAAACCTTCAGATATTCCCATGACATATTTCCTCAGCTCATTAAAGTCTTAGCTCAAGTGTCACCTTCCAAGTAAGGTCTCTTCTGATAAACCCAACCTAATATTGTAATCATCTTTTATACTCCTTATACATCTCCTTGCTTTATGTCTCTCCATAACACTTATAACATTTGATATAATAGACATATTCGTTTTTTTATTGCTTATCTCCCTTTTCTAGAATACAAACTCCACAAGTCAAATAGCTTTTGTCTGTTTTGTTCACTCTTGTATCTCCAGTACCTAGAACAATGGTGACGTACGGTAAATATCTGATTATTATTTGTAAACTAAATAAAGCAATAAACTTAAAATAAAACAATTGAAGAAGAAAATAAATAGATGAATTAATTATAAAATATTTAGTGTTTTCATGCCTAGAAAAACATCACTCCTGCTACATGGGTAACATGAGTATGCTGAAAATAAGATTTACTACAGAATTGAGGATGAATTATTTTATCAACCAAAGTCTTGCATCCTACAAAAAAACAGAATTATCAACTTACACAGGTAGGAGTCAGGGAAGGTTACTTCACATTTATACTTTGTAGGAATATTTTAAGATGCATCCTGAAGGTGGTGAATAGATAACCAAATGGGAAGGGCATATCAGGCAGAGAGAACAGTTTGTGCACAGCAAAGAGGCTTGAAACAGCCCAGCATGATTGGTAAGGGGGAATGACAATTATTCAAGGAAGGCTGTGGCATAAGTATTGAGAGAAGAAATACCAGGAAAGCAAAATCAAACAGGCATGAGAATGACAATGACAGAGGCTGCATGTGTCATGCTGAGAAATCAGAACTCATTCTTCTAAGAACTGAGGATTTGCCAAATAGTGTTAAGTCTGGGAATGACATCACCAGATTGTCATTTCAAAAAAGACTATTTTGTCCGCATCAGATGAACTTAAATAGGGTACCAGGCAGAACACGGTCAAGGTTGTATACAAGTATGTTAACTAAGACAGGTGGTGGGGATGGAGAATAGAGTTAAATTTGAGAATTGCGAGATACAAGGGAGAAGTATTAAGTGATCAGTTGGAAATGAGGGATGAGAGAAAGACAAGAATCTAGCATGATCATTAAGGATGGGGCTCAGAAACCCCATAAGTAGGGAAAACCAGGAGAAAAAGCATGTTTTGGAGTAAAAACAATGAGTTTGGTTTTCATCACATTGGATCAGTTGTGCCTCTGAGATATCCAAATAAAGATGTCCAATGGTGTCTGGATCTATGAGTATGGAACATGGTGGAAACAACCGAAGGTGTTGATCAATTATCTATAGCATACAGGCAGAGGAAGGTATGGGTCATGGGAAAAACGTTAGGGAGAATGAAATCAATAAGCAGAGAACAAGACTGAAAAACCCTGGAATATCAATTTTTAAGGAGCAAGGAAAGAAAAAGGAGTTTAAGAATATAAAAATAGGAACAAAAGGCTAAACGAGGGCGGTAACAAGGAGAGAATGATAGCAGAGAAACCGAAGTAGGAGAGTTATTTTTTCCCCTGAAGAGGGAGTAGTCAGAATTGTCAAGTGCATCAAAGAAATAATACAAGTATTATCCTTCTCCCTATGCTACTCAGAGAGGGAGACAAACACCAGGAAAACACTAGGGGAAAGTAGCTACCAAGAGGCTCATGCCAGATTTATCAAGTTCCAGATTTAAATTTAGGAAAACTGGCAGTGTCTGTCTCTCACCAGGGAATTATTTCACTTTATTACTATTATTTATCTGTCTTCCAATGAAAGCAAACACTGCTGATCACTGAGGTCTGGTATAAGACCTGCCCCTTCTATTTCATTAGACCTACATATACATAGGAATACGAATTGTATGATTATTGTGGAGAAATATTATTTTTGTGTTTTAGGATTGGCATATACTTTCAAGACTTTAAAACTTAAAAACATTAGTTCTTTGAATATGTTTAAAAATATTCACTGTCCTGTAATCAGAGCCCAAGTAATAATATTCCAAAAATGTTTATGCTTGCTTAAATCGTAATAAAGAAACTATATTCAAGCAAAACCAACTTTGTGGAAACACTAATATACCAAGCTATGTAATCAACTATACCCAAATAATTAGGCTTAACTCATAATTGCTAATTGTATGTGCACTTGGAATTAAAGAACTTCAAGCTTTGCACTTGGAATGTACAACATATAATCATCTTAGATCCAAATTACCCCACTTCCTGAAATAAAATTGAAATTATTTGGTTATAAGTTTTATAATACAGAAATTGTTATAATACTGAAAATTAGTGTCTTCCAGGAATATATATTTTCATATTAACTTATTCTCTTGAATAATTTTATTTTATCCTATTTAAATATAGGTCCAAGATAAAATAAATTTTTACTATTAAGTGATCTTATATATTATTAAACTAACTCCAAAAGCACACAAAGATGTATCTAGAACATAGTCTATACATATACTACATCCAAGTTAATAAAGTTAGTAAAGAAAGCATTTATGGTCCTTAGGATAAAGGCTATGGCCTTTTTTTCTCTATTGATATCATAGAAAGTAACCAAAGATCAGCCTGTTAAATATTATAATACCTTTAAAAATGACTAATTCTTTTCATTAATTAAAATAATTTATATTCTCTCCTTTAAATCCTCCCCTTATCTATATCAATATCCATGACCACTCACTCACTAAATAATGACTATTCAAAAAATTAAATGAATAAATATACATTTAATTGCAGTCAAAATAGAATACAAGTACAGTTCATGCTAGCTTTCTTATACAAGTTTTTAAATGATAGAAGAAATCATATCTATATATGATTCCTGAAAAATGTTGAATCTATTTATTCAATACAAGTACTAAAAAGTGACCTAACCTAAACTGACCTTGGGCAGATTACTTAATCCATTTGAGATTCATTGTCTAAGCAACAGATATAATAACACCTCTTTAAGCATTCATTCCTTAAATACTTATTAAGGTATATCCATGATCCAGGTAATACCTAGGTGCTAATGACAGAGTAGTTAGTAGCCTTAGGGCTCATTCTGCTCAGACATGTATTTGATCCAGTAGAAAATACAGTCAAGAAATGTCATTCATAATGTGATTATAGCTCCCATGGGTGAGGGTCAAGGGATAACCAAGGGCTGAGATGTGTTGGAGGAAACGTATTCCAGCCTTGGGACCCAGGGTTGGGGTAGATTTTCTTTGTAACATCTAAGCCAGATGGTACATATGAATGGTATATATGAACATGTATGTGCAAATGCACACATGCACATGTGTGTGCATTTAGTGGATTGGAGGAGTGGGGACCAGAATGAGAGCTTTCCAGGTGAACAGAACAGTAGTTTGGGCAACCTGAAAGAAGTTTAAGGGCTGCTGGTAGGCAGAAGAGCCAGTCAGTCACTCACTGAAGGAAGCAGGGATGGTGGATGATAACCTATTTCCTTTGGGACTCATAGAGATGTTTTGACAATTAAGTGGAATAGTTTATATAACAGCAACTACAACAATGCCTAGTGCATTATAGCTCCTTTCTGTAGTTATTTTCCTTCTATTCTCCTAATTTCCAAAGTTGTACCAGTCATTTAGTAGCAAAACTGGGAATAGAATCCCAGGCTTCTGTTTACCAGTCCAGAGTTCTTTGTTAATGGACTGCTGGTCTATAAACAAAGATGAAACACAGGGATTTTAAAGCAAATATTCAGAACTTATCCTGGAATTGCTTACGAGCTGACAGCTATCCAACTTATTTTTAGTTTATATTTAAAGTGAATCATATGTTCCAAAATGACTGACAGAAACACAGCTTTGTTTCTGAAGCCAATTCTTCTCCATCATTTTTGGACATCATTCAGAGCTATAACAGACTTTCAGGGTGTTTAAAAGCATTCATCCACGACAACAACAAATGCTAATTATCATAAAAAATAAAACAGCTCCTGTTAACATCATTCTAAGAATTTCTCCTACTCCAGCACTATATTTCATCTATCATCCCATCTGTTTTGGGGGTGGGAACAAAGACTGGATGGAAGTATAATTATCATGTATCAAACTGGACAACACAACAAAATAGAAATGAATATAAATGGGAGGACTAGCATACATAATAAATAAATCTGGAAAGGGAAAAAGGAAATGTAAATAAAATGGCACAATGTGTCCTGCAGTAAACAGCAGATACATAAATCCATAATGGAGTCAATAATGTTTATCTTGCTGAGTATGAGGTGGATTTTTTCCCATTTCAGTTCACAGTCCTTGCTATAATCAGATTGCATGGCACATGATCAAATAGACATCTTGTTCACTTGGGCAGTTTACAAATCCTCTCTACTGAATTATGTCATTAAAATACCACCTTGAGACTTTTAAACATACCTGCAAAGACAAAAAAAAAATCTATTTCCATGTATTTATGAATACATTTCAATAGGAATCTTAGAGTCAGTTCTGTCCTATAAAAATATCAAACACAGTCACATTCTCGAAAGTGTTAAATTAAAAGGGACTACAAGTGTCCAGTTGAAAATGTAATTAGCTCATTAAAAATATGGTAGAAACATGGACAATCACATATCCCTAAGTAGGAACTAGAAGCTCAATCAGGGCCAGGACTTTTTTTTCTTTTATTGGCATAAACACACTTGCAATGGTTCTTGGCATGTAGTAGGTGACTGATCAATATTTTTAAAATTGAATATTGCAAAATAGAGGAATTATAAGCTTTTATTCTTCTCAGAATATTTTAATACTCTACAAATAATTCTGTAGTGACTGAGTATTAATATTTAAATAATCAGATTTTAGAATCTCCAAGTATCTATTTCACTTTCAAGTGAGGAGTATGCCAAAGCTTCTTTTAAATAGTAACAATTATTTTAATACATATAATCTGAGATCAAGTCTCCATTAAAGGTATGTACACTGAATTAACTAATTACATTTATTTCCCTATTTAAATTTGCTTCAATGATATAAATGTTTAGAATATTATTTAAACCAAAAGATCAATTACATATGAAGCTTTACTTTATCAAATTGTTGTTTGATCTTGATCACAAATCCCATTATCTTTTTAGTGAATCACTCAAGAACTACATACGTGGAATAAAAATGTTACGATACACACATATACATACAAGCAGAATAGTGAAGAAGGTGTTATGTCCATAAGCATTTTGAACTTTCTAATATCCTTTACACCCTTAGGAGTTTTAAGAGAATAAGACATAAATGCAAAAATCACATGCATAACATACACCTATATGCATCTGTATATGTGTGTGTATATACCGTGTGTGTGCATGCATCTCTGAAGGTACATGATATTTGCACATCATTCACTTGAATTATATCAGAGGGAATGGAGAAGTAAATAATCCATGGGTTCATAATGCATGTGTACTCATATTTATATATGCCTGTATACAAAAATTCATAAACATATGTGGACAAATTTGTAACTGAGGATGCCCTGTACCATCACATTATACAACTCAGAAAAACCATTCACATAGAATCTACCATTTATAACATGATATATCGAACTTTACCAATGACAGAAAAGTAATGATTTGGGAGTAAAACATCAGACAACAAACTTAATAAGTCTAATTTGAGTTAAAAGACACACCAAAGGTACTTACTAAGTTATTTTTTGAAGGTCTTTGTTGAGGTGTTTCTAAGTTAAAACTATGTATAAACATTTCACTTTTTAAAAGCAGAAAAATGAAATTACTCTATTGATGTGTATTGAGACTCGCTCTTTCTTAGGCTAATGCAAATGTTTTTCAAAGCACTTTCATTGTTTTCTCAACCCTATGGTTTTCTGTTCCCTGTTCTCCTGGGAGAGCTCTGACATCTATTTGTAGACGGTCCATTCTATTGGCAAAGGGATGGGTTCGTGCATATAGTTCTAAATATTGCATGCATGAACACAGTATGCTGCTGGAGTACTTTGGAAATTAAAATTCAAACGAATTCCAATTTTTGTGTAAGCATAAAGGTATAATGAAATGTCTCAGAATACAACATTATTTTTATGGTCTACTTTAAGGATCATTATTTACACCATTGATAAGCATCTTAACGTATGTAAAACTCTTATCACTAAATAATAACCAAAATAGTATGAACTACTAATATAACTGCTAAGGAAAATAAAGACTTTATTTTCAATGTTTACTTTCATATATTTACCTTTGAGATGTATTTTTATTTTTTTATTTATTTTTTTATTTTTTTTTCAACGTTTATTTATTTTTGGGACAGAGAGAGACAGAGCATGAACGGGGGAGGGGCAGAGAGAGAGGGAGACACAGAATTGGAAACAGGCTCCAGGCTCTGAGCCATCAGCCCAGAGCCTGACGCGGGGCTCGAACCCACGGACCACGAGATCGTGACCTGGCTGAAGTCGGACGCTTAACCGACTGCGCCACCCAGGTGCCCCAATGAGATGTATTTTTAATTGCTACTTTAAAACAACTACTCATATATAAAAATAATAACATACATTAAAACAGGAAAGCACAGACAACTTCTAGCAGCAAACATTCATTAAAATATTCATAGAAGACACTGAAATAAATACCACTTAGTAAATTATATTATCCAAGTCCCTAAAGTATGTCTACACATAAATAAGTCCAAACACTCTGAGTATTTCAGTGGTTATAATATTGTTTCAAATATGAGAAAAAAAGTTTTAAACTTTAACATGCTACACAGATATAAAGCTACTACCTTTCATACACAGTTTTTGCACATAACAGCTAGAGAAAATGTTAAGGCAAAATCCTGAATTTCTTGATAAGTTTCATTAATAGCCAGTCATAAAACTTTACTTTGGAAAACTATCCTGAACCTGGCAGAAGAATACTTTCAATAAGTATTTCAATATTAATTTCCACACTATCTTTTTCCTTCATCCAATATTATAGTTCATGCTACCTGGTCCCCCCACGGAAAAAAAAAGTGCTTATTTTAAAAATACAGAGAGAAAGTATGTGATTTAACTGTTCTTTGGATGTGTGGACATTTGATTCCAAATGTCTTTCCAACTCTTTCCTTAATTAAAAATCAAAACAGGAATATAGTAAGAATTTTAAATAAGTTTCAGAATATTATGTGTATTTAAAGCATAGCCCTGAAGGCTACTGATTTTTCTTACCAGTGCTGTCATCATATACAACTGTGACAGTTTTCCACTTGAAGAATTGCACCAAGTCCAAAATGGCGCGGCTGAGTGAAGAGAAGTCTGGGTAAAGACTGACATAGAAGGAATCTTTGTTGTCTGACACCTGGTGCTTCCAGCGGGTCTGTATGTGGGGAACCCCCAGGGCATTGCAGATGGACTGCACAGCATTTGCTGATGAGCTGTGTGAAGGCCCGAAGATGGCAGCCACCCCAAGAGAGAGCTGATCACAGGCTGAGGAGAGAGAGAAGTCTGTCAATAACAAGGAGAGATGCCAGTGTGCCAACATTATCACATTAGTGTTGTGAACCTGAAGGTTTATCCTGAAGAAAGATTTTGTTTTCCTTATAAATAACATCTCCATTTAGCTAATTTTCATATTTTTTTCTGACTGCAAACATGTTCAGTTTGTCAGAAGGGAAATCTTCCAGGCATCTGCAACTCAATGTTCAAATGATTCTACAAATAATGCCAAAAGGGGGAAAGAGGAAGAATATTCTAGAATTTAAGAAGGAAGGGAAGTGTTCACCCTGCAAAAATAGTTTATATCAGGAAGTTGGGGAAATAGTGTTCCTTCCCAAATTCACTGACCATCCTCCACCATTTTAAATTCTTAATCAGAGCCATTTGGTTGTTCCTCCCCATCTGAGAAGCTAGGGCAACACAGAGCTAAGTATTTGCACATATCTGATGATACAGATCAAGCTAGGCATTACAGATATCCCTTTAAAACCTGATATGGGGGCGCCTGGGTGGCGCAGTCGGTTAAGCGTCCGACTTCACCCAGGTCACGATCTCGCAGTCCGTGGGTTTGAGCCCCGCGTCAGGCTCTGGGCTGATGGCTCAGATCCTGGAGCCTGTTTCCGATTCTGTGTCTCCCTCTCTCTCTGCCCCTCCCCCGTTCATGCTCTGTCTCTCTCTGTCCCCAAAAAAATAAATAAAACGTTGAAAAAAAAATTAAAAAAAAAAAACCTGATATGGCTTATCAAGGATGATTTCATATAACTTAATCTCCTCGAGAAAATTATTAGATAAATACTTAATCATTTTTTTACTTGACTTTTGTATACTGTAAGTCTTTTATATTGTTCTAAATTAATTTTTGAGGTTTGTATTCACTCACAGAAAATTTTATTCACGTCAATAATAAATACAGTAATTAAGAAAGGCATAAACAACCTAGAAGCTATTCAGATTAGAATAGACTATGATAGGACTTCAAATTCTATAAGGTCCCTCAAAGCAACTAGGGAGTTTGGGCCTAGAAAGTAAATAACTATTGGAAACATGAAAATCATCTTTAAATATTTGTAGATCTGGCCTGTGAAAGAGGCTTAAGTTTGTTTCATTTGATTAGAAAAGGAAGAATAGGGCAAATGGTTAGAGGTTCATCACAAATTTTGACATATTTTAATTTAAAAAAAATTAAAGGGAAGTAATAAATGTCAAAAAGTGGAAATCTGTTCCAAGAGGCATTGGTTTACCCATCCCTGCAAATATTTAAACAGGACTAAGGGGAAGTATTATTGGGATTTAGGCATTAATTATGTGTTCAGACTGAATCTCTCCAAAATAGTTTAAAATTATATTGAATTTTAATTCTACTGAAGCAAAATTTCCTTCAGAGATTTCACTGCATAAAACACAATGTGATGGAATGATTCTTAAGCTTAGCGATATTAGTAAGTAAATAAATTATAGTTAAAAAAATTCACTTTTAAACATTTTCTTCAAAAATTCAGTACGATCTAAGTACATTTTTTGAATATGTAGGTTCTTACTTTTTAAATAGTGATTGGAATTCTGAATCAGTAGTCATGTTGGAACTGACATTTTTCACGAACTTGGATTTTAATTCATATACGTTGAGAATAAAAGATCTTCCTTTACCAGGTTTTTGACATAACACAGGTGAAAAAAAGTTGAAAACATTATAGTGGTTTATACAGAATGTTCTGAAATGTGTTTCAAATATGAAATAGTCTTCAGCTATCAGAGGAATCACTTAAAAGTGATGTATGATTCAAATAATAATTCAAGATCTAATACATCAATGTATTTATTTGCTCAGCAAAACAGTATCACTTATGAAAAGTATAAGAGCATATAACAGAGAAAATGTTGAAATGTAAACATCTAATTTCTTATCATTTGCTTGTTTTGGAAAAATAATTTAAAAATTTAAATGTCCAAATTTTTAAAATTATTTTATAATATATTATATATTAATATAATATATATTATTTTATATTTATATATATTTACTGAGCTACCATAGGTTCAGATATTATACCAGATCTCTCTCATATTACCCTTTCACATATTGCTATGCCTCCCAATCAGTAATAGCTCAGTAAGCAAGAGCTTCAGAAGGTAAGACCCAAACCATGACATTTACCCTCTCAACATATCACAAAGTTACTTAATTATGCTTATTTGAGTTTTCCCCAGTTTCGGACAAAGTCAATTAATGAATTTGATTCCCAATGGATTTTAATTTCATAAACGCTTTTTAGTATTTTGAAACCAAATGAGTTGAGGACCTCATAATTCCCAAGATAGTAACCTGTTTGCTGTCAGAACACACTAGACTGTTTTTGTTTTACATTGCTCCTTTGAATTCACCATTAAGAAATGTATTGATATTTTTTTATACTTCACTCATATTCCATATTCTTTGGTCTAAATGATTTCATTTGAGACAGAGCTTCTTCTTCCTAATGGAAATAATCCTGAACTATGTCACTAATCAAACGCACTTGTCTTGCAGTTAATGACTTATTTTGCAATTATGATGACAAATGTAATACTTCACAATAACCTTTACCCTTTTTTTCCAGCCTTTAAAACCTTTCATCACCCTGACATGGTTCTGAAATGTGGAAACTTATTTGTATTCTCAAAGATATGAATTCAAAGGGCAAGCAGAATTTAGGCTTTGATAAACACTAGTTAGCTGGGGGATAAAAAAGATACTTTCATCTCAAGGAATATTGTACCTTATCAGTTGCCATTAATATTAATGAAATTAGAAGAAATCTGGACCAACTTAGAATTATAAATAATTATGTACATTTCTTTCAATGTTAGGTAGCTAATGAAACAATACTAGAATTACAGAAAGGTAATGTTGTTTTTAAAAATATAAATTTAGAACAAATGCTTTATAATCCCATTCCTTTGTGAAAAATCTATATTATGAAATTTAATTCCTATTAGATGAATGCTAACTATGCAAAACAAAATATCACCCACTTAGACAAGTAAGACAATGGAAACATCTCTCAAAACACATTTACTACCAAAGTTATTGTTTGGTTAAAATAATGCCTTGATAATAGTTTCACTATTACCTTCCTGACTTTCTAAATGTTAAACTCATATTCCACAAAGTTATTTTTCTGTTCTTATCACTAAAAAAACAGTTTGACAACAAAATAAAAGAAATAACAAAATTTATAAAGTATTCTAATTATATCTTCCTATAATTCAATTTTTTTTTAATTTTCTTTATTTTTAATGTTTATTTTTGAGAGAGACAGAGACAGAATGCCAGTGGGTTGGGGCAGAGAGAGAGGGAGACACAGAATCGGAAGCAGGCTCCAGGCTCTGAGCTGTCAGCACAGAGCCCGACGCGGGGCTCAAACTCACGAGCTGTGAGATCATGACCTGAGCCCAAGTCAGACGCTCAACCGACTGAGCCACCAAGGTGCCCCTATAATTCAATTTTCATATCATTAGCCATTTATTTTCAGTTATAAGAAGAAACATCCAATAGTTTTAAAAATGGGCATGAAGTACACATAAATGAAAGGCTGTTGAAAATTTTCCAATAAAGTTTTAAGATTGGGCTGACATTATGAAGTAACTTGGAACTACAGAACTTTCAAGGTAGTCAGTAAATTGAGACAATAGTGATAATGCACTTCTTGGAAATGACAGATAACACAATAAAAATGTAATAATGGGGCGCCTGGGTGGCACAGTCGGTTAAGCATCCGACTTCAGCCAGGTCACTATCTCGCGGTCTGTGAGTTTGAGCCCCGCGTCGGGCTCTGGGCTGATGGCTCGGAGCCTGGAGCCTGTTTCCGATTCTGTGTCTCCCTCTCTCTCTGCCCCTCCCCGTTCATGCTCTGTCTCTCTCTGTCCCAAAAATAAATAAAAACGTTGAAAAAAAAAATTCTAAAAAAAAAAAAATGTAATAATGGATTCCAAAACTAGGTAAAATCCACTGCTGTATAGTTTTATTTAGTGGGTTCTTAAAAATAGGAATCGTTTAGTAAGAAAAGGATTATTGCGGGGGAACAATTTACAACAATCATAGACCTGAGTTTATGTTATAAATTATTTTGTCATAATAGGTAATCATAACACCTTACCTTATTTGATAAAATTTACGTGCAGTTTGGAAAGAAACATTGCATGAAAATATTCCTAATGACTTATTAATTATATTTGGAATTAAGAAATCTCTTAAGAATACCTATAGAATTGAATTCCAGAAAATACAATGTTAAATATTTGTCAATTACCTTTCTTGGATGCTTCAAAACTGTCATAGAGGTTTATCTTCTGGGTGTCATAAGTTAGGGTGGTATTGGGCAACAACGTTCTGTTTCTGTTGATTGTGTTCACAGCAAATCTGAACGCAAGTTCCTCAGCTCCCATTGGGCCAGATTCCACATATTCAAAAATACCACCTGGCGAAAAGAATAATCATGCAGTTTTACAAAAGGGAGAAAATGTGTAACATTTTCTGTAATTTTATATATATGTGCATTTATGGGTGATAAAGTACACATGTTATTTGCTTAAGTACATGGAGTTTGTGCTTACTTTTTTATGAACTTGAATATTTGGGATGTGCCCTTTTAGATAAATCCACACTGTAAAAATTTCTTTGCTATTGCCATCATTATTTAACACAGCTTAAAAATGACTTTGCCTTTTTTCTTCTGGTAATTCCTTCTTTTAGGGCCTAGATATATATAGATCTTGCCTTAAGTATTGAGTATTATCCCTCAAAATTTTGCACACAGTTCCAGAATAATCAATCGTCTATATTGATATAAAGGTATGAAGTTAAGCATCAGGAAAGTTATATTAAATTTGTCTCCATTATCTGAGAAATCAGAAATCATTAGCATAATTTCTATGGCACTTATTGTGTTAAAAGCCCCAAATACAAACTAACTTGCAAATTCTACCATCTTCCTTGCAAGAAAAGAGAAAAAAGCGTCATTTCTGTATTTGTTTTGCTCTAAGTCTTTTTTAGAAGATACTTGGACATTTGTGAAAGATAAATCTCCAAAACAGAGTAAAATCCCTTAATTGGTGAATATCATGGAAGTATATAATTTAGCCCATAAAATGTAGAATACAATTCAAAAACATGTCCTTTCCATTTGTTACCTTTTACCTGTTGTATCTTAGTCCACTTCCCTCATTCTTGTCCCAGCCTTGCTTCTCACTGATATCATCTCTATTCAGTTATGAGTGACCTATGGGAACCTTGCCTCCAACAGAATCTCTTCCTTATTGTTACTTTGGTAAATGGAATGAAAGGGGGAGCATCTGATATTTGACACTGTCCAACCTCTGTCCTTGGGAAAGTAGTACTACTTAAACAATAGAAAGCATTTATCTCTCTTCCTTTCAAATTTCATGCCATGTGCTCTCAGCATAGGCATTCACACATTAAACTCCCTTGGATAAGCCATTTCCACACCTTGCAATTCATACCTCATCAAAAGTCTTCTGACATATGAATGTCAGGTGACTATACTATCAGCAAACTTCCTACTTTAAATTCATAAGAAGACATGGTATGGTAACGATGCCTCTAAATATGAGAAATTAGGACTCAAGAAAATACCACAGTGCTCAGACAAATTTATATTCAGGAAGAATTGGAAAATTTGTTATTTGACACCATACTAGTTTGAAATATTTCTCTTATTCTTTCAGCTAAATTGATGGTATAATTATCAGAGCAGTCAACTTATTATGAAATAGTGCTTTTAGTATATTTAAAATCTTTGGAGACTTATGCTAAGCAGAAGGACAATAAGTATTTACATGCCTAATGGGTGTCAAGAACCAAATCAGATATCTCGTATATATGGAGGAGAATAATGGTATGTGCCTAAATTCTGAAGCCAAAATGGGTTCATATTCTGGTTCTGCCATTTGCTGTCCATTTAAATTTGGGTAGTTGCTTAAATCCTCAGTCTAAATTTCTTCATATCTAAAAAAAAGGATTATAATTAGCACTACTGCATAGAGTTGTTATAAAAATTAAATGCTATCTCATAACAAAACACTTAGATTGTGGTTGCCATAAAGTAAGCACTCTATAAGTGATTAAGGTTTCATTGAATCTTCAAAGTAATCCCAAGTAATATTATTTTAGGAAAGAACTCTTTTGGCCAAAGATCATATAACTATGAAGTTGTAAAGCTAACATTATAATATGTTCATGAAAAAATTAAAAGCCCTTACTTATTCCACTACAAACTAGTTCCAATACAAACTTATTCCACGACAAAAACCTCAAAATTTCATTCAGGTAAAATACACTAAAATTCCTAAAAGGTGAGACATGCTGACTTTAATATAATATGTAATTAGAACTGTAAAATCCTACATATGGAACAGAAAAATAATAGAGCAATTGTAAGACACTTCTTAAAATTAATTAGGAATAAAGAGTCAATTATAGAAATGCAAACCTGAAGTTGTTTCTTAATGGCACAATAAAATGAAAAACCAAATCTTCTACTTTCCTCAGTTCAAATTATAGTTTCTATGTGATATACATACAAAAGAAAAATACAAAAACGGTCAATATTTGATGACAGTGGGTTAAAATGTCCCCATCCTTTATCTCTCTTCAAAATAAATAATTCAAATGTAAGTTTATATATTTGTTAGTGGTTTGAATATTTAAGGAAATCTTTGTAATTCCTTAGGACAACCCATTTTCATCTTAATTAAATAAAATAAACAATTTTTATTGATCCAAAGCCAGAATTTAAAATTTTGCATATAAAAATAAAAAACACCCAGATCATGCAAGCTTTCCAGGCACAATATCTTCTATAACACCTTCCAGCCACGTACTCAAAAAAGAAAGAGACAGAGAGAGAGAGAGATCACTACTTCTTATGTGTGGAGGGCAAGGATGGGCAGGTAGGGTAAAAGAATCTAGTAAAGAGTTACTTTTTAAAAAGTATTTGGTGGGTTCCTCAAACTTATGTAGGAAAAAAAGGGAGCTTTTGTAATTCCGTTTAAAATTTTGGAAAGTTTAATAACATCTAACACAGTAATTGGTCAAAAAAGAAAAGTATAATCACCATATTAGGTGATTAGGTGATTAGGTGATTAGGTATAAGGACATTACTGATAGATATCACTAATTATTCTTGATTAATAAAAGGGAAAATATTTTTAGAAAAATAATGGAGTCACAATGAAGCTTTATTAAGAAAAAAAAATCACATATTAATGTTAAATGTTATATTTAAGTGTAAAATAGAAAGGAAGTCCTGGTAATGTCAGGAAAAAGATAAGAATGTGTACATTATTGACTTTTACTACTATTCTGGGAATTTCAATAAATGCAGTTAGAAATAAAAATACTTATTTTTAAAAAAAATTTTTTTTCAACGTTTATTTATTTTTGGGACAGAGAGAGACAGAGCATGAACGGGGGAGGGGCAGAGAGAGAGGGAGACACAGAATCGGAAACAGGCTCCAGGCTCTGAGCCATCAGCCCAGAGCCTGACGCGGGGCTCGAACTCCCGGACCGCGAGATGGTGACCTGGCTGAAGTCGGAGGTTTAACCGACTGCGCCACCCAAGCGCCCCTGTGGGTGATTATTAATGAATTTTAACTAAACAAGCAAAAATAGTAATATCTTATGAAGTTTGTAATGTATTTAAATTAAAGTGCATGATAATAATAACAAAGTTGAGAAAAAAATAAATAAAATTAAAGAATGTAAATGTTCTAGCAATATTGAGAGAAAGGTAAAGATAATTATTTTGGATTATAGTAAATCAATAATGCATATTTAAATTTCTTAAGATAGAGACTAATATAATGAACTAGTATATGATCAAAACTTTAGTAGATTAAAAGTCACATAATAAAAATATTTCATTTGTCCAAAAAGAATAAGAAAACATAAGTAAAATAAATGGAGAGAAAAACACCAAAAAATTAACAAGATGGTATAAGTGGTAGATCTAAAACAAATGCATCTGTAATTGCATTAAAGGTAAATGGAGTAGATTCACATTTTGAAGTTTAAGATTATCTAACAGGGTAAAAAGGCACAAAACTATAAGCTACCTGCAAGAGAAACAGTAAAAAATAAAGAAAAAGATGGGCAAAGATAGGTTCTAAAACCACATTAGCCAAATAAAAGCTGGTGAAGCTATCTAATGTTACATAAAGTAGACTTGAAGACAAGAAGAGAATAGAGATACAGAGTGCGTATCATAATGATGATAAAGAGGTCAATACACTGGAATGATATAAATCAGACTCGATATACATCTAATAAAAAATACTGACAAAAGAAGAAGGAGTTATAGATCATAGTGGGAAACATTAAAACACCACTCTCAGTAGTGTTAGCAGTTAGTTACTGATAGAGTAAGCAGACAAAAAAAATATTTAAAATTTAGACAATCTAAATATATTTGACTTAACTAACAAAGATGAAACACAGTACCTCAAAATGACAAAATATTTTTTTCTTTTCAAATGTATATTTACCAAAATTGATCATAAGCTGGGTCATATACTAAATCTCAACACACTTAAAAGTACTGAAATAATTCAGAGCATGTTCCCTCACCACAGTGATATTAAACTAGAAATAAATAACAAAAAGATAACTTAGAAATCCCAAGTTCAAAAATTAAAGAATATATGCCTAAGTAATCTATTGGTCAACAATGAAATAAAAGTGGAAATTACAAAATCCTGGAAACAAAATAAAACTGAAAATTTGGCATTCAAAATTTGCCTAATACAACTAAGTACATTCAAAAGAAAATTCAAAAGATTAAAAATCAGTGATCTGAGATTCCATCTCAAATATCTAGAAAAAAACAAACAAAACAAATCCAAAGGAAACAGAAGAAAAAATATAAAGATTAGAGCAGAATTAAATAAAATATATATATATACAATAAACTACACACACATGAAGACAAAATTTGGTTATTTGAAATATTATTAAAACGTATAAAATCTTAACAAGCCTAATCAAGAATAAGAAGATAGAAATTAAAAAAAAATTACACACCATCTCTTAAGGATCATTTTGATGTACAAATCTTAAATAAACTACAGTAAATTGAATCTAGCAATATATAAGATAATCATACATCCAAACCAAGTGGGTATGAAGGTTCCTCTAAAAGTTAAAAATAAAATTACCCTATGATCCAGCAATTGCACTACTAGATATTTACCCAAAGAAAACAAAAATATTCACTCAAAGGGATACATGCACCCTGACATTTATGGAAACATTATCTACACAGCCAAAGTATGGAAACAGTCCAAGTGTCCACTGACTGATGAATGGATAAAGATGTGGTATATGTATGCAATGGAATATTACTCAGCCATAAAAAAGAATGAAATCTTGCCATTTGCAATGACTTGGATGGAGCTAGAGAGTATTAGGCTAAGTGAAATAAGTCAGCCAGAGAAAGACAAATACCATATGATTTCATTCATATGTGAAACGTAAGAAACAAAACAAATGAACAAAGAGAGACTGACACAAATGAAGAAGTAAGAGTCTTAACTACAGAAAACAAATTTATGGTTACCAGAGGGAAGGTGACTGAGGGGATGGGTGAAATAGATGATGAGGATTAAGGAGTGCACATGTGGTGAACACAAGTATTGTGTGGAAGTGTTGAATCACACTATATTGTGCACCTGAAACTAATATTGCACTGTATGTTAGCTAACTGGAATTTGCATAAAAACCTAAAGAGAAAAAAAAAAAAAAAAAACAAGTGGGTTTTATTTTAGGAAATTAAGATGTGCTTAACATTTGAAAATAATTCTATGTAATTTAAAATATTAACATAAAACAGAGAAAACTGAACAATCCTTTAATAGTCATAACAATATCATTGATAAATTTCAACTTCAATGCATGATTAGATACTCTAAGCAATTTAGAAATAGAAGAGACCTTTTGAGCAAGTATGGTGTATCTATAAATAACCTACATCATACATCAGACTTACTGGTATAATTTTGAAATATTTCCCCATAAGACTGGTAATGAAATAAGGGTGCTCACTATGACCATTTTTATTCAGCGTTGAAATGAAAGTCCTATTTAGTTCAATTAATTAGTAATGAAACTAAAAAAAAAAAATTAAAAATTAAAAATAAAAGGTTTGAAAAGGAAGAAATGAAATTATGGTTCTTCTCAGATGAAATGATTGTGAATACAGAAAAATAATACAGATAGGGGCGCCTGGGTGGCTCAGTTGGTTAAGCGTCCGACTTCGGCTCAGGTCATGATCTCGCAGTTTGTGAGTTCAAGCCCCGCATCAGGCTCTGTGCTGACAGTTTGCTCCGAAGCTGGAGGCTGCTCTGGATTCTGTCTCCCTTTCTCTCTGCCCCTCCCCACTCACACTCTGTCTCTGTCTGTCTCAAAAGTAAATAAACATTAAAAAGTATTTTTTAAAGAAAAAAAAAGAATACAGATAATTATTATGATTAAAAGAATGAATTTAGCAAGATGTCATTGGACATAAGATCAATGTATAAAAATAAACGATATTTTTATATATCTACAACAAACCAAAAGGAAAAAATAATTATAAAGAATCATTTTCAATAATAAAGGATATGCAAAATATTGTGGTAAAAGCTATAAAATGTTATTAAGAGAAAATTATATTAAATTTATGAAATATTAAATTTATTTCATATATTAAATTTATGAAATAAAGAACTCAGTGGGGCACCTGCGTGACTCAGTCAGCAAGCATCTTACTCGCGATTTCAGCTCAGGTCATGATCTCACAGTTCGTCAGTTTGAGCCCTGCATCCGGCTCTGCACAGTGCGGAGCCTGCTTGGGATTCTCTATCTCCTTCTCTCTCTGCCTGTGCACACCCTCTCCCACTCTCAAAATAAATAAATAAATAAATAAACTTAAAAAAAAAAAAAAAAACCTCAAGATTTTAAAGGCATTAATTATCCACAAATTTATCTATAGTTTAGTACAATCCCAATCAAAATCACAATAAGACTAAAATACATGTGGGAATGCAAAGGGCCCAAAATAATAAAGCACTCTTAAGAGAAACAAAAACTGGAGGACTTACACTACTGTATTTCAAGAATTGTAATAATTCAGTTATAAATTACTCAATTTTTGTATTAGTATAAAGATAGACTACTAGATAAATAGAACAGAACATAGAATCCATAAAAGCTATACTTTCACCTGTATAGCTGTTGACATATAAGTGATGATTCTATATAGTGCATCAGTGCATAGTGCAAAAGAGTTGTATTTTTAGTAAGTATGTCTGGCTCAGTTTGATAATCACACTTAAAAAAGTCATTTCAAACACATGACTAAATGTGAAAGTTAAACAATACTGTTGTTAAAAGAAAAACAGACTAAGAGAAGGTTTCTTAAAAAAAAAGCAATAACCAAAAGGTAAAAAATATGACATATTAGACTACATTAAAATTAAGAACTTCCCAGTACAAGAAAAAATTTGGAGGATGTGTGCATGTGTGTGTGTGTGTGTGTGTGTGTGTGTGTGTGTGTGTGTAAAACAGAGAATTCATCTCTTTAAAATATTCATAAAAGGAAAATGGCAGTCAAATCAATAGAAGTATGGGTACAGAACTTGAACAAGCACTTTCCTCCCAAAAGGACAATAAACACACAAAAAAGAGTTCAACTTCGTAATAATCTAGACAACAAAAATTAAAATTACAGTTCAAAATAATTTTACATTGACTCAAATGATTAAAATGGAAAAGACAAGCAGTATCAACTGTAGTTGAGAGTGTGGAGCAAGTAGACCTCCCATACATTGCTGGTCTCTCTAGAAGCTGGTACAACTTACTTTGAAAATTGTGCATCAGAGCCTTCTAACATTGAAAATACACAAGACCTGTGACCAAAATTTTACTTCAGGGTATATACCCAACACAAAGGTGCATGCATGTTCATCAAAAACCATATACAAGAATATTCATAGCAGCATGGAATGCATGCATCATTGAATAACTGCATGCTACAATATAAGATGAATCTCATAAACAAAATATTGGGTGGAAGAAGACAAACAAAAGAATACTGCTGTATGGTTTTATTTTTGCAAAACTTCAAAAAATAGTTGTGGGGTGGAATAGGGAGGGTGCATGATGTTCTTTGGAGGTGCTGGTGATGTTCTGTTTTGTTTTTTTTTAACCTAAGTGTTCGGATATATATTTATTAAAGCTTTACTCTATGATTTGTGCACTTTGGTATATATGGATCATCCTTCAATAACATTTTACTTCAAAAAACAACTGCATAAAAGTGCTAAGCCTTATCTAATTTTGATAGCACAAGTAGTTAAAATAAAGGCAATACTGCTGAATGTAACTTGAATATTTGAAAAAAAATCCATAATTGAACACATAAACATGATTAAAGAAATACAAATAAGAAAATATATGTAAGTATATTAACTAATATAAACATAGTATATTAAAAAACAAAGGGTTAGTACCTTCAATATAGAAATAATATTAACAATAAAACACTACAACAGAAAACTTGGCAAAGAAATGAGTAGATAACTTATAAGTATCATATGAAAATAACTAATAGGCATATTAAAATGTTCAAAAATAGGAAAGGAAAGACTAAAACAAACAGAAATTTTACAGATTACATTTGTTAAGGTGTGTGAGAGAAAGCATAGTTGAAGAGAAAAATAAATTGATCTAAACCTTCTTGTAACTTTCTTTAAATCTATCAAGGTGTAAAAATGTAACATGAAGAAAAACGTGGGAGATTTAGATGCAAGGATGTTCACTTTGTTCATAAGAACATAAGAACAAGAACAATATACTTAGAAATGCTCTAAATACCTAATGGTGAAGAATTATTTACATAAATCATGGTACATTTAATTAATAAAATACTATGTAGCTAGCCATTTTAAATTATTCTACAGAAGTCATTTGATGACAAAAACTTTATATAAATAGTTATAATATGTAATCATGCATAACAAAATAAGTGTGGTTTATTTCAGATGATAGGCATTTGATTAATTTTAATTTTCTTCTTTTCTCTTGTCTGTACGTTATAAATTGTTAAGAATGAACCTGCATTAATGTTATATTTTTTTGAAAAAATGAATAAAACATGTTTTAAAATAAAGCTAGACTATTATTAAGCAGTAGCAGAAAACAGGAGGATACTGTGAAATCTCAGGGTGTTTGTTAATGCATTTGTTTCTTTTATGATGAGAAAGACAGCATGTTGATATGATAGGGAGAGAACAATAGAAAGAGAAAGGTAAAACGTAGAAAACAGGGTATTACTGATGAAGCCAGGTGGCTCAGGAGCAAGAGAAGATCAAATCTAAAGGAAATGGTAAACTAAGCCTGGGGAGGACACCTTACTCATCCAAGCAAGAGGCAATTATCTGTGATCTGCTGATGTGAAGATGGGTAGGATACTGAGAGAATATATATTTTATCTATTTTCTTTCTGAAGTAGAAAATAAGAGCCTATAAATTTGATTCTCTGAGGAAGAAATCAGCTATTTTTTTTATTTTAAAAATTGCTAATAAAAAATTGAAAGGCAAAGCATTTTTTCCACCTGTTCATAAACCTACAAAAGAGTAATTGTTCACATGATTTTGAATAGGGCTTTTTCTCTTTGTATAGCCTGAGAAAAATAATACTCATTTTCTACTATGTACCTCCTATAAAAAGTGTTTGCTTCTGGACTTAACTCATTTTATTATAAAGTGTCAGAATTGCATGTAGCATTTCATAAGCATGTGGTACATGAAGACAGAACTGCTACCCTAAGGAGTTCACAAATCATGTTTGGTGGACAAAGTACATCCCAGAGTAATAAAGAACACAGAAGAACTCTATGATCCTAAAGCAGCACCTTCCTAATGTATAATTATGTGCTTTCCTGGGACTTGTGGCAAGATTCACCTGATTTTACATTTTCAAGAATCTAAAGCCCATTTTCTCAGTATCTTCAAATTCCCTATTCTTTATGGGATATAAGCAACACTTCACTGCTTTCTTATACATTGCGTACCTTTGGCTTTTTGAAACAGCAACAACAAAAAAATCACTTAAGATAATCATTCTCACAGCTTTATTTTTGTTTGGTTTAGTTTTGTTTTTTGTTTCTTTTTAATTCAGAAAGAGCCACCACATCTCATGTAACCTCTATATCAAACAATAAAATGTCTGCAAGTTCTGTCTCCAAGCCTATTGTAAAAGTTAATAGTGCTCATCACTCTATAATAGGCCTGATAAAGAAAGAAGAAGAAAAACAGAGGACAACAGCCTTCGTTTCCACAGGTCTGTTTGTCCACCTTATTTTGTAGATATGAAAGAATAAATGGCAAGGAATCCTTTGCTCACACAAAACTCACAAACGCTGAAACTTTCTCCCATCACAGTCCCTAACTCACAAAAAAACAATATTGATCAAGACTTGAAATAAAAGATTTATATTAAGCTAACTGCTGAAGCCTGTCAAATCTTTTCTTTTAGATCTATTTTAACTACTACTGAGGATTGTGTCACTCATAAGGATGTGATGAATGTGCCAACCAACATCACATCTAATTTCTGAGACTGTTCAAATAGGTCTTATCTTAAAGTAGGTAAAGATCAGTGTTTTAGAGATGTTTAATTTCATAAAGAAATCAATGTTATGAATAACATCTGTTATTCTCTCAGAAGATATGCTAGTTTGTTCCATCAACCATTACAATAATCTTATTTTCTATCTAAATAAATACAAAGCATGGTCTCCACATTTTAATTTTGTACAAATCCTTATCCAAAGGATAAAGTCACCATGCTTCTTTGCAAATGTGAAAGGTTATTTTCAAAATGCCCTGGATATTAAATGGCATTAGGGAATCATTTATTTCTTTTTCTCCGCAGGCAAAATAATGATATGGTGGTTATGTAAGAAAAAAACTTTATTCTTAGGAGATTCATGATGAAGTGTTTGGACGTCATAAAAATAAAAATGGAAAATGTTAACAATTATTTAATCAAAGTTTTAAGTATATGACTATGCATGCTATCATCTGAACATTTCTGCATATTTTTAAAGTTCGTAATAAAAGTTTAGGCAGGGGAAGAAAAAGAAGAGGAAAAAGAAAATTCCTATACAGTTTGTTACTACTGCATGTTTTTAACGGATTTCTCAAAAAGACCATTAAATTACTCTGCAAGCATTTATAAAAATACTTACAATGCACTACAATTGTACTATTATTGTAAGAGGAGTCTAAGATGACATAATCAATAAATCATCTAGTCTATCCATCCTTTGGATACTTAGATTGTCTCTACTACTACATTTGGGTCTCCAGGAATGGCAAACTTGCTACTATTTAAAGTTGTCTTTTACTTCCTGGAAGAGCTCTAGCACCAGATTCTTCTACATATTCGCCCATTGTCTGCTTCCCTGAACCTTCTAACCATTTGTTCTGATTAGAATAAATTTAAGCCCAACTTCCATATGGTCATCATCCAGAATTTGAAAACAGATACCTTCTTCTGGCTATATTTTCTTTTTTCCAGGTTAAAACTTTCAAATCTTTTGATTATCACATGAATATTCTGATCCTTTCATTTTTCTAGTTATTTTTCTCTGAAAATACTGCAGTGTATCTACAACTCAATGTTGGTCCACTTTTTAACTATATTCCAATTAGGTTACAGCAAAACAAAACACGATGGGGCTGTCGATTCTCAATGTAGTATAAACAATATAAATAGTAGACTTTTTTTGGAATACAATATCATAGGGTTTATTGATCTTGAACTTTTTGTTAAAAAATTATGTTTCTAACGTACTTTTATTTTTCATACATGTCTCTGAAACATATCATCTATTTATTGTTTGTCTAAATTTCTAATTCAGACTATTTGGATTCCTTTTTTAATGATTTTTAATGTTCATTTATTTTGAGAGAGAAAGAGGTGGGAAGGGCAGAAAGAGGGAGAGAGAGAATCCCAAGCAGACATCACACTGTCAGAACAGAGCCCGATGTGGGGCTCATGAGATCATGACCTGAGACAAAATCAAGAGTCAGACACTCAACCAACTGAGCCACCCAGGTACCCCAAGACTATTTGGATTCTTATCCTATCATCAACTCTTTATTAATATTAGTTTATTCAACATCTAATGCATCAAGGTAAGTTACTAATACTACAAAATGTGAAATGTGTTTCTTTTTCCTTTGCCTTTAGGTCATATTCAGTTTTGTTTCTATGCCTAAGTCAGTGATAAAAATGATGAGCAAGAAAGAGTTAAAGACAAAAATCTGAGATCCTACCCACATGGATACCCCACTGGAGGCTTTTCCTACTATTATACTAACTAATGATCTTCTTAATTATTCTAGCTGACAGTTCCTAGGTCTCCATCACTTCTGCTGGAATATCAATGTATGCCTTCTTACATGCTTGATTAAGTCCAGATATATACTATGTCTTCCATACCGTAATAGCGCATCTTCACTGGATTTTTCAGACTTGCTCGTATCAGGCTTTCTTCTGCAACCAGAGTAATATTTCTAAAATGCAACTTTGATCTTGTCATTTAATTTCTTAAGATCTTTCAGTAACTGCCTACTTTTTAAGCTTAGTTCCATTTACAAAGGTCTTCATAGTCTACCTTCTGCCTCTCTCTCCAGGCTCCTTTCTTACCATTCCCACTTTCCCAGTGGGAACGACCTGCCTTTCTCTGAGTGAACCAGAATCAAATGCCACCATTCCTTCCGAGTGATGTTCCTCTGCCCAGGAACCTAGTTTCTACCTACTTATACACCCACATACATAGATATACATAGACACACACACACACACACACACACACACATTAACACATACATCTGCAATATTAACACATACATCTTTCTCTCCTAATGTATCATCAGCCTTTGGCATAGTCATCTTCTCTGGGAAGATATTCTTCCCTGGCCCAAACCCCAACCTGACTAAGTTGGGTCTTTGATTTGTACTCCCTCAATTCCAGAGCACTTCTAAACATCATAATGTATATTCCTACAATCTGAAGCTTAAGAAAGTTAAATCAGTATAAAACATGTTTAAACTTGAGCTCATTCTAAAGAATAAAAGCTTTTAACAGTTAACATTTATTGAGAGCATACTGTATATCAGGCATTGTGGTAAATATTTTACAAACATTAATAGAAAGTCATCAAAAATGTAATTGAACATTTTCATATTTAAATACATAGATTAATACATAATTAATACATAATTAAATACATTTTCTGTATTTAATGTATTTCCAAGGTCTTAATCTTTTATATTTTAATTCTGAATATAAATCTGACATTTAAGTCATCTACATTGTTAAGTCTAAGAATTGTTTTCCTTCTTTATGCTCCATGGTCTCTAAGGCAGTTTAATTCTTAGGCCAAATAATTTGCTTTACTGAGTCTATTCTGTTCTGCTTCAGCAAGGCATTGGAGCAGGTTCAGCACCCTGAGTATCTTGTTTTAGGTCAGTTACATAGTCAGTCAGTAAGTGATGGATACTGGATTAGAACTCAGGAGACCTCAATCTAGGCCCCATCTTTTAATCACTATCTTCACTTTGTATCTTCAATTTCTGGTTGTTTTCATAGCAACTTTCTTTTTTTCTCAATGGTAAGCCCTTTGAAAAAGATTCTTAGGGGCGCCTGGGTGGCTCAGTCGGTTAAGCGGCTGACTTCGGCTCAGGTCATAATCTCGCGGTCCATGAGTTCGAGTCCCGCGTCGGGCTCTGTGCTGACAGCTCAGAGCCCGGAGCCTGTTTCAGATTCTGTGTCTCCTTCTCTCGGACCCTCCCTCGTTCATGCCCTGTCTCTCTCTGTCTCAAAAATAAATAAACGTTAAAAAAAAATTAAAAAAAAAAAGAAAAAGATTCTTAGACTTTTATACCCATATGAAGTATGACTATAACATTCTGAAGCTCATTATGTGTGAATTTGATGGATGCCATCCTAGTATATGTATATGCAGCTAGAAAATCACATGTGCATATGGACCTAATTGATACACCATGAAAAAATGAATTAGTAGGTCACCGCTCCCCAAAAAGAGGATTGTGTGGGAAGCACATAGTGTAAGGCAGGAATTTTCCAAGAAGAAAAGTGGTGACCCGTCTCTACTGCATACTGACAGATACCTCCTACTCTCCCCACTTGCTTTTGATTCTCCTCAGCCACAAAGCAACAGGTATTCCTATTGTATTGAATTCACTGCCTCCAGTATTTTGAGCCACATTTCTACTAACAAAAATGTTCTTTACTCTAATATTACTAAGTATCATCCAAACATAAAAATTAGCAGCTTTGTCAATATTTCAAGTAAACTAAAAACTATACAAACATGTGGCCAATGAAAATTTTGTCTGCAGAATGTCCTGGAATTTTTTGAAGTTCTAGCACTGTGCAATTCTTCAACTATAGAAGGTATGAAAGCTAATCTTGCATAACTCCTCCTCCATCTATCATACTCCATTCAACTCAAACTTGTACTGGGCATTTGGAAAAAGGAAGCTGCTGATGCAGTCTAGAATAAAGAATATCTGTTAGAAGGCATTATGTAAACCAAAATCAAGTTGCAGGAAATGTCATAGTCCCACTAGACAAAGATTAGCTGTGCTCAGGCATGTAAATGTGCTTTCTTATTGTAAAAACAAAAAAGCATTTAACTTTACAAACTTCCTACTGTTTCCAACATATTTTTTCCCAGTGGATGGGAAATAGGTGCTGATTTTTCCTTCTACAAACAGATCCTTGAAATCAAAGAGAGGACTATGGTGTTACACATTCAAATATTACTTTTAAAGCAGATGCACTGCATACTGCGAAGAAAATTGGGAAATGGGTACTTAAATGTTAGCAATTTAAGACCTAGAAGGAATGCATACTGATTGGGAAGGCAGATGCTTGAATAATATCAAGATATAAATAGTGCAGATCAAACTGAGATAACAGGGAAGGCAGCCACATGAATAATCACCATATAAACAGTATAAATAACACCAACTATTTGAGGGCCAAGAGCACACACTTTAATTATATTGATTTTTTAAAAAATAGGTCAGCTAAATAAAAAGGAGGCAAAAGTGACTGAATGAATAAGTCCTTTCACAATCTAGACCTCCGTTATTTCTTCTGCAAAATGTAGGGAATGGGTGAAATGATCTTGAAGATCAGAGATTCAGAAAATATTCATGATTCTAAGACTAATTAAGAACTGCAAAGTAAATTGGGGCGCATCAATGATTCTGTAAGAATTTAAAACCTGATTGAATTCCATTCTTTTGCAAATATGGCATTCTCCTTAGCATCCTAATGTTCAGTTCCAATTTTTTTTTAAGTAGGCCTCATGCCCAGTGCGGAGCCCAAGGTGGGGCTTGAACTCAATACTGTGATATCAAGACCTGAGCTGAGATCAAGAGTCGGATACTTAACCAACTGAGTCACCCAGGCACCCCTCCAAAAAATTATACTGATTTGAGAAATCATGTGTCCAAATACCATTGAGCTCAATCAATTAAAATTAGATGCAAATATGTTTTGAGTTTGCAAAGAGCTTTGCAAAGATGTTAGGAGGGTAAATTAGAGACATTAAAATAAACTTTCTTAAGTTTTAATCCAGAAAGAGTAATAAAAAGATGGTTAGAAAATTGATATTTTAAGAAAGAAATCAGAAATCAATTTAATAGTAATAGTGAAATCCATAAAACAGCCTAAATGTGTAATTTGATATCACATACAACAGAATTTACATTACTTATTTGGACTATTACTTCAAGAAAGTCTTTTAATTCCCTCTCACATAATTAGTTTGCAGAGTTTCCTTTAAAAAATCTTCTTACTTCTATTAGTTGGACTATAAACTATTAAATAGGAGCCATGTATTCTTGTGTGTTTATTACTTTGTTTTAACTAAGGAGATAAAGAGAAATAAAGAAAATATTTAGTTTCACTTTTTAGGCAACGTTTCTTAAAATCCTTAAAAATATTTTTGCCGTTTTTAAAAATTGCAGTATCAATCAGACGTAACACACTTCAAGATTGCTGAAAAGATTAGCATTTGTGTGACCACTGATAGCACTTCATCATCTCCTCAGCAAAGTCCACCTCTCTACAAACTCCCTAGACAGATTTCATGCCTCTCATTGGAAACACTTTTTCATTTCTCTTTCTTGGTACCTCTAACAGCATCCACTGGCATAATCTATTATTACCATGGGTGGTTCCTCTGAAAACTCTTTGAGGACAGGGATGATAACTTATCATTTCTGACTTGTCAGACTTCATTCGGTGCCTGGCATATAGAGTGTGTTTAATAAATGGGAAGGGAATGTGATAGTGTTGTAAGCATTAATATAAAATAAATGGAAGGAAGTTAGAATCATATTTATATATCAATATAATATAAAACAAATATTGTAGGAACTGATAATTGCCATTATCTATTTTTCTTTTCCCAAGCAACTAAGAGAATCATGTGGATCAGACTGTGTCCCTTCCTTCATGTTTTTCTTCACAGCAATCCAGAAAGCCCAAATTATTTGATAAAGCCCTTTGTACATTTTAAAGTTTTAGAAGTTATTTTTTATAATTAAAACTGTCTGTAAAATAGGGACTTCATCTTTAGGGCTAATAAGAATTTATTTAAAATTTCCTACTCCTCAGAAACAGTTTTAGCATTCAATAATGGGTATTATTTCCTGAGAAATTTCAAAACTAAAAGAATCCAAGCAGATGTGAAAAGAAAATATTGTAGAAAATTGTCGTGAAAAATGTAAATACATAAGTAAAGTATTAAAGTTAATAACTTTCCTCTCCCAAACATCTAATTCAAAAAAAAGCATGTGGAAATTTTAAATGCAGCTAATGTGGCTAAGTCAGTAGAGATCTAATACAGAAATAATGTACACATATGCGAATGTTCATGCAACACTGATATGCACCTATAAAGACTCATACATAAGCAAGATCTAAAGGAAATTTAACCAAGTAGTTAATCCACAAAGTCAGGGAGAAAAAATATAATGGCCTGATACTGTGAAACAAAGCAATAGGTCACTGACAAAAATGTTTACACTGACTCTACGTAGACACAGCCTAAATGAGTCTATCTTATAGTCAAATGAAATGACCCAGTTGTAGATTATGGGGTTTTAGGTGGTGAGTCAACACACACAGACATATACATACACATGCACACACACTCAATAGATTTTCACTTAAAACTAACACTACCCTGGGCTCCTGGGTGGCTCAGTCAGTTACGTGTCTGACTTCAGCTCAGGTCATGATCTCACGGCTCAGCCCATGGGTTCAAGCCCCACATCAGGCTCTGTGCTGACAGCGGAGAGCCTGAGGCCTGCTTCAGATTCTGTATCTCTCTCTCTCTCTCTACCCCTCCCCCACTCACTCTCTCTCTTTCTCTCTCTCAAAAATAAACATTTAAGAAAACTAAAAATAAGTAAATAAAACTGATACTACTCATAAAGAGTTCCTGAGAGTGAACTGTGGGTCTATAATCAAGCTTAAAAAAAAATGCTCCTAAAATTCATTAGTTGGAATAACTAGCTTGTAAACTCTTGTGAATTTTCTCCATGTTGAATTCACAGCTTTTAGCTGAGTGTCTATCATTACATAGATATTGAAGAATTAGACAAATTATACTAAAAATTATGCATGTTTAAATACATTTGCAGCAGTACTATTTTTAATAATGAAACAAACTAGAAACAGTCTAAATGTATTACCACCTGTGGTTGGTTCTATAAGCATTGTAAACCACTGGAACAGTGTGCAACTATTAAAATAGTTGGTTAGATGTACATTCATTACCATGTAAAAATGCTCAAAATATACAGCTAATGAAATACCAAGTCAAAATCAGCATGTTTTTAAGAGACAATATTGTGTAGTAGGGAAGAATAAGTTCTCTGTTGTTGAATCACTATACTGTACATCTGAAGTTAATACAACACTGGGTGTCAACTAACAGAAATTAAAATAAAAATTTTAAATTAAAAACAATAAGGTTCTGAAGTCAGCCTGCTTGAGTTCATAGTCCACTTCAGCATTTATGCTAAGTGGCCTTAAGCAAATAACTTAATTTCTTTATACCTCAGTTTCCTATTGGAAAAAATACCACGTTGTTTGTATTACCAACTATCAACTTCATAGGATTGTTGTGAAGGTTAAATGAAAGAGTAAATTAAAATTCTTAGAATAATAATACTATCTCAATAAAAATTAGTTATTCCATGTTGGTTATCTCTAAATATTTACTTACAGATATATACATATAAAATAAATATACATATATAGATATATGCCTGAAAGGATACATATAAAAGTATGAATGGAAGATAGTTATGAATAATTGAATTATAGGTTATTGCTATTTTCTAAACTTTTTGAAATAAAGAGATTTTTATATATCTGAGATACCTTTATAGGCAGAAAACAATTTTTGATGATGGAGTAATTTGGGACAAAACATTATACAATTTTAGATTCTTAGGATAGGACAGAACCCAACCAAAAATAAGAATATTTTCAATCTTAGGAAAATATACAAATATAGATTCAGCAAACTCAGCTCATCATTATAGAAATGAACTACTTTAGTTTGAGAATCCCATTTGTTTACTTTAGCTTTTATTGACCTTGCTTGAGGAGACTGGTCCAAAAAAATATTGCTAAAACTGCTGCTGAAGAGTTTACTGCTTATGTTTTCTTCTAGGAGCTTTATTGTTTCAGGTCTCATATTCAAGTTTTTAATCCATTTTGATTTGATTTGTATATATGGTATAAGATAGTTTTCTAGTTTCATTCTTTTGCATGTAGCTGTCTAGTTTTCCCAAAATCATTTATCAAAGAGACCATCTTTTTCTTGTTGCATATTCTTGTCTCCTTTGTTATAGATTAATTGATTATATGTGTGTGGGTTTATTTCTGAGCTTTCTATTCTGTTCTATGATCTATATGTCAGCTTTCATGCCAGTACCATACTATTTTGATTTTTATATCTTTGTAATATAGTTTGAAATCAGGAAAAATGACACCTCCAGCTTTGTTCTTCTTTCTCAAGATGGCTTTGGCCATTTGGGGTCTTTAATAGCCCCACACAAATTTTAGAATAATATGTGGAGAAAAGGGAACCCTTGTACACTGTTGGTGTGTATATAATTTAGTGTAGCCACTATAGAAAACAGTATGGTAATTCCTCAAATACTTAAACATAGAAGTACCATACAATCTAGCAATTCCACTTCTCGGTACTTAGCCAAAGAAAACAAAAACCACCAATTAGAAGAGATACATGCATCCCTATATCCTTTTGCAGCATTATTTACAATAACCCAAAATTGGAAGCAACCTAAATGTCCACTGATAGATGAATAAAGAAGATGTGATAGCACTGTGTGGTATTTATACACACACACAATAGTATATTTCTCAGCCATAAAAAAATAATGAAATTGCCATTTGTGACAACATAGATGGACCTAGGGGATATTATGCTAAGTGAAATAAGTCAGACAGAGAAAGATAAATATCATACGATTTCACTTACATGTGTAATCTAAAAAATGAAACTGATGAACAAATAAAGCAAAAGAAACACTCATAGATACAAGAAACAAACTTCTTGTTATCAAAAGAGGGGAGGGGGTTGGGGGGGCAGGTATAATAAATAAAGGAGATTAAGAAGTACTAACTTAAAGTCATAAAATAAATAAGTCACAGGGATGTAATTTACAGCACAAGGAATATAGTCAATAATATTGGAATAACTTGGGTGGCAGATGTTAACTAGACATCACGAGGATCACCATACATTTATAAAAAAAATACTGAATCACCATGATGTACATCTGAAACTAATAGAATATTGTATGTAAATTATACTTCAATTGAAAGAAGAAAGAAATGAACTACTTCACCTGTACATAATAATGATCTTAAAAGTTGAGCAACAACAAAGAAAATGACCTGGTTTAAGAGAAGTGATTCGGATCAGGCAGAGATAATGCCGCTTTAGCAACTCCTATATCCCCCAGAAGACCACTTTTCAATATTTGTTGAGTATGTGAGTAATTTGGTTAAAATTTTCTTCCAAGTCTCAGATGTGCTAAGCAATTCAAAATCAAAATCCTTGCTGTTTAAACTAGAAACCAATTGTAAGTTGAGTGAAAAAATATATATTTAAAAATCAATGAATACATAAAGAGTACTTTTTAAATTTTTTTTTTCAACGTTTTATTTATTTTTGGGACAGAGAGAGACAGAGCATGAACGGGGGAGGGGCAGAGAGAGAGGGAGACACAGAATCGGAAACAGGCTCCAGGCTCTAGGCTCTGAGCCATCAGCCCAGAGCCTGACGCGGGGCTCGAACTCACGGACTGCGAGATCGTGACCTGGCTGAACTCGGACGCTTAACCGACTGCGCCACCCAGGCGCCCCAAGAGTACTTTTAAAATAATATGTAAAAATGTCTTCTGCTTGTAGCCAAGCTGAGAATGGGGAAGGCAACTGATAATTCTCCTGAGATTGGCTATCATGATGCAGTGAAGATGGTTTTCAAGAAAACAGAAGAATGGGCTGAGGTTCTCATGCAAGGTAAGCTCATCATCTGCTTCTGGATGTACAGTCTGCAACCAATCATTCACTTTGGGAGAAGAATGATAAACAATATTCATTTTACCTCACTTGTTATTTTGCCCCATGGCTCCTAGAACTCCTTGGCCCCAAATTTACCGAGGACACAGGAATTAATGCTGACTGCGTACGGAAGAACCTTTGCCGATATCCTGAGGTTATCCTGACATTGTTGGTTACTTTAAGCTGGCACTTTCCTGCAGGCTCTAGAATGCTTAAACGGCTATACAAATTGCTATAAAGGTTAACTTAATTGATTCCGAGAGACAGATAACTCCCTAGCTGGGCAGCACCCATGTGAGAACAATAAAAAACAAGCTCCCTTTCTGTCTCTGGTAAGTGAAAGAATGACAGGTTTCAGCAACATTTTCAAACACTCTGATTTACATAGAGCCACAGATCAGAAGAGTGACTTTTAGTACTTTACAATGCAAAAATCAACTCTCATTCACTGTTCCATTTATCATAACAGATGTTCTGATCAGCATTCCCAGGTCACCATGTACAGTGTACATGTTTATATAATTACAAGAGAAAAGAGGTTAAAATGTTGTGCCTCATCCAATGTTGTCAAAATGAACCGATACAACAATTCACACAGGGGAACAGCAAGAGAGTAAATGCAAGCACTATAAATATACATAAGCCACAACCTAAACTGTTTCCCAGCCCAACCTTCAGAAATGGATTTCTCCCAATAGACATATAAGAACCAATATATATCCCTAACTGCCTGGTGTGACCTAGTTGAAGGCAGCCTAGAGGCAGGGATGGAATTTCCACTACATTTGTAGGATTCCATGAATATGTATTTAGCTTTTGTCAGAGGACAACAAATATCCCATAGTCGTAATGTGAGTAAAAGTGCCATTTGTTTTTCTTCTCACATACCTGCTTGTGACACAGAAAATGTGGCACAAAGTACACTTTAGAGGAAGGAGAGGAAAGGTTATTTATGAACAGATTCACAGAATGAAGATATAAATGTACACAAATGTAAAGATACAGATCTAGACAAAGATATTCTTCCTCTAAAGCCGGGAAAGTTTTTCTTGGGCTCTGATATACCCTACCTGCATCTAAATCCACCTGAGTTTTCTCTGGTATCTGTTGTTTAACTTTATATATTTAAGTGCTGATACAGATATATGATGTTCAATCATACTATGCCATGCTTATGTGAATTTATAGGGATAATTAAAAGGCATCATAGTTATGGTAAGTGTCAAGAAGAGTGGTAGTTTAGAGCCTGAGATTCTAGTCCTGGCTTGGCCATTAACTATCTCTGAACCTCTGAAAGTCAATTAAGTGTTCTGGGCCTCAATTGACCTTGCTGTGAAACCGAGGGGCTTGAAGGACTCAAGTAATGTGAAGCCACATGCTGTTCTTTTTCATCTCCTTCATTCTAGTACCCAGCACACAAGAGATACTCTATGAGTATTTGTGGAAATGGATGCATGCATTATTTAATGAATCAGTGAAAAAGGCACCCATAAGATGCTTCCAATCTGAACTATCCGTGACATTATGTAGTTAGTTTGCATGACAAAACCCTTAATATTAAATCCTGGTTCAGAGGTGAATGTGTGTTTTCTGAAATGCGTAATGGTATCTAGAAAGTCATATTACAGCATCACAACCCAAATCCCCTGTCAATTCAGTCTGAATCATATACCTGTCTGAAGAAAACAAAGTTAATATGATGACTTAGCTGAGTCATCTAGTGAGAGCCCAGTAATACAGGCAAAGTTGAAGACCTCATCCGTGATCAAATTTCCACTGATGGTGACTTAATTAACCATTGACCTTGCACTAAACAGCAGAAATCATAACTGTGGATTTCTGTCAGCCTACTGCCTTTTCTATTCATGCCACATCCAAGAGAAAATTATTATCTCATCCAAGAATAGGAAGTGGGCTCTACTTTCTAGAAATAGGTTATGTATTTGAAATAATCCAATCATTATATTTCTATCCTATGAAATTATTATGCTAATGAGATACTCTATAAAACCATTTTCTATGAGTTTTATTTGAGCTTGGAAGAAAATGTTAGGAGGAAATAACACTGATTTTAGCTTATACCAAGGTAATCACAGAAAGTATCTAGTCACCTTGTACCTACAGGACACTTAAATATCTACCTAAAAAGAAAAAAAAAAAAAAAACTGAGTTACATATTTTTTAAGTTTATTTATTTATTTATTTTTGAGAGAGAGAGAGAGAGAGAGAGAGAGAGAGCATAAATGAGTGGGGGAAGGGCAGAGAGAGAGAGAGAGAAAGAATCCCAAGCAGGTTCCACACTGTCAGCAAAGAGCTTGATGCAGGGCTCCATTTTGTGTACCATGAGATCATGAACTGAGCAAAAATCAAGAGTCCCATGCTTAATCGACTGAGCCACCGAGGCACTCTGAGTTAAAATGTTTGTAAAATCATACCCAACGTTTAGCAATTTAGAGAGCAAGTATTTAAGCTTTGATTTCTTGTTGTTGTTTTTAGATACCTTCTCTAATATGGATTGGAAAGAAAATGAAGGTAAGATGGAAGGAAGGAAGGAAGGAAGGAAGGAAGGAAGGAAGGAAGGAAGGAAGGAAGGAAGGGGGGGATGGAAGGAAGGGAAAGGGATAGGAATACAAGAAGTACTGATGACTTTAAAGCACTTGGTAATGAACACAGTGTTTCCATAAGCATGCACAGAGTCACTATTGTGTAATGAGAGAATATACACTGCTCACTCAGAAAAATTACGTGAATTGTTTAAGGTCACACAGCAGGATGATGATACAGTCAGGACTCAGGTCCTATGTAAACATCAAACCTTTCCACTGTACTTTGTTGGGAGGCAGGAATTCATTAAAAATTATAAATAGTGACAATTTCTCTCTCATAGAATGATATCCAACAAAAAGGGAGAGGCATAAATCAATGGTATTGTTTCATCCAGTAACTATGTAAGATTTAAAAAAATTATTAACAATTGTGAACCCCTCTCATTTCACTATACCGTTCTTGTTATTTCTACAGATTTGTAGGTCTACTTTAAATTACAAGGTTCAAGCCACCCACTGTTTTGGAGACTTAGTACACTTAATTGCACCTAAAAAAGGAAGCTATTCCTGAAATCATTGTTGCACTATATGCTAACTAATTTGGAAGGAAATTTAAAAAAATAGGGGCGCCTGGGTGGCTCAGTCCCTTAAGTGGCCGACTTCGGCTCAGGTCATGATCTCGTGGTATGTGAGTTCAAGCCCCGCGTCGGGCTCTGTGCTGACAGCTCAGAGCCTGGAGCCTGTTTCAGATTCTGTGTCGCCCTCTCTCTGACCCTCTCCTGTTCATGCTCTGTCTCTCCCTGTCTCAAAAATAAATAAAACGTTAAAAAATAAAAAAAAAATTTAAAAATAAAAAAGACAAAAAATTATACAAGTTAAAAAAAGATAAAAAAGGAAGCTATTCAATATTATTTTTAAATGTTATGTGTCACCATAAAGAAATTAAAATATCATATCTTGTTCAGTACAAAGCAGAAAAAAAATGTTCGTTATCAAATAGGTCATTACATATCTAAATAAATTATTGGCTTTTTAAACCATCATTATGTGGATAATTAACCAGTCTTCTTATCTTCTAACAGCACTTCAAATAGCATAGTTTATCATTCTTAGGTCTGAAACTTCCTTTTGGCCATTGATGAAAACGAGTGCTACAAAATCTGGAAAATGCCTTGTTCTTCTTAAAGGCAATATTTACTTCTGCTAAACTCTAACACCACTTCCAGCTGTCTCATTTATCACTTAATTATACATTGTCTTGCCTTGCTCTTTATTCCCATCACAGTTTTGTGTATATTAAACTAGGCTCCCGTGAAATCTCATGGATCTAGAAGGGCAAATGAAAGTTGTGTGAAATTTTTAAAAATGGACTTATTGTTAGTTACCAATATCATCTATTGGATATGTCGATATACATGCTTTGTTGTCATATTACAATTGCACATTACATATTACATTACATTTTTATTTTAAAATACTTATATATTAATTTTATGAACAGGGAGATTTTAAGCCAAGTTTTCAAATGGTAACAATTAACCTTTTTAATGAGAAGCAAGGGATTCAATCTACTTAATTTTCTTGGGATCATTTGTAACTAACCTTTTCTATTCCTAACAAAGATAAGTCTTTAAAAGAATTTTAATTCTAATTTTAGTACTTTGCTGCTATGCTACTATATACTTTCAGAACACTTAGTTATAGACAAACTTTTATACTTTACATAAGCACTACAGAAGTATTATACTCTATATTTTATATGACATAGTATCTCCTTACACCTAAAATCCAATCTGAATAGAAACTACAGTTGTAAAACTTAAAGAAAATGCATGCACACAGTTCTTTTTTTCTTATTCTTAGCAATTATAAAAGTAATTATGAACAAGATTGCTGGTCAGATGTGTGAAATTCCTAGTTGTTAAAGCCTCAGCTCATAGCCTCTGCTTTAATGAAATATGTCATACAATGCATAGTTCTCTAATATCATTTAACCTATAAATTGTGCTTCTGACCCTTTCATCACTCAAACAGGGAATATAAAGAATAGGATTCATTATAAATTCATGGAGCTTCTAAAACATGAAGAGATACTGGTTATAATTCATTCATGAGTTATTTTCAGTTTATGAAGGAAGAGCTTGCCAAAAGAGAGTAAAAAGCAAAGCACGTTAAATCATAAAATTAAATGCAGACTTTGCTGAGCACGGTTTTTAAGTTTCTCCACAAATAATTCCAGCCCCAGTCTCACTCCACCCCTGAATTTAAATAACTCTTTCTCAACATGTGAACTTCAATTTCCCAACCCAAAATCCAGCTTACCACAATCGTGGTTATGCTATTCTCTGCCCTCACAATGATATCCTTCAAAACTTTAACAAAATACTCACTTGTAAGGCAGCTGTAATTAAGCCAGCTAAGTCAACTACTCTATCCACCTTGGCTTGATGTGAACACATTGGAATTTATGAAACTCTGCTCTATTCAATTGACACTGACGATGTATTTGTTGATTATTTCCCCTCTTAGGTCTACTTCACATCCATTATTTTCAGTTGAATGATAATGGCTTTGAGCTCAGGGATTGTGTCTTTGACATGCTAGCTAAAAGAAAGTTAATATATTAAAAGGTAACTTTGGAATGTATTATGTAAATGAATGTAACAGTAGAATGGTTTCAACAAGTACATTGAGAGCTACATGAGATCCTAGTATAAGAAAGTAAAAGAGAATATAGGAAATAACAAAGATGGCCACTTTATTCTTAAAGATAATCTTCTTTGATGAGGGCTTAAACTAATGTGGTATGACTCACTTAACAATTCAAATAAGTGATGAATCCATATTATCCTTGACCATTTTTCTTGAGAGAAGTATGAATACTATTGTTTTTTCTATGCTGATTCAAGGTAAACACTACTGATTTTGAATTTCATTCTGGAATTATGTTAACACCTACATGGCAGAGTGCAGGAATAGTAGTTTTTAGAGTTGCTTGGCTCCAATTCTGACATTGAAGCACAAGACTTTCTTTCAGTCATCTAACTAAATAGGCTATTGTTAAAATGTGAGGTGATATACTGTATTACCTTATGTTATACTCTTATCTCTAAAAAAGTCTATCATTCATTGAGTATCTCCCTCTGAGAATTTTTTAAATGAGAAAAAGCATGAAATAATTTCTGCTTAAGAGAAATTATTAAAAAGCATGAAATAATTTCTGCTTAAGAGGTATTGTCTAATGAGGTGCCTGGGTGGCTCCACCGGTTAAGCATTGAACTTTGACTCAGGTCATGATCATTCAGTTCGTGGGTTCAAGCCCCACATTGGGCTCTGTGCTAGCAGTGCGGAGCCTGCTTGGAATTCTCACTCTCTCCTCTCTCTCTCCACTTCCCCTGCTCTTGTTTTTTTCTCTCTCTCTCAAAATAGATAAACTTAAAAAAATTCAGAGAGCAAATCCCAAAGTTAAAAAAAAAGAGGTATTATCTGATGTCTTAATCATTGTCGGAAGAATTGGAAGAAGAATCCTTATTCTATTCAGTTATCATTAAAATCCTATAAGCTGCATATATACAACAAAAGTGAGGCTACAAAATTATACCGTGGTATATCTAAAAAATAGTGAACTCACCATAAAGAAAGTATGATAATCACTTTTCATAGTTGGAGACAAAAACAACTGATTAAAATGAAAGTAGAGTGGCTTCTAGCTTTAAAGAACTACAACTTGTTTTCTTTAGCAGGGAGGTAATAATTTTATTTTAATGTTGACTATTGAATTCCTTGCGGTGAGTATATTTATCTCTGTTTATGGAAACAATGATAGGGTACTTAAAAATTTTTTTAGGGACAGCTGGGTGGTTCAGTCAGTTAAGGGTCTGACTTTGGCTTAGGTCATGATCTCACAGTTTGTAAGTTCAAGCCCCATGTCAGGCTCTGTGCTGTCAGTTCAGAGCCTGGAGCTTGCTTTGAATTCTGTCTCCCTCTCTCTCTGCTACTCCCTCACTCACGCTCTCTCTCTCTCTCAAGAAATGAATAAATGTTAATTTTAAAAAAAAAATTTTCTTTTCTTTCTTTTTTTAAGAAGAGAACCCTTGAAGCAAGATAATACTAATAACTAACATTTAATGAGACCTTTCTACCATACTATATTTTTCTAGATGCTTTACATTTATCAATCCATTTGTATTCTTGCAAAAACACATAAGAAATGAAATCACAGCACAGAAAAGTTAAGTAAATCTCCTAGGGCCACAGAGCTAATAAAAAGCAGAGGGGATGGGAACCAATGAGGTCTTAGTCCAGAGCCCACACACTTAAACGTTAACTTTGTTGCCCCAAGAATATGTTGAGACACAGGAAAGGCACACTGTTCTATTTAAGAAGTAGTAAAGCAGACAGGGCGCCTGGGTGGCTCAGGTGGTTGAGCATCTGACTTCAGCTCAGGTCATGATCTCGCGGTTTGTGGGTTTGAGCCCCGCGTCGGGCTCTGTGCTGACTGCTCAGAGCCTGGAGCCTGTTTCAGATTCTGTGTCTCCCCTCTCTCTTCCCCTCCCCTGCTCATGCTCTGTCTCTCTCTGTCTCTCAATAATAAATAAACGTTAAAATAAAAAAAAAAAAAAAAAGAAGTAGTAAAGCAGGGTTGGAGACAGGAACATGTGAACTAGGAAGAAGTTGTAGAGGGGCTTACAGTGATTAGGAAGTTCGGCAACAAGCCAGGTTGATGTCTTACAAACAGGAGAAAATAAGTGAAAATGCAGGAGGAGAAAAAAAGAGCATTGTCCAAATAACTTTTAAAACTAGGTAAGTTTAATATCCAATTGAATTTAGAAATTAATGCATGTGGAAAAAAGGGAGGGGAGGGGAACCTGGGTGGCTCAGTTGCTTAAGCGCCTGACTCTCGAATTGGCTCAGGTCATGATCTCATGGTTTGTGAGTTTGAGCTCTGCATCTGGCTCTCTGCTGTCAGCCCAGAGCCTGCTTCAGATCCTTCGTCTCCCTCTCTCTCTATCCCTCCCCTGCTTACGTGCACATGCGTGCATGTGTGCTCTCTCTCTCATAAAATAAAAAATACAAATAAAAATTATTGCATATGTTCTAGCCATATAGCCACTCAGTAAATTCTATCCTACTTCATGACTGTGAGTGGATGGTATTTGGGGAAATCAAGGAGTAGCGACTTGGTTTCTTATTTTGAGGGATGCAGAAATAGCTGCAAGCACTAATTGAGACCAAGAAATTCAGAGGAAGCAACTACAGCCTCAGGTGACTGGGTAAAATGCCAACCTCACCACTGCCAAAGGATCCTCAAAGGACTAGAAAGGGTCAAGTTGCCCCAATGACATTTTGGTTTTACTCCAATACTTCCACTAACATTCTTTAACAATTCACACTGAAACAGAAAAAAAATCCTTGCTATGATATAACGATGCCAATGAACAGCAGAAGGACATGCATAAAAATCATGCAGGAAACTCCTTCTGAGACTGGAAGCTAACGTATGTTTCCTGATGCTTCTAACAACACGGATACCATTAACTCAGAATTGTTTTAGAACTGAGGACGCCCTAAATTAATTTATTCAATAAGTTACTATGCGGGATCTACTTAGTGCTAGGGAATAGTGCACTGTACAAAACAATCCTGTGCTCACGTGGTTTACATTCCAATGGGCTTATATTCCAATTCAGTATTTGCTACTGGCCATCTTAAATGATGACGACCCAATCATTACCTTTTTTACATATACTGAAATCAACACAAAAGTGCAGATAGGGATTTGTTCAAACTTTATACATAAAGACTTTTTTTTAAGTTATTCACTTTGGCTATACTATCTCAGGGATCACCTGCATTTTTATTGAAGGAATACCTCCCGGGATGTAGAAAAGCCTTAATTATTGTTCCGTCTCCACATTCAGTTAAAACATTGCCTCTGTTCAAGGGTTTTTGAGATTACTTTTATGGGAAGGTGGTAGGAGGGGAATCAAGTGTTACTAATTATCTCTCATCTTAACCTAGAATATTATCAAGCCCATCTCCAAGAGATACAAAATTCTAAATTCTACTCACTCACTCTTAACAAATCTGCTTTTGCCCTTCATTTTGACTGTATATCTTGACCCTATTCAATTATTTCTGTCATCTCTTTAAATGGAAAGGCCAATACCATCCATACAGAGTTGTTGTAATCACACAGAGTAACATAAATGAGATGATCTAGTAATCCAGACCCTAGTAAAAAACCAATATTGCTTAGAACAAATTAGGCCTCTTGGGTAAAAAGGTGAATTTCTAGAAGGATGTTGGTAAAAATGCAAACAATGAAAAAGGTAACTGAATACATCTCTCTGTGACACACTCTTCATTCAGTTATTTTGCCGGGGATTGGGGGGAAAAAAAGAACATGGAAAGAAAAATAAATATCAGTTTAAAAGTAATTCTGTGTGGATCAGTTGATCACTTATCTGAGAATCTCTTGGTGGCATGATGATCAAAAGGCATTGTAAGTAATCAGGAGACTATAGACGCTGGCAAGGATGTGGAGAAACAGGAACCCGCTTGCACTGTTGGTGGGAATGCAAACTGGTGCAGCCGCTCTGGAAAACAGTGTGGAGGTTCCTCAAAAAATTAAAAATAGACCTACCCTATGACCCAGCAATAGCACTGCTAGGAATTTACCCAAGGGTTACAGGAGTGCTGATGTATAAGGGGCACTTGTACCCCAATGTTTATAGCAGCACTTTCAACAATAGCCAAATTATGGAAAGAGCCTAAACGTCCATCAACTGATGAATGGATAAAGAAATTGTGGGTTTATACACACAATGGAATACTACTTGGAATGAGAAAGAATGAAATACAGCCTTTTGAAGCCACATGGATGGAACTGGAGAGTGTTATGCTAAGTGAAATAAGTCAGGCAGAGAAAGGCAGATACCATATGTTTTCACTCTTATGTGGATCCTGAGAAACTTAACAGAAGACCATGGGGGAGGGGAAGGAAAAAAGAATAAAAAGTTAGAGAGGGAGGGAGCCAAAGCATAAGAGACTGTTAAAAACTGAGAACAAACTGAGGGCTGATGGGGGGTGAGGAGGGAGGGGAGGGTGGGTAATGGGTATTGAAGAGGGCACCTGCTGGGATGAGCACTGGGTGTTGTATGGAAACCAATTTGACAATAAAAATTCATATTTAAAAAAAGGCATTGTTAGAATATGAATATCAAAATCAGTTGAAAGTTTGAAGTTGTTTGCTATTTAATTCATAATGTGATGACTCTCAGAGACCCACATACCTAGCATTCCACACATTTTTTTTTTATTCATAGATTTGGAGTTGAGGTATGGGGAATCAAGGACAAGAAGTTGTAAATAATATTTAGGCTAAACCTAGAGCAGAGGTAGAAAAAAGGGTGCAAAACACAGAGAAAAATATTGGTAGAAACAGAAAATCAAGACCAGAAGTGACTAAGAGAATACAAAACCACAAAATTTGGTCTGTGACAGGCTGATCTTATTCAAATTTAAGGAGTTAGAGATTCTAGATGACTTCTGGTATGTGTACATATGTAGGAAAATATATACACACACGCATATAAATTTTTACATATGTACATATGCATATGTATATGTCTGTGTGTGTGTACACAATGCCTGTTCTTACACTCAGGAAAGTCATAAAGCCATGCTAGTTGGCAAACTATATCCCTTAGGTCAAGTATGACAAGCCACCTATTTGGAACCAAATACCATCCATTGGCTTACATATTGTCCAAGACTGCCTTTGTGATACAAAGTAGACTGAGATAATTGCAGCAGGGTTCATGACTGGGTAAAATAAACTGACCCAAATAAAATATTTACTCTCTGGGTCATTACAGGAAATGTTTGCTAACCTTTAACCTGGACCATCACCCTCCCAATCTCCTGACTTCCCGCTTTCTGTCTGTCCCTCCTTCTATTTTTTTTTAACAATATTCACTGATTGAGTGCCTACTATTATGTCCTTATATTTAAAAACTATTTTTTAGAGCAGTTTTAGGTTCACAGCAAAATTGAAAGGAAGGTACAGATATCTTCATTATACTACATGTCCCTATACACACATAGCCTCTCCCATTATTAACATCCCTTAAGAGAGTGCTACATTTTTTATAAATGATAAGCTTACATTGACACATCAAAATCACTCAAAGTCCATCCTTTACATTAGTATTCACTTTTGGCTGTACATTCTAAGGATTTGGACAAATGTGTAATGACATAAATCCATCATTCCAGTACCTACAGAATATTTTCACTGCTCTAAAAATCCTCTGTGTTTCACCTACTTATCCTTCCCTGCCCCCCACCCCTGGCAACCAGTGCTCTTTTTTGCTATCATAGTTTTGCCCTTTCCAGAACATCACATAATTGAAATGAAACTGTAGGTAGCCTTTTCAGATTGGCTTCTCTCACTTAGTAATAGACATTTTAGTTTCCTTTATGTGTTTTCATGGCTTGATAGCTCGTTTCTTTTTAACTCTAATACTCCCTTCTCCAGATGTACCATGGTTTATTTACCTATTTGCCTACCGAAGGACATCTTGGTTGCTTCCAAGTTGTAACAATTATGAATAAAGCTGCTATAATCATTCACATGCAAGCTTTGGTGTGGACATAAATTCTCAACTTCTTTGGGTAAATACCAAGGAGTGTGATTGTTAGATTGTATACTAAGACGATGTTTACTTTTGCAAGAAAGTGCCAAACTTTTTCAAAGTGGCTGTTACATTTGGATTCCCAACAGCAATGAATTTGAGTTCCCATTGTTCCACATCCTCACCAGCATTTGGTGTTGTCAATGTTCTGGATTTTGGCCATTCTAATCAGTGTGTTGTGATATCTCATTGTTTTAATTTTCATTTCTCTGATGATACATTATGTGAAAGAACTTTTCACACTTGACATCTGCATGTTTTATTTGGTGAGGTGTCTGTTAAGGTCTTTGGCCCCTTTTTTTAGTCAAGTTGTTTTCTTATGGTTAATTTTTAAGAAATCTTTTTATATTTTGGATAACAGCTCTTTATCAGATGTGTGCTTTATAAATACTTTCTCTTAGTTTATGGCTTATCTTCTCACTCTCTTGAGCTTCTTTTATTTATTTTTCCCATTCGTTTTCATGGTTTTGACTCCCCATCATTGTCTTTAAGGTAACTATTCCAAATGTTTCAGGATTTTGGAAAGTCTGTGAATGTTCAACTTGAAGCTTCTCTGTATCTGCACTTCCCTCCTTTCACTTCTGTGTTCCTCGGGCTTAATTACCCAACTCTTCCCTGATCCAACAGCTTCCAGACTTCATTATCTTACCCAAACTTATTCCCATGTGCTTGTTTACTATTATTCACTATTCTCCCTTAAAACAATATAGAAACATTCTTCCAATTCTTATTTCCTGTAATTTAACACCTTATCCATCTTTACCCATATTTTTAAACTACAAATATTTTTGTAAACATAACCCATATTTCACTGCCTCTACTTTTTACCATCTACCCACACCATAAATTCCTTCAATCTGGCTTTGCCTGGTTACTCTATTTAATTTTCCTCAGAAGTCACCAAGGACCAACTGATAATCAGTTTTCTGTTTTCTTCCTCCTTATGATCTCTTTCGTATTGGATTTTGTCATATCTTTATTGGGACTCTTTTCTCACATGGTTCTGAAAGTAAAAATTCCACCAGTACCCAAGTAAAATACTAGTAGAAACATTACTAACTTTCCCTCAAACATAGGATATACATCCCAACCTCAGGCCAATTTTTATAGTTCTGCTTCCTTTGCAATAAACATGCTTTTTTGTGTGATACAAGCTCTATCTACTTCAAGTTGTGATACAACAGTCCATCAAATACAGGATACTGGTATATAAGATCCAGGAGCACAAATGTCTTTCTTATTGTTTATTGTGTCTCCAGGAACAGTTACACATTAACCACCAAACAACAATTGAATAAATATATTTAATACCTGAAAGAAAATTCAGAGATCATCTACTCCAGCCCTCTTTGACTTTCCCATTGTTAAAAAAAAGATAAATTACTGGTAGAGCTGGAACATTAGAGTTCATTCCAGTACATGTTTCCACATTTTAATGCTTGTTCTATTATACACTAAATTGTTATAGATTCTTTTCCTTTTCAAGATATCTTTTAAAAAAGTAATTATTTACCAAATTAAGAAAATCACCTACCATGATTATCAGAAATTGTGAACTTAGTATATTACCCAACACTTAACACTTCATAATTTTACTCTTCCATATATTTTTTTTCTGTGTCTTGGTTCAGATGATGTTAGTATATCCAAATACACATACATTTTTCATTGGAGGTATATTCATTTTAGAGAAATCTTATAACTATTGTATCTGAAAATTCTGTAACATTTTCCAATAGCATGAGACAAAGTTCCCCCAAATATAATATTATACCTACAGCAACATATGAAATTGTCATCTATTCAAACACTAAATCTTGCTCATTCAGAAGTAAAAAATGAAAAAGTCAACTTTAATATTACTTGGAGTCATCTGTTGGCAGCATAATCTATAACACCGAATTTTATGAGATTGAGCTCAAATATAAGTTCCCACTCATCTCACTAAAATGTGTTGACGGCTTTTCATATTCAAGGCACTATTCTAGCTTCTGTAAGGATAGAAATAAACCCTATACCTGTAAGAAGTTATAGTGAAGGGAATAATAACATTATGCAACTGGGCTTTTGTTTCCATATCTAAAAATGATGATAAAAACTCCTGTCCTGCCCAACTCACTGTATGCTTGGAAGACTCAGATGAACAGTGAAAGCACTCTGTAAAATATAAATAAGTAGACAACTCTTAAGTATTCACATTATACTGACTACATGATAGCAAATTATCAAAGACCGAAATGTGTAAAGCAGTGAGGTATGAGAGGGAGGAATCAACATGGAGCAGAGAGGGTTAGGTATTGGAAGCTGTTTGCTTCCATCATCACCTCGGCCACCTCACCTAGACTGTGGAAATTGTCTATCAGTGTTCCGTGTCCCTCCCACCCCCCAGTTTCTTCTTGCTCTCATCTATTGCAACTACTCCCAGACTAAGTTCTTACTAAGTCTTCATGGTCCTTTTGTTAACACCTTCAAATACTCATAGAATTTGGGAAGAAATCATTTAAGTTCCTTATCTGGAGGCGTTACAGCCTTATTTCCAACTGCTTAGTTTTCCTTACTTTCCACTCCAACTAAACTCTTGCAACAACAATTGCCTATCATTAATTTGGTAATTTATTTTTATTTGTTCCAGCATGATTTAATGTGGCTCATTTGATAATTAATCATGTAACCTAATTCCTTGTGGCATCTGTTCTGCTGTTGCATCAAACTGTTACTTATATTTTCTTTTCATTTATATAGTTTCCTTTTTTTAACTGCATTTTTTTTGGTCTTCTAGTCAGACACTAACCTCTATTAAAAACTGACACCATGTTTCATGGGGCACCTGGGTGGCTCAATTGGTTAAGCATCCAAATCTTGATTTCAGGTCAGGTCATGATCTCAGTGTTAAGTGAGTAAACACGTGCTTGGGATTCTCTCTCTCCCTCTCTCTCTGCTTCTCCCCTGCTTGTGCGCGCGCTCTCGCTCTCTCTCTCTCTCTCAAAATAAATAAATAAACATTTGAAAAAGAAAGAAACTGACACCATGTTTTAATCACCCCTCTATACCACACCCCCAGGTTCATGCATACTGTTTTGCTTCAATCTACAAATTTATTGATGTACAATTCTGCAAAGTTCAGTCCTTCCTACTAAAGAGATGATACAGTTATTATCTATGAGAAGCAAAAAATAGAAGATATTAGCAATTCTGTCCTGTGGCTCCCAGATCCCTTTTAAGACCAAAGGACTTATTCCCTTAGTCACTAGGAAGGTTTTTCTGCTGGCTTTCCCAGCAGACTCTTCTCTGCTGAAGGGTCCCTCCCGCAAAGGACATCTCCTCCTCGGGGCATATCATACCCAAGAACTCATCAATGCCAGCAAACAAGGCCCCTGTGCCCTTACCCCAACCTGGGGTGACTCTGAAGGCCACAGCAGCTTCAGAGCACCACTGAGGGGTCAGCTGAGTCCTTATCACTCCAGTCATAAGAAGCCAAACTTCTTCCTTTGCCCAATCTTACTTCTCTCTCATTTTCCTATAAAACTTGCTGCATGCAGGGGCGCCTGGGTGGCACAGTTGGTTAAGCGTCCGACTTCAGCCAGGTCACGATCTCACGGTCCGTGAGTTTGAGCCCCGCGTCAGGCTCTGGGTTGATGGCTCAGAGCCTGGAGCCTGTTTCCGATTCTGTGTCTCCCTCTCTCTCTGCCCCTCCCCCGTTCATGCTCTGTCTCTCTCTGTCCCAAAAATAAATAAACGTTGAAAAAAAAATTTTAAAGAACTTGCTGCATGCAAATATCTATTTCAATCTCCTTCCCAAGGACTCCAACCTCTGAACAAAAATATGAAATAAATATATATGAACACAAAGCCCATCATGTTGCCTTTTTCTTTCACCAACCAGGAACTCTTAGCTGAATTTAATGCTCAATTAAGGTAACTCATCATATTTAGTTTACAGTCATTCCCACCTCCTTGCTTCACTGTTAGTCTGTTTCTTATATTTTAACAAGTATCTTTCTTATCAAACTCTGTTGTAAAATATTTTTTAAAGCTCATGGAAAGAAAAAAAATAATATTATGAAAAGGAGAAAAAAACTTCCCTCTGAGTGAAGTACAAAATTCCACAGAATTTCGGGGCGCCTGGGTGGCGCAGTCAGTTAAGCGTCCGACTTCAGCCAGGTCACGATCTCGCGGTCCGTGAGTTCGAGCCCCGCGTCGGGCTCTGGACTGATGGCTCAGAGCCTGGAGCCTGTTTCCGATTCTGTGTCTCCCTCTCTCTCTGCCCCTCCCCCGTTCATGCTCTGTCTCTCTCTGTCCCAAAAAAATAAATAAATGTTGAAAAAAAAAATTAAAAAAACACAAAATTCCACAGAATTTCAAGAAAGGAATATATAATGTTTGCTTTTAGTCATCAGGAAAATAACAAAACTAAAATCTTTAAGTAAGTTGAATTTGAGATGGATCTTGAGACAGGAATTGGCACACAGAGATAAAGGAGTAGCAGCTTCTGCATGAGAAGGGCAGAGTAGATATGCTTGGAAAGATTGGTGGTCCCATAGCAGGAGCTATACCACAAAGGATGACCAGCATTAGAAGATTATAAAAGGACAGAGAGAAGTACAAAGTGAAGATTACAAGAAATCTAAGTTACGGAGATGAACACTATGTAGACTTGTGTGGAAGAATTAAAAATAAATAAATAAAAGACATCATAGCTAGAACAAAAACTCAACTGATGCTTCTGAAAGTCAGATACAGAATCTGATAAAGAATTCTGAAAGTACAGTATTTTTTTTAATGAAAGTCAGCAAAAATGTCATCTGAAGGCACCACTATTTTAAGAGATGTCAGATCATCATCTTTGTTTCCCACAAAAGGATAAAGTTACATTTCTGTGCTTTGGAAAATTTCTGGTTTCCAATTAACTTCTATAGTCCATGTATTAGTCAGGGCCCAGTGAAGGGACACAAACTACACCAATAATTTAAACAGGAAAAATTTTAATATAAAGGCTTATTAACTAGTAAAAAGTAGTTAATATCTAAAAGGGGTAAAAGCAATTCTTTAAAAACTACAGGAATAGCAGATTTAGAGAGAAAGTTCTATCTATAGGGTTAACACAAAATCTAGGAAAGGGCCAAATTTTAAGTTCTCCCATCCCTTTCCTACAAAGTTGTTGGGAAGGGTTTGACAGAAGCCCACTAGATGGTCAAAACATTTTCCCAGGGATCCTGACTCCTCCCCCTCTGGGTTGCCTTCAAGGTCCACTGGAACACTATGTCCTGGAGCTGGTACACAGGGAGCTACCTGCTGGGAGGCATGGGCTGGGGTCAGTCTACAACTGCTGCAGTAATGGAGAAAGTCTTCAGAAGCTGAGCGGAGAAATGCCCCAAAGGGCCAGCACCACAGGCTCTTACATACCTATCCCCACAAGCTAAGAGGAAGAGTCACACCAGAACCAGAAAGAGAAGTCCTTTCCTCTGTTATAACTTACACTGCCCTCCAATGTCCAGAGGACACTGAGTTATGCGGCAAAGTAGAAGTGTTTATAGGGTTCAGCTCTAGTACATCAAAACAGAAAAAGAAGGGTGGATTTAGACCTGAGAGAAAATAAGCTGGTGCAGTCAATCACAAAATTAACTTTGTTAAATAATAAGAAAGGGAAGCACACATCGAGGAAAAGAGAACCAGAATGTTTTCAAATACGCTATGTTTTAAAAATGAAGAATTAAGCTCAAATTTATCCCAAGTATGTCATATAGACAGAAAAGCATATTTAGTTCTATATACAATATATACTTCAAAGACAGGCAGAAAACTGTCCACCTTTTTGAAGTTACTTAAGAATATTTTAAAAAGCTATCATTATCCAGATTATTATGAACATTCCCTTCATGTATGTAAACAAATTTAGTCAATAAATAATTCAGTTACCCAAAATGCCCAAGACTCAATTTTCTACTCCAAACTCCCTCCTGATCTCCAGACACATTTAATCTATTACCTACTAAACATCTCTATTTGGATGTCCAATCAGTACTTTTAACACAAACATCCAAATTTCAGTCATATGCTGGTAAACTAGCACTTAAAAATAAAAACCAACCCCGAATCTATCTTTTGCCAATTTTGGCAGTGTAAATATTCCCAACTTGGCCTCTATGAAGCATCTGACAACTTTACAACCATCTTAAATTATTACCCGTTCAGTGTCTCAGTGAATCTCAGCCCTTTCACCACTCCAATATCCAAGCCAGAAACCTTGGTTTCATCTTTTATTTCTCCTCTCCCTTCACCGCCCACATATTTTTCTAAATTATATAACTTTTTCAGCTTTGTTTCTCTGGTCGATCACCACCTTTTTTCCTACTGCCACCATCTTTTATCATGACATTTTTGTGTTTCATTAGCCTGATGGTGTTCTTGCCTCAAGTCTGTCTTTCCCATGTATTGTTTGCTGTAGGCAAAATAATCTTTCCTTTTTTTTATGGAGATAGAGTTGATATAAAACATTCTATGATTTTCAGGTTTAATGTGTACAACTTTTGATTTGATTCATTTACACATTATGATAGGATTAACATAATAGTTTAGCTAACACCTCTATCATGTCATATAATTTCTTTGTGTGTGTGTATGTGTGTATGGTGAGAACATTTAAGATATAGTCTCTTAGCAACTCTGAAGTTTATAATAAGTATTGTTGACTATAATAACTATGCTGTGCATTATTTTTCCAGAATGTATTCATGTTCTGGATGCATGCTTACGTAATTGAATATCTCCCCAATTCTCCTTCACAGACACCCTGGTAACCACCATTCTAATCTGTTTCTACGACATCTGCTTTTTTTAGATTTGACATATTAGTGATATCATACAGTCTTTGTCTTTTTCTGTCTGGTTTATCTCACTTAGCATAATGCCTTCAAGGTCCATCTATGTTGTTTTACATGCCAGGATTGATCTTACAGTGCATATTAGTCTGGCTGCTTCATTTACCTTAACACATTATTGCAGCTTTTGATATGAAATGTGATTTTTTTGTGGCTCCTGATCTCCTTTCTAGCCTCATCTCACCCTAATTCTTTCCCCCCTGTGCACCTCAGCTGCTTCCTCTTCAGCCACTTTGAACTACGTGTAGCTCCCAATGTGACTGCTTTCCCTGGCTTTCAGGTATTTTTTTGTTTTTAATTTATACTTTTATATACTTTTCTTTCTTATCAATGACCTGATCCATTTTTAATTCCTCTGTTGTTAATCTATTAGCTTCAAAATTGTATCTATTTATATTCTGATTATTCTTATATTCTTATATTTTAAGTTGCATTCATGTTTTATCCTAACAATTCAGAACGTTAATGAAATTTCTACTCCTCCCTAACACAAAGACCTGAGAATGCTTGTGTACAGATATTCCCTGACAATACTCTATTCCTGTCTTGTATTTTATTTCCATCCTCATTTTAGCTGCCCCAAAGTTATTTTTAGAGCTGCTAGTTATTTATATTTGCCTATATGCTTACCAATTCCTTGCTCACCATTGCTCATGATGTCTCACATTTTCCTACCTGGTTTCAATTGCTCCTTTGTGAAGCACATTCTTTAGTAGTTCAGAGAGTGTCTGTGCATAGAAACCTCTGCGTTATTTGTTTTCCTGCAAATGTCTTCATATTAACCTCAATTTTCATCACTGATTTAGCAATTCTAATTTAGGGTTCTGGTCTGACAATTACTTCCTCTCAGCACTTTGAAGAGACCAGTCTCTTGTTTCCTAGCCTCCAACATTGCTTTTAAAATTTGCTGTTCAAGTAGTTATAATTCATTCATTTGTAATGTTTATAAATTGATTTTTATGTAATGTGCTCAAAACTCACTGTGATTTTCAATCTGTGGGTTAATATGCTTAATTCTGGAAATTTCTCAGTCATTAGCACCTTGAATATTACTTCTTCCTCATTTTCTCAGCTCCTTCTGGAAATCCTACTTCAGATGAATAGGTGGGTAAATTCTGTCATTTTATTCTCCATATCTTTAATAATTTCCCCATATTTTCTATCTCTTTTTCACTTTTGCCACATTTGGGGAATTGCCCCCAGATCTTCCTTGTGTGAGCATGAGGAATTTAAGAAAAACTTAATCATCTTTAAACTTTCCCTATAGCCCTAATCTTATAAATTTTAATATCTATAATTTTAATTTCTAGAACTGCTTAGTTTTTTTCCAACTTGTTCTGTTTATTCTGTCCTGCCTTTTTGTTTTAATAAACTCTATTTCCCTTTGAAACTCTTTTTTATTTTCTATTTTTTCAATGTTTATTTTTGAAAGGAAGAGAGAGAGTGAGAGAGAGAGAGAGAGAGAGAGAGAGTGTGTGTGTGTGTGTGTGTGTGTGTGTGTGAGCAGGTGAGGGGCAGAGAGACAGGGAGACACAGAATCTGAAATAGGCTCCAGGCTCTGAGCTGTCAGCACAGAGCCCAATGCTGGGCTCGAACTCATAAACTGCGAGATCATGACCCGAGCTGAAGTCAGACACGTAACTGACTCAGCCACCCAGGTGCCCCTGAAACTCTTTGTTTTATTTTTTTATTTATTATTTTTTTAAAGTTTATTTATTTTTGAGAGAGACAGAGACAGAATGTGAGTGGGTTAGGGGCAGGGAGAGAGGGAGACACAGAATCCGAAGCAGGCTCCAGGCCCCAAGCAGTCAGCACAGAGCCCGACACAGGGCTCGAACTCATGAGCTGTGAGATCATGACCTGAGCCGAAGTCAGTCGCTCAACCAACAGCCACCCAGACGCCCCATCTTTGTTTTAAATATATTAGTCCCCTCGCAAAAAAATAATAAAATAAAATAAAATAAAATATAAATAAATAAATAAATCTACTCAACAAATTCTAGAATTATCCTCAGTACTATGGATACAACAATGAATAAAACACACAAGATTCTTGTCATCATTGAATTTATATTCATATGTATGATCTTTTTTCAGATTGTCTTATTATATCAAGTTCTCAGGGATCCCAACTCGCCTATTTGTTGTGATTTCTAACTCTCACTCATTGTGAATGACTTTTGTAATGGGATAGGGTGGGAGTAGGGCTCATACTGAGTGGGGACTGTTTTTCTCCATGGGACTGTGTATAGCTGTGTACATTCCTTCAGAGCATTTGCATTTTATTCTGCCAGGTGACCAAAGGATTTCATTGTCCTAAGATCAATTTTTATATTACAGTGTCTACTTAGAGATCCCTGTACTATGAAGAGTGAAATATGTATATCATACTCTACATGGAACAAGTTTTGGATTTTGTTTGCTTACAGAAACAGGTTTTTTTTTTTTTTCCTTCCATCCTCCCCCTTTTCACCCTCCATCCCTTCCTTCCTTCCTTCCTTCCTTCCTTCCTTCCTTCCTTCCTTCCTTCTTTTCTTTTCTTCCTTTCCCTCCCTTCCTTCCTTTCTTTCTTTCTTTCTTTCTTTCTTTCTTTCTTTCTTTCTTTCTTTCTTTCTTTCATTTCCATTCAGAGCCCTCAGCAGCATTATGCTTTCTACTTCTTTCTGTGATCCTATAGGTATAGATTTTAGTTCCTATTCCATGGAAGAGTCAGCCCTTCCAGATATAGCTTATAGTTTTATGTGCAGATCTCAGCTTGAAATTCATGTCCTGGCCTGGCCTATTGTTTCCGATTCTTGAGTGGGAATTAAAGCCCAAGTGCCTAGCTGTGAGGGTCTAGCTTCAGTACTGACATCCTAAACCCCAACCCTAAAACTCTGCACTGCGTTATTAGAGCAACTTGCATTGTTACTGCTTTGGTTTTAAGTGCCCTCTTTTCTCCCCCTTGATTTTATTTTTTAATTAAAAAAAAGATTCTTCCTTTTTGTTTAAAAGCTATTTATTTGTTTTTGTTTGTGGAGGCAAAAGTTTATGTTAGTTTGGTCCCCCACATGACTGGATCTGGTCATTTACACTCTGCCTGAGAACCCAATTCACTAGGTCCCTAATATCAAACACTACTCATGTATATTCTTACTGCAAATTGATACTATCCTATGAATATACTATATATTTAATCATTATATTGTATTTTTCTCTTAACTGTCTTATACCTCCTTTAGAGTATGAGTTGGTTGAGATTAGAGAATGCAACTTATTCATCATTATATGCCAGCACAGTACCTGGGACACTGTAAACACTATTTGTTGAATGATTAAATGACTGAATAAACAAATACATAAATTAATTTTATCATAACAGACTAGCAGACTCACATTCTTACACATTCAACACACATACACATTTATTCACATACACCCATAAATATATATACACAACTTTGACATTTTAAAATTAATTTTATAAAAACAACTGCTTTGGAGTTTAAATGTATAGCCCCAGAATCAACAAGTTATTTTGAAAGTGCAGAAGTAATTATTGGGAAAATTTCTGAGATTCAAAGATTTTAAAATTTATTAATGTTAATTACTTTCAAAAAATCTCAATTTTTTAGATTATAATCATGACTGAGGATTGTCAGCACATCACTATAAATTAGCTCAGTTATTTGCATAACTGAGAAGTAAGTACTTGTGCTGGAGGATTCCTCTACTTCACTCTTCAAATAAGAAAAGATCCTTACTCAGAGCTCAGGAAAATGAGAAATGTTGTCTTACTGATAATAATCCTATCTCTTGTAGTAACATCCCCGTCGGTTGGAATTTCAGCATGTAACTAAAAGTCATGTCCCATAATCTTGCATTTTTGCAACTTCTGACATATGTGTGCATGTGTTTCTAAATAGTTATTGCATTGGACGGTTGTGAAGGTCTCATTATGTGATGCATTATGTCAGTTTTTTTTCTCTTTCTCTCTGACTTTTAGGTAACATTGCTGTAACTTTAGGTGGTTGTGCTGATATCAGTTTTTTCTGCTATTTTCTTTAACAATATCATAAAAAATTAAACAACAGTTCCATGTAGTAAGAGCTAACAATAAGTTTGATGTTGATTCATTTGCCAAAGACAAATGAATCTTCTCTTTCACTTTGTTTTTCCGGATTTTATTCAAGCAGTTTCCCTGTATCCAGATTTCTTATGGCATTTTTAAAATGTTAGCTTTGCTACTGCCTCTTAACGCTAAGAAAATATTTCCTGATGTATAGCAAAGCAGCAGACTTTAGCAGTACCTTTATGAAAAAAAAATTAGTTCTGTGAAATTACATTAAACTAGAACATTTTTACTTAAAAACTTGAGAAGTTTGTGTTGCCTTACAGAAAACAAAAATCTTCCTCTGGAGGAAAAGAAATAAATTCTACTAATGCAGAAAATAGTTTGAATCATGTTTGAGGAGATGGGGAAAACAACTAAGGGGAAAAATTTCAATTTATTTTAATATTGCTTTTAAGTGACCTGCTTTGCATCACTAGGTCCAGGAAAGCAAAAGTAAGTATTACAAATGAAGTAGAATTAAAATATTCCTCTACTTTATAAATAGAAATTTATGTCAAAATATTACAACATTTTTAAAAAATTTAAGAGAAAAATTGGAAAGTAGTACATGCATGAAAAACAAGATCCATTTATCATTGTATTTATGCACATAATAACATCAACTGCAACCATCATGCCAATACTCAATGACAGATGGCATGTGATCTGAAGAAATCTAGTTATATACATCTATATCGTATAAAATCTGCCATATTAAAAAGGCTTCTGCTCATATTAAAGCTACTTCTAGTTTTCTCTGCCAGAGTAAGCAATTTATTAGGCAGCATGTTTGATGACAGCAATTAAATTCCCATCTTTCCAGGATGGTAGTATCTTTCATGGAGAAGACATACTTCAAACAAAACTTCAAACAAAAGCACCAAATGAAATGAAAGGGGGGACAAAATCCAGTTGTGTAAGTTTTCACCAAACTAGCTTTTTCTGTCTCTAGCTGTCAAAATTCGTAACAATGGGCTACTTTATGAGAATACCATTCTACATGAAAACACACAAGTCAACATCCGAGAGGAAAAAATGATACATAATTTTCATTTCTATAGAGATCCTTGAAAGATGTCTAGCAAGCCCACTTCATCTGGTACATCATAGGTCAGAAGGGGAAGCTAATGACAAAAGGACAAATGGTTTGTACAAGGATCTTTGAGTTGCAAGTATCAGCAATTCACTCAGGCAATCTTAAGTGATGGGAATATATGATATAGCTACAATGGTAATAAGGCAGGAGACTCATAGGAATCAAAGAAAATAAAATTTAAATTATTCAGGATCCACGCAGCTCTCATCTTGTTCTAAAGTAGTAAAAGCAAGAGTTTGTGCATCTTCTTCTCACCTCAATCAGCTTCTTCTCAAAGATTCACAGCTTCTTTATACTTACAAACATCTACAATTGCTTCTTACTAATGTTTCCTCATGGTTTCTCTCTCTGTCTGATGACCTTTCTGTTATGTTCCCATAGCTCTTGCCTGATCGTCTCCTTATTTCATAGCTCAAGTTCCCAAGAGACAAAACCTGATTCAACTGAGTGCTCTCTACTGTTTTAGAGAGTAGGCATTTCCACACCAGGCTACTCATAGGCCTCTGTCCACTACTGATTTTATTGGCTATGGATAAAGAAGAGGTAGGAAAAGGGTGAGTAACATGGAAACTCAATAGTTTCCCCTGCTTAAGGAATGGGTGTTCAGAAGCTTCCATTTGTCAGGAACTGTACATGAAAAAATGTCCATCATACATAACAACTAACATCTTCCACACCCTTTATGCACATAATCCATACTCTTCTCAAGCTGAAATGGACACTATTCTCTGTACATAAACTACTTTTCCCATTTCTATATCGATTTCTTCCTATTCCTTCCATTTTAGCAATCCTCCAATTCCCATCTCATTTCTCCTGGTTGAAATCCTATTATACATTCAGGGTCCATTCTTAAAGGCCAATTTCTCAAAGAAGTCCACCTTATTTTCCTGAGCATTTACTTCTAATTTTTTAATGCGCTTATATTCTGTCTTATACTGCAGATATTTGTGTACTATTTGTGTACTACTATTTCCTAACTTATACTTTCATTTTCTTGAAGGTATACAGTATTTTTGTCACCTCTTTATCCTAAGCACCACCTAATCCAATGATGTATGTTCAGTTCTCGGTAGATTCTTACAGGATAAATTATTTTAATCATTTAACAAATGTTTATTACATGCCTAATATGTACTAGGCACTAATGTAAGCTCTGGGGATACAGCAGTGAACGAAAGAGGCAAAAATCCCTATTCTCTTGGAACTTATAGTCTATTGGAGAAAATAAGCAGGTAAATAAAATACATAGTATGAGAGTGGTGATTATTGTTATGAAGAAAAATAAAGCAGGGAAGAAAATTCAGAGTACTAGGAGTTACTAGGTGGTAATTTTAATAGAGTGGCCAACTCACTGAGTAGGTGACATGTGTGCACAGACCAGATGGAGGGAGTGGGAGGGAGCTCTATCTGAAGGAAGAGCACTCCAGGTAGAGGAGATAGGAAAGTGCACACCCACAGGCAGAAGCATGCCTGACATGTCTGAAAGAAAACAAGGAGATCATGGAGGCAAAAGGAGGGAGCTGAGAACAGGGAGGCTGGTATAGGGGGAGGGGCCCTAGTAGGGCCTTAGCAGTGATAGTAAGGGTTTTGGTTTTTGCCAGCAGAGGAGTGTTATTTTACTCAAAAGAATCACTTTGTTGTGTTCAAAAGAAAGTAAGGGGAGGGGAGGGCAAAAATATATGCTAGTGGGAGGCTCCTGTTAACAATAAAGTGAGAGATGATATGACTTAAACCAGGAAGGTAGTAGTAGAAATGGGGACAAGTGCTCAGATTCTGGATATAATTTAAAGGTATAATGGATAGATTCAGCTCACAGATCACATATGCAGTGTAAGGGGAAAAAAAGAAGATTTAAAAATGATTTCCAGATGTGATGGCCTGTGCAACTGGCGGGGATGGAGTTGTCATTTGCTGAGTCAGGGAAAATTACAAAAAAAAAAAAAAAAGAAAAGAAAACAGGTCTGTAGGGGATAAAAAAAAAAAAAAATCAGGAGTTCAGTATGAGATGGTGTAAGAGTCTGGAAGATGAGAGCCAGATACTGAGACATAAATTAGGGAGTCATCAGATTATAGACAGTATTTAAAATCACAAGGATTAGATAAGATCACCAGAGAAAAGAATGTAGAAAAAGAAACGAAGAAGTCTAGGGACTGAGAGTCCTGGGGCTTTCCAAAATGTAGGGATGTGTGTTTGTCCATCTAATACTATATATCATACTAACTTCTATTAATCTTCCCATTTTACAGGTGAGAAAAGGGAAGAACATAAAAGGTAGATGCCTGCAGTCTAACTGCATTTTCTACACTATAAATGGCAGAAACTAATTCAAACCCGTGTGATCTGGCTTCAGAATTGCTCTTTACCACTGTTTTATTTTCCATCTCAATGAATATATCTACACGTTATCTGATACATAGTTGATGTTCAATAAGTTCTCACTAACTTTGAATGCAGTACATCAGCAACAATTTCATTCCTAAATCTAGAAGTAAGCCTTCGTCAAATAGCTCTTAGGCAGTTTGGAAAAGCATCCACAAAGCCAAAGAAGAATTTTCATGTAAAGAAGGTGGGAAGGCTAAGGGAGTAATTTAGACCACTTCCAGGTAGAGTGGCCACAGCTGTTCTATCCCCTCCCGGCTACTTCTAAGATTACCAAGCAAAACCCACATGCTTCAGAAACAGTCCAAACACATACCAGATACTTAACACCCATTTCCTCATTGAAATGCCCCATATGCTGGACTCTGATTAGCTCTTTTGGCACAAGCACACAAACTAATCCAGGATGGCTGCTTTCTGGCTTGTTGTGTTCTGTAATAGAGCAGAGACTCAAACAAAATGAACTAGTTCAGGGCCAAAACTATTCTGATCTTCCCATTTTAGTCAACAATATAGAAAATACATAGAGTTTGGACTTAATCTGGTGCTGCAGAATGGTTCCTGGGATGCTTTTGGTAATACATAGAGGGCATATTTCAGTTCTCCCAAGTACTTTAGCTTGTTTATTCTAAATTAGACACAATTTTATATAAGCCAACAAGAGAGAAAAAGAAGACTATTTAGTGTTGGGAAGAAATGAACCAGTGTATCCCTGGCCCTAGTGAAATACACTGTTGGATATAAAATATAGTCAATGGGTTATTGGGATATTATAAGTGTCCCCACTCTACCTCCCCGCCTCCTGCCCCCACCCCCTTGCAGGAGCTCTTTGTCCATTCATCAGATTAATAGTAGCTTTCATGTGGCCCTTCTTTCTAAAGCCTGTTTCATTAAAGAGATTATATATTATGTTGACTTATCTTAAGACAAAGTAATGAGAGATCTAATTAATACATTATCAACTGCTTTATCACACTGAGGAAAATAAGTTTAATAAGTCATACATTCTCGTGATTAATGGTACTCACTTATGTTTTTAATTCACAGTATGATTTAAGACAAACATATTCCCTTATATGCACTCTAAATGGCCAATGCTCCTGTTTTATTAAATGTTTTTATAAAACACTTGGTTTTATTTTGTGGTTTAAAACTTTAATATTTAGGTTTAGTTACAGGCTCATCAAGTTATAGATGTTCTAATTTGAGGTTCACATGTAGATTATTCTCTTATTTAAAAGAAAAGAGATGGTTTCTGTAAATATGTGTACTACTTTGAATACCATCTGGTTAATATTCACGATTTGTTGATTGTTTTCATAAAAATGTTGTGCTCAGAGACATTATTTAAAAACATACAGGGAATGCTGTTATTGTGTCATTTATATAGATTTTTTAAATGAGATATTCCTGACCTATGAAATCAAATACATCAGTATAATTCATGTCATTTCTCTACAGTGCAAAATGGCCAATTAGTTTCCTTTAAGAACTTCTGTTTCAGATGCAAAGTTACATTTAGCCTGATGTTGCATTTTTTTACCCATATGTAACCAACTATCACCCAGCTGTGGAAGAAAGCAAACCAGATCTGAAGATTACTTAATTTCTAATGACACCTTCAAAACATTTAACTTCTAACACCCAAACACCATTATTAAGACCTTTCCTAAGCAGGGTGGAAATCCTCATTATTCCAAAACAAGCTGATTAGATTGCCAGATATAAAAACATAATGTGTTCATTACATATTTATAGAATGTAGCTTTATTTATGTACCAAGGACTTTTTTTTTTCTGAAATGGCTCTTATTTATGACTCTCTAGTACTTGCCACAACACAATTCTTAGACAAAAGCATGCACTTACAAGATAAATGAGCCAGTAGTCAAAATGTGAAGTTAAGGTATCCTATGTTTTGTAGCAAGTCCCCTCAGCTGCATCAGGAAGTGATATGTAAATACTATTTTTATTAAATAGTCAGATACCAAGATATGTTCATGCTCTGATAGGAAAATAGCAAAGGAGATTCACTTAGCATTGGAAGTCAATATAAAAATTCATTTTGCTACATAATGTGATAGTTTTGCCTAATGTGCATCACTCTGGATATTTGATAAAAATTTTGATAAATATGTCAATTTTCTACACACACTGACATAGAACATACTTATCCCTCCACCCCCCCCAAAAAAAAAACAATTTCCCCTGTGGCAAAAATTTTAAAAGAGTGATTTTTAAAATTATATAAGTCGTACTGACCCTAGAGAAATATCAGGTTTAGATGGCTTAACAATTATCACTGCATAAACATAATAAATGTCACCATGATTATAGTAGTGACTAAAGACTCCTGCAGATTGCAAAAGTTCCTTCAGATTCAAAAAGTTTAGAGCAAGAAGCATGGTTTGAATGCCCCCTAGAATTAGTGACTCCCTTGCAACCCCTGGCAATGCCTGCTGACATGGCAAGTGCTTAGAGACATGTTTCTTATTCCTTGGTGGTGGTAGCTAAGCATGTGTTAGATTCAAACACTCTGTTCCACTGAAGGACAATTTGTTTACTAGTTATCTTTTCTAGAAAAATCTCTAGATTGAAAGTAGAGGGGGTGAAAAATAAAAATTCTCACAGAGGTTATATAGAAAGGAAATATTTAATGCTGATGAGGGCATGAAATGGAAATGATGAGAGGGCATGCAGATGAGACTACAGATATTAATTTAAGACATATAATTCAAAATGTGACCAGCTGCAAAAGCCCATAAATTAATCTCCTGACTTGCTATATGAAGATTATAAAGCTAGAGTTTAATAGTTTCAATAAGAACAAAAACAAATTTCTATGTCTTTGAGACAGCCTCAGAATTATATTCAATTAATGGATGCCATCTATATTTTCTTTTTTTTTTAATATTTTTAATGTTTATTTATTTTTGAGGGAGAGAGAGAGAGAGAGAGAGAGTGAGTGAGTGAGTGAGTGTGGGAGGAGCAGAGAGAAAGGGAGACACAGAATCCGAAGCAGGCTCCAGGCTCCGAGCTGTCAGCACAGAGCTCGATGCTGGGCTCAAACTTATAAACCATGAGACCATGACCTGAGCAGAAGTCGGACGCTTAACTGACTGAGCCACCCAGGTGTCCCTGCCATTTATTTTCTAAAATCATGTTTCAACTAAAAACAAATGACTCAATATGCAAAAAAGAAAAAAAAAAAAGAGGAGAAGGAGGGGTTGTTGATGACATATTCAGGTGTGTTTACTTTCAGATTGCTAACAAAATAAAAGATATATTTCCTAATGTGAACTGGTTGCCCCAAATGCTTCAAAAACTGCTAAATGGAAATAACATAAAGCTTATGGACTTAGAATACAATTTTTTACATTTTATACTATCGTATACATTTATTGTTTCTTAGATTTTATTTAATTGACTCATTTTTCAGAAATTAATGTCTAATTTTTGAACCTGTATTTAATTAAAATGTTGGTCTACTAGCAAAAAAATAGAAAAGTATTATATTCATAAATTGTGTATATTGAATTAATGTAACATTACCTAGTATAATGCTCTTGCAATGTTACCATCTACATAATAGGAGAAATTAATTGGTTGAGGCTTGGAGACATTTTCATTGTGTTCCATCTCTTATCTTTGCAAAAAATGAAAATAAAGTGACATAGATTGCAGGTAAGAAGTAATAGAATAATTCTAAAATATGGGTAACTTGTCTGATAATATTAAATAATATCAGGTGGAACATACTAGCATTTGAAAACTCTTCATAATATTACAGAAGCGCTTATTTCAGTCTAATTTTCCCCAGCATACAATAAAGAACATCATTTAAAAAAATGAATATAGAAATTGTTTTTAAAGATAAATACTATCTTAAATTACCTGTCTAAAAGCCTGACATTAGCTATTAGCTGAGTTTTGAAGAAACATACTATTTTAATATAATTATCTGACATTGTATATCTTAGATTTAAAAAATTTAAATTTAATCTTAAACTTAGTGTTCCAGATTCACATTTTTCTCCATTGAAACATCTAGTAAACCAGGTTTCGTAACACAGTGTAGGAGCAGTCTGGTTTGTATTGTCTTTACAAAAGTAACCCTGCATGTCTGTGGTCCTAGGCTGTCCTAAGACTTGGAGATGAAGGTTTAAAAATGATCAGCGAAACACTGAAAGCACTAATTGGCTACTTTCTAATTTTTCATTTTTCTGTCATGGCATAATCTTACTGTACAAAATTGGGTATGGAATTCTTCACTGACATGTCTTCTTTTCCTTCTTAACAAAGTAAATAACTTCAACATTACATTAGAGCTCTTCAGAAATATACATATATTTAAACAGCTTATTCACACCACAGTTGCCTCAATTAGAATTGAAGCTCATCTTTGTTGTTTTTAAATCTGCAGTTACTTTTTTTAACCCTTTGGTTTTTAATAAGTTGTAAACACCTATAATTTATCCTGAGAAATAATATATCCATCAATTTTATGTACTATGATACATTTTTGTACATAATCTCAATAAGAAATACAATTAAGACCTAAAATCTTTTCACAGTATAAACTAAAACTTTGAATTCGTTTAGAAAAGCAAACCCAACATGTTGGGAACTGCATGTAAATTACATATACTCTCTTGGGGGCAGTGAGGTTGGGGGGAAGCAAACTAACTAGAATCTAGTTAGCACTTAATATTATTGCACAAATTTTTAGAAATGAAAGGACATTTCCTCTGGAATCACCTCTTAAACTCTACCAGAAAAGGGGGAAGAAACCACTCCTTAGCTTTTTAAATTTCCTAATTCTCAATTTAAATGTGACAAATACTGATTGCTAATTTGTGTTTATATGTTACTTGAACATATCTGACAGAAATATTTTAAGTGGCCTTTAAAAAATGAACAGCCTTCAAACAACAAGTATATGTGTAGAAGTCACATTTGGCAAAATAGATCTATCCACAGATTATCACATATTATGGCACAATGTGCTAGGCATTGCGCCAGCCCCAGAGATTGCAAAATAAATAAAACTAAGTCTGCAATTTGCTCACATATGAGTAAAGATGACAGAAATCCTTTAGAAGAAAATAAAATGGATCATTGAACAAAGTGACCACGAGGGCTGATTCTCAGCACAATTATTAAAGAGTAACATAGCTTCAAAACAATGGCTTCTTTCAACAATTAGCATTGTTTCCTTGGACTGTCTTTATCCCTATCAACATGATGATTCCTCCTGTTCAAGGTGAAGATCTACTCCTGGACCATCTCTGACCAGAAACCCACCGGCCCTAAACTGATCAAGGTAAAGTTTATAATGGGAAAACATGCTCCAGAAAAGGATAAGAACAAATTCTAGCATCTTCCTATACTCTTTCATGACAAAGAACTTTAGTAGACAACCCATCCACCACCACCATTACCAGAACACCACCACCACCATGTACCAATTATCTAGTTTAAAATGATTCTAAAGCCAGAAACCGAGGCCAAGTACAAGCATGAAATATCTATACTAGAAAATAATATGAATACTTTGTGACTGACAATATCTTTATGGTGAATTCTGAATTATATTATAGAGAATCTCTACCTCCATTTATGTTTGAGTAATTCTAAAAGAGACACACATCTACAACAGATTTTCACCTCTAAACAAAAAATTAACTAACCTTCGCCTCATTGTGATGGCAAAGCATCTCTTGTTCTACTCTTATCTGCTTCCATCTTTTTAATCATAAAATGAATTCAGCTTTAGTTTAGCAAAAATACTTAAAATTGTTTATACCATGTTGTATTATGAACACTTAAAGTGTTCGCCACAAAAAAATATTCGCCACACACCCACACCCCTCCCCCCCCCCCACACACACAACTAGAGGATTATAATGGTCTCAAACTCAAAAATACTTACGGTAGTAGCAATAAGTGTATGGGGCAGGGGAATAAATATACTATCTCAGAGTTAAAAATAAGGAAAATAAAACCACCAAAGACAAGCCATTAGCTATACTAACCAGGAAAAAAAGAGAGAGGGTTCAAATAAATAAAATCAGAAATGAAAAAGAAGATATCATAGCTGATACCACACAAATACAAAGGATCATAAGAAATTATGGTAAACAGGGGCACCTGGGTGGCACAGTTAAGCGTCTGACTCTTGTTCTTGGCTCAGGTCATGATCTCATGGTTTGTTGAGTTTGAGTCCCATATCCAACTCTGCGCTGATGGTGTGGAGCCTGCTTGAGATTCTGTCTCTGCTTCTCTCTGCCCGTCCCCAGCTGTGCCTTCTCTCTCTCTCTCAATAAATAAAAAATTTAAAAAAAAGAAACTACAGTAAACAATTATAGATCAACAAATTGAACAACTGAGAGAAATGGGTAAATTCCTAGAAACAGAAAGGCTGAATCATGAAAAAATAGAAAATCTTAACAGACTACTTACTAGCAAGGAGATGGAATCAGTAATCAAAACCTTCCAACAAAGAAAAATCCAGGACTAGATGACTTCACTGCTGAATTCTACCAAATATTTAAAGGAGGATTAATACCAATCCTTCTCAAATACTTCCAAGAAACAGAAGACAGAAAATTTCCAAACTCATTCTATGAGCTTAGCAATAACCCGATACCCAAACCAGGCAAACTCATTATCAGAAAAGAAAATTATAGGCCCATATTCCTGATGAACATAGATGTAAAATTCCTCACCAAAATATAAGCAAACAAAATTCAACAGTATACTAAAAGGATCATACACCATGATCCAGTGGAGTTTATACAAGGATGGTTCAACATCTGCAAATCAATCAATGTGACACACCATATTAATGAAATGAACGATAAAAATCATATGATTATCTCATCAGATGTTGAAAAAGTGTTTGATAAAATTCAACATTCTTTCACGATAAAAACTTTCAACAAATTGTGTATAGAGGGAATGTACCTCACATAATAAAGATTATATATGGCAAGCCCATATCTAACTACTACATCTATCTACTCAATGGTGAAAAGCTGAAAGCTTTCCTTTAAGATCAGGAAGAAGACAAGAATGCCCACTCTCTTTTTTTTAAACACAGTCCTGGAAGTTCAAGCCAGAGTGACTGGCCAAAATACATACATACATACATACATACATACATACATACATACATACAATAATAATAAAATTGGAAAGAAAAAAAGTCTGTATTTGCACATGACAAGATATTATGTATAGAAAACGCTAAAGACTCCATAAAAAAACTGTTAGGACTAATAAAATCAGTAAAGTTTCAGGATACAAAATCAATTTATAAAAATCAGTTGTGTTTCTATACACTATCAGAAAGAGAAAATAAGAAAATAATAATCCTATTTACATTGCATCAAAAAATACTTTACAAATATATTTAAATAAGGAGGTAAAAAATGTATACACTGAAAACTATTAAGAAATTTATGAAAGAGACTGAGGAAGACACAAATAAAATGAAAATATATTCCACATTCATAGATTGAAAGAATTAATATTATTAAAATGTCCATACTACCTAAAGTGATCTATAGATTCAATGCATCCTTGTCAAAATTCCAGTGGGATTTTTCAAAAAATGTTTTTAAAAGTCCTAAAATTTGTACTGAACCACAAAAGACTCTGAAGAGCCAAAGCAATCATGAGAAGAGCAAGGCCGGAGGCATCATACTTCGTGATTTCAAACCAGATTACAAAGTTACAGTGGTCAAAACATATTGTCATATAATATTGGCATAAAAAAAGAAACATTGATTAATGCAACAGAATAGCGATCCCAGAAATAAACCCATGCATATCTGGTCAATTAATTTATCACAAGGGGAAAAGGAGAGATTCTTCAAAAATGGTGCTGAGAATACTGAACAGCAACATGCAAAACAATAAAACGAGACCCCTATCTTACACCACACACAAAAATCAACTCAAAATTGACACAAGGCTTTTTTTTAAATGTTCATTTATTTATTTTTGAGATAGAACGCAAGCTAGGGAGGGGCGGGGGGGGGGGGCGGGGTAGAGAATCACAAGCAGACTCCATACTGTCAGTGCAAGCCCAAAGTGGGGCTCCAACCCAGGAACTGTGAAGATCATTACCTGGGCCAAAATCAAGAGTCAGACGCTTAACCAACTGAGCCACCCAGATGCCCAAAATTGACTAAAGTCTTAAACCAAAGACCTGAAACCATAAACTCCTAGAAGAAAACATAGGGGAAAAGCTCCTTGACATCAGTATTACTAACGATGTTTGATTTTGGCATCAAAACTAAAGGCAACAAGAGCAAAAATAAACAAGTGAGACTACATCAAATAAAAAAACTTCTACATAGCAAGAAAACCATCAACAAAATGAAAAGGAAATTTACAGAATGGGAGACAATATTTGCAAATTGTATATCTGATATGAGGTTAATATCCAAAATATATAAACTCATACAAGACAATAGCAAAATAAATATCCAATGTATAAATGGGCAGATGAACCAGACATTCTTTTTTCCAAAGAAGACATACACATGGTCCAGAGATACATGAAAAGATGCTCATTACCAACCATCAAGGAAATAAAAATCAAAACCACAATAGATGTTACCTCACACCTGTTAGAATGGCTAATATAAAAGAACAAGTAATAATAAGTGTTGACGAGTACATGAAGAAAAGGAAACTTTTGGTGCACTGTTGGTGGAAATGTAAATTGGTGCAGCCACTCCTCCATGAAAAAGTGTGGAGGTTCCTCAAAAAAATTAAACATAGAGCTACCATATAATCCAGTGATCCCACTTCTGACAGCACAGAGTTTGCTCAGGATTCTCTCTCCCTCTGTCTCCGCCCCTCTCCTGCTCTCTCTCTCTTCCCCCCACTTTCTCAAAATAAATTAATAAACTTTACATATAAAAAAGATTAGATTAACGTGGATGTATATCCCTATATACCATATATTAACACACTTAATATAGTTATAAGAAATAAGCAAAAGGGGTGCCTGGATGTCTCGGTTAAGCATCAATCTCTTGGTTTTGGCTCAGGTCATGATCTCATGTTTTCATGGATTCGAGCCCCACATCAGGCTCTGCACTGGCTGCCTCCCTCTCTCTCTGCCCCTCCCTGACTCACACTGTCTCTGTCTCTCAAAATAAATAAGTAAAGTTTAAAAAAATTAAAAAAAAAAGAAATCAGCAATAAAGTTAAGCCACTCAGTTCTATACCATTTATATTTTATGAACTTACTAAGTATATTACCTGCTATCTATATTTTGAGGTAATATCCATAATATAAATTTTGATTGGAAGGTAATTCTATTTGAATCATAAAATTTAATATCTACTTAGTTACTTTCAAAAGCTTTATAATAACAACTTATCAGACACTTGGCTGGCTCAGTCAGTGGAGTGTGTGACTCTTGATCTAGGGGTTGTGAGTTCAAGGCCCATGTTGCATGTAGAGATTGCTTAAAGGTAAAATCTTAATAATAATCATAATAATAGTAACTTAAGAGTATAACTTTAAACAAATCACCTTATTATGAGCTTTGACCACTTTGCTTAGTTTTATTTTCTCTTTCATAACTTAAAGATTTAAATATTTTTCTTTAATAATTTTCACTAAAGGGTGCCTGGGTGGCTCTGTTGGTTACGCATCCGACTTCGGCTCAGTTCATGATCTCACAGCTTGTGATTTCAAGTCCTGTGTCATGCTCTGTGCTGACAGCTCAGAGCCTTGAGCCTGCTTCGGATTCAGTGTCTCTCTCTCTGCCCTGCTCATAATCTGTCTCTCTCTGTCTCTCTGTCTCTCTCTCAAAAATAAATATTTATTTATTATAATTTATAATTAAAAAAAGAATTTCCACTAATTCCCAAAAGTAGATTTTTTTTAAAGAGAGACTATAGAGGCTATATGAGAGACTAAAGTTCATGTAAAGTATATCTATTACAAAAGGCTCAGAAACAACAAAGCTATGGATTTCATACAGAATATATATTTCCTTTGAAATTTCAGAAGCTTCTCCTCCTTTGGTATATACTCATAGCTAGGAATAGATGTGAATGTCTGGCTCTCAAAACAAGGCCTTTTCCACAGATGGTCCTTGTCTTTGCAATTACCTCCTACTCCAGCTCTGTAAGTCTGTTGAAACACAGGATTTCAGGCAAATTGATTTTCATCATGAGAAGGAATACAGTTGATATATGAGGACTTTTATTGCTGTATAATAATTTAGTTTCATGCTACCCTGTTTTTGGAGACTTTCATATGTCAATGAATGGGCTTATGCCAGAGTAGAAAACAAACAAATCTTTAAAAATAATTTTAAATAATTGAAAGAAGTCACCAAAATAAAAATGTCCTGAAGGCAAATTTTAACCAGTTCTAAGAATATTAGAAATGGTCACAAGGTTATAGAAAAAATATTAACATCATTTTATTTTAAACTTTATTTATTTTGAGAGACAGAGAGAGAGATGATGAGAGGGGTGAAGGGCAGAGAGAGAGGGAGAGAGGAAATCCCAAACAGGCTCCACACTGTCAGTGCAGAGCCCAGTGTGGTGTTTGATCTCACAAACCATGAGATCATGACTTGAGCTGAAATCAAGAGTCAGATGCTTAACCAACTGAGCCATCCAGGAGCCTCAGTGATAGAAAAAAATTACGGTTGGCATTCATATTGTACATGAAGACTCCCAGAAGATTAAAATCTTCAGTAGCATCATTTTATATCTTCAGTTACATTTATTAAGCATCTACTTACAAGTATATGCAATGCTAAAATTTCTGTGTAATAATAGGAATAGGTGTATTTTATGTTTTGGTAGAGATTATTTAATACGGTAATGAACAAAAGAAAAGTCATATAAACAGGGCTGGGCTCAAACCAGGATTTATTACTACAATCAGTATTTTAAGAAATACTTACATAGTAAGTAATTAAAAGCAATGTCTATGTAGGATGGCCTAGTGTCCATCTTGTCACTAGACAAGAAAAATTATGTTAGGAGTTGGTCAATAACAAATATAACCTTATATATTGTGTTTAAATCTAACCCTGTATGTATAAAAAACTAACAAGTACAAATAATTGTGGCAGTGTAACACAGAAACATTTTTAGCAATTACACCTTTTTTTTAGCTTTTTATTGAGTACGGTGGCTATAAACAGCATAGAAATACCATTATGCTTCATATATTTAAGAAACAAACAGAGGCTATAAGTTAGGTACTGCTGGAATTTGCAATAAGTCAAAGACACTAAATTCCCTCTGATAAAGACAAGAAAAATTAGCTAAACTCATTTTAAATGAATAAACTACTTCTGGATTTTCACAGTCACGAAAAAGTTTTCTTTCAAAGAAACTCTATTCCCACATTTACTATATATGGTCTATAGTAGAAGGAGAGAAAAAGGTGATCTGGATTTTCCTTTGAACCTATCTCTTTTCCTGTGTCTGAGGTGAAGAGATGTAAATGTTTGTTAAGGAAATAATAGAAGGAAGGAGGGAAAGAGGGAAGGGTGGAAAGAAGGAAGTGTGAACAAAAGAAAAAGCTACCCGACTTCAGGGAACAGTAAAACTCATGATATTTAGGTCTAATAGCAATATCTGACCCCAGTCTCATCCTCCTATATTGTTTCCTGCACCAATGACATAAAAGGAGAAAGATATGGCTTATAATTCTTCAGTGAAAAGTTAAAAACTTTTTAAATGTGAGATTTGATTACATCTGTATTTCTCATTCATCAGATTCTTCATAACTTTTGTAATTAAATAAATTTAACAGAAATGGAAGTCAGGACTGTAAGCATGTTTAGTATGCAGAGAACCACAAAAGACTTAGATAATCTTAGCATAGTCATTGTTTCTGCCAAACTCACTTTAGAATGTTGAGCAGAAGCATGCCTCACAATACAGTACAGATAGCTGAAAAATACATTTAAAAGTAATACAAAATATCTGAAAAATGAAAGATTAACATGTTTGTATAACTGTATTAATTTGACAAGAAAATGATACTTAGATACAAAAGTACTTGCTTTTTGGTTTGCTAAGATAATGTATATTGTATAAAATTCTCTCTAGATTCCCTGGAAATTTTCAGTAACAGGAAGATAAAAGTTCAAAACTTTAAGACATAAAGATTTTTTAATTATGTTTCATGGGTAATTATTTGCCTTTATCTTCTGCATCTGTAAATAATAACTTTATTTACAACGTTGGATTAGTTTTCTTCTAGTCATTTTACATATTATTTTATAACTTCAATTACCTGAATTCTGTTAGGAAGAATCATTTTGAAAAATAAAGAAAAAAGAAGGGCGCCTGGTTGGTTCAATTGATTAAGTGTCCAACTCTCCATCTCAGCTCAGGTCTTAAATCTCTGGGTTGTGAATTCAAGCCTTGCATTGGGGTCCATGTTGGGCATGAAGCCTACTTAAAAATAATTTAAAAAACCAAAATCCCAAAGGACTAAGTGACAGTTGTAAAAGCACATTTAGACAAAATGGGAGTATATACATAATTGGTGAGTTAATAACGGCTTTAGAATGGTGGTCCACAGTAAGTCGATGTTATGGAAAGAACCTACCATGCTCTACCACAAAATATCTCTGGATACCTTTCTAAGAGGTAGAATTGTAACTCTATTGAGTAAGGCTTTCATTCTAAATAGATAGCCAACTCAAACATCTGCTGTGTTTCTAAATTTTGATAAATTCAATGAAAGATATTTACAGTTCTGGAAGGAGGATGGATTCAAGTGGTATGGCTTGAATCCTACTTAGAAAATTCAGACACTTATTGAAGATGGCAGCAGCAGAGCTTGACTTAAAATGGTTCCAGAGAGTAAGCTGGTGAAACAGGTTATTCCATTTTCCCAGAATATGAGTTTAATACAGAAAACATGTGTTATCAGGGGGAAAATAGAAAATAAGCAATAAAAAAATAATACCAGTGTTGAGATTTGACATACATTTAGAAAACAATGAAGGGAGAGTCCCTGGAGTCTTTTGAGAAAGAGAGTGGCATGATAGAGTTATATTTATGAACTTTAATGAAGCTTGAAATAAGATAGAATACGAACAAACAAGAATCTAGGTATGAATAAGGGGTAAACAGATCTCATCATTATTACTATCAAAAAAATATAGTGCACCACCCCCTACTGTGCACAGGGCACCATACTCACTCAGAAAATACAACGAAATATATGTTCATAGGTAAAACAATCTCTGCTTTTCAAATTGACAATACACTAAAAATCAAAGGTCTATAGTTTAGTTGTTTTTTTTTTTAAGTCTCCCAGGGAAATTTTTATATAATAGACAGGTTCACAAATCTATAATAATTTTTTTTCTTGTGCTGTTTATTCTCATTGATAGATAAGTAGACAGTGGCAGATAAGATCAGGGGGAAAAGTACCAAAAGTTCTTTTGGTTATGTCAAAAATAATTGAAATTCTTTCATTTTTAGGTTGAAAGAATATACTTTGGAAAGAGTGAAGTTTTTGTTTTCTAGTTTGACTTCCATTAAAAATTCAGTTTCCAATTTATTTAAATAAAAACAATTATGTAATACTAAAACAATCTTGAGACATATTTTTTCCTTTTTAAGCATTTGGAAATAAAAATTCATTGAAATGTATAAGGCAAATAGTATACCTGGTGAGGGAGAAAGTAGCACAGAGGTAGATGTTTTTATGTAAAAACAAACAAGTGGTTGTAAAAGACAATATGGGAGGTATTTGTAGTATCAGCTACAGGTCTAAATATTATGCAGTATTATTCTCTCAGAAGGTGAATATTTCTTTTAATACATCTGAAGTTTAATCCAACAGTCATTCTTCCATCGGGTGAAATTTAATATTTCTGAATATACATTGAATGATTGTTCTATATATTATAAAGAGTTACAAAATGGCTTCCTTTAAGGAGACACTTGTGTTTTGATTTCTGAGAGTTATAAATTGATTAGATCTAATCTCTAAGATAAAGCAATAAACATTTTATTTACTGGCATGGAAGTTTCTTTCATTACATTTTATGCCTTCAATACACCTGTCTTTATTAAATGATTTGCTTGCTGTAGAAAGAGATACATGATTAAATTTACACCATCATTTTCATATTTATCGCTCAGGTGAATTGAATAATCCAAAGAAAAAATATATATTTTATATTATATATTTATAATGCATAATATTTTCAGAAATATGCCCATTTAGAAATTCTTCAAAGTAGAAAAATTAGAGAATTATGAAAGAAATATATTGTGCTGACTGGTGAAAACTGAACCTAACACTTTCTGTATAGATGTCGGGAAAAGTTTGTTCAAGAGTTACTAACACTCTCTGCCTTCTAAGATGGAGACTGGCAGAATTATATTGAGAGCCAATTAATCCATTGCTGTCAGAAGGAACACTCTGGAGGCTCTACTTTTTATTCTGACACTCATACATCATTCTGTTGGGGAAGGCCTAAATACAGTGAGGTAAATCAAATGCAGATACTTCAGACTGAGATGGAAAAGTGTTCTGTTTAGTAATGTAACTGGTGTATCTTTCAGAATAATCTAGCTTCCATAAATTATATTAGATATATTCCCACTAAATCTTAAGAACCTAGATTTAGGTGGCTTCCTGCCTGAAACATTATTAAGAGACTATGAAGCATTGGCAGAAGAATACTGGGAATAGAGATAAAACAGCCACAGGAGGGAAAGTACAGTCCTGATATTCTCCTCCTCCTATAGAGTGATTGGAATGAACAGTGTTGGATAAAGTACAACACGGTTCAGAATGCTATTTTCCCATACATGTAGTACTCAAGACTGAAGAATCAAGAGTTTGAAAAATGTTAATTTGAACCAAGACTATCATGTCAAAGCCATGGTTACCAGATCGCATACTAAAAGAGCTATGGGCCAGGAAATTCCTCTAAAAGGAACCATCAGAGGAAGAAGGTAGTCCAGGTGAGCAAAGTGATGGGGTTTAGATGGGGTGAGAGGGCTACCTAATCTCTTCCTAGGAGCGAGTAATAAATGGGGTGACAGTTTGGTCAATTCTACAAGGTAAGTAGATGTTTGAGAAATATTCAAATTAAGGGGAAAGCTAACTCCTGTCAGGGGGAGGCCAGCTGGAAACAAGATTAAGAGGCACAGTGAAGAAACTTGAGGTCAAGTTGGGGCATCTGGCTCCTAAGAAAAACCATTCCCAGTGCCAGTTGATGTTACATTCAGTTATTTCTTATTTTATCCTACAGGCTCTGACCCAATTTTACTAAAGTTTGTGACTTTAGTTTTAGTTTTGTTGTGAAGAAGTGGGAAAGCATTATGAAAATTTTTGAAGTGTCCAAGAAGAAAGCCATGCTCATTGTACTTAGTTGCTAGCTTCCTTCAGGGGTCACCAGTGAAAGACAGCTATCCGTACCACAAAAGCAATCCCCTGGGAGGCACTCATAGTGTAGGCAGATAAGAAGTCATAGTGTGACTAGATAAGAAAGATACTCAAGTACCTACATTGAGAACACATGAAGCAGAAAACTAGAAACCTCTCAAAAACAGCTTAGGGGTGATTCAGGGTGATGTAATTTCCAGCAATTGACCCAATGAGGGGTGAACTTTAATAATTTGGATATATAAATAAATGTATCTTGTCTTCAGGCTGGAAGGGATCCAGGATATATACATTCAAGTAATATATAAATGATATATATATAAAGGATATATTCATCCAGGATATATATAATGACATAAGTTAAGGTAATATTCACAAATGGCACAATACTTAATGCTATGTCTCCTGCATTACAATTTTTTGTATTGTTGGTTATACTTTTTTTATTGTTAAAGATTATACTTTGTGTTTCTGATAAAAGGAAATCATGGAAGATTAAAATATGTTAAAATCAGAAAGTCAAAAATAATAGCTGTCCAAGTCAGCCTCACAGAGCTTATGGAAAGGTTGTTTAGATAATATAGGCAAAAAGGTATTCTATACTTTAAACACTATACAAATAAATAATCCTAATTATTTTAAAATTCTAATTTTAAAATTTTATTAAATATTATTTAATGTCATATTCGTTACATTCACAATTTATAAAACCTCTTTTAACTTTAGAAATTTAGACCTTTAGTCTTTCCTTTTTTTTTTCTCATTTTAAAATAAAAAAAAAATACTGTATGGAAGAAAATTATGTGGGGAAGGGAAATGTTTTAAAAAACTACCGCTTTTTCTAATAATGTAAGTACCTAAGTAAAGCATTGGAAAGCATCCAACTGATGTTAAATTATTAAAACTAATGTTCACATGTTACAATATAAAACAACACAATGTTTCAACAAATCTAAATAGAATTACCAAAATGTTTTTGGAAATAGGCTCTTCCCTTCATTTATAAATAAAATTATCATGTCAATTGGAAACAAATTATATTTCTTCTCTCAGAACATGAGTTTTAAGCTTTTAAAAGTCAGCAATGATTTGTTAGTGACATTTTAAGATACTTAATGGAACCAAAAAATCCCATTAACAAAAGATGCCCTGCTTACTCGTGCACTGTCCTATCCTTCATGGCTAAATTCCTATTGTCTAGTTTATAGTGTTTAAAAGTATATATATTGTATACACATACATGAAAATTAGGGATATGTTGTTATTTGGAGAAGAGAATTGGGGATGAAAATTGCTGCAAGCCTCAGACATCTGGTAGGAGCTGCTTCCTATTAAATACACTCTTACTGAATTTGCTGTTAGACAAGTTGCAGCCCCATTACAACTCTGGCAGTTCATAAAGCTTCACTGACCTTTTCTTGTTTCTACTAGTTTGGTGTGTGTGTGTGTGTGTGTGTGTGTGTGTGTGTGTGTGTGTGTGTTTTAGTCATCATTACACAGAGTCAAAAAGTACAGAGACCACAGACTAATGTTTGAATTCAAAAAAATAAAAAGGGTATTATCGATTTGCTACAAAAAGCACAGTCTTAAAAACAAGATGGAAAATATCATTTATTTAGTGTATGGCACTCACCTTGACATTTTGTATATATTATTTAATTTAATCACTAAAACAAGCCTGAAAGATAGATATGATAATTCCCACCTAACAGATGAGAAAATGGGCTCAGAGAAGAAACTTGCCCTGAATCAAACAGCTGCTAAGTACTTGAGTTATATAATGTTCTCTCCATTATACCAGAGCTCTCATGTTAGAGAAGAAGGCACTATGCCTCAAATAAAATCAGAATAATAGCCTCCATAAATGCTTTTCTTAGGGAATTATGGCAGATCTAAATCATTTTAGTCTGTGGATATTTCTGGAAGATGTCTTGTATGGAACATGAAAGAATCCCCCTTTCCACAGACACACACTGCGCTGAATTAGCATAAAAACAGGCAGAAAGCTCTGTGATTGCTTTTTCACTTCTGCCAAGCAAGTAGGGATGGTCTCCACTAACTCCAGGTAAGGTTAACCCTTGCCTGCATAACTTAGTTCAACGACAGTTAAGATAACTAACAAAAGAAAACAATATATGCACAAACAACGTATCTTTAAAAAAATTAATTTCTTCACCATTCATCCTTCTATAACAACCACTTAATATCTCTCTCCTTTCTTTCAGAGCAAATTTCTTCTAATAATGCTGCCAGATATAGTCCAATCTAATTTCTTTTTCTCTACACTTCACCAAATTCATCTTCACTATGATCACCAACGTCTACCAGGCTGCTAGTCATTGGACAGTTTTTAGTTCTTCTCTTTCTTGTCTGTACAGTGGCAAATGTTGCTGTTAATAGTATTTTTCTTCCTGAAAATACTACACTATCACGTTCACCTTACGCCTCTATCCTCTACAGCAGCGTCACTGATTGCAACATCTCCTCAAAAATAACCAATGCCACAGGTCCTCAAGGCTTAGCCTCAGGGCCCTTGTCTGTCCTTTACACACAGGCCATCTAATCAACACCAATAGCTTCACAACTGAAGAGTTACTAAACCAGTATATCAAATTGTCTGTGCAGCTTGCACATCACAGAGGAATCTCAAATTGTCAGAGACTGAATTCACTATTCCCTTCCAAAAGCCTGGTCCACTTTCAATACTTGACTTATTGGGCTGGTGAGAAACCTAGGAGTCATCCTTGACACCTCTTGCCCCTAATCACTCTTATTCAGTAAAACACTAAGTACTGTGGATTTTGTGTCCTAAAATATACCTTGAATCCTTCAACTTCTCCCCAATTCTTCCACCACCACCCAAGTACAATCTACCATCATCCCTCACCTGGAACACTTAATTGCCTCTAAATTGGCTTTCTCACATCTATCCTTCCTCTTTCCAATATTTTATACAAAATGTAGCCAGAGTGATCATTTCAAAATGTAATATGATGATGTCACTCTATAGTTTAAACCCTTCACTGGTGCCCCACTGATCTTAGGATAGAAACCAGATTTCCTGGTGTTATGTCAATCATATTCTGTATAATTTGACCTACCCTACCATGATTCACACCACTCCCTCCTCAGGCTCATTGTTTCAGCTCCCAGGCTTGCTTCAAATGTGCCATGTTCCTTCTCTTAGAGCCATCATACAAGCAATCCTTTCTGCCTGGCATTCTCTCCTCTTGCTTCTTTATAGAGTTATTCCTACTTTCCTTTTAGTGCTCAGCTCTTAAAGTTTTCTTCAAATAAGGCATTCCTCCCCGCTACGACTACATCAGATCCCAGGGTACCCACTCTCAGTGCCAAGCAACTCTCTTTTATAACATTAAATTTATAGTTGAAATTAAATGGGCAAGCAGTTATTTCATGACTTTCATTCTTGCCAGAGTAAAAGCTCCATGCCTTCAGGGACTAGATCATGATCATGGCTATATCCCAGACACAATATTCTTAACATCGTAAGTTTACAACAAATGTATGTTGAAACAATGAATTAGGCAATAGTTGAAAATCATCTTCACTCTTTCCCTTCTAATCAACTCCCCAACATAGCTTACTCTTGTTTCCAGTCTCCACCTCTGAATAAAATTATTTTATTTCCAAAGAGTCACCAATGACCTCTAGTTATCATATCTGGTAGGTATACTATTTGCTTACAACACTGAATTTCCCAAATCCTTTAGCCTTCTTGATCATTTCTTATTTTTGAAATTATCTTCTACCTTGTTCTCCATGGTATGACATACTTACTTCTATTTTTTCCCATTTGTCTGGCCTTTTCTTTAGGACCATTGGTATAGTGTTTCTCTGCTAATTTTTTGAATGATAATATTCCTAGGGTTACAACCCCAGCTCTCCTCTTCTGCACAGTCTCTTTAGGAATATAGCTAATACTTTTTGAGTATTTTATACTACTTTTGTACATTATAGATATTATCTCTTAAATTCTCACAAATTTTTATTATTATTCCATATCTATTTTACTTATGAAAGAACTTACATATTAAAACATTAATTGACTTCTAATGTGACACAGTAACTGAGGAATTTGAGATTTGAATCCAGTCAGTATTGTTCAAGAACATTTCTTGATCTCTTTCTATATTGCAACTAATTTAAACTAATCTGAAGTCATTGAATGAGTATCCCTTTATAAGGATGATTCTCAAATATTTTTCTCTGTCTCAAATAACTCTAACATGCTCTGATTGTTTAAAAAAAAAAAAAAAGTAAAATGGCATCACTTAGTTCAAGGTCCTAACTCAGTAAACCAAGATGTAATTCCGAATCTCATTGCAGTTTTAACCTCCCCTAGATATGTAGTCTTAACTGGTCAGTCAAAAATATTCTGTTGGGCAGAAATATTTCAATGAGTCTATCACATAGCCTTCTCCATTCTCTAAAGGAAGATGTGATCTGCATGATAAGACTCTCTGGGCTTCCTCTAAGGGAAAGTGACCACGCCTAGAACAATCCTTTCTTTTCTTTTTTTTAAAATTGTTTTGGCTTATAAGTTTCTTACCTCACCCTCCTTCCTATAAAACTTTCCACTTTGTATAATTCCTCGAGCTCCCCCCACCCAAATTTGCTTGATGGGATGCTGCCTGATTCATGAATTGTTTAATAAAGCCAATTAGATTTTCAAATTTACTCAGTTGAATTTTGTTTTTACATCACTAATATTTACCTACATACTGTACATTCCCACTTGGTATCTCACAGGTATGTTGAAGGCTACATGAACCCAAAACTGAACTGTCACTTTTGCTCAAAACATTCTTCGTCTAAATTCTTTGCATTGTAAGGCATCACCATGACCCCCATTTAAGTCCCAAATATCCAAGTCCAATTTCTCCAACTCTCCCTCACCCCTATTTATCTCACTTCTAGTTCCCAAGTTCAGATTTTGCCATCTGTATATTTGTATGTACATCCTTTATTTTGCATTCCCATTGCTACTCTGATAATCTATGTGCTCTTTATTTTATTTGTCTGTACAATATTGGTTTCCCAACTGTCTAAACCATCTTACTGCTCTTTTTATATCCTTTCTAAAGCTGCCCAAGTGAAATTTCTAAAACAAAAATTTGACAATGACATTTCCCTGTTTTTCAGCATTTAATGCCTCCCTAAGGCTTTCAAAATAAGAGCTTAATTATTTAGCAGAAAGCACAGGGTCTACATCTCTGTCTCTTGCCTAAATATTCATCCTTACCTCCTATGACTTTACTTGCATCCTAAGTTCTAGCCATACTAGCTATTTTAAGTTCCTCTAAAGTGATTTCCTTTGATGTAATCCATTTAATCCCATCACAATCTATCCATACTTTAAGGACAAGCTGAGATGTTGCATCTCTTAAATGAGCTTTCCTTGACCTTCACCCTGGGCCTAGTTATCTCAAATACACAACCTATAGCCCCCTCAGAGCTTTTGTAATCTTTGGCAAAAAAATACTCCAAACATTATTTAAATTGTATATAAACAACCTGTTTCCAGGGTCCATGGTGGCTACCTCAGTTTTTTCATCACCTAGGTCAGTGCCTGGCCCAAGCTGAGGGCCTCAATGAATGATAAAGGTATACATAATTAAAGGGTACATTTTTCCCACTCCCTGTAGTATAGACATCATCACTTCACATTTATGTTCCCAAGTCTACATTCTTCAGAACACTGACTATGGTAGATATTTTTGCAAATATCTTTACCATTTGTATTTAAAAAAAATAAAATAGTACATTCTTAGAACAAGACTTTCTCTTAAAAAGCATTGCTGAACAGCATCCAAATAACCATTCTGTTTTCTTACCTCCAAAAACATCCTATCTTCAAATTGCTAGCACACTGATGATAAGAAATGGCTAGAAATGGCAAGCTTTGGACTGTTAGTAAAATGACATGACTTAAACATTTACAAATAGTGAGATTCCATGGTATATTTTTTCCATTTAAGAATTACTATTTTGGGGGCACGTGGGTGGCTCAGTCAGTTGAGCATCCGACTTCGGCTCAGGTCATGATCTCACAGTTCGTGGGTTCAAGCCCCACATCAAGTTTGGCATTGACAGTGTGGAGCCTGCTTTGGATTCTCTGTCTCCCTCTCTCTCTCTGCTCCTCCCATGTACTTTCTCTCTCTCTCTCTCTCTCAAAAATAAATAAACATTAAACAAAAATAAAAATAAATAAAAAATAATTATTATTATTTTTTGCTTTGAAAAAATATTTACTGCTACAGAGGGCATGAAGTTATCTTACAGAATTTAGAGATGCCTGAATGATTTATACTAGAGTTAAATGTCTTCTACATTATTTGTTAACAATCAGTGTTCACTTTTAAATGTTTATCTGTTTATTTCCCCTAAGTGTTTTTCTCCTAATATACAGTTTCTAATTATCTACAGTATGCTTCCAAATGATAATAAAACCAAGTTGTCAAGTTCATGGAAATGCTACTCTTACACTGGAAACCATAACATGTGACCTTTAATTTTAAGGCTGAAAATACTTAATAGGTATAGTCAGATGGAAGTTTTTTCAGTGACCCTAAAAGCCTAAAAGACATTTTTACTACAAACAAAAGTAAGTACGGGGCACCTGGGTGGCGCAGTCGGTTAAGCGTCCGACTTCAGCCAGGTCACGATCTCGCGGTCCGTGAGTTCGAGCCCCGCGTCGGGCTCTGGGCTGATGGCTCAGAGCCTGGAGCGTGTTTCCGATTCTGTGTCTCCCTCTCTCTCTGCCCCTCCCCCGTTCATGCTCTGTCTCTCTCTGTCCCAAAAATAAATAAACGTTGAAAAAAAAAAATTTAAAAAACAAGCAAAAGTAAGTACTAATTTGTATTTAAATTGGCTAATTTATAAAATCCAACTCATTACTCTAAGAAATATTTTGAAGATAAAATTCACATTGAACTAATAAAGTAAAATAAACACAGAACACTGGAGGAACATATCTCAGTCTCTCAACACTCACATGATGTAGGTGAGTCATGCTTTCCCACAAACTATTATTGGCACTATTGGAGATAGATACTGGGCTGTGAGGACTATCCCTCTACACTAAAGTAACAATTTTTAATCTTTTCTAACAGTACATCAAACAAGCTGACCTATTTCTCTGCTATGAAGCAGTGTCAAGTTGGAAAAATCTTCCAAATCCTTACTCTGTTCACAGCCTTTGCTCATTTCTCTTACTCTTACTTTATATTCCCTTTCTTACACTATCCCAGGCCTCCCTGATTCTTGCTCCTGAAAGAGGACTTCAACCACCATTTTGACTTCAGTCTTACTTTCTGACTGACTAAGTCCTTTCCAGTGTATCTTTTATTTCAGGCAAATGACCCGGTGGGCAAAGCATCCCATGATGAGACTGAAACTACCCCTTCAAGGAATAAAGACTGCCCTGATGTCAACAAGACCTCATGTGATTGACCCCAAGGCAAAGATCCACCTGACCTCTACTGCACACCTGCATGTAGACACTGACCTTTGTCCCACATTTTCCTTATGTAAACCTAAAAAGAATTTCCAGCTCTTTGGAGGCAGCTTTTGAGACACTAATCCACTGTCTTCCCAGTGTTGGCCTCACTGAAATAAATCCCTTTCTTGTTTCATTTCTGTCTCTCTGCCTTTGGATTTTGTCAGTGGCGTGTGTCTGAACCTGCCTGTTTGGGACCCCTGGAGCCAGGTTCTCTTGCACCCTGCCCGCCAGTCACACTCCCTCCCTTGCTCTCTCATGGTGACTGATGTGTTGATCCCCTTGGCACTAACCTTTGTTATGAATTTGCTTGCACCTCGATAATCTATTCCCAAACTCAGCCCCCAACATTCCTGCAGAGTATTATGATCACCACCACCACCCCCCCCGCAAATTCATGTATTAATCAGAGTAGGTATGTTGAGCTCCATTAATAACCTTCAAAATCTCTGTGGCTTAAAACAATCTGTGGCTCACTCTAAGTCTGATGCAGGTTCAGCAGCTCTATAAGAAGACATTAATTCAAGCAGTGATTCAGAGATTCAGAGGTGTCCATCTTGTGGCCCCACAATCTGAAAATGAAGCATGATCACTTCAGCAGGAGAAAAAGAGAAATCAAGAGACTCACAACAGTTTTTAAGTGTTCTGGCCTCAATGGGACAAAGGTCACTCATAGCCATTAGCTAGACAATTCACATGGCCCCACCTTATTCTAAAGAAAAGGAGAAAGGTGAATGAACATACACATATTTGGTAACAAATAAATAGCTCATCTGAAGAATTTAATACTTTTTTCCACTAAAACAAGTTCATTCCAAGTTAGTTTTATACTCAAATCAAAAAGGAACTACTAAATTCAAAAAGAAATTGTAAGATTTAATTGACAATTGTTTACTACTAAAAAACACATATCTTGTGTTTCTGTTATTTATTAAATGAAAACGAGACCCTTAAAATTTAATAAAAATTTTCAAGAGTGGCAGTGAACCAGGACTCTGTTGCTCACATAAGTTCCTGTATCTTTTATAAAATTAGAATATCAGAAAAACGGGCTGGGGTAATTATTTAGCAAAAGGGCTACGTATCATAGGTAAACTTAACACAACAAAAGTTCAGCATTTCATAGTGATATAAACCACATTATTTTTCACTTTTTATACACACACATTGGAAACACTACTTTCTCTAGTGACTTCATGAATAAGCCTCTGAAGTAGACAGGTAACTATAAGTACAAATTGTGAAATGGATGTGATAAAAAAGAAAGTCCAGAGTTTTTTGAGAGCCTGTTGTAGAGTCAGCTTAATCAGATAAATTATTTGGTGGTAAGAGGGAAGGGGATCCAAAGGAATTATAAATATGCATGGCTTACAAAGAAGCTGTTTCTCCCTCACTGTTATTAAAATTACAAGGCAGTAGGGCACCTGGGTGGCTCAGTCAATTAAGCTTATCCTACTCTTGATTTGGCTCAGGTCATGATCTCAGGGTTTCATGAGTTGTAGCCCTGCATCTGGCTCTGCACTGATGGTGCAGAGCCTTCTTGGGATTCTCTCTCTCCCTCTCTCTCTGCCCCTCCTCTGTTCTCTCTCTCTCTCTCTCTCTCTCTCAAAATAAATAAGCTCAAAAAAATTTATAAGGCAGTTAAAGATGGAGGTATTGAATAATAAATATCTTAACAGCATGATATTTCCAACATTGTTGGGAGAAATCTATAGTAAATATAGCTAAATCCCTGTCCTTGAGATACTTACAGTCAAATAAATACATCACATACAGTCTCAATCTCCAAATAATTGAGATACCTATGGTCAACACAAAGAACACCAAAACTTAAATAGGAAATTGCATTTGAACTCACATTACCATGTTCAAGCAGCACAAATGCAAAGTATTATTCTAATAACCAAAATTGATGCAAAACATAAAGTGTATGCTTTAAAAATTTCAAATCTGATTAGAGAAAGAGATAAGTTAACTATTTTATCAAGGTAGAATAGAAACAAGGTAGAATACACGGCATTATTAAAGGTCTAAATCATGCTAAGGGAACACCAAAGACCTGTTAGTTTCCATTGTAGCTACACAATAAGGTACATGGAGGAGGTCTTAAAAACACCAAGCCTTAAAGGAAAATGGGAGTTTAATTTCATGGAGTGGAAGCCAGGTGAGGAGATGGATGTATTAAATACTGAATGAATCCTCAGAGGAACGAATAAGCATATTTAGTGAACTGATGGAATGCAGAATAGGGGTGGTCACATGGGAGATTTCAGGAAGATGTTGTAGCAAGGTTGTTGTAGCAAGATTATAAAGATCCTCTGGATGGGAATGTCAAAGTTGGGTTTTATTTGCTACATAATAGAGAAATAGGGAAGATTTTAGAAAAAAAATAAGCTAGGTAATTTAAACTATATTTTATACAGTTTCATACTGTAATTCGGGTATAAAAGACAAATTGAAGAAGAGGCTCAACATAGTGAAATAACCATTAAAATACTCATATAATAGTTTAGGTAAAAGTAATGATGGCATGAACTAGGTGAGTATAAAAATGAGTTAGATACAGAAAGTATTTTAATAGAATACTGATTGGATGTTAGTGTAGGGGCCAAAGGCAGGCTGCCCCAGAATATGCCACTTTGGTATATTGATTATTTAAAATAAAATTTACTTAAGACACAGCCTGTGCAATTAGGAACTCAGACCCTCCTCTGTCCCCTGAAAGCAGAAAATAAATCTTCCACGTGAAAGGTAACCTCCCTGTACCAGGAGGTAAAGAGACAATCTTATCACCATAGATGGGAAATTTGGAGCCAAGAAGGCTATATAAACAACCCTTATTACTTTTTACTAATTTAATACCCCAGACCAAATTCTGTTCAGAATTGCTTGCTATCTGAAGCTCCCAAGTTAAGCTCTCTTTGTCCTGTTAATTCCTCATAGGTTTCTTGTCTCTTTGTCTAAGAAGTATAAAAACTGCCTGCCTTGGTCATTTCTTTAGGTTTTAATTTCATAACTGTGCTTTCATGTGCATGTAACAATATTTCGCTTTTCTTTCTCCTCCCATTCATCTGTCTCATGTAAATTTAATTTTTAGTCCAGGTGAAAGACTTTGAAGAATAGAAAAGAATTTTCCCTTCCTTTCATCAGGGCTATCCAGAGGGAGGAAGGAAAAACTCACATAATATCTTCCTTTCGTAACCAAAAGGAAGATGGCAATCCCTGAAAAGATAAGGAATTCTAAAGAAACAAAGAGTTTAAAGATTAGATATATTTTGATTTTGACCATATTTGATATGAGGTGAATTGACTGACACACAGCAAAAGATGAGCACTCACATCTGTTGTTCAGAACAGAGACCAGGGATAGAGATTACAGATTGTAACTACCGCATGTGCCTAATATAATGGTTGAAGACATGCAGTAAATACCACCACCTGAGACTGGGTGTAGAGTGATGCCATGTCAGGGAAAAGCTATTTTTGAGAGGTAGCCTGAAAAAAATGGGAGTTAACCAAAGAAAACAAGAATTAACTGGGAGGAGCAGGGGCAATGGGGAAAAGTTTCAAATCTGTATGATCTGGCCCTGAACTGTTCCAACTTCCCATTATACCCACCTGTATCCCATCCTCCGGCATTATAAGCTTAAACCACACTCACTATTTCCAAACATGCTGTGCTTGCTCTTCACTCTGCGTTGCCTCATACTATTTAATCTGCCTGGAATTCTCACCCACTAGTGCTTCAAATGCCACTTCCTCTGTGGAATTTCCCCACTCTTTGCCCCACAATAACTTCCTTGACAAACAGTTGCATTAAAGCCATCATAAAGCCCTATATGAGAATTATTTTTGCATCTGTCTCCCCTATTTAAATGGGAACTCCAGGTCGGCATACATGGGCCTTATCCATCTTCTAAAGCTGAGACCTTGAACATAATGGGCACTTAAGGAACGGTTATTGAATATGGAAGGCTTGGATGCATAGTAATGCTATAGGTTTCTAAGTGGTTGAGCAAAATGAGCACAGAGAATAGGAAGTTGGATTTGGCTATTTAGAGGGAAGTGATGACCTTTGAAAGAATGATTTCACTGCAATGCTGTGGGTAGAAGCCAGAAAATAAAGGATTAAGGAAGAAGTGGGTGGTAATTAGATAGGAAAACTGCAGGTCAGTTGAGCTACACTTTGCTATTAAAGGGCAGTTAAGAGATTAGAGAGTAACTTGAGGTGAAGCAACTTTGAGGGAAGGAATTTAAGGATAAGGAAATCCTGAGAAAATGTATAAGCTGGATGTAGATATTTAAGAAACCAAATAATAGGAGTACTTGTTTGATGCAGAGAGAGATGAAGAGGAAGAGATACCAGGAGCACAGGTACCAGAATGCGAATACAAATGGTTCCTCCTCTGAGATTAGAAAGGAAAAGAAAAGAAAGTGCCACAGATGAAATTTTCTGTTGTAGATGAGAAAAATTAAGAGACTTTGTTTCCTACTGAGTGGCTTCTATGAATAGGTGGTGATGATTCTTCCACTTTCCATGAATAGGAGTTAGGAAAGGGAATATTTAAAAAAAATGGATACAGAATAAATGAAGGGCACATGAGGATGTAATTTACAAACAAACAAACAAAAAACACTTATTGAACTGAGGCTAAATTTAAAGTTCCATAGTTAAGTGGCAACTTAATAAACCCTAACGTATCTGGTATACATAATAAATAGGAGTCTGTTAATAGAGTTATATAAACCATGAGCTGGTTTAATAATTATTACCGAGATACATTTTTTTAATTGCCCTTAGCACCAAAACTAGATGAATCTTAGTTTTGACTTTGCAGGAGACAATACTTCAGGATCTTGCTCTGCCTCAGAATCAGGAATATCACCTTTAATTTTCATTGTCCTTGAATTGTCTAAAGACATAAGTCAAGAAATTTCAGGTCAGTAGGAATCCAGAAAAAAATTATTAACAGTGCATGTTATGTTATACTATATGCATAAGTTTACTACATCAGACTTCATTAACTCCGAAGTCAATTTTTCAAGAATTTAAAACTATCTCCTCTAGAAAAATGTGGCTTAAATATAGAGAATAAAGCATTTTAAAAACATAAATGTTTAGGGGCGCCTGGGTGGCGCAGTCGGTTGGGCGTCCGACTTCAGCCAGGTCACGATCTCGCGGTCCGGGAGTTCGAGCCCCGCGTCAGGCTCTGGGCTGATGGCTCGGAGCCTGGAGCCTGTTTCCGATTCTGTGTCTCCCTCTCTCTGCCCCTCCCCCATTCATGCTCTGTCTCTCTCTGTCCCAAAAATAAATAAACGTTGAAAAAAAAATTTAAAAAAAAATAAAAATAAATAAAAAAATAAAAAAAAACATAAATGTTTATATGAAGTCAAAAATAATTTCTAAATTTACAGAACTTTATTTCAAACTCTAATGATGCTTAAAATTTTCTTATTCTAATCCACTGAAAAGTACCACAAATTCATCATCTCATTTGTCTTCCTCAAAATATCATCATGAAGCAGTTTCCTAAAATATAGTACAGTGCTTAAGAGCCTGGGGTTTGGCACTAAACAGACTTGTTTAAATACTCAGTCCACCATTTACTAGCTAAGTGAGCTTGGCAAGAGGCTTACACTGTCCCCACCTGTTACCTCTTTTGTGAAATGGGGATAATAGCATCAATCTCACAGGTTTGTTGTGAAGATAAAACAACCTGCTAAATTCGAACCATTTAATAAGGTGCCTGGCACAGGGTAAGCTCTCAATAAATGGCAGCTATTGTGATGGCTTTCTGTGGTTTAATCATTTTCCTTCTGACATGTTTCTTCTATTATTGAATTAAAAAAAAAGCAATCGCATGTGGGGTGCCTGGGTGGCTCAGTTGGTTAAGTGTCCACCTCTTGGTTTTGGCTCAGGTCATGATCTCATGTTTGTGAGCTCAAGCACTGCATTGGGCTCTGCCCTGACAGTGTGGAGACTGTTTGGGATTCTCTCCCTCTCTCTCTGCCCCTGCCCTGCTTGTGCTCTCTCTCTCAAAACAAAACAAAACAAAACAAAACAAAAAAAAAACATCAATATATATGAAGGAAGAGTTTTTAAATTTGTGAAACAATATTAAAATATTTCTAATATATCACAGAAAGTGATAGTATTTCTTCACAAATCAATTTAAAAAATATATTAAAATGGCTAAATCTGCTAACAAAAGTAGGAAAACAAAATGAGGAGATTAAACTTTTTACTATTAAAATGTTTTATAGAAAAAAAATAAAACCTTTGGATAACTTTCAAAAGGGTCATGTCCTTATGATTAGCATTTATGGAGATATATAGACATTTGCAATTTGGAGATTCATCTGCAATATACATATCATTAAAAATAAAAATGTACTTGTTCAAGCACCTTCTGATTAAATGCTAGCATTAAATAGTGTAATCAATTACTGAAAACCTCAGTGTTTAATACTCCATTCACAACATTGTTCCTATTGTCCTCCTTCTCCTTCATTACTAATTAATTTATTTTGGTTTTCTTTCTTATATTAATACACAGTGTTCCAGTAGTTAGCTAAATGTTTATTACTCATATAAAAGACTTTTTTTTTCGGGGCGCCTGAGTGGCTTGGTCGGTTAAGCGTCCGACTTCGGCTCAGGTCATGATCTCATGGTCCGTGAGTTCGAGCCCCGCGTCAGGCTCTGTGCTGACAGCTCAGAGCCTGGAGCCTGTTTCAGATTCTGTGTCTCCCTCTCTCTCTGCCCCTCCCCTGTTCATCCTCTGTCTCTCTCTGTCTCAAAAATAAATAAACGTTAAAAAAAAATTTAAGAAAAAAAAAAAAGATTTTTTCAAAATTCTCCATTCATTACCATATTTATATTTGTATTTACCTCAACAGAAATAGGTAAAAAATTAAATCAAATAATGCTGTCAAAATGACCAAGTATTTACTAATATTTGTTTCCACATACGCGAAAATGTAATTTAAAAAGTAACAATTACTGAAACAATTCATATTTACAAGTTTTATAAAGCATAATTCTGGGTTAATAAGCACATTTATAAATGCTTCTTATAAGGGAAATAATGTATCCAACAGAAACACATAAAATTGTGGATAAAAATGTTTGATTACGGATGTGTCTCTCTTGACCAACCTTGAAGGCCAAATACCTCTGGATATGGAAGCTACTTTAAAATATCTATATGTCTCATAATGCAAATATGTCAAACTTGACATTAAAAAGAAAAGCCAAGAACTTCTGCCAGATGTTTTCTAAAAATCAGGAGAACCATCACATACGTACTGCTTACCATTAGGGGCTATGTTCCACTAGCCTTTCCTAGGATCCTGTAATTACAACAGAGGGGTGAGTGGAAACTAATTCTACTCAGAGCACAGCACACTTCTGTATACACTATCACTGTGTGAAAACCTCATTTATTTTGAAAACTAACAGGACTTTTGTTTTGAGTCACTAGCTTAAAAAGCAATGCCACAACAGAAGCAGTAAAATCCAAATATCAAGAACTAACGTGGAAGGAAACCCAAAAACTAATTAATGAATGGTAAAAAGCATCTAAACAGCATGCTTTCAGTATTCAGCATTGAAATTTTTCTCAATAATATTTCAACTATCAGTACAAAAAGATGACCAGTAATGATGTAGAAATTAGATTTAATTGCAACTCACTGTTGTATTGTTTTCTTGTCTTTTCTGTCCACTTATAAGATCAGTCATATAATAACCCTATCACATATTATCCAGTCACTTTTGAGTGGTTACATATAAATATGGTTGATTTGGGAAAAGAGTCAAAATTTAAATGAGTATAATTTAATAACAAAGAGTATCCTCTCTATGTACAGGGACAGAATTTTTTTTTTTTAAACAAACACGTATCAAGAATGCACACAGTGCTGGGCATTTTTATGGCCTATGGTAGACCTAAAAATCAGAAAAATAATTCACAACCTTACTCCCAGGAGCCCATCCTCTAGTGGGGAACACAGAGACTCCCACTAAGAATTTCAAAGCTACATTGATTGCTGTGATAGTGATATATACAGAGTTTTATGGGTAGCTTTGGAAGGCCAACTAACCCAGACAGGGGTAGATATGAGGGAAGTTAGAAGAGATTTGAGTTTTCTTCCAAATGTAATGATGGAAATGTTCTGACCCACATAATTCTCTTGATTAATTCCACCTAATATTCCTACAGTAACAAATTAGCACTTGTGAATATTTTAATCAACTTTGTGGATGGACTGCAAAGAACAAAACTATAGTTATCTCTAACAACAAGAAAAATCTTGTGTGTGTCTGTGTGGCAGTATCAGGGAGCAGTAAATTCTAAGGACACAGGCACAGAGAATAAAAGGGTGTCAGGTGACTTGGCAAGCCTATCTCTCTGTGTCTCTTGGGGACTGTTCAGTATCTCTTTTACTTGGGATCTCCTCTCAACCTGCATAACTCTGCTCTTTTCCTTCTGACTTCTGCTCCCTCATAAATTCAGCCATGAGTTTCCTAATTCCATTCCCTCTGCTAATGGTTTTAGCCTCTGTTTACATAGCTACACACATCTCAAATTCTGATGTCAGGTCAGGCATAGAAGAATGGGTTAGTTATCCATGGGTCAGGAGCCTATCCATATCTAACCAGGTATGGAAAAGAAAGTGGCCCAAATACCAGTATACTGAGGCAACTATGTCTGTCAGTAGGCAGTTTTTTTGGAAGGTGGTATGGGCAGGCAATCATGGGCTGAGCAATGAGATTTAAGATGTCTCCTGACAAGGTCTAAGGCATATTGTATCTATGGCCTGCAGAATCTGGTTGTTTTAACTGAATTCCCAAATACCTTTCTCTGTTGCCTTCCAACCAATCCACTTCCTCATACAAGGAAGAAAACTTTGACTCTGGCCTTGTTAGTTCTCTGCATAGGCTAAGCTCTTGAGTTTAAACCCCCGTGGTCATTTCTGCTATGAATCTGTCATAAAATTCTGATAGTAGTATTTTTTTCTTTAAGGATCATTCATTCATTTATTAGATATTTAGTTAGCTTGTACTATGTACCAGGAACTGTTGTAAATGCTGGTTACAGCAGGGTACAAATAAAATAACTCTTTACCAATCAGACATTTCTAGAAAATAAAATATTTTAAATGACAGTTTCCAGAACTGAAACATATCCCTTTATGATTTAAGTCTTTCTATAGACTTTTGAATTAAGCCTTTCTATAATAAATTTGATAAATTCCACCTTTTCATCTCGAATCTCAAAAATATCTAACTACTTCCTAATGACAAAGGACGATCACTTTGAATATCTACTGTTGTGTCATATAATGCCTATGGCACTCTGTATACACCTCTATTACAGTGTTTATGATATTATATGCCAAATGTTCTTTTCTGTGTCCTTTCCAACAGAATTAGCTCCTGGAAAACATTTTATATTTCCCCTCAGTGCCTGACAGAAGACTGGCCTCGGCTGGTAAATGAATGAGGAAGAAATAGTCACAGGGATAGCACTGAGGGATAAGTAATTTGATCATGTACATTTTCAATATGATTACAAGTGGGAGTTAAAGAGCATGCTGTTGTGCAGAACTGCCCAAACTTATCAGAGTCCAATAGTTTCAACTTCAGACAGAGTATTTTGAGAGTATATCCATTGATCATCTCTGAACACCAATGAAAGAGTAAAAGGAAGCCTCAGGTGGCAGAAGAGGCTTTTTCATTAGTGGCTTTTGAAGTGTCTAGAGAAATAAGCTTATAACAGAACACTGAGCATATTATGTTTCTAATTCTCAGGTGTACAGACAGCAGGTTAGACACATCTGTGCTGGGCAGAGCATCATTTAGTGCCACATTGTGTGCAGTGAACTGTCCCAAAGGCCAACAAAGCTAATGAACACACTGAGATTTCCCATCCATACATAATGCCAGAAAGGAGCAGGGCCATATTTTGGATGGGCAGGAACCACTCTTCAAGAACCTCTAATGGGGGTGCCTTGGTGGCTCAGTCAGTTAAACATCTGACTTTGGCTCAGGTCATAATCTCATGGTTCGTGAGTTCGAGCCCCACGTCCGGCTCTGTGCCGACAGCTCAGAGCCTGGAGCCTGCTTCAGATTCTGTGTCTCCCTCTCTCTCTGACCCTCCCCTGTGTGAGCACACTCTCTCTTTCTCTCAAAAATAAATGAACATTATTATTATTTTTTTAAAGAGAACCGCTAATGAATATCTTATCTCACCCTTTTATTGTTTGCCACCTAGAAAATGAAGAGATAATGCGGGGACAGGAGGGATTCCATAAGTTTTACTCAAAAAAATCTAGCCAAAGCATAAGGAAGAGACTATGCCGCATGGGACCTGTAATGTATTTCCAGAGGAAGAAAGCAAAGAGCAGAGATCCTTTGGGTGAAATTCTGCTTGGGACTGTCCTCTTAAAATAGAAGGTAGGGAACTCTAAATTTACCATCTCAACTTCAGCACCAACTTTCTGTAGAATTCTGATAATTCATTTGAAATCTTTGAGTTTAAATTTCTTCAACTGCAGGGGCGCCTGGGTGGCGCAGTCGGTTAAGCGTCCGACTTCAGCCAGGTCACGATCTCGCGGTCCGTGAGTTCGAGCCCCGCGTCAGGCTCTGGGCTGATGGCTCAGAGCCTGGAGCCTGTTTCCGATTCTGTGTCTCCCTCTCTCTCTGCCCCTCGCCCGTTCATGCTCTGTCTCTCTCTGTCCCAAAAATAAATAAACGTTGAAAAAAAATAAAATAAAATAAATTTCTTCAACTGCAAAATGACAAGGATGTGTGATTTGCACATTATGCCTATAAGTCTCCTCCTACTTCCAACGTCTTCTCTTTCATAAAACACAAGTAGATGGATAATCCTTCTCTCCTACCCTCTCAGGAATGGCACTGGGAGAAAACCACACATGCCTCCCTCTCTTTCAATCACTGTGCACCATGACCAAATTTGATGACACACTAAATTTACATTCACCCAACATTTTTTATTTATGGTTAACTGGTTACCTTAGGTCAGCACTACACTGGATGCTGAAGCTGAACACCAATCTTCCTATCTCATGGGCCTTGCCACAGATCAGAAAGTGAGAGGCCACTACATAATCATGTTTTCGTCTATTACACTCATACTTCAATGTTTGCTAGTACTATCTGGCTTCTGTGATAAGACAGGATTCCAACAACAAAAAAGAGGCAGAGAAAAGGGGAGAATTAATAAGTAGTTATAAAGATGATACCTGGGTGACTTTCAGCTCCTATCTCAGTGCTGAACTCTTCTTGGTATATAAAGTCTTACGATGTCAAAAGTCTTGCCTGTCTTATTCACATCTGTGTTCCCAAGGCCTAGAAAAATGCCTGACGCATGCTAAGTGCACAACAAATTCTTGTTTATTAAAGGAATGAATGAACATAATTGGGATTCAGCCACATCCAGATATGGCCATATCCAATAACTAAGTGAAAAAAAGATGAAGCTTCTAGATCATAAATGTCCCAACAGTGTCTTCCTACTCCTTTAAAATTTTGTTTCCTTTAACCCTATTCCCTAGGTCTCCCATGCCTACAGATAGTGGTACAAATGAACAGGATAATAATTTATACATAACCTAAGATGGCACTCAAAGACAAACTAGAATGGTTTTAATGGGCTCAAAAAAATTGACCACCACCCCTTGATTCTCCACAGCCCGGAATACCACCTAAGCCACCTACATACAAATGCTATATGAAACAACTCCAAATAAGAACAACACCTTGAAGGGGCGCCTGGGTGGCGCAGTCGGTTAAGCTCCGACTTCAGCCAGGTCATGATCTCGCGGTCCGTGAGTTCGAGCCCCGCGTCAGGCTCTGGGCTGATGGCTCAGAGCCTGGAGCCTGTTTCCGATTCTGTGTCTCCCTCTCTCTCTGACCCTCCCCCGTTCATGCTCTTTCTGTCCCAAAAATAAATAAACGTTGAAAAAAAAATTAAAAAAAAAAAAAAAAAGAACAACACCTTGAAGATAAGGCTAGAAGCTTATTGTGCCCCAGTCTCAAAAAGAAAATGCCTGTATTATTATAAATTTCATTCTAAATGTTTTCTGGACAAGCTTTCAGGAAACATGCATCTCTAAGGGTAACAAGGTAGGAGGAAGTTTGGGATCACAGTAATTTGCCTATAGCTGTCCATTCCTGGGGAAACTAGAGTCGAGACCCCTAGGGGGGTGCTGTCCTGAGGCTTCTTCAGGTTGCTAGAGCAGAAGCACCAGAGAGGTAATAAAATAGTAAAATTTCTAAGGTCACAAAACATTCATGATTCTATCCCAAATGGCGTCCAAAAGATTTATAAAACTCTTTTATTTTACAGGTAAGGAAATAGAAACCCAGAAAGGTAAGGAAATGTACCCAAGGTTACTCAACTTATTAGTGGCAGATGGGTGTTCTCTACAAATCATAAATGCTTTGAGAGGGAAACTGTACCCACAGCACATTTGCACAGGCTACATCTGTCTACTTTCACTGCATATGCAGGCACATGCTATTCACTTTTGACTAGAAAGGTAAAATTGGGCCAAATAATATTTAATTCCCCACTGTAATAGTAGTTTTACATTCCACATTCAGACAGCTGGCATAATTGAAGACAGCTCGGAACCCCTGAGGATATCCAAACTGTCGCAATTGGAGAAAAGATTTAAGCATCCTGCAGTGTAAGACCTACTCAATGACATTACAAAGCTGATTCAAAATATCATCTTTGTTGGATCCTCAATATCCAATCTATGAACAATAGACATAATTAAACATAAAAAGCTGTAAATTAAGCAAACTAAATGATGGAGCAAATCATTTCGTTTTTGCACCTGTGAAGTACAGTATGCCATTGTTATTTTCCCAAAGAAGAGAGAACAGACTCTTGCATGGACAATTATCAAAAGGGTTCAGAGCAGTAGCAGCTATAATGGACAATAGATTTCTTTCCAAAGACTAAAAAGATATCAATGAATGTAGTTTTCAAGTCAAAGTGAGAATACACAGCTGCCGCCACAGATTCTATTTAATGTATTTCAATGTAACTAATTAAAATAAAAACTTAGGTCTCCTATTCTCAAGCTGGTAAAAGGCAGACAAGACAGAAAAACAACTTCAAGTTATAATTTTGTATGTCTCTGTAAAATAGCTTTTAGCTCATTTTGTGCTTGACAGCAACAGAAAAAGTCTGTGAAATTAAGCACCCCGCCTAGGGATGACGGTACAAAAGGAGGCGGTGTCACGGTTAAGAAGATGGGTTCTGGAGACAGAAGTCTGGGTGCAATATCTTACTCAGCTCCCTCCTGAGCAGCCTCAGGTTTAACCACTCCATATTTTGTTTTCCTCATGGGTAAAATGGGGAAAATTATAGTTGCTACCTCATTGGACTATTGTGAGAATTAAAAGCTACGATCTAGCTAAAGCCCCTGAAACACTGACACTCAGCAACCACACAGCGAGTGCCAGCTTTCATTATTTCAGTCTAAAACATTGCATATGAAATTTTTAAATAAGTCAACAAGACCAGATATCTAAGAACCTATTCTTAACTCATTTTAATGGCACATTCATAAGTGATAAAAAGAAATTTCATCCACAACATGGCTTTCTAAAAAAATAAATTAAAAGAAAAACACTTGCTGCATTGAAATCAGATAAAAATAGAAATATATTTTAATGTGAATTGGTAAAATATTGGCAAGGTCATTGTATGGGTATCGCCAGTGGAGATACACAGTGTCACTTCAGGCCTGGATTGAACTAAAAGAGCCAAGGGAAAGATCTGCCAATGAGCCCACCATGCACTAGCATAAAACCACCTGCAAAATCCATTCAAGCATCTGTCTCTGTGAAGTGCCAAGACTGCTCCTCCCACCCCACTAGGCTGGCCCCATCTACCACAGAGCAATATTAGAGGCCATTTTTTTTTCGATGTATTATAGCTAGACCTTTTTATTTTATCATTCTAAGAGGCATTACACATAACCCTACAGAGTAACTCATTCCTGTTCTACATCACAGTTTATGCTGTGAAGGATTCTCCCTCTAATTTTAGTACCTGCCAAAACCAACCAGATTAATCCATGTGTTTAAGTACTGGGCACTTAATCCCCTGAAATAATCTTCAAAATTGTCATTGGGGAAATAATGAACACAGCATCACCCATTCAATGGGTGCCCTTGTGTCATTGAATCATGACAGTGAATGTCATGTGAATGAAATGTCAGTGAATGAAATGTGACAGTGAATCATCTATAAGGGGACGTTTTAGCTATAATGTTTCTCAGAGTCAACACAAAGGTAAAAGAGAAGCAAAAGGAGTAACTCCACTCCTACCACATTTCCACATCTGTAACTGAGGATATTATTACCTACTTTATGTGATTTTTGTGAATATTAAACGATTCAACAAATGTAAAGTACTTAGACTAGTTTCTCCCAGATCCTAAGCACTCGAGAAATATTAGATGTGATGAGATCCTAATCATGATCAAGTGATGAAGACAATCATGATGATGATGGTGATGAAGACAAAGATGAAAGAATTTGCTAACTAGCAATGCACCTAACACCATGGAGCAGACTAATAAAGGCAATCATAGAGGATAATCAGACTATTTAGCTCATCCTCTGCTTTCACTGATTTCACGTGTTGTAGGAGAAAACAGGAAATACAATAATATAGATGGCAGACATTTGTTTCATAATGAGATACGCGCAAGAGAAGCAAAAATAGATGAGAGTTATAGGAAAACAGAAAATCCACAGGGTATGAAAAAGACACTAGAGTTAGAGCATTATTAACAGTTTGGTTCAGGAGAGAGTAAAATAATATCACAGAACAATATTAATGAATATGCACCCAGGACTTGCAACATGCAGGCACTGTTCTATATTCTTTATCACTAATTTAATCCACACAACAATCCTGTGTGGTAAGAAATGCTATTATCCTCTGAAACTAGGGCACAGAAAGATTAAATAATTTGCTCAAAGTCTCATAACTGTAAGTAGTGAAACCAGGATTAATACCCTCAGTTTGTCTCTGATGTTTGCTCTTAACTGCTCTACTACAATGTCCCTCAGCATACGAAGGAGATCTTTCAAGAGGCTTAACACAATAGAAAAACTAAGACAAATTATTGGTGGAAATATGGAAAACTCTTTAACAAAATACCAACATAAAATTTTAACATTTCCAAGGGTATCAGGTTAATCCTTAGAGGTGACTATTATACAATGCCCGAAGTAAGCAGATTTCTGAAATCATTTTTGAGAGAATTTCAGTATTTTTTATTCTTGTTTTAATAATGAAATTCCTTAACCCAGAAGAGATTTTTCTTGTATTCATTATTTTTCAACACAGCTTCGTATCACTCTTATCTACAGCATAAGTGAAAGGAAATAATCCATGCCCTTTGAAAACCTACAATCCAAAAGTAAAAACCATGAAAAGTGCATATAATACATTTAAATAAGTAGGATAGAGATTTTACTCCCTTCAACTGCATGAGAGAGAGGGATGGGGCACTAAATACAGGGGAATGAAAAAGTGAAAGGGATCTGTTCAGGAAAAAATATTGAGAATTAAATGGCAGCATAGAGGAGCAAGAATTCTGATCTTATGGAAATAGGAAAAAAAAGAAGTAAAGGAGTAAAAAATTCAGACATACAATAAGGCTAACTATAAAAAGGAACACAACTATAAAATCTAAATAAATCTTTAGGAAGTCTGTGAGGAAGGCTTAAAGGTTTGTTGCTTAAGAATTGAATGGTATAATTATGGTTCTAGAATCCCAGATTAACTCAAAATTAAAATCTTAGCCAGGAAAAATGTTTCTTTAATCAAAGAACGAATAGTATACATACTGGCACTATACTTATTTAACAAATTCATAGTCTATTTTTTCTCCAAAACCAAGCCAAGTATCTATGAAACACAAACAGGCACACATATATTTTATAATTATACATTGTCATGTGTCCTCAGAAAGGCTTCCATAATGTAGTTGTGCAGGTTCTGACATGAAACAGCTCTTCTTGAGATCTGTGTTTCTGAGTGGGGTACTTCCAATCCCAAAACATTTAGCCTTGTGCTGGGATACATAATCCACAGGAAAAACATGGTGCATCAATCTGGTTAGGAACATTTCCTTGACGATTTAAGGAATGTACTATTTTTATTCAACAAAAATCTCTGTATTAGAGAGGAAAATGCAAAATGTGCATAAAATTTGAAAACAAAACAAAACAACAGTAGACTCCCAAGAAATTTGCTCTTAAAATAAGTCATGTGAGGCTGTACATATTCAAAATATGCACATGGCTTTAAGGGGCTCTTAGAAGACAAAGTGTAAGAAGCACTGCTTGGCTCTGCTTTGTGAGGAAGAAACATTAGTCAGGTGGTGCACTGGAGCCTTCTCTAAACCTGAGAGGCAGATTAGATAAGCACTTAATTGCTTAAAGACTCAGGTAAAAAGGCCAACCTCCTGTGAGCATCTCTCCAGTGACATAACTAAATATTCTCAGAGAAGTGTTAAGAAGTTATGAACACAGGGTAAAATTAAGAAACAATTTGAAAGTGTGCTCTAAAAGGTTCAAGAGAGGAGAAACTTCAGAAGGAGGAAAAAATGGTAAGGACAAAGAAGTAATGTTTGTTTAGCTTTGAATATATTACTTGAAGAAACAGAAAACCTAGGGTGCTCTGTATTATTCTACAAAGGAGTAGACAAACAGTCTATGTTTTGAAGCACTTTTCCATACTTACCCCTTAGTACAACTCCACATAAGGCTCAGAGGAAATCTGCAGATTGTACAGTAAGAAAACCAGGGTTTCAATTTCAGTTCCACCGCTATCTGGTTGGATGGCCTTAAGCAAGTTAACTTTTCTGAATCTCCATTTCCCCAAATGAATCCAGAATGGAATGATAATTGTATCAAAGAACTACTTGGAGAATTAAATTGTGTAAAAGCACATGGATTGAGGAGGCATTCAAAGAAGGTTGGTTGATTTGAAAAAAAAAAAAAAAAGTTGAGATAGGATAAAAAAGAGGAAGGAATATCACAGGTATGAAATCCAACATAAAATAATAATCAAAAGGATGGGCAACAATGAGAAGCACTATTTACAAGGATTCACAACAGTGGCACCGTTGTTATGGCACACGAAGTCACACATACTTCCAATGCAGAACCAGGGCCTGGTTTTTATTCTTGAGAGTGCAATGAAGGCCTGGCTCCATAGGAGAACATAATAGTCACAGTCGGTCAGTGAATCAAAAAGCATAGTCCATCTTGCTTTACCTGAAGTGATGACATGTGACAAGAATGCCTTAAAATTCTGTTTACAATAAAAGATATTCTATATAGATAGCCTATCAGTCTAAACTCTTAATTTTCTCCAGTATGTTTTTCAGTAATAACATCGCTATTGTTTTTCCCTGGGTAATATCCTTTTTCTCCAATTTTTTTAAAGTTTATTTATTTTGAGAAAGAGAGAGAGAGACCGCACATGTGTATGCACGCATGTGTGTGCGAGCAGGAGAGGGGGAGAGAGAGAGAGAGAATCCCAAGCAGCTCCAAGATGCTTGGAGCCCTATGTGGGGCTCAATCCCATGAACCATTAGACTATGACCCAAGCTGAAATCAACTGTCAGATGCTCAACTGACTGAGCTACCAGGGTGCCACTTCCGATTTTTTTTCAATAAAAGGAAAAAGGAAGAAAAAAAGAAGAAGGGAGGAAGGGAGGATAAAAGGAAAAGAAAAACTAAATTGGTTACAATTATTGAGAAGAGATGAAGGCACTAAACTCAGTGTCAATGCTGTCTTGACACTCTTCCATCAACATAATCTAGTGTCTGTTTATTTTAAGTAATTATAGCACTGTGTTCTTGACATATGCTCAACCAGTGTCCCACTGAGATCACAGCACTTCTTCTGCTATATTATACTCTGCTTACTCAATCATTTTCTATCATTGGGCATTGTGTGAAAATCATCATTAAAAGCAATATTTTGGCCAATTCCTTAGTATGCATTATTCTGTAGTGGGCAATTCATTGTGTGGATTACATTTTTAGTTATGTAACAAAATGTCTGTAGTATTGGCTGAGGGCCAGACACTGTTTAAACATTTTATACACAATAACTCGTTTAATTCTTATAAAAACTCTAAGGGCTAAGGACTGTTATCCCCATTTTATACATGAAGAAACCTAGGCACAGAGAGGTTGAGCAAGTTGCCCAAGGCCACACAGCTAAGTGATAATCCTGGGGTTTGAACCCAAGTTCAGGAGTCCATGTCTTTAAACAATACCTAAGAGTGCTTTTCATTTAGAATAAATGAGTGAATACATATAAATATCATAGAACAATGCCTGGCACATACTGAAGGCTAGATAATTGTTAGGTATTCTTTATTTTTTTTTTTTATGATGGTGCTGTTAAGATAATGCATAAACATATTGTGTGTCAATTCTGGTAGGGTTTATCTGAAATATCCCCACTGGCCAAATCTATTGCCCACCTTTTGCGTATTGGTGGAAAGATTCATATTTCCCAGACTGTTAACTGGGATATGGTTCAAAACAGAAGAAAAGCCTCACTAAGTCAAGTTATATTGAGACTTTGACTTCAGATGGATCTACTGAGTCTGTCACACTGGCACAGAAGGAAATTAGATTAATCCAACAAGAAGTGTTCCTCATGGAGTCGCATTGATTTTTGCCTGCATTAGATGTTCTTCCATGTGCTTACAAAATTGATCTATTCCAGACGAGCAGAAAATCTATCGTTTTGGGGTCTGTCCTTTGTTTATTTGTTGCTTGTTTTTTAAATCCCTTGGAGTTTACCTGTTCCTAAGAATATATTCCAAAAGCCCAGACAGAAGATAATCAAATTTCCCCTAAAATACAGTATTTTTTCTGGGGTGACTTAACACATAGGTAGTTCTCCCTTAATAGAAGGTATCATTCCAATGGTTATTTGCATTTTTTATGCTCCCTGATAACAATGGGCTTAGAATAAATCAGTAGAAATCTAAACACATGACAGCCTTTACATCAAATAGTCACTGAGACATCTAAAAGTAAAATGGGGCATACTTAACCAATGTAGCCTTCTTGCTATCACGGAATTTTCATTTTACGTGAAAACATTAATGTTTAATAGTTTAGATAATTTCCTGCTTGAGCTGTGAGGTCATTTATACTCTTATAGTTATTATATAATAATATAACCATAAAAAATGTAAATGCCTCATGGTCTTTCCAAACAGCTACTTGTAAGAAGGGTCTAAAAATTGCTGATTTGTAATGCTTTGAACTTATGCATAATACTTGAAATAGTACAAGCTATTATCTTTTATGTACGTTTGCTGACAAAAAGAAATGTATTTTAAGGGAGGATGCTTCTGGATTCTGTGCATCAAACACAATCTTCTTGCTATGGTGACTGTTCTTAAGGTATGTTTGTTACTGTTATAGAAGCTCTTATATAGATTATGTGCTTGTAAAATGCAAAAAAAAAAAAAAAAAAAAAAACCCTGAATAGCTGGTGATATTTATTCAAAGATGATGTACATGCAACTTTTTTAAGATAGTTATTTTCTGATTTGAACAACAATTTCAGCCTTGTTAACAGCATTTGGAATTCTCTTATGATTCTTTTTTTTTCTTATTTATAAGAACAATCTCTCAAAGCTCATTATAAACTATGATTAGGTCTACTTTTACACTGGATTCATCAAGCTTAAAAAGATGAGAGACTTGATTATTACAGTTTCCTTAGAAACACAGGAAACAGTAAAAACACCTTAGGATCCAACTCTTTTTGGCAGAGTCTTATAGTCCATCTGCTGTGTTCAACTATTATGAGAATACAAACAAAGTAACTAACATTCAAATATCATTGTATATAATTATATGTTCTTAATAAAGGAAAGATTTTACATTGTCTTTATGGCCTGTAAGTATATAATTAATATATATTAGAAGAAAGCAAGAAAGGAAGGAAGAAGGGAGGCAGGGAGGGGAAATGGAATGAAAGGAAAAAGAAGAAACAGATGAAGCTTATACCTCTTTCGCTATCCAGTGGTTGGCATGTATTTAAGTAGGTTCTGAGGGGCACTGGGTCAATAGTTCACTAAACTGTATTCTTTATTTATATTTAATGTGGTCCAGTAAACCTTTAAATTATATCATTGAAATTTAGTTTGTTATTTACTCATTTGTTTGATCATCAAATATTTACTACACTAAAGCCTATGTGCCCATGACTGCTGTAGAGACTGCAGATTTAACATCAACAAGACATACATTTGACTTCAAGGAGCATAGACACCACTGGGGAGGCAGAAATATAATATAGAATTAAAAACTATTTTATCTTTTCAGCACCCCTCATCACCTCCATCCCATCTTTTGGTAACCTTTCTTTGAGCAACTCCTAACCCTTCCCTTATTTAATTTTTTTTTTCAACGTTTATTTATTTTTGGGACAGAGAGAGACAGAGCATGAACGGCGGAGGGGCAGAGAGAGAGGGAGACACAGAATCGGAAACAGGCTCCAGGCTCTGAGCCATCAGCCCAGAGCCCGACACGGGGCTCGAACTCACGGACCGCGAGATCGTGACCTGGCTGAAGTCGGACGCTTAACCGACTGCGCCACCCAGGCGCCCCACCCTTCCCTTATTTAAGATACCACTGTTCATATCTTACTAGACCTGGATTCTGGTGGGGCTGACAGTCACAGTATCCAGGGTCTCCTCTCCTACCAACCTCTTTCCACACTCTCTGCTTTGGCCACAGTATTATTACCTAATGTAGGTCAATCAATATTTTTTTGGAAATTTGAATACTGAACACAGACACATAGGGATAGAAGGGTTTAAACTGAGTCATCAGCTCATAGTCCACAAATTCTGCTGTAGAGATTTAGGGCTGCCATGGGTCCCATCTTTGCCCAAAGCTTGATTTCAATTACTCATTCAATTCTGCAAACTATGAATCTCCTCCCCAAAATATCTCTTTCTCTTTCTCTTTCTCTTTCTCTTTCTCTTTCTCTTTCTCTTTCTCTTTCTCTTTCTCTTTCTCTTTCTCTTTCTCTTTCTCTCTCTCTCTCTCTCTCTCTCTCTCTCTTCTCTCTCTCTCTCTCTCTCTCTCTCTCTCTCTCTCTCTCTCTCTTTTCTTATGCTAGTCAGATCAGGGTTAAAATCCAGGCTTAATGGCTCTAATATATCACTGTAAAATATCAGAACTTCCTTCCTATGCATTAGCTGAGAAAGACAGATGTTCTGAGTCTAATTCTTCATGGAATCCTTACTCAAGCAAAATTCCAAAATCAATATAATTATATCTTATTTGGCACACTTAGAAATTTAAAATGAGGACAAAACCTTGAGACAAGGTCACCCAGTCTCCCCATCACTGGTTTTAATAATATCCATGATATAACTAGATAACTGCTTTTTGAATACACCCATTGATGGGGAACTCACACTGCACAAGCCATTTAGTTTCCTTTTGGGCTGATTCTAGTTGTCAGAAAGTCCTGACATTTAGCTAAAGTTTGCCTCCTCATAAATTTTCATCATAACTTTTCAATGAACATTAGATACTTTGCCATTTCCAACAAAGTCTAAACTTAATTTGACACTTGCACTACCAACCAGTCTTCTTATATGTTTCAATATAAATTGTCAGAATAGACTCAAAATCCTAGAAAATGGAATTGCAAAAGAATGTACATCTTCACAGACCACAAATTCGACCACAGAAAAACAGCCATGCTTGAATGAATATTAGATCAGGTGAAAAAATGCCAAGAAGCTCTGACCTTTTATGACAAGCTGCCAAAAAAATAATTATTTCTTGGCAGGTAGACCAGGTCCAAAGGCCAAATATCAATGGATGCACACTCATCCTCCAATCTTTAATATCTTAGAGTTGGCAAAACTTTATAGAGATCACATAGCTAAAATCCCATTATTTTACTTCAAAGAAACTGAGGAATGGAAATTAACTTCTATTCTTTAAAGTTACCCCACATTTTGAAAAAATCAAGGCAGAATTTCTGGTGTTTTAAGATGTGAGAAAAGCCTACAACTAAAAAATATTTTTCTTGTGCAGACATGACTTAGGCCATTGAAACTTGGATTTCCTTATAAATCACTCATCTAGGATGCAAAGCATGAGACCAAAAAATAATGTACTTGAGAGATGTCATATTAGCAACAAAAAAACAAGAGAATATCCATTAAAAACCCACACAAAGAAATGGAGATTGCTTGGGGCGTCTGGGTGGCTCAGTCAGTTAACCGTCCGGCTTTGGCTCAGGTCATGATCTCATAGATTGTGGGCTCGAGCCCCGCATAGGGCTCTGTGCTGACTGCTCAGAGCCTGGAGCTTGCTTTGGATTCTGTGTCTCCCTCTCTCTCTGTCCCTTCCCTGCTCACGCTGTGTCTCTCTCTGTCTTTCAAAAATGAATAAATGTCTGAAAGAAAGAAAGAAAGAAAGAAAGAAAGAAAGAAAGAAAGAGAGATTGCTTGTCACTTAGTAGTGCCATTCCTAAGCAAATGACTCTGTTACAGCACCCCAAAATTAATTTTAACACATATGGCAATTAATCTGAGATACCAAATTAGTCATTTCAATTTTCTGCTTTAATCATTTAAAATTTTTAAAACAAAAACCTGCAAATAATCACATTATGCCCTTTCCTCCATGTCCATGATAGCTTCACTAGTGTCCTGGAATTTGAGTTAAGTTTATACTAACTTATATTTATTATATGCGCTGATCAGGATGTATTTTCTTTAAAGACCCTACTTCACTAAATATTTACATGATTCTGCTATGAATGGTTGTTACTACAATTTGGTATGTTATGATCTTTATACAAATGTAAAACAACCCCAAAAGGTTAGATTTACTCTCTGCATCAGAAGTGAATTACCCTTCAGAAATGCTTTTTTTATTATTATTATTTCAAGAGTCTAGGTTAATTGTTATCTAACTAATGGTATGAAGTGACAGTTCGATCACTGCCTCTAAGTAATGATTCTTTGTTCATTGACTCAATATTATTTAATTGACTTGCTAGATGAACCCTGAAACTCTCTTTTTTCTACATGACAGATTTTTTATTTTTGCAGTATTTTATCTAATAATTTCAAAGTATAATAACTCCAGTTACGAAGCTAGCCATCCAGCATTCTCAGTCACGTGAAATCTAGCTAGAATTAGATGTTGATAAAAGACATCTTTGGGCAACAGAAATTAATTTCATAAAACACTCATCAAGGCACCCACATTTTAATCATAAGAAAAGTCTCATATGATTATTCAAGCCTGTTTGTTCTTGTTCTGCAGACATTATAACCTATTCACACAGATAGGAAATTGCAATTAAATGAATAATGTGAAGAAGGAGAACTAACACCAGTGAGGTTATTGCTGATAGGAAGGACACACCGTATAGATTGCAGTCATTTGCGGTGAATACAAACCGGGCTAAATAAACAAAAGTTATTGAGGGTATCTATGGGTCATAGCAAAATACTATAATTGATAGTCCTAATAATAAGACCAGACTATCAAGAAAAATTGTAAATGTTTTTAATGTATTACAAATAAGAAAGTTTAAGAATATACTGCCTATAATAAAATTGTCTATTATGAGTGGTAAAACCTTTAAAACTTACTAACACTTAAAACGGTAATTGTGGGGCTCCTGGGTGGCTCAGTCAGTTGAGCATCCAACTTCAGCTCAGGTCATGCTCTCACAGTCCGTGGGTTCAAGCCCCGCATCAGGCCCTGCGATGACAGCTCAGAGCCTAGAGCCTGCTTTGGATTCTGTGTCTCCCTCTCTCTCTGCCCCTCCCCCACTCACACTCTGTCTCTCTTTCTCTCAAACATGAATAAACATGAGAAAAATGTATAAGAAAAATGGTAATTTTAATTACATGAAGAATTAGGCTGGGGAAATAACACGTCATCTAGCATTGTCAAATAGACAATTTCACAATAGAATCACAAATCAGGGAGATCAATTGGTATTACTAGTCCTAGATTAATTCGCTCTATGATCTGAATATGGAATATATTCTGAATAATCTAATTGAACATCATAGTACCTTGAGACAGTGCTGATCCTGCATATATAAGCCACTAGTATGCTTTATAGTGAAAATATAAAAGCAAAATTATTCTGTAAGCAAAAGATAATAGGTTATAATGTGTTGTTACTAAGAGTCCTGTTGATTTCAAATGTTGTCAATATTGTGTATATAAATTTTTTTAACTGAGCTATAACTGACACATAATATTATATTAGTTTCAGGTGTACAACATAGTGATTGGACATTTGTGTACATTGTGAAATGGTTACTACAATAAAATGGTTATTATCTGTCATGCCACAAGTTAATACAATGTTATTAACTATAATAAACTCCATGCTTTACATGATATTCCGATGACTATTTTATAAATGGAAGTTTGTACTTCTTAATCCCTCTCACCCAGTTTTCCCCCAGTACCCTTCACCTCCTTCCCCTCTGGCAACCACCCATCTGTTCTCTGTATCTGAGTCTGGGCTTTGTTTTATTTTTTGTTTTGCTTGTTTTATTTTTTAGATTCCACATATATATGAATCATATTTTGTCTTTCTCTGTCTGACTTACTTCACTTAGCATAATATCTTCAAGGTCCATCCATGTTGTAAATGGTAATTTCCTTCATTTTTATGGCTGAGTGTGTGTGTGTGTGTGTGTGTGTGTGTATCACATCTTCTTTATCCATTCATCCACTGATGGACACTTAGGTTGTTTACTTATCTTGGCTGTTGTAAACAATGTTGCAATTAATATCAAGCTGAATATACTTTTTTGAATTAGTGTTTTCATTTTCTTCATATACATACCCAGTAGAATTACTGGATCGTATGGTAGCTCATTTTTAATTTTTTCGAGGAATCTCTATACTGTTTTCCATAGTGGCTGCCCCAAGTTACATTCTCATCAACAGTGCACCAGGGTAGTTCCCTATTCTCCACATCCTATCCAACATTTGTTATTTCTTTTAGTCACTTATTTCTCGTCTGCAATTTGTTGTCTACATTCTGATAAATGTAAGGTGATATTTCATTGTGGTTTTGATTTGCATTTCCTTGATAGTGATGTTGGACATCTTTCCTGTGTCTATTGGCCATTTCTATGCTTTGTTTGGAAGAATGTCTATGCGGGTCCTGTGCCCATTTTTTAATTGGATTATTTGTGGAATTTTTGTTGTTGATATGAGTTGTATGGATTCTTTATATATTTGGATATTAATCCCTTATCAGATATATGATTTACAAATATCTTCTTTTGTTCAGTAGGTTTCCTTTTGTTTTTCGATGGTTTTCTTCACTGTGCAGAAGCTGTTTAGTTTGATCCCCATTTGTTTATTTTTGTAATCAGATCCAATAAAATAAAATAACTAAGATCAATGTCAAGTACTTTACTGCTTATGTTTTCCTCTAGGAGTTTTATGGTTTTAGGTATTACATTCAAGTCTTTAATCTATTTGAGTTTATTTCTGTGTATGGTATAAGGTAGTGGTCTAGTTTCATTCTTTTGCATGTAACTGCCCAGTTTTCCCAACGCCATTTCTTGAAGAGACGGCCCTTTCCCCTTTGTATATTCTCTCCTCCTTTGTTGCAACTCGATTGACCATATATAAATGGGATTATTTCTAGGCTTTATATTCTGTTCCATTGATCAATGTGTCTGTTTTTATGCCAGTACCACACTGTTTGATTACTATAGCTTTGTAGTATAGTTTTAAGTCAGATACCATGATACCTCCAGCTTTGTTCTTTTTTCTCAAGATTGCTTTGGCTCTTCAGGGTCTTTGGTGGTCCATAAATTTTAGAATTATTTGTTCTAGTTCTGTGAAAATGTCATTGGACTTTTTATAGAGATTGCATTGAATCTTTGAGTAGTGTGGACATTTAAAAAATATTAATTTTTCCAATCTGGGAGTACACTATATCTTTCAATTTATTTATAACTTTAATTTCTTTCATCAATGTCTTCAAGTTTTTAGACTCTTTCACCTTCTCGCTTAAATTTATTTTCAGGTGTTTTTATTCTTTTTTGCTGCGACATTAAATGGGATTGTTTTCTTGATTACTCTTCCTGATAATTTGTTATCAGTGTCCAGAAATGCAACAGACTTTTGTATATTAATTTTGTATCCTGCAACCTTAGTGAATACATTATTAGTTCTAACAGTTTGGGGACATGCTTTCTTGTTTCTATGGATTAAGTAGCTCTCTTTACTGCACTTTCCATTGCAGTCAATCTAATCTTGAATATTTCATCTCCATTATATTTCAGACCTTTTTAAGCAAACAATGCTATATAGATGGTTTGAGGAAACTCTTAGCGTGACAGGCATGTGGTAAGAGATGACTGCTTACACTAAGGTATTCCCTCTAGTATTGCTGAATTGTTTTGTTCAATGGCAGGGGCATATGTAAAACAGCGCACTTGAAAAGAGGAGTCTCTTTGTCCCTCTCCAGCTATGCCATTGATGATATGTGGAAATCAGCTAATGACTCTGTGCTTGTTTCTTTAATTAAATAGCAAACCAGAGAAACTATTAACTGTTTTTCTAAATTTACAGGACAATTTGACATCCTCTCAAACCACTTTACCTTGCCTAGGAGGATCACCCTCTCTCTGTGGCACAGAGGACCATCTGGCCACAAATACTGGAACATAGATAGAAAAATCATTCTCTTGCATGTAGCAGAAAGTCATTGCTTTCTGCCTCTGTCACTCACTGAAATATCGTCTCCCTGATTTGCTTAAAAATAAAAACAAACCAGGGTGCCTGGGTGGCTCAGTCGGTTAAGTGACCGACTCTTGATTTCGGTCAGGTCATGCATGACCTCATGGTTTGTGAGTTCAAGCCCCACATTGGGCTCTGTGCTGACAGTGCAGAGCCTGTTTGGGATTCTCTCTCTCCCCATTCTCTCTACCTCTACCTCGCTGGCTCACTCTCTCTCAAACTAAATAAGTTTTTAAAAAGTTTTTAAATAAAAAATAAATAAATAAAAACAAACCAAAACAACAAAAACCAAAACAAAACAAATGCCACTGTCATTCTGTAACATAAACGTTTTACTAAAATGCTAATTATCTTTTACCTACTGGCTTTGGAGGAAATAGCAATGGACCCATTCTGGCTGGAACCAATATTCATCAAACAAAATAAGATTATCTCTTGATTTGTCAACAAAATGGAAATAAAACATATTTTACATTACTTTTCAGCCCTTATTGAAAAAAATGTTTCATATTTAATATGAATTACAAGTAACAAGGAATCAAACATGGAGAGCCAAAAGTTCTCTGGGAGTAAGTAGATCAGTTTCAGAAGTACTTTAACTCCTCTCACCTACTTGAATATCATTTCAAGTTCTATCAGAATAATATACTAAATAAAACTCCAGGCACCTAAAGGAGCTGGAATGCCTCAACGTATTTTGATCCACTTCCACAACAGACCAATAGCATGCCACTCGTTTCAAAAGCCATATATTTAGAATTTTTATCTTTTACTTCTCATTATGAAGATTAAAATTGACAATGTTAAGCTCATTTAGACTGTAGTATTGTGGTATTGATTAAAAGTAGAATAAATCTGGCCTTTTAACTAAGAATTATTACCCATTGGAAGAACCTGGATGAATGTGTATGAACAACTTTTCACTAAGGAAAATTTTGATAATGAATGTAATATAATCCGACTATAGCCCAAATCCATTGATAAATATCTATCTAAAAATATTAAATGTAATTCTGGAGCCAGAGTAAAATCATGCTATGTCTGAAAGCATAACATCAGTCAGAATAAAACTAATAATATGAAGATAATTAGAATTAAAGGGCTATAATTCCTGTAACAGTCTCTTCTAAGTACTTTTCTTATTTGTTTGTGTGCCGCTCATCCCCACTCCTGCCCCTCTGGATTCTGTACCTGGAGAAAATTGAATATACAGATTTCCTTCTGATAAAACCTAACATATAGGGTGAATTAGAAGAAGATGACTTGCTAGAACGAAAAGATGTGCCTGATATGCCTAAGATCATTCTTGAAAACGGAATATATTTTTTGCTGGCTTAATAGCATTCTATCTAAGGCATTGCAAAAACCAGGTCATCTCCAATGTAAAACATGAATAGAATATGTTGGAGCAACGTACATAATTCCTGAACACCTTTCAGTACTAACAAGAATATGTGTGTGGGGGGGGGGGGGGGTGGGGACAGGTGGTTAAAAACAAGTTCATGAAAAACAGTCTCCTTTATTCTTTCAAAATGTCATTGAAACAAATGGGAAATGGAATTAATAATAAATAGTTAACTAGTATAATAATTATCTTAGATGACCATAAAATTATAGTTTTTCCCTCAAGATTTTTCTATTACGCAACTAGGAAGGATTAAATCCATTAATGCAACTAGAGAAAAAAATGCATTAAAACATGCTAGCAGGCTATACACTTTTTAAAATTTTTTTAATGTTTTTATTTTATTTTTGAGACAGAGAGAGACAGAGCGTGAGCAGGGGAGGGGCAGAGAGAGAGGGAGACACAGAATCTGAAGCAGGCTCCAGGCTCTGAGCTGTCAGCACAGAGCCTGACGCGGGGCTCGAACTCACAAACCGTGAGATCGTGACCTGAGCCAAAGACGGATGCCCAATCAACTGAGCCACCCAGGCGCCCCAAAGGCTATACACTTTATCTTGGAAGCATGGCTTGCTAACTGGTTTGATGTTTTGCTTAAACACAAAAGTGTGTGTGACCAAAACATTTGTAAAATACTTCATTTAGGTGCTTACTGTCAGTAAAAGCAGCACTTTACAGCAATGAGATATTCTATCTTCATAAAACATGTCAGCATTATGAAGGAAAAGGGAAAAATCACAGCAAGTGAATTGTTCAACATAGCTCATCCATATCATATACAAGTATAATACTACAATTGTTTTTTACATAGAAGATAGCCAACAAGTGTACAAAATGGCCTTACAAGAGTTAATTTGGTGAAGGAAAGATGAGATATGAGCAAATAAATATAGTAAGAACTCAATAACAGCATTGGTAATTATCTAATCACCACTTTAATTAAAAAATGATCAGCTGTTTGTTATTCCCTCTGGTTTTCTAAACAAAACCATCCTGTGGTACTGTTGCCTGGCTCTTATTTTCTTTACATTAAAAACAAAAAGTTATCCGACATGGACAGGAAAAGAATTATGCCTTAGATCAAAAAGTGAATTTTCATTTTCATGTGGTACAACCAGGCAGTTACATTCCCTTAGTTGACAAGTGCGATATTGCTACCATACTGATGTGATCTCAGTTTAAGCCCAATATTTCATGAATGTTTCTCATTTCTAGCCAAGATTTAGAGATATCAACAGTAAACACATCATGCCTTTATGGAGGTTTTTGCTCCCCTCTGACACACCATTTTAGTGATACATTTTGTTACATTAATAGAATTCTGTTTTTTTTTAAATATATATACAAGACTGGAGCAATACCTAGTTATTTTGAGAGAAATCATACTTTTTACTACTTGTAGAAAATGTGGAGTATTATGTCACAAAATGAAACTACTTTGCTTTTAGTCATAAGCAATATGTTAATGATGTAGCTCAGAACCCAGCAAAATAATGTCAAACGAATTTGCAATCTGCCCAGAAAAAATGAAATGTCAGCCAATTCTACCAAATGGCAAATGGTTTTGCTGTTCAAGTACATGGCTTATAAATCTGCTGGTTTAGAGTAAGAGAAAAAAAGCAAAGAAAAATCAAAATCCTTGAGAAAAGTCACTGATGGTAATCTTTTATTCTTCCTCAGAGAAAAATACTAACATTTTGTTGATTATATTTTAATTGGCAAGTTTTGTTTTGTTTTCAGTGCTATCGGAATGACTGATTTAGTAGCTTAAAGAGGTAAGTTACCATTTTTCTGGTTTTGTAGGATAATATTCTTCAAAGGAATTATAAACAAAGAAAGACTGTGTTCCTCAAACATTATTAAAAATAGCGCTTATAACTAAAACCATTAAGTGGAATTTTATACCTAAAGTCATCTATCAGTGACAGTGTTCACAAAGATTTCCACAGATTGCACTGGGAGTGCATCTAACATAAAAGTAAGACTACCATAAAATGCAGATACCTTTTACACATGGTTTAGATAATTTGGGCTGCCTTCAAAACTACTCACTATAGTATTAGCATGTAGATTTAACATTTTGGGGGTAAGAAAACAAAATAGTATATTCAGAAACAGCATAGTTTAAAAAAATGATTCCTTTTTCGAATATGTATACACCACAAACTGGCTAAAGCTTTTCTGTATTAGAAGTAGAAACTAAAAGCATTTAATACTAGTGTCTAATCAACTAATATGAAACAAATTTTATGTCAGTCATTGGTAACAGGAGACACAAAGTTGTGAGACTCTCTCAATTCAGATGATTTTCCTAAGACCTGAAATATTGCTAAATTGTATAAATTATATATTTTTAAAAAGTTAAAACTTGATTTGTATAATAGCTTTTGCCTCTGATCAAGTTTACCACAATCAATTTTTTTAAATAATCAGGAAAAATGTTTATGTTTTCTTGCTGTGCTTGCAGTGTTTTTGTAAGAATTGCTTCTTGAATCTGTAAATTCTTTTCTCTTAATGACAATGAGTCAAGAAGGTATGAAAGAAAAGAGGATCTATATTAGAAATAAGAACTTCATAACTAGGAAAGGACAAATGCAAAATAAAGGTAGATATGCTATAAAACTATGATAAATAAGTTTCAGCGACAGCAACAAATGGATGGTCATGGATTGTGATTAACTCTGAGGGCAGATGTTTAATTTCCTTCATAATGAAAATAAGTGGTTCAACAGCTGTCATGTAGTAAAACCACTGAACTCTTGTAGCTAGAAACTCATATTCAAAACCAGAGCACAATTCACATTGTCTCTACAGTGCCCTATCAGCATGAATGATCTAAGAGTCTTGTCAGCATACATGGTGTGATAGTTTTGCAAGGAATTTCAGCTATTTTTTTTTAATGTTGATTTATTTTTGAGGGAGAGAGAGAGACAGAGAGACAGAGCATGGGCAGAGGAGGGGCAGAGAGACAGAGAGACACAGAATTCCAAAGCAGACTCCAGGCTCCTAGCTGTCAGCACAGAGCCCGATGCGGGGGCTCAAACTCACAGGCCACGAGATGATGACCTGAGCCGAAGTCGGACGTTTAACCAACAGAGACGCCCAGGTGCCCCTCAGCTATTTTTAAAGACCCTTTAAAATCTTCAAATAGTCTTGGCTTCTCTGAACAGTTGTGCAGACCAAAAATCCTTTCAAATGTACAATGATAGCTTTCAGAGTAGAATAAAGCAAGAGAGGATATAAGTAGGTACCATAGGTACCATTCTCTCCTACTCCCAGACTTGTCTCAGCCTCTTCTCTAGACCCCAAACCAACTGATCTGCAATTTCTGCCAATTTCCCTCTGATATACTTCACATCACTGCTTCTTTTTGTTCTGACTGATAAATTATGCCCTACACTGTTATTTCTGCTTGGATACTTGTATTAGCTTCTTAACTGCTCTTCTTGGGAGACTCTTATTTCTCCTAGCCATGTAAACTTAATCAAACTAAAGTACCACTTCCAAAAACACACTCAGGGCATAGAAAAAGCCTCCCTCTACATCACAGCAAAACTGAAGCGCTTACCATGGCATTAAAACTTTCTACACTGTGGCCTCAAGTTAGTTTTCCAATGTGATAATGGATGGTAGGTGTGCTAAAAGATAAGGTGGAAAGACCTCTGTTGACAATTAAATAAAAAAAGTTTGAGATAAGCTGGATCCAATTGATCATTTTCTCTTAAATATTAATTTACTCAACTCATCCACTTTCAATATCTCTCTCCTATGTCTTTTCCATGCTTTCTTCTTTTCCTCATATCTACCATATTTTCCTAAAGTTCTATATAAACATATTGAATAATCCTATGTGGAAAACATTGAATATACAAAGATGCACAGGACAAAGTCCTCTCCCTATTCACCTTCATCTTCTCTTCCTCATAGAGGACCTTATATAGATCCTCTCTTCCTCATATAGAATCATATTCTTAAAACTCAAATATGTTTGTTTGTTTGTTTGCTTGCTTGCTTGTTTGTTTTCCTGCATTGGCTCCTTTCCAACAGCCCATACTCTTTTTAGGTCTCTTCCCATCTAAAATCTCTTGAGACTCTAACATGCCTTTGAGATACCATACTTTTTTTTTCCAGCCACATTCATTGAATCTAATTCTCCACTCTCTAATTCCTTAAACTTCTGAAATCTATCCTTATTCTTACCTCTCTCTTAAAAGTGTTATAGCAAGATCACAAACAGGAACCAAATTGAAAAGAAAGAATAATTCTTTCTCAGTCATCAGCATCCTTCTATCCAGAAGTTGATAAATATTTATTCGATGTTTACTAGCTGCTAGGCACTGCATCTGGTGTCAGACTAAAAGATGACTGAGATAGTCTCTACTCTCTTGGAATTCTTAGTGTAAATCCTTGTCTTATTGGCATGTAAATGCAATAGTATATGATAGAAACTGTACATGGCATAAGGTATATTCACGGCATAATAAGACTAGACAATTCTATCAGGAGAGGTCAGAGAATGTCACTCAGATACGGTAGTAATTGAGATTGTTCTTAAAGGATGGATAGGAATTCTTCAGAGTAGAAAAAAAGGCATTCCAAATAGAATAATGAACAATGGACAAATGTCATGGAGTGTTTGAGGAGCTGTGATTAGGTCAGTGTGGTTGAAGCAGTGAGTAAAGGATGGCAACGAAGTTAGAGACAGTTCAAGACACAGCAGGCACCCTGCCACACCCACTCGTGTGATTTGTAATTTGAGCAATTGAGAGCCACTGAGCATTTTTAAAGGAATAAATAAAATTATATTTGTGTTTAATAAAGATAATTCTGTTCTCCAATGGTGGGGGCTGGAGCAAAGGAAGACAAACTGGTAGGTTATTGCAATGTCCCCAGTTGAGCAATTATGAGAACTGGAATCATGAGAACCAACAGCAGAATGCAGGGGCAGGGCAGGGCATACATTTATGAGATGCTCAGGAAGTAATTTAATGGAACAACAATCAGATTTGGAGCATGGGAAAATCTAAACTCCCAGATTTCTGGTACACTGGGTGGTTGTGCAATTAACCAAATAGGACTTAGGAGAAACAGATTACATGGGGAGAGCCATGATTCATTCAATGTTGGAATACTTAATTTTAAGGCAACTGTTGTCTTATCTGTAATGCAGGAAAGAGATTAGGGCATTGAACATATATCTCTAAGTCTCCAGTAAATAGGTAATATACCTATATCTATACCTGATACGAATGAGCTCAACCAAGGGAAGCTTTTTTTTGTTATATAGTCTCACTTGAGAACTTTAACTCTCATAGGTTTATTACAACTTCTAGGAAGACTCTTAAATCTTTATTTTTCTTGCTGCCGTATGTATTTATTCATCTAAACAATTTTGAGTGCCTACAGAACTGGCACTGGACTAAGCACCATATACATATTTGTAAATGAATATGGGCATCGTCCTCTCTTCCCAAGTTATCGGCAGAGACAAAAAATATGGACAAATGAATACAATGTAGTAAACACTATATTAGAAGCATGTGTAATTCTATGGGACCACAGGAGAACCACTAATTTTGACTAACGGGCAAGATGGGGCTTGACAAAGCTCTCAACCCATATTTCTAATGAGTTTAGCAGACTTCCTGATTGGATATTCTTCCACACTTCAAATGCAAGGTATTTAAACTTAACATTCAACTGTAAAACTTGATGAATCTCCTAACCTCTCTTTCATTTTCCTATATACAATGAGAGAAAAAAAAATACTTCCAAATCTAACATTCTCTGATTTCTCCGAACTTTTCTCATAAACCTGAGTGTCTATTATAATGGCTGTATTTAGGCTAACACCATCAGTTAGTCCATTTCGTTTGCTTTCCTTGCCCTGACAATGTGTAAGTTCTGTTCATCCTCTCTGCAATAAATAAATAAATAAACAAACAAACAAACAAACAAACAAACAAACAAACAAACAGTTATCTATGTTTCTCTTGCATCTCTACTGCCACTATCAAATCCCATGTCCTCTCTGCCTTTCTTGCAGATTATTGCATTAGCTTCTTAAATATCCCCCTTAATTCCAGTCTTGGTCACCAAAACTCTCTTCAAAAGATTGTTTCCAAAACAATTTCTATCTGAGGGTTTTTTTTTTAATAATTATTATTCAGCTGAAAAACTTCAATTGCCCCTTGCTGCGTTCACCAATGACATAAAGTAATATTTGTATTTTTTAGGGTTTTCCAGAATTTTCTAACAATTACTTTTGCAACTTAATTTCATCTAACTTTTCTTTCATCCTTTTTTCATCTACTTTCTGTTACCACCAGATTGGACTGTTTTCATGAATATACAAGCATAGCTATAATTTCTTTAAAATAGTCCTGTCCTTCATTAATTTGTGACTAACATTTAAAACACTGTTCATAATATATTTTGACATAATGATTTTTTAATTACTTGATTTTCTTTTGTAAAACTGACTCATCACTCTAAATAATTCAAAGAAAATAGACAAATACAAAGACGTAGGTAAAAATCATCTGAAATGCTATTCAACTTACATTGAACATCTTTCCAGACAATTCTCTGTATGTCTGTAATTGCATACAAATAGATCATACTGTACATGTTGATGTTTAACTTGCTTTTTTAAAGGAAGTAATGTGTTCCATGTAAAGAAATGTAGGTTTGCATCCTTAGTTTAATTATCATATATTCCATTGTAGGCAAAGCTCATATTTAACTACTGTGTACCTGTATAGTGCAAGAGCTATCATCTGTCTGTTCTGAAAAGTCAGACATCTGTTCTGAATTATCGGTGTACACATTGTACTGGCTGTTAATATTTTTAATATCAACCTAATATTAGAAGTATACTATTATTTACTTAGCTAGTTTTCTCTTGACCAACATAAAAAGTAATATTTAAATCCATTTTTAATAAAAAATGAATTCCATTTATTCTTTAATATACAACTTAATGCAATTTCCTCCATTAAACCATTTTTTAAATCCCCAGCAATAAACGATCTCCATCCTTCTTCTGAATTCCCATAGGACTTTGTCCACATCCCTGCATGTATCACTTCAACCTTGAATTCTTTTAGTGTTTTTTCTCTAACAGAATATAAGCTCCTTTAGGACAACAACCCCCTTTATAGATTCCACAGTATTCAGATTAATGCCTTGTTCATCATAAACATTCAGAACTTGTTTTCGGAATAAATGGTTGCATTAATGAATGTCAAAAATAGAACAACAGAGAACATCGTATCACAAGGGCAATTCAGAATTCACCATGTTGAAATTATTTGCAAATGCTCAAATAAATTATGTAACTTATCCTAAATTATCTAGTAAGAAAATTAGCAACTGTCAATGACTTCTGAAAGAAGAAGGAGAAAAACCTATCACATAGCTATTTCTCATAAAGTAATTAGAAAAACAATGAGTGGTGAGCCTTGGAGACTATAATGGAATTATTGGATGGGAAGGCATTCATTTAGCCATCATTTTTCCAAATGTCAAGCAAAATTCTACAACGTTAATTCACTGCTAGTGTTATACTGTAAGGAAGCTAAAAAACAGAAGGAGATACATAAATTGAATTAGATGAACTGTATTTTGAGTTTTGCCATTACCAGTATACCCGAAAACAATTTTGAAATCTATAAAGAAACAAGGTAAATGAATAATTATGCAAGATCAATGTCTACAGATATAGGGCTCCTAGGCACTTCAGCTTTTTGTTGATAAGAAATCGAGCTTAACACTCCATTTGGACCATTAATCAGATGGAAAGGCATTGATTTTGCCCATTAGAGAAGATATTCTTAAATGAAGTCTTAGCATCACTAAACCTCATGCTTTAGCAAATTCACTTTTCTCAGAGCCAGTTAAGTTGTATAAAAAAGCCTTTCCTGGGTCAGCTGGGTGGCTCAGTCCATTAAGCAACTGACTCTTGGTTACTGCTCAGGTCATGATCTCACAATTCATGAGATCGAGCCCCTCATCTGGCTCTGTGCTAATAATGTGGAGCCTGCTTGGGATTCTCTTTCCCTCTCTCTCTCTCTGCCCCTCCCCTGCTCTCTCTTTCTCAAAATAAATGAATAAACTTAAAAAAAAAAAAGGCCTTTTCCTCATCTTATCTTAAATTTCACAACCATCCCACCCCAAAATTCTATGGAGTGAATGGGATAAAAATAAACAAACAAAAAGGAATGCCATGAATTTGTGGCATCATGATGCAGTGAACACACAGAATATGGGAAATAGACAATATGAGTTATGATTTCTTTACATACATAATTCGGTACATGGTTTGGCATTTTATTACCTAGAACTTCACATCAACCTTTCAATGAAACCTCATTTGTCCACATAGGCATTACTTTTGCTACGGATAGCAAAACAGAGAAATGAGGGACTTTGGAACCTTGGAAGTGAGCCCCTACCTCTGGGCATAAGTACAGCCCTGGAGTTTTCTGAAAGAAAAAGGATGATCTAAAGCAAGATGCTTCTGTGGACAAGAGATCTAGCTGGAAGCAACCCTGAATACCCTTTAAAGAAGAAAATCTCTGAAGTAGTGAAGCAAGGCCAAATTATGAAAATAGGTTTTCTGAAAATCAAGCAGAGTGATTTCAGTAAGGAATCATTTCATTCCATGGGTGATATCTGTTCAGTCTAATCGAATAGTAAGACCCTCATATAAAAGTCAGCCTGCTCTATAGTGAGGCCTGAGTCAGCAATATTTGAAGAACCACAGAGAATGGATCTACCCCTACCTTTGCAAGGATTCTTGCCATCCTATTGTAGGATCCACTTTGACTTAGGGATATAAGAAAATAGAACAGAGGTCTCCAATCCTTACCTGAAATTTAAAAATCTAAAAATCTCTAACAAAAAAGGGTATTTTCTTAGTTTGTTTTTTTATTAATTTGGTAACAAAAGCTAACTTAGACTGACTGAGGCTATTTATAATTTTTTTTCATCGTGCATAGTGTATTTTCTAGATTTGACTGCAGAAATATTAAAGTGTTTGATCAAGAGTTTCTGCCCCAGACGCTAAAATGGGTGTTACATAATACAGATTATAGATAACTTCTAAAATATGAAATATTCTTAATTCCAAAATCTGTGTGGCCCCACAGATTTCAAATGTAATCAGTAGTATGATAGTTAATATTTACTAGGTGCTAGCTGAGAACCAGGCACTTTTCTTAGCTCTCTATGTAAATTAGTCCATTCAATTTTCATTGTAGGAACTCTGATTATCCACATATTATAGTTCAAGAAATTGAGGTAAAGATGGGTTCAATAACTTGCCCAGAGCTCCCCATCACACTAAGTAGCACAGCTGGGACACACACCCTGTAGTCTGACACCAGAGCCCATACACCTACCAACTCCATGCCAGCCCTCCATGTTTTGTTGGAAGACACCTTGAATTAACCTGCACTTGAAAAGAATTAACTATTTGAAGGACTCTGCAATAGAGTCTTGCTCTACAGGGATGGATTAAACACATAATCACCCACTAGTCATCACTTACTAAAATTTCCTTAGAGAAGAGTGGATGGACAAGGAAAGAGTACCTATCTTTGAATTATTTTTTTACAGGATGTTACTGAAGTATGCATACTAGACAGTGCCTTTAAAAATGAGAAGCCAGGGGCGCCTGAGTGGCTCAGTCGGTTGAACGTCCGACTTCGGCTCAGGTCATGATCTCACAGTTTGTGAGTTCGAGCCCCGTGTCAGGCTCTGTGCTGACAGCTCAGAGCCTGGAGCCTGCTTCGGATTCTGTCTCCCTCTCTCTCTCTCTGCTCCTAACCCACTCGCATTCTGTCTTTGTCTCTCTCAAAAAAAATAGACATTAAAAAAAATTAAAAAATAAATAAATAAATAAATAAATAAATAAATAAATAAATAAATATAAAAATGAGAAGGCATGCCTTTAAATAAACTGTTAAGATGGCCATTGCGGGCATCTATTCCTAATGCTATCTGAAGAGCACCAGGAATACCGCTGGACATAGCTCAATGTTATTCGCAAAGTGAAGGAAAAAGCAGGCAAGACTGGCCTTCATTAAAATCACAGAATCAAAATGTAGTTGACATGTTCTGAAAAAAACTTCCCTTGCAGTAACTAAAAGTTGATTTTTTAGCTGGAAATGAACTCTTTAGTCAATTTTCCTTCCAAATTTTAATTCCAACTAAGTTATCGCCATAATATATCTGTCTTGATAAGAGGTCTCTGAGACCATCCTCTTTTGCTGAGCTTTAAGGGATTCTTAAGCTAATACCATTTTGTAATAAGACTTCCTTTCTTATGTTCCTGATGGAAATAAAGCCTGTGAGCCTCTACTATGAAATTAGCCGATGGGGTTTGATCATGATACAGCACTTTTACTTTGGATGGTAGTACTCTGTGTGTGTGGTAGATTAATAATTAACTTTTCTAAAAGGATGAGCAGATTGTTTTTGCTTGTGGGGGCCAGAATAGACTTAGGTCACCTTCCATCTTCGGTAAGTGTAGATACCTGGTGCCTTTGATTTGTCAGCTCTCTAAACTACACAGGCCAACTCTGCTGGACCCAACAGAAGGAGAATCTGAAGCCTTCACTCTGGAACAGCTTGAAGCTATTGGACACAGGTCAGGTCTATAACACTGGTATATTCCCATTAGAGAACCTGCTAAGAGAAGTGTTGCCTTCTTTGAACCCCAGGAAAACTCAGCTTTCTTAAGGGCCCACGGCCTGAGGGATCGCTCCATTTCCCCCCTCTATGCCATCAGTTTGTGTTGAAATCTGTGTACAGGGCTGAGAAATTGCTTTACTCTCTGACTAGTGATCTTCCTCTCTAGGTGTCATGAGAAGATGCAGGCAGCATTAAACTCTGAGTCTATGTCCCCTTTAGAAAGCTCTACTCATCTAGAGAAAAATGACTTTCTCCAAATACTCAATGGGAATTAGAAACTTGTTACTAGTCAATACATCATCCATTATTTAATCTTCCATATTTAACGTGAGAAAATGTAATACAGCAGTTTCCTTTGTGTTTTTCAATTATCCAAGTATCTCAGCAAACAAATTGAAACACTCTGATTCGTTTATTTTCCTTCTGCTTTAATGTATAAAAACAAGCAATTTTGTATAGTTTTATATATCTACTCTAATTACAAAAATTCTAACAACACTCCCATTCAATTTTCTATTTTTTAATCTGTCAATTAGTATCAATTCTGTAAAGTATCATATATAGTTACTAAGTCATGAGTTGCATTATAAGGGTAAGAATTAAAGCTAATCAATACCCTACTAAGCATGTTAATAATGATCACAGTGATGAAGGCTCTCCTTTCTGAAGTTAAGTGTGATTGCAGAAAATACCACAGAGCCATCTGCAGAGACTAGACAGAGAGGGTCCAAGATGGAATAGTTGGTCTGTGTACATATCTGGGAAATTGCTTCCCTGCTGCTTTTATCAGACATCATTGCCTTTTTCAGTGTATGCACACTGACCCCCATGGTCTCAATGCATCTTGCTTTCCTTCATTCCCATTTCATACTCCACTGTATCACACTTTCTAGAGCACTGGTGCTGTTTTTTTTTTTTTTCCTTTATTTTTATTTGCCACGTCATATGGTCCTTAAAACAGCACTGATACTCAGGGGAGAAAAGTGGGAAATTGTGCCTGATTAACATGCAAAATTGATAATCCTCCTCATATAACAGAATTGACAGTGTGTAATTACACATACACATTATTTCCACAAAGTTGCTCACTGAGATCATGTCCGAAATTCACAGTACACTTCCTAGTTTTTATAAGATGGGTGCCAGACAACAGGGGATTTTGACTTATCCTAAAGCATAGAAAAGTAAAACCAGAATGTGAAATAATATGAATGATTTCAACAGCTTGCTCTTCTCTGAAATTCAGAAATTGATATTTTAAAGGTATCAGATCTTTAAAAAGTAAGAGGGGAATTATTAACTGAGTTCCTATAGCTTTCTGTATCAGATGTGTTTTTTTCCTATTTTTACTGTTTCCTACATATCTGGTCGTAGGACTCAATCTTACAAAAGGTGAAAAGGTACTAATTCCTAGTCATTAACAGGAATTTACACACTATCAAAATTGGTAGAATACTGAAACCCCAGAATCAATAACTCATGTGGCTGTCTTAACTCCTGGAGCTGACCATAAACACTAGCCTCGCCTCCAGAATGAATATTCATCTTGCTGATAATACAGATCTACCCTCAACATAACTATCATCTCTGTGTTTGAATATGTCAGAAACAAAAAGTAAATAACACTATCAAAAACAATTAAATTGTGTTCTTCTCAGGTTAAAATTATATGATATGCATAGTCTTCTATAAATGACCTAAACCACCTCTGTAAAAATAACCAGCAGCTTTTTGTCAAGACATAATCACTTCAGTTTTTAAAAGTCTGTCAAGTTACACACTGCATCATGTAGACAAATCAAACAAACAAACAAGCAAACAAACAAACAAAAACCATTCTGACTGGTGAGCTAGTTTTTTTTTACTGCCTTCAAGAGCCTGTAACTCTTAAGTATACTACTAATTTAAATTACAAGAATCAAATTATAAAATATTATGGTGCGAGGTGACCAAATGATAGCCAAACAATTGGAAGTTCACTTATTGTTTACTACTGTCTGCATTTAGGAATTATACTATGTGGGCCTTAGGCTTTTTTAAGTTTATCATTTATTAAACCTCATAGTCTTAGATTTAAAGTCAACAGAGAGAGAGAGATGAACACAGGATACCAGCCACACCTCTAGTAGATAAAATTGATTACTATCTTAATTTTCTAACACCAACTCTCTTAGAAACTTAAATATCTATTACATATGTATGTATATGTATGTATAAACATCCACATGTATCAAATCCAAATGGCAGCAGTTTTAAGGAACAAATGTTCATTTTTTGTTTGTGCTACATGTCCAACGGGTATTGAGAAAGGATTCTAATCCATGTTGGCAAGGACCTATATTAATGAAGACTTACCAATTTATGACACTCTATCTCAACTTAAAATTTCAAATCTATTGAAGACATAGAAAGTAAGTATGGAGAAATCAAGCTCTATCTCTCCACAAATTTGGCCCAGAAATAACAAGCATCACTTTGCATTATAACCCATCGACATGAATTAGCCTACTTTCTCCATAAAACTCTCTCTGATGTTCCTCATTTGAAGCTATTGTTGACAGTTGATCAAGAAATCACTGCCCAGCTCTTATCCTTTATGCTATATTGCTTTCTTCAATAGTTGCGATTATATGTACATTTTATCCTACATAGATGGTCAACTCTTTGAGGTCAGAGATCGTGCCTCATTCACCCTTTCTCCAATATTTCCTCCCTCAAGTTCCTACCATAGTGTTTATCTTAGTAGAGCTATAACAAGTGTTTGTTAATTGAGTGGGAGAGTAAGTTGACACAAATATCTTATGAAAGACATTTCTGGCTGCCAAAAGTTTTCTATGTGCACTGCAATATAATCATTCCCTAAGTCAGATTTCCTCAAATAGTGTCAAGCACATAATATGTACTAAATAAGTGATTGATTCATCCATTAGAATTTGCTTGTTGCATACTATGGGCACAACATCATACATGAAACCATGAGAGTCAAGAGCAATCAACATAGATCCAACTGAATCACTTAGTACCCTGGTTCATTAATTTGATATATATTTAGCTGCTTATTGTATGCTAGTTATTGTGAATAAAATTGTGAGCAAAAATAGATGTAATTCCAGACATCAGGGAGCTTCAGTCTAGATAAAAAAATAAGACAATCAAACAACTCATTATGATAATGATTATGAAAAGAAAGAACAATACATTAAGAAAGAAAGTTTCTGGGGAACATCAGGGGAGAGGGCCGTTTTCAAGAAACAGTAACACAAGTGTTTTATTTAAGCTGAGTTCGGTAGATATTACTAATGCCTATCAGCATTCTCTTTCCTATGAAAATTTGCCTAGGTGGGCAAATATACTTCCAGAAAGGAGTACTTAAAAAGCGTTGTATGATTTTTCATGCTCTTTTCCTCCATATTCTTCCTGTCACAGAATCATGTGTTTACATGAAGGTATTACAAGATAAAAGCAAATGGAAGACAGACACACCAAATGAAGAACATTGACAGCTGATGCCAGCCACCTCCATCTATAATAGACTTGTATGAGAAGGAAATAATATGTTATGCTAAGCCACTGAAATTTGGTCTTTTTTTCTTTTTTTTTTTTTTTTTTTTAATTTTTTTTTTCAACTTTTATTTATTTTTGGGACAGAGAGAGACAGAGCATGAACGGGGGAGGGGCAGAGAGAGAGGGAGACACAGAATCGGAAACAGGCTCCAGGCTTTGAGCCATCAGCCCAGAGCCTGACGCGGGGCTCGAACTCACGGACCGCGAGATCGTGACCTGGCTGAAGTCGGAAGCTTAACCGACTGCGCCACCCAGGCGCCCCAGGTCTTTTTTTCTTAATGCATCATAATCTCACCTATCTGGACTAATACACAGAGACCAAAAGGATGAACAGTGATTAGGTAAATGAAAGGGGTGGGAAAGGAGAAAGGACCTGGTATCAAGAAAAAACAAAAAAAAAAATCAGCTGGGGCAAAGCCCTGGCATCAGGGCTTTTGAGAAACTCAGTAGAATTAACTTCATTGCTTAAATTGCTGCAAAAGAACCTAAGTGATTAATTTCTAAGGAAATAGTTAACCATAAAAGTGGTCATTTAGCCCTAAAATTCTAGTAACTTCTAAAGAGATGGGAGGTATATATGTAATCTATAGTAACACAATTTCTAAGGAGACACTATCTCCATAATACTTTCACAATATTCATGAAAACCAATACCCAAAATAGTCATTGAAATTTCATTAAATATAAACAATTACTCTGTTTTACTGTTCTACTTTAAAAGTCTTACTTTTGGGGCACCCGGGTGGCGCAGTCGGTTAAGCGTCCGACTTCAGCCAGGTCACGATCTCGCAGTCCGTGAGTTCGAGCCCCGCGTCGGGCTCTGGGCTGATGGCTCAGAGCCTGGAGCCTGTTTCCGATTCTGTGTCTCCCTCTCTCTCTGCCCCTCCCCCGTTCATGCTCTGTCTCTCTCTGTCCCAAAAATAAATAAACGTTGAAAAAAAAAAATTTTTAAAGTCTTACTTTTGACTGAAATTAATGAAATCCAAACAAGACATTTTTCCAGAAATTTAAAATTTCTTTCTTTATATGTGGATTTAACTAAGGTTGAGCACCTTATATTTGGTTATTTCCTATCTTCTCTATGAAACCCATAAACCATAAAAAAGGAGAAAGAGGGAATATTTTATCCCATATTACAACTAATTTCAAAATAATTCTAATCAAGAAAATCAGACATTTACCCCTTATGTCATAATAATTCTAAGTTAAAAGTACCTTGTTTTTTATTTCATTTCATCTTATTTTAAAATAAAGTAATTCTACTCTACTCAGTTTCTGAATAATACATTGCTAAATTTTTTTACCAATCTCTTAATCTTGAACAAAACTTAACACTTACCACTTACCACTAATTGAACACTTAACACTAGCAAATTAATCATTTGCCCCAATACTTTCATTTTTAATAAATCCCAGAAAACTAGCCTGCTATTAAAATATAACTCAAAGTCTATTGTAATCAATGGAGTTTAGTCTTTACCATAGTTTTCTTTTCTCAGAATAGATGTGCCAATTCTAGCTACTAAACATTGAAATTGGCATTTATTTTTGAAGTTGTAATTTTTATGTTTTTATTTCTTTGGAGAAACTACAGAAATTGGTTATAACCTGTTACTCTATAAATCTTATTTTTTTCTGGAAAAACTTATGTTAAATTATGTGAATAATGAAAAACTAGCATGGTCAAACATAATTTTGTTTATTTTATTAGATAAACTTTCTTTTAATTGGGGTATTTTTTTTTCCTGGAATTTCCTTTGTATGTAAAAACGTGGTATGTCAATGCATATATAAATTAGTAATTCTGAAAGCTATTTTTAAACAATGTTTTATTTATTTATTTTGAGAGAGCGAGAGAGAGCATAAGCTGGGGAGGGGCAGATACAGAAGGACAGAGAGAATCCCAAGCAGGCTCCATGCTGTCAGCACAGAGCCTGATATAAGGCTCAAACTCATGAACCGTGGTATCATGACCTGTGCCAAAATCAACAGTCTGATGCTTAACCAACTGAGCCACCCAGGCACTCCAGTTATTCTGAAAATTTTAATATAATTGGATATATTTTCCATGAAAACAATCATAAACAAAATTGAATTTTTCTTTGGCCTCAAGACATTGCTCTGCTTTGTTGTGCTGTAATTATGTCATTTCTCAGTGCACAGCATATACATTGAGAATATTTAGGAGAGTGTGCTTTACTCTACTGTCTATGATATCACTTGATTTTTCACATTTTTAAAACTCTTATTCACATTGTTTACTATCATGTGTACTTTACACATATACAGAGCTGCAAACAAAATGTCAAATCAAACTGGATACCAGATAAACAAAAAGTCCCTGGTCCTTTTACTACATTCAATAAGACTTGAGAATATTAGAAGAATAAAATACTGTCTTTTGACTGTACTCTCTCCCCTAAGTACTCTTTTCTTCCTGTTCTTATTAAACTATTCAATATTTATAATATTAAACGTTTAATACCTGTTTATTAGCAGCTTTTCTATCCTTTGTACATTATTATTTCTGATGCTTATTGAGCTCTATCAAACTTCTTACATATTAGTATGATGTATGAAATAATATACAAACACTAAAAAAGTGCTTAATGTTAGAGAAAAAAAATTCCCTGGAGAATAGCAATTAACTATGAAAATTCAGAAAAAGTGTGAAAAATATGGATACTTATTTAGAATTTTATAGGATGAAAAATATTTCTCTTCAGTTTATAAAAATGTAGAAAATAATAACTTTAAGAATTCCCATTACATTAGTATTCTAAACAGGATCCTCATTATTAACAGTTTATAAATAAATTGGAGTTAAAGAAAAATAATACCTATGGAATCCTCATAGGCTCTCTGTAATTTGGGGGGCAATCTATGTCTTCCCATCAGTATTTTCAGATAGATACATTTCTCATATATTCTGCTGCGGATAGTGCATAGATTAGCTCATTTATAAGCTAACTTTTAGTCTTAATTCTGATTGATTATACTAAAAGAAAAGAAAGCCAGACAATTCATCAAAACTGTCCCATATGTACCTCACAGAAATTAGAATTTATAAAATTCCTTAAGAGAGTCAAATATAAAGGCCGAAATAAGCAACCTGACTGGTTTCACTTCAAAACAAGACAGATTTGGAATTTACATAAATAGTTTGGCCCTCTTCTTTGCATATATACAAGTGCAACTCAAGTAACAGTCGTGGTTCATAATCTTTTCTATTTTTGTATCGAATCAATAACTCAATCAAAGAATGATGGTTGCAGTATAAGAAAGAAATTTCTTTAAGAATGAGGTAAAGGAGTACCTGGGTGCAGACTCTTGATTTTGGCTCAGGTCATGATCTCATCGTTCCTGAGTTTATGCCCTGTGTCAGGCTCCCATGCAGAGCCTGCTTGGGACTCTCTCCCTCCCTCCCTCTCTCTGCCCCTCTCCACTGGCATTCTCTCTGTGTCTCTCTCAAAATAAATAAATAAACTTAAAAAAATAAGATAGAGAAAGTATTTTGTATTTGCAGAGTTAATTGGATTATCCTCTTATAACAAGGAAACAAAGTGGCTAAAATGCAAAGTCTGAGGAGTTACGAATTTCCCACATTAATTAGCAGTGTAACCCCAGGATGGAACATGAAACCTCAGTTTCTTTATGTACATAAACCAGTTAAAGAATAATTTTCACGGGGCGCCTGGGTGGCGCAGTCGGTTAAGCGTCCGACTTCAGCCAGGTCACGATCTCGCGGTCCATGAGTTCGAGCCCCGCGTCGGGCTCTGAGCTGATGGCTCAGAGCCTGGAGCCTGTTTCCGATTCTGTGTCTCCCTCTCTCTCTGCCCCTCCCCCGTTCATGCTCTGTCTCTCTCTGTCCCAAAAATAAATAAACGTTGAAAAAAAAAAATTAAAAAAAAAAAAAAAAGAATAATTTTCACATCATGGAATGTTTTTGCAGACCAAGTGATATAAGGTGCATAGAACACTGCCTGACGTAACAGCACCACTAGCCAAAATGTGTGTGTGTGTGTGTGTGTGTGTGTGTGTGTGTGTGTGTGTGTGTATTAGTCTTTAATTAACATCACAATGTGTCAACTGCTCATTTTGGACTTAGAATTTGGAGAATCAAGTGTAGAATGAGGTCTCTTCTGTCAAAATACTGCCCATCCACTGAGGCTGATTGAAGTCCCACCTGCTCCATGAATCTTTTCCCAACCTTTCAGGCCTCCATAAATCTGTCTCTACTTTTCATCTCTGCAGCACATATTGTATATTCCAAGGTGTACTGGGAAATGTAACAGAGGATACTGCATGGCATGCTGATGAGATTATCCTTAGATCAGAGGCAAAGCTTAGCCATTAAAAGCTTTTGAACATTGGTAAGTTTCTAGAAGCATGATTTCTAAGCCAAAGAGCATTTATATTTTATATTTTTTCATGTTTTGCCAAACTTTCCTCCTGAAAAGTTGTAACAGTCTTCACTGCCTGCAACAATGTATTTTTTAATGTGACACTATTATTAAACCAGCATTTAATCATAGAAAATAAGCATTCACATCCTTTAAAGGGATGCTCAGTTGGATTAATTAGATTTTAAATCAAGGAGCAATTCTAAACGTGGATTCATTCTATGGGAGATACTTCGGACATGATAAAAATAAGCTTAGAAAATTTCTTGTCCAAATAATTTTTACTGGCATCATTATTACAGGCCTTCTCAGACTTTTTAATATGCTAGAGTGTACCGTAAATCTCTAAAAGAAATATATATTGGACCACATTTCCCAAACACATTTGGACATGGAATACTTTTCTCAGAACATTTCAAGGAAATAATGTTTCATAGATACTTTGGGAAATGCTGTTTGCCACTTACTCATATATCAGCAAATACTGCTATCTGTTTCAGGTATAGAATTTATTATCTCTCCAATGTGATAGGAAGTACTTAACTTGTTTTACATTCTCTGTATTTTGCATAACTACCACCACATATGCCACAAAAAGGTGTGAAATAAATCTTTCCTGATGAACTAACAGATTACATATTTAACAAAAGAAAATTATATATGCTACAAGTTCAGAGTACATGAGAAAGTAATGCTCTTATGTAAGTAGGACCCAAAGCCATTTCCATCTTTTTAACTAATGAAAATACTTTTTTGCTTTTATTACACACAGAAGTGTCATTAAATGCTGCAGTACATTAACAGTGACTATATTCTAACCACAATTAAACAAACACTAGCTATATAGCACTTTTTAAAAACTTTATCACCAACGTATTTGTCTTAACATAAAGATACACTCCAATAAACACTTCATCTTGCAGTCTTAATAACTGAAAACAGTTGGCATCCCAAAACATTCATAACGGCTCTTTTTGAGAGGAATAAAAAAAATATTTTTCACATCTAAAGAAGATTACCTTTAAGTTGGAAGGGCTGCAGCTTAAAATAATAATACATAATTGTATGGTGATACTAAAGAGTCAGTTCATAACTATGAGCAGTGTAGAAAAAGGAACAGTTAATATGCACTATGATTACTAGAACCAACGTTTGCTCTCTCTACCCATAGCTTTTAAGATATCTTTAGCCTATTAATATGATTCTTTATTAAGTAATCAAATATTGCTTGAGGAACAGAAAGGCACTGAGTAAAATCACAACTGTTGATTTTAAATACTTGATATTTACCCAGAGGCAAAACATTTTCAGTAATTAAAGTAGAGGTTTAAAAGTTGAAACTGTTTTCCTACTTCTCTGTTGCCTGACCAAAGTACATCATGCTACCTGTTTTAAAGTACAATATATTTCATTTGGAGACCTATTTTGGAATGCTCAGACTCCCCACACAAGAAAAATACCATATTTAATATTATAGTAAAAGTAAAAGAAAATGGCTCAAATTTTCTTTGGATCTTATCTAACAGTAAGATCTGCATATTTATTTATTTGATTGATCATCTACTGTGAGGAATCCTTTTCATACACTACATTTTAATTCTCTTTAACACTTAACTTCCCTTTTCAGATGTGCAAACTGAGACTTACACAAAGTAAGCAACTTGCCTAAAGTTTCACAGCTAGCTGGTAGTAAGATCAGGTTTCAAGCTCAGAGTCTACTTGGTTTTAAACCTGCCCTCCTTCCGTTACCATCTGCTGGCTATTCTCCATATTTTCATATCCTCCCACCAAGTCTCCGATTTAGTATTTTAACATGTCCTATAAAACATGCAGGTTTGTTAAATGAAAAATAAAAATAATGAAGACAAATACCTCAATTTAACTTATTCAGTAAGAAAGGGCAGGGGACAGAAAATGTATTCCAGGAAAAAGCAATTGACCAATGCTTGTACTGTGACCTGAGAATTTGGCCAATTTGTTCCATAAATGAAGTCTAGCTTAGAATACAAGACTTCCTACTGTTAACTACCAAGAGTCAAAACACAGATTGTTTTTCTGCTTGAAAATTTACCAAATATATGTATTTGGAAATATATGTATATGGAAATATAAAAATATAAAAAAGTATATATATATATATATATATATATATATATATATATATATATATAATAGAGAGAGAGAGGGAGGGAGGGAGGATTGAAGAGGCCAACTTGTTTAACAGATGAGGATATTCAGTTTTTATATACTTGCCTTATGCTGGGAAGGCAGCCAAATCTCTAACTGAATCTAAGAAAGTATATATTTTATTATAGCTATGTGCATGTAAATGAACAGTGTATAAAATATAGGCAAGCCTCCTCTCAGTTTATTTAAACTATAAGAGATCAGTATACCATTAAGAAAACATTCTCAGTTGTACCTTTCTCAGGAACTAAAGATATGAAGATGTCTTCAAAAATTATGTATGTCATTTCCGAATTTCAATGTTTCTATGAATCTAGACAAAAGAGCTGACTTACTTTATTCTCAAAAAAAATACTGAAAACGCTATTTGGTCATCACCTTACACATTTGCATACTGCATACCTTTTGTTAGGGGTATAGTTTACCATCTGAAACATGTTCCACCGAAAAAGACTTTTAGTCTATTGTTATTACTTTTATTCTTTTGTAAGTAGTAGGATCGCTACACAACTAACTCAAGCATAAGTGTCTCTAACATGATTTTATTTCACTAAAATACAGCATGTCCTACCTTTTATTATGAACTATTAAGGGAGGGTTGCATTAAATAAGTTGTAACCTTAACATTAAATGAGTTCCTTAAAAAAATAATATTTAATGAAAAGACTATATAATAAATGACAGGTTATAAGCTTGACTGGAATTTTTTAAAACACCAAAAAAAGAAAGAGAGACAGCAATACTACCGTACATGAAAGTCATTGTTTACGTTAATCATAAGCAAAATATTAACAAAGAATTTGAAGCTACAAGTGTTTTGACTGTGACAGGATGTTGTGAAAGTAGTTAATTATTTGAAAAGAATATTCTTAAAACATTCTTAAAAACTTACAAGTTGAAGTGTTAAGTCAATTTAATAAAAATAATGATACATATCCAATTTCCTTATCCCATAAAAAATGTTAGCATTATTCCATTTCTATATTTTAGTCAGAAGTAAAATACTTCTAACATGAATGAAAGTATATAAGTTTCTTTTAAAATTATCAGTTATGGGGCGCCTGGGTGGCGCAGTCGGTTAAGCGTCCGACTTCAGCCAGGTCACGATCTCGCGGTCCGTGAGTTCGAGCCCCGCGTCGGGCTCTGGGCTGATGGCTCGGAGCTTGGAGCCTGTTTCCAATTCTGTGTCTCCCTCTCTCTCTGACCCTCCCCCGTTCATGCTCTGTCTCTGTCTCAAAAATAAATAAACATTAAAAAAAAAATTAATTAAAAAATAAATAAAATTATCAGTTATTTCATCATTATCTTACCCTTTTAAATTTCTACCTTGCATATTTTATAATACATATAGTATAGGACATGTATATATAATATATAAGGAAGTATAATGGAGGTATGTTCTTAAAGATATTTTATGTACGAATGTATGTTTGTATGTATTTTTTACAAATAGACATATTCAACAAAAATATTTTTAGAAACTATGGCTTTCACGAATGACACTTTTAGGCCCCAACTTTATACAAACTTCTCTCTTTGGGTAGTCACCTAGTAGCACTTTATTGTTGAACCAAAAGTGGTATGTTCTATGTGTTCAAAATATCAAGAATTATGCTACAAATCCAATCATTGATCAAAGGTAGTTTCATAAAAGATTCAGCACAATTTCTAAACCGATAATTTTTAACCAACATATAAACAAATCAAGACTACTTTACAATATCTCAAAATTTCTTCACCATATAACTATGATTAAAATCAGTCTCAGAGGGGCGCCTGGGTGGCGCAGTCGGTTAAGCGTCCGACTTCAGCCAGGTCACCATCTCGCGGTCCGGGAGTTCGAGCCCCGCGTCAGGCTCTGGGCTGATGGCTCAGAGCCTGGAGCCTGTTTCCGATTCTGTGTCTCCCTCTCTCTCTGCCCCTCCCCCGTTCATGCTCTGTCTCTCTCTGTCCCAAAAATAAATAAAAACGTTGAAAAAATAAAAAAATAAAATCAGTCTCAGAAATGAGCATTGCTATTTCTTATTTGCGTTTTCCTAATGTCCAAGCTGTGAAATTCTGAGATAATCTGTTTTATACATTTGTAGTGTATTTATAATAATACATTTAAATTATTAGAAAGTGTATATATTTTATAAACTTCTTGGGATCCAAAATGCTTAATTCTAATATTAAGCAATGTACAATTGTACATTGTACATATAAATTTAAAATAACCATTAAATAATAATCACATCAATATGTCTCTCTACCTAGAGAATTTTGCTGTACTTAACATTCAGTTCATTTGTGTCACTCAGGACAATCTGAACACATTGTTTCACAGAATTGGAAGGGATATTAAAGATCTTCCCCAACAACTTAACAAATAAGGGATCAGCGCCCAAAAAACTTGCTAGTTACGGGTCAAGAAGCCAGGCCAAGTAAATCTTTATCCAGTACTTTCCTGAATAAAATGCCTGAGTGCTCGAGGCCCACTGGTGAATTAAGTTACAATGATCTGTTATTGAGACAGAGTTTCTGATAAATAAATTCTTAAAGTACTATCTTTGTTGTTAGGTAATTATAATGAGTATTCTCAGTCCCAGAGGATATTTACTTGATGCCACAGCAACTTTCCTAAAGCCTAGGTAACGGCATGTTCATACAATGTCCTGAGAGTTTCCTACAGTCATTTAGAGTGATAGCTGACTTGATAGATCTCTAATACGGTTCACATTATAAAATGAATACATCTGGGCACCTGGGTGGCTCAGTAGGTTAAGTGTCTATCTTTGGCTCAGGTCATGATCACCCAGTTTGTGCATTCAGATCCCGCGTCGGGCTCTGTGCTGACAGCTCAGAGCCTGGGGCCTGCTTCAGATTCTGTGTCTCCTTCTCTCTCTGCTCCTCCCCCACTCACACTCTGTGTCTCTGTCTCAAAAATAAACATTAAAAATTTTTAAAAATAAAATGAGTATATCATCATTTGATCAATAATTCTGTTCTATTTTTATGAATCTTGCTCTACTGGATATTTTTTGTTTATTGTCTGCCTGCCTGCCTGCATTGGATTATACTCTCTTTTGGTAATAGCAATGCTATTTTGTTTTATTTTTTTAAATGTTTACTTATTTATTTTGAGAGAGAACACAAAAGGAGTAGTGGGAGAGACAGAGAGAATCCCAAGCAGGCTGGGCACTGTGAGTGCAGAGCCCAGCACAGGGGTTTGATTTCACCAACGGTGAAATCATGACCTGAGCTGAAATCAAGAGTCTCAAGCTTAACTGACCGAGCCACCCAGGCACCCCATCTGTTTTGTTTTGTTTAAAGATCCACTCCTCCCCTACTCTCAGACCATGTTCTTACCTAGCTAAACAAAAAGACTGTGAGACTAAATAGAAAATACTCTCTTTTGCTGAGAATATGAGATCAAAGGTAGCTCGAGAAGACTTCAAGAGGGTGACGGGATTGGCATTGCTGCAGCAACATTACCACTACCTCCAGCCTGCACATACTCATCCCTGGCCCTGCATCCTTTGATGACATGCCAGCTGAAAAAAAGCACTCTCTGTCATGCCAGGGATTATATAAATCACAGAAGAGTTAACATGTCACAAGTGTTAGTCATGTTCACTTCTTATGTGCACAATTTCATTTAGCTCCGTATACAACCAATCCATTTTTCTCGTATCTTTGTTGATATAATTAGATGAAATGATACAATTTCAATTGTTGCAACAAGCCTTTCCATCTCTTCTCACATGCATTACTTTATCAATAGGTTAGATATAGTTTCATCTTTCAGGGGCATCTTGTTGGCTCAGTAAGTTAAGAGTCTGACTCTTGATTTTGGCTCAGGTCATAATCTCTCTTCCCCCCTCCCCTCCCCTCCCCTGCTTGCTCTCATGCACACATGTTCCCTCTCTCTCTCTCTCTCTCTCTCTCTCTCAAAAATAAATAAATAAATTTTATACAAAAAAAGATATAGTTTTACCTTTTAATTTTGGCTAAATTATACTAAAACAAAGAGGTGTCATGCTATAGTGTTAGTTTTCATGTCTGGATTATTATTGGATGACTAGTAAATCATTATTATTGATTTTCATATAGTCCATAGTTTGTCTTTTCAAATTTTACCAGTATTCAATTTTGAACAAATACATTTTTATCACACACTATCAATTTTTTTTTAAGTTTGTCCATACAACCCATCTTATGTAATTTTCCAGCTTGTAAACAATACAACTCATGAACAGAGATTTTTTTAAAAATTTTTTTTAATGTTTTATTTATTTTTGAGACAGAGACAGAGCATGAGCAGGGAAGGGGCAGAGAGAGAAGGAGACACAGAATCAAAAACAGGTTCCAGGCTCGGAGCTGTCAGCACAGAGCCCGACGCGGGGCTCGAACCCACAAACTGTGAGATCATGACCTGAGCTGAAGTCAGACCCTTAACAGACTGAGCCACCCAGGCACCCCTGAATAGAGATTTTTAAATGTGAATATTATACTTTCATCATTTACACAATCTTCACATGTTTAATGAGTAACAATTTTGTGCCACAGGACATCTAACACATCTATTAGACCAGTGCCTCTCAATATTCATTGCACCTACAAATCACCCAAGGACCTTGTTAAAATGTGGGTTCTGACTCAGTAAATCTGGGTTAGAGTCAGAGAATCTGCATCTGTAACAACCTCCAAGAAAATGTCAATGCTGCTGGTCTTTGGAACATACTGTGAACAATAAGTTAGTAGACTATGAAACTAATATTAGTTGTACTTCTAAACAACTTTACTATCATAATTGTGTTTCAAATCTAGAGCTGAACTAAATATTCTTTCCTCTTAACTGTAAGAAGTTGAGATATATGTACATTTTTCCTCTGGCAGGAAATGCTTAATATCATGCATCATATTAATGCAACTAATGGTATACATATGCACAAGTCCATACATCATGAATTGCTTGGTGACATCTAGATGTCATTTTCTCTAGGCCAAGATAAGTCATGTACAGAAGATAACATAGGATGAAAATTCAACTTTGAAACCCAAAGGAATCCTGTAAGCCAGCATAGCAATTCCACAGCTAATCATGTTTCTTTTACAAAGAAATTTAATACAGTTTCCTAAATTTAGCTAAGATGTACCAGATAATAGAAAAAATAGCCTCAATTTTGTATGTCCTACTACTTAGTGGTGATCACAGTCTCTTCTTGCTGCTAGAAAACATGTTCAAAGAGCAAAGATTTAAACCACTCCTCAGGATATAGAGATGTGCACATTTGGCTAGATTCAGGATAACTGCAGAATCACTCTCTTTAATTGAAATCATTGCTTGCCTTGTATCACTGCTCCTTTAAAATCTTTAGATGCTTGCTTTCCAATGACCTATGATTAAGATTTCTAGGTCCACCTGGGGTGCCTGGGTGGCTCAGTCAGTTGAGCATCTGACTTCGGCTCAGGGCATGATCTCATGTTTCATGAGTTTGAGCCCCGCATAGGGCTCTGGGCTGACAGCCCAGAACATGGATCCTGCTTTGGATTCTGTGTCTCCCACTCTTTCTCTCTCTGCCCCTACCCTGCTCATGCTCTGTCTCTCTCTCTCTCAAAAGTAAAATAAAAAATTAAAAAAAAAAATTTCTAGGTCCACCTCAGCACATCTGAAATAATTTTGCGTTGATGAAGCAAACCATTGTCACAAACCATGATATACCTATCTAACTGGAATTAAAATTATTTAACTTATCAAAAAAAGGTCCATGGTAAATTCACTGTCAATATTTTTTCTCTCTCACCGTCACCCTCTCTTCCCCAAAAAAGTTTAACTACATGGGACACCTGGATGGCTCAGTCAGTTAAGTATCTGCCTCTTGGGGCACCTGCAGAGTTCAGTCCATTGAGCATCCAACTTCAGCTCCTGTCATGATCCAGTGGTTTGTGAGTTCAGGCCTCACATCAGGCTTGCTGCTGTCAGCACCGAGCCCACTTGAGATCCTGTGTCCACCCCTGTCTCTGCCCCTCCCCTGCTTGCACTCTCTCAAAACTAAATAAACATTAAAAACAAATTAAGCATCTGACTTGATTTCTGCTCAGGTTGTGATCTCACAGTTTGTGGATTCAGGCCCCGCATCTGTTGGGTTCTGTGCTGGCAGTGCCAGAGCCTGCTTGGGATTCTTTCTCTTCTCCTCCCCTGTTCCAGCTTTCTCTCTCTCAAAATAAATAAATATTTTTTTTGGTAAAAAGCTTAACTAGTTGATGATTATTAAGAATCAAAACTTTCCAATCGTTTTTTTTAATTTTTTTTAACGTTAGTTTATTTTTGAGACAGAGAGAGACAGAGCATGAACGGGGGAGGGTCAGAGAGGGAGGGAGACACAGAATCGGAAGCAGGCTCCAGGCTCTGAGCCATCAGCCTAGAGCCCCACGCGGGGCACGAACTCATGAATGGCGAGATTCGTGACCTGAGCTGAAGTCTGACGCTTAACCGACTGAGCCACCCAGGCGCTCCTCCGATCATTTGTTTACAAAGATACAAAACAGCCTTACAAACTTCTAATTACTAAGTTATGTGTACTGATTTTATTTAAGAAATAATAAACCAAATCCCATTTCAATGCCATTGAAATAAGTTTACCTATGCCTCTTTTTAAAACGGAGATAGCCACTTATTTAAAAAGAATTAAATGGATATGTCTATACTAATAAAAATACATGACAGAAAATTCAGTTAATTATAATTATATATAATATATATTATATTATATATAATTATAATTAATAATTATAATTAATAATTACAATATTAATATATATTATGTATTATATATAATTAATATATTATAATTATAATTATAATTAATATCTTGAAGACATTTACATAAATTTCCAAATAAGTAGCAAAAGATTGCATATTTCTTGTTTTTTCCTTTTTTTTTTTCATTGCATAGTTAAAATACCTCATGAATGTTAATATTTGGTTCTTTCTTGGAAAGAGGATTGAACAAAATAGATGAAAGAAAGAGATTGAAATGTAAACTACATTCTTTGCACTGTGCTGTGCACACAATAGTGACATTTCAAAAGTCAACTCCAATGATTCATGCTAAGATAGCAAAGCAGTAGAGCAGAAAATACCAAATTGTAAATAATACAAATATTTGGAATGCATGTGTTGCTTTCAATTTGATTATAAATACTCTTGATATTTTGGAATTTATAGGCAGGGCTTCAAACTAAATAACAAAGCCAAGGTTAATATCTAATCCTGAAGCAGATGGAAAGTTTCCCAGATTCTTCATCCTCTACCTGGATCCCTCCCTCTCTGGGCCCATTCCATCCCAGGCTGCAGAGACAAGGTAGTATGGGTTTCTCCATAACATCTTCCTAAACTTTCAGTTCAGGGAAGGAAGATAAATGCTCATTTGTGTTTGAAAAGTTATTTGCTGGAGGCTGAATTAAAGAGTAGTCTTCAGGGGCGCCTGGGTGGCGCAGTCGGTTGAGCCTCCGACTTCAGCCAGGTCACGATCTCGCGGTCCGTGAGTTCGAGCCCCGCGTCAGGCTCTGGGCTGATGGCTCGGAGCCTGGAGCCTGTTTCCGATTCTGTGTCTCCCTCTCTCTCTGCCCCTCCCCCGTTCATGCTCTGTCTCTCTCTGTCCGAAAAATAAATAAATGTTGAAAAAAAAAAAATTAAAAAAAAAAAAAAAAAAGAGTAGTCTTCAAACATCCTTGACTTTCAGCTTTTAATGGTTAACTCACTTAAATATTCAGTCACTCAACACGTACAATCTTCCAGAAACAGAGAATTGACAGTGCTTAAAAAAATCCGATTTGCATATACTAAAGGCCTGGTCTTTAAGTGGCCTTAAATCTTATCTGGCCCCATGGTGGATATAAATAAACAACAGTCACTGTGGTCAGGTTGGTGAAGGTGCTTCATATACACCATAAAATTTAATCCTCACAGTTCTGTCTGGAACATATTGCCAAATCTATTTTATAGGTGAAGATATTGAGGCTTGAAGAAGTTAAATAATTTACCTAAAGTCATATAGACAGATAATGTCAAAGACAGTATTCATAGTCTAAAACTTGATGCTCTTTTCAACATACAAACTGATACCAAGAGAAGGTAATGGACTTACTAAAAAAAAATTATAATACCATCCAGGCTAAACATATAAACATATCTTTGAGATAAGCTATATCACAATTATTTCATGGAATTGAGACATTTGCCTTTATATGTTGATATCTTTAAAAGGAAACTCCTAAGAATTGATAATATACAAGCTTATCAAATAATCAAAGCCAGAAAAGAGGTCACAAAATTTAGAAGTCTCATGTTTTTCTATATAAGCTGTTACATAAAGCTTTTCTTTATTCCATTTTCTTATAATATTAAGGAATGGATTAGTCTCAAGTACCTCCTTCATTAAATTTACTTATTAACACTTTATGTTTTCAGAATTCGTACTCACTGGAATTATGGTCTCTTGTCTGTACTGGATTTTGAGATCCTGAAGAGCATAAATTCATCTTATTCTCTCTGGGACTTGAGCAGCACTCAGCATGCCATCTAACAAGTTTTGTGAGACCTCAATAAATCTTTGTTAAATTTAATTTTCTCTTATATGCTTTAATTTGCTCTAAAGCAATCCTCCCATTGAAATGAAGATTAAATAGTGAAACAAAATATGAAGCTTTCAGACAGGATGATTTAGTTGGTATATATATATATATACCAACTATATATGTATGTATATATATATATATGTGTGTGTGTGTATATCTTTATATATATAAGATAATCAACATATATATAGATAGATATAAGATAAACAACATATATACACACACACACATCTCTAAGGCAATAACAAATTATCTCTCTAAAATCAATTAACTCTTCTGTTGTTTGGAGTAGCACAACTAATTAAAACAAAGTGCTCTCTAATTAAAGCACCTATTATGTGTAGTTATAAAGAACAGACTTTCCAAACTAATAGTAATTGTGTATGAAGGAAAGTAAATTTCTGAATGAGGTTCTACGTCTCAGTGTATGATTTCAAGATTCCTAAAATAGTCAAACCAAATTCACAAAGGCCATGAAAAATAAAACATCTGACCCTAACAGTCATGTTTAATTAAATATATGAAAGAATTCATGTGAATACAGTGGTCCTAACTGCTTCCAAGCTTCGTGGAAAGTCACATGGTTATCTTTCCTACTTTCCACAGAGAATGGTTTGAATAATTTAAGAGAACATCACTCTGATAATACTAAGAACAGAGGGTTTTCACCAGTGTAGCATTTCTAACCTGATTTAGATAAATCTCAAATTAATGTAATGGTTTATTGGTATCAAAACCTAAAATGCACTTTGTATCAGACTAATTTCTGCAAAAACATCCCTTATATCTTTGCCCAATTCACAGCTCTCACAAAATATGCACATGGATGTACAATTTGAGATCTCTGAATTTATAAAACTCTTAGTGTTTTAAAATATATCAGTAGCTAACCATATTGGCAGCTGCTTTCCAAATTAGAAAAACTCTATCGATCTTTAACAATCACTAGTCTACCCCATCAAGAAATGAAAATGAAAACACCTGTAAATGATGATCTTAATTACATTTTTTGGAACTCTGATCTTTTTAAACTATATATTCATCTAGTATATATAAAACCAAATACATATGTGGAAGTTGAAAATTTCAGTCCTAAAATCACATATTTAGAAATATCCATATTTATACTATTTTTAAAACTAATTTAAATGAATATGTTTAGAGTCATTCAGGCATAGAACACATATTCTCTCTACTTCTATATTATATTGAAGGATTAAGGTGATGGAAAGGATATGGATGTTTAAATTTCATATGAAAACAAAAATTTTTTAAAAGGAAACATTTAGTTTCCTTCCTTCCAACTTCCTTCATTTAGAGAGAAAAAAAAGTCACACTTTCTAAAATGAGTCCTAATTCCCAAATAAAGTATCCCTAACTAGAGACTGGCCCAATAGGGGTGTTCGGCCTGTGGGTGCTATGGGCTTGGACCATAGCTTCGCCACTTCAGAGCTGTGTGACTGTGGATAAGGTAATGAATCCCAGTATGCATTATCTTTCTCATCTAAAGAACGAGAATAATTATAATGTATATTTCACTGAATGATAATAAGCATTAAATTGGTTCATTTATACAAAGCACGACAGTGATGTCTGGTACATAGTAAGTACACAAAAAAGTTTGTATTCTGTTTATTAATTTGCAATTTGTTAGCCTATTCCTAACAGTATATGCTATCCTAATTTAAAACTTTTATGTGCCTTTTTAAATTTTACTTTTAATATATTCCAGTGTTTAAAAAAAAAAAACTTTATGAAGGGAATGATTAGAGATTGCCACTCCTTTTACTCTACTTTTCCGACAAAAAGTGTCTTTTGCTTTTTAAGTTTGTCAAGTAGTTATCGTCTGTACAAGAGTCTGTGTAAGTCTATTATTCTTTAGGGTCTTTCTTAGAGAGAAATGAGAGTTGGCTGTCCTTTTTCCCTCCCTTACTTATCAATTTAAATTGGTACATGAGCTAACACATTTGGGACTTTGTGAAATTAGACCAATAAACTAGGGGCTACATATGCATTCACTAAGGAAATGTCTATGTGATATTAATGGTACTGTTCTAGTACCATTATCTCAGTTTTCCATATCTGATAAAATAGGACCAATCACATTTTTAGTTTAGTGTTATTGCTAATAACTACAGAAGTCACGGAGAACTGAACAGGGTCAGCAGGCCTGAGACAAGGTGTAGAAACACTCTTCACTTTTCTCTAAGGGAGTACAAGGCCACAGCCAGCTGATTAACGTAAGAAAACTTCCACAAGTTATTGGCAAAGGACATCAGCTTGAGCAACATTTTCAAAGGAAGTAACAAATGAACTTCTCTAAGCGCACAACGTGCCAGGTCCTAGAAGATGTGAAACAGAACAGTGGAAAACTCATACAAATGAAATGAAGTATGGGAATGTATGTTAACTGAACAATGTGAAAAATAAAAACAAGGTGATTCTTGACAATCTAAGACATCAAATTCACCAAAGACTAAATAAACATAGTATTTTTTAAACAATCCCAAAGCTGCATTTTACCAAGTAAGGTTTTTCCTTAAAAGAAACAAAAATTATTTGCCAAGTACACCTATTCCAAAAAATACTAACTTAACAAATATGACATCTGAGCTGCAAAAACTAACCATTTCTCACTCCTCTCTACAACTCACCATGCTTATGTCTAGGGACACATTTTTGCATGTAAGTTTCTGATGGTATATGGGAAATACATAGCTCACACAATGGGTATTCTGGGCTACAAAACTAAAAGGTGACTTCTTGCTTCAGTAAGATTTTACCTTATTTCTTTATGTGTAATCTCACAAACTCCACAAAAATTTTAAATAATTTACAATGAACTTAATAATCAATAAAACAAAGTATTTTATATTATACTTGTTTAGCTAAAAATTCTATTGTTAAATACAAGCTGTCAACTCCTAGTCCTGGGTATAATTACCAACCTAGTATAATTTATATTATTGTTCTTACCCTGTATACCACCAAAACAAATAAAAATTTAATTTTAAGGTATTTCAAATGAAAAAATAAATCTGAAAGAAAAAATTAGTGGCAAAATCTGAATTATGGTGTAGTGAGTTTTTTTCTTAGTTTTCTATAGTTTCCATATACACTATAGTAATGTCTTAAATAAGAAAAAAAAAAAAGAATATAACAAAATGTAGCTCACTGACCTGGTAACATGATTCATATCCTTGTACCTGAGTATAGTATTGATGACAAATGATCCCTTGCAAAACACAAAATTTTAAATATATTTTATTTACATTTCAGGAAACTATATAAAATGTCATGCAATATTTGGAGTGTTCCATGCACTAATGCAATTACTTGAGTGGGGCCAAACATAAATATGTAATTCAAATTATTACCCACCTTCCAATTTATATTTATTATATAGATATATATAGCCAGAGTATTTGCCTATAAAATAAAGGGAATAGTATTTAGACATATCTGGTTCTAAATTTTTTATATTTATTAGAAGTCTCTTAGTTAAACCATGATGCTACAAGTTGCATTCTCTGACTTATACCTTACTGATACCCGCCCCCCACAGCACTTTGAGATAGCCTATCTTCTCCCTTCCTCCTCCCACAACTTCTTGCTGTACCATCTTGCCTTCTTCTATATTCAGCCTAGAAAATGAGGGAGCATATAGTTTGATTTAGAGAAAGCCATAAGCACGACCAAAATTTTACTGACTGAAAACTGAGAAGAATGTCAAAGCACATGTGGAGTTTTGTTCAAACCGCAGAAAGAGTGTAGAACACTCCAAAACTTACGTGGGTACAATAAATTTAGACTGGGAAATGTGTAAGTGTACTAAAAACCCCCTTTTACATCAAAAATCTCAGCAAAGTATCAAGAAAAATGTCAAAATTAGAATAATATAACTTCTTTGGGTCCATTCCAAGAAAAACTAATTACAAAATGTATACCTAGGGAATGGAATTAATTTGTTTTTCAGTTAATCATTTGATGTTGGGCTGTCTACCGAAAATGATGACTTTGGATAAGTGACATTATTGTTTTTTAAATTTCCTTCAAAACCTCAGTAAGATTTATGAAATCAAACAGCCTCTCTTCATTTTTCCCTCCCTCTTTCCTACCATTCATAGTCAAATGTCTTGACAAAGAATAGTTTACTATATCTGTGTTCTCATTTCCTACTCATCAATTTACTTTGGACTGGATCTTAATTCCCCCTCCCCTATCTCCACTGAAACTGTTCTCACCAAGGTCAACAATGAATACTGTACTAAAACAAAAAACAAACAAAACAAAATTTTTCAATACCCAATATATTTGATTTCTCTATAGAAGAAACATGGTTGACTTCTCTTCTGCTCCTTAAAACTCGGACTTTTCTAGGCTCCAATCTCCTGGCTTTTTCCTATTTTGTTTACTCCTTAGTCTTCCTTGGGGCTCTCTTTTCTCTACATTTCACTTAGATGTTGGGTTTTAATTTTCTTAGGCCTTCTTCTCCTCTGTCAGCAGTATCACCTACAGCACACAAGCCTTCCTGTCAGTCACAATTCACTGGAGCAGTCATCCCCATATACAGGGAGGGCAGGCATCAGATTACACTCTAGAATATTTGTCTCTCCCACTTTGGGTGAGAATCTAGTGAGATAATGAAAATTTTGAATTACAATGATGGCAGAGGGATTAATAACAATGGAAAGAAGGCATTACCTCATTTTTAAGAAGTAGTAATTATTTTTTTTATCTTTAGTGCTTCGATTCATACATTATATATGAATGCATTTACTAGCCCCCTGACATCCAGTCATCCTAGCACTCTCCCCACAAGAGAAACCACTGTCAATAATTATGCATCATTCTAGTACTCTTCAAAGTAATTACAATAGTACATAAAAACTACATATTGAATTAATCGATATATAAAAAAATTACATATTAATTACCTTTATTCTTACATTTTACATAAATATGTTATACTCCACTGAATATGTAACGCTCCACTGAACATGCTTGTCACATAAGGCTATTTGTGCCAATGCACTTCTAAGGATTATACTCCAAGAAATGATATCACTATGCCAAAGGGAATAGATGTACATTTTATGTTTAATTGCCCTATAGATATGTTTTAACATATCTATAGATATGTTAAATTGCCCTATAGATATGTTTAACAATGAATAGTCTCATCAACAGTAAATGAGAGTATCTATTTTCCTATATCAATTTCATTAATTTTGATAATAAATAATATTTTATTATTATATTAATTATTATTACAATAGTACAGATAAGGAAACTAAAATTCAGATATGCAAAGAACTCTCCCAATGTCACACTGTTAGTAAGCATTAGGGCCAGGTTTCAAATGACATTACTCTAGTTCTTTCTATAGACTTTGCTGCTTTTGAAAAAATACAAATGGGTAAGTCAGATGTAGAATCTACAGGACATTCTGACTCATCATTGCCTCACTTGTCAATATGAATATAAAGCCCATCAGAATATGTCTAGACACAATAAAGTCTGGTCATTGAGTAAATAAATGTGACATATTTTGCCATGGAAGTATCTGTGCAGCAATTAAGCCATCCACAATTATAAAGCAAGATAATTGGTATAAGTAATTTGATAAAAATCACTGCTTAATGTAATGATTTTAAAATTTATAATATATGCATAGCATTAACTGGTCTTTGAATTTTTAATTAATGGCTTATTCTAGAAAAAAATGAAACTACCTTCAGTTCTCAAGCTCCTTAGTTAGTTTTAAAAATTGTTTAAGAACAGATGTCTAGAAAAGAAGTCCTCCCTATTGACTAGAAAGAAAAAAAAAAAACTCTCAGATATATTTATGTAAAATTACATTTTAATGCTTAAATACAGATTGAAGTACTTGAGAGTTTTTCCCAGATCCTTTTTTTATTCAGAATGCTTTTTGTGATTTTGAGTATGTTCTGAAAGCTTTGTTTACCTTTACTTAAATCTGTACTTATATGATTGTCAGGAGAGTTGGTCCTCACTCTGAGAAAACATTCCTGTCATTAATATTGAAAAGGTAACTCAGCATTATAATTATCTCGATATGTGGCACTCTCCATTTTTTGATTAAAAAAAACAAATTAGAGGAAAGTTATCAAAGTATTGATGACAAAAACTAGCATTTACCAAATACCTAGGCAGTGATCTAAACATTTGACATACCTTATATTATTCTACATAAAATGCTGAAAGGTAGATAGTGTTATACTCAATTTACAGATTTAGTCAACCTGATGAAATTGGAGAGCTGAGTTGTGATCCACATCTAGTTTGGATTTTGGTAGTGGATACTTTCCACGATATTATATTGATAAAAGATGCAGAATGAGTTATTACCAATATCATGAACTGCTAATAAACATAAATAAAAGTCTTTGAGATATAATGGTTCTCAAATAATAATTTTAGTCTTCCAGCGATGTGCTTTTTTAGTATTTACTTCTTTCCATCAATCATGTAAGACAGAAGTACTATCAAGAAAAGAAAATTCACATTTTTTTCTAACATTTAGTTTACCTGTTTAAATTCATGCAAAATTACACAGAGGAAATTCATCAGGTATTTTAAAACTCATCAAGACCAGGTTGAAAACCACCAGAAGTAGTTTCCTGCAAAGTCACCTTAACCTAAAAGTTAGTCAATTGTCTGTTCCAACAAATTTAGTTTGATATATGAACAGTAAGGTTGCCTAGAAAACTTACAGATCACTCCAATCTCAGCAATGAATATAAAGATTAAAAACAAATGTTGAAAAAAAAACCTTCTGATCCCTAACATAAATCCCATATATCTGTGAGTCATATTCTAACTTATCATTATAGTGATAGGCCTACACTTAGCTGACAATTTAAAATTCCTAGACTCATTTGATTTTTAAAAATTCAATATCAAAGATAATTGACTTTTTAGGGAAAAAAAGCATATATAAATAATATTGACAGTTTGATGAAGGATAGAATTTACTTTAAGGCCTTTAATCTAGAATCTACCATTATTTAAATTAATTCTTAGGTCAAATTATTTCACTTCACAGTGTTTCAGGTTCCTATATCCATAAGCCAGGATGACATTTTCTTCCAACAGTGTTCTAGAGAATCAAAAGCCAAAAATCATATATTATATAAATGTTATATTATATAAAATATAGATTATATATGCAATACCATGAAAACCTAGAATACTCAGTCTGGTCCTTTCCTGCTACCAAAAGGAAATTATCCGTTCACTTTGTCCCACCATCAATTAATTAAAGAAGGAAGTGAACAAATACTCACTGAGTACTAAGTAAGTGCCAAGCACTGTTACAGGCTTTGCAGCACAGTTGTTACCCTAAAGTATACACCCATACTGTATCTATAAACAAACCTACAAGTAGCAAGAAAATAGTGCAATTTGAAAACATAAATTTTAGTGGCAGAAATAAGAACTATCAAATATTACAAATAAATAACACATTTCTGCAAAATCAATAATTTTCTTCAAAAAGACAAGAAATAACAAGTGTTAGTAAGAATGTAGAGAATAGGAAACCTTCATGCACTCCTGGTGGGAATGTAAATTGGTGCAGCCACTATGACAAACAGTACAGGGATTCCTCAAAAAAATAAAAACAGAACTACCCATAGGATACAACAATTCCACTACTGAGTATTTAACTGAACAAAACAAAAATGCTAATTTGAAAAGAAATGCACCTCTATGTTCACTGCAGTATGATTTGTAATTGCCAGGACAGAGAAGCAACCTAAGTGTCCATCAATAGATAAAAGGATAAAAAAGATGTTATATATAAGAATGACAATCTTCCCATTTGTGACAACATGGATGGACCTAGAAGGTGTTATGCTAAGTGAAATAAGTCAGAGAAAGACAAATACCATATGATTTCACTTATATGAGGAATCTAAAATACAAAATAAACAGTAAAACAGAAAGAGATTAATAAATACAGAGGACAAATTGGTGTTTGCCAGAGGGGAAGGAGGTGGGAGGAAGACAAAAAGGTAAAGGGGATTAAGAGGCACAAACTTCCAGTTATAAAATAAATAAGTCACAAGGATGAAAAGTACACCATAGGGAATATAATCAATAATATTGTAATAACTTTGTACAGTGACAGATGGTAATCAGATTTATCATGGTGATCATTTCATAATGTATATAAATGTCAAATCACTATGTTATGTACCTGAAACTAATATAATATTGTATGTCAACCATACCTCAATTAAACAAAGAGAGAAACAAAAAGGAAAACATAAAAATAAACCAGGGGATTTAAGGAAATCACATCATCAAAGTACATTAAAATGTACGTAAATATCACTGCCACTTTCATAACCCAATACAATCCCAAACTTTATTTTCTACAGAATTGAGTGTTCTAAAACAAATAGTCTTTATATTATGACAGCAATAAAATGTACTAAAATACCAATAAAAAGCATAAAGTTTGCAAAATAAAATATAATATTTTATTTTAAATTGACCAAGATATTTGTATTTGGTAAGTGAAAGAAAATAGCCTTGCTGTATTATTGACTTTTTCTAAAGCAAACTTGATCATTGCATATCTTTTGGAAACACATCCCATCTTTACAGTATTTATAACAGTGTTTATTTTAAAAAAAATGAGTTTGTAAAAATAATTAATGCTTAACATTTAACTTGGAATCTTTCAATTAGCATAACTTAGAATATTTTAACCATAAATATCTATTTTTTATTTTAGAGTAAAATTTCATAACATTTTTAAAATGCAGAATATCAAGTTAACTTTAAATTAGCTATAAATGTGAACATATGGAACTTTTAAGATAAGGAATAAATTTTTTGTTCTAAGTATGACATTTTATGATATTAGGTACATAAAAAAGAATAAGTGATGATACATTCAGCACTCTTAACTTCATACTCCCATCTGGTGGAACAAAAATGTAATCACCTCATTTTAAAATGTGAAAATTAAAGGCGCAAAATATCATATTATAACAAAGCTTAGTAAAAAGTGAATAGATTTAAACCCCCAAACTATACATATTTATGATTCATTCATTTAGTCATTCATTTTGCACTAAGTCACCAAAATACTTATTGAACATTACCACGTGCCCAACACTATGGCAGGCATTGGAATCAGATGGTTAAAAAGTCAGACAATCTCTGACATTGTGGAGCTTACCATCTACTGCAGACGGCATGGGTTGAATAAGTAAATGGAAAGTGGCTACTGAATCATGCGTTGTGGTAAGACTATAAAGGAAGGGGAAGAAAGTATGATGAGAAAGAACAGAAAACAGATTTCTTACATCAGTTTACTCAAAGAAACAAAATTATTGGAGAATGAAAAAGAAAGTGAGTAAAACAGAAACACATCAAGAAAAAAAAAAAAAGAGTAGATATGAAAGCCTTGAGTTAGAAAGGAGTGTAGTGTTTTTAAAAAGACCAGAGTGGCTGGAACAGTGTGTGAGAAGCACAGAGGAGCTGAGAGTGCTTACTAGATTTATTTCGCCTCATGAAAATTGTGTAGTTTTAACTTCAAAGACTTTTTAACCTACTTAGTCCCCTTTAACCAAACAAAGCCAGGAGCCATCAAGTAACAAAGTTATTTCTCAAACCATGATCAAAGCCATTTCAAAGGTTTATTTGATCAGTCTCTCTTCAAATCCTTATGCTATCAGCTAAACTGAGTAAATTAATGTGGGCCTAATATATACGTGACTTTCAAGCTCAGAATAACTACAGATTTTTTTTTTTAATTGAAAGCTCACTCTAACTCATTATTTGGGGTTAACACTAGTAAGTGATCACTTAAACTTCAAAAAAAAAAAAAATCCAAAAGCATGCTCTTCCTCATTAAATGTGGAAGAAATAAATTATACTTCACGGGTGCTTAGTTATTCTCTAAACCTTGTTACTTTAAAAGACACAGATTTTGTTTTTCTTGGGCGCTGAAAATGAAGCATTTTTCTAGATGCCAAGTTAATCCTTGTTGGCAAAATACATACCATGCATAGTGTTTGTGCAATTTGTAATTACAAACTGACACCCACTGACAATACAGAATAGCTTCTACCCCAGCAAGTAGTTACAAATATTGAAGACCATTGTCTGATCCCATAAGGCACATCATTAACTTTCATTATTACTAATGGGAGTTATGGGCATACTTCCAAAGTAAATCACAGGCATTATGTCACATCACTGCTCCTAAAAAGGCTTTATTTTCAGGTTGGATATTTTTGGCCATGCAGGCATTTGGCTATTTTATTTTTCTCCTTAGAAAAGTTCAGATACACAAAATACCAGTATACATCTTTCATTTCTCATCTTTTTCTTCCCTCTTATATAATTTTAGGAAAAAAACATTAAATTCATATAAATATTATATAGAAAATTCTGATGTTTTATGTGTGTGTGTGTGTGTGTGTGTATATATATACATATGTGTGTGTATTTGTATAATATATCACCCAACATCGATAAGTGAAATGTACATTCCCATATACTCTTTTTGACATATGAATTGATATCATCTGTATCGTATCTGACAATGTGAATTGGAAGCCTTAAAAACATTCCTAACATTTTGTTAAATAATTCTACAATAAGATGTTGTCATAAAAAAAAATCAGAGATGCCTATGTGCCCATGAATTCAAACATCTTGGAGAAGTAAATGAATTCTCCATAATACATGGAAACCAATCCAATCTTATCTGTAAGTTAAAGGCTGAATGACACAATTAATAAATGGGAATTTAGATAAATAGTTTGTAGGTAGGTAGCTAGGTAAGTGGATAGGTAGGTACATAGTATAGAAACATAGACAATAGATTATAAAACATATAGCATATACAAGTATATTAATGTAATTTATTTATTGTAGATAACATAATAGATAAAATAGACAAAAGTCTGAAGAAAGTATCAAAATACTGACAATATCTAAATGAAGGAATTACAGATAATTTTCCTTATTATGTCTCTACACATATATTTTAAGATATTAAATAAGACATTATTTGTTTTTAAATGTATTACAGTATATATTTGCTGTGAACTATGTACTGCAATTTGGTATTCCAAAATCTCTACAACAAATACTAACTAGTTTTATAAACAGTATAATCAGTAAAATAAGAATGGTTAAAGTTTTTTTTTCACATTTTCTATCATCTTTGATGTAAAAAAATTTTTTTTAAGTTTATTTATTTTGAGAGACTGAGCACAAGTGGGAGAGGGGCAGAGAGAGGGAGAGAATCCCAAGCAGGCTCCTCACTGTTAGCACAGAGCCCAACATGGGGCCCAATTGTAGGAACTGTGAAATCATGACCTGATCTGAAATCAAGAGTCAGATACTTAACCAACTGAGCCACCCAGGCACCCCTTTTTCTAATTTTTTAATTTAAATTCCAGGTAGTTAACATAGAGTATAATATTATTTTCACGTGTACAATATAGCAATTCAACACTTCCATATATCACCTGGTGCTCATCACAAGTATGCTCCTTAATCCCCATCACCTATTTGACTAATGCCCACCTTGCCTCTGATAACCATCAGTTTGTTCTCCATAGTTAAGAGTCTGTTTGTGTCTCTTTTTTCCCTTCGTTAATTTGTTTTGTTTCTTAAATTCCACATATGAATTAAATCATATGGTATTTGTCTTTCTCTGACTGATTTATTTTGCTTACCATAATACTCTCAAGCTCCATTCACATCTTTGCAAATGATAAGATTTCATTCTTTTTTATGGCTGAGTAATATTCCACTGCATACTTCCACCATATCTTCTTTATCCATTCAACAACTGATGGACACTTGGGCTGTTTCCATAATTTGGCTAATGCAGATAATGTTTCTATAAACATTGGGGTATATGTGTATCCCTTTGAATTAGTACTTTTGTATTCTTTGTAAATACCTAGTAGTGCAATTGCTAGATCATAGGGTGGTTCTATTTTTAACTTTTTTTAAATCTCCTTAAACTTTTTTTAAATTTTATTTGTTTATTTTTAGAGAGAGAGAGAGAGAGAGAGAGTGCATGAGAGGGAAAGGGGCAGAAAGAGAGGGAGAGAGTGTCGAGCAAGCTCCATAGTATCAGCACAGAGATCATGACCTGCGCCGAGATCAAGAGTTGGGTGCTCAACCTACTGAGTCACCCAGGCACCCCTACATTCACAGTAATTATTGACAGATATGTATTTACTGCCATTTTATTACTTGTTTTGTGTTTTTTTCTGGAAATTTTCTCTGATCCTTCCTTGTCTTTCTTTCTTTCATGTTTTCCTGATTTTCTTTACTGATATGTTTGGATATCTCTTTATTCTTCACATGTTTATTAGTGGTTTTGGATATATTAATACCATTATGTTTGTATACAATCTCTTCTGCAAATAGCATCTATATTAAGTTGATGGTTGTTCAAGTTTGAAACCATTCTTTTCCCCTCTCTTCCCTACATTTTAGGTATATATTATTATATTTTATCCTTCTTTTGTGAGTTCCTTGACTGATTTTAAGAGAAATATTCATTTTTACTGCTTTATGCTGTCAGTTTTAGTCTCCCTTTTCCACTCAAAGAGTCCCCTTTAATATTTCTTGCAGGGCTGGTTTACTGGTCACAGACTCATTTAGATTTTGTTTATCTGAGGAACTCTTTATCTCTCCTATTCTGAATGATAGCCTTCCTGGATAGAATATTTTTGGCTACAAATTTTTCCCATTTAGCACTTTGAATATATCATGCCACTCCCTCTGGCTTGACAAATTTCTGTTGAAAAATCTTCTGCTATCCTTATGGGTTTTCCTTGTAAGTTAAGGATTTCTGTTGTCTTTCTGCTTTTAAGATTTTTTTTTTTATCACTGTATCTTGCAAATCTAATTACAGTATATCTTAGTGTGGGCCTGCTTTTTGTTGATTTGATGGGAGTTCTATGTGCCTCCTGGATCTGGATGTCTGTTTCTTCACCCAGGTTAGGGAAGCTTTCAAATAAAAGCCCTAAGTTTATTTTAATGTTGCATAATTCTTTTTTCTCTCTTTTGTTAAGCTTCATCACTTCATTGCTTTCTATTAATTCATTCTATTAAGTCATTTATTTATTCTTCTGTTTCTTCCAGCCTGCTATTCATTGTATCATGCATGTTTCTAATCTTGTTTATTATTGTATTCTTCATCTCTGATTGATTCTTAACATTTTAATTCTATGGTAAAGGTCTCACTGATGTCTTCTATTCTCCAAGCCCCGTGAGTATCCTTGTGGCCACTGCTTTAAATTCTCCATCAGGCATGTTACTTATATCTATCTCATTTAGCTCTCTGGCCATGCCTTTATCTTGTTCTTTCATTTGGGATAATTTCCTCTATCTTCTTTTGTCTGAGTCTTTGCCTTCTTCAGTGTGTTTTAAAAGCCAATTATGTCTCCTGCTCCTGAAAAAAGACTTCTCTTATGAAGAAGACCTCCTGTAGTGCCCAGGTCCCGGTGCTTTAAGGAGTATCTCTGGTGTGTGTTGCATTTTCTCTGCTGCTGTGTTCTCGTTGCTCTATCCTTCAGGCCAGTCATCTGCAAAGACACTCCTTGCCTACTATAGGCAATGTTTGGTTTCTGGCCTGAAAATGTCAAGTTTTAACTAGTGTGCTTTGGTCTGCTTGTGAAATAAGATCTGTCACCGCCTCCATGGGAACTGAGGCCCTGCAAAACTCTCTGGTCAGGAGATGTGAGATGCAGTGGGTTAGGCTGGTCTTCTGTGGGAGAGGCTGCCACTCTAGGACTGAGGTGAGTGTGATGGAGAAAGGCAGTTCCATCTGAGTTCAGGGAGGTGGGGCTTACTGTAAGCAAGTTAGGCAGCAAGTGTTCATGCTGTGCTGTTTCCCTTAAGTGCCTCTGTGTTTATGCTGAGAGGCAGGGAAGGGAAATGGCACCAGCCAGCTCCTTTGTTCCTAGAGAGGTCTCTCTGTAAATGCTGCCTCCCAGGGGAATGCTCCACGAAGAACAAATAATGTCCCCACTGTGTGCCCCAGGCATTCTTCAGATTGCTATTTCCATGCTGTCTACACCTAAGTTGTTTGCCTGCCTCCTCTCTAGGAGCACCACGGTGCCCTCCAGGCTCTATCCCAACCAAGCCTGCGGACCTTTAAAACTCCACACTTTAAGCCTCACTTGCTGGTTGCAAGAACTCATGAAATTCAGCCCCTCCCATTTTCCAAGCCAATGGCTATGGGGAAATGTTCTCCTTGTGTTCCCCTGTGTGCTCTGCTCTCTCTTGTCCTTGTCCACAATCACGGTCTCCTCTCTCCACAGCAACCAGGATATGTTTCTCCCCTAAACCCCATCTCTGCACTTCCTACCTTCTTCAATGTTTTCTTCTTCTCTTTTCTCCCTTTAGTTGTGGAGTTCGTTCTGTCAGTCTGCAGGTCAATTTCTGGGGTATTTAGGATGATTTGATAGGTATCTAGTTGTATTCATGGGATGAGGCAAGTCTAGGGACCTCCTACTCTGCTACTATCTTCTTCACCACTCCAATAATTGTTAAAGTTTTTAAAACTCAAGGGTTCTAATACATATATATTTTTTAAAGAATATGTTCTTATACAAGCAAGAATTTCAACCTGCTCAAGCTCCTTGCCTGGACTTCTGCTAGCCCCTTCACATCCACTCTGTTAATTTTTCCCTCAATACTTATTTCTATTATTTTCCTGGTTACCCTAGAAATTACAGTATACACACTAACCTAACATAATTTAACTTCAACCAAAAGAGTGTAAAGATAACAAAATGCTTTAACTCTAATCACTATCCTTCAAATCTATATTACTTTGTCTAATATTTTACCTCTTGTTGTTAACTTTACAAATTAGACATTATTTCATTTTATAAAATCCATGATTGTTTACATTCACAAACATATTGATCATTTTCTTTGATAATTCTTTTTGTATCCCTGACTTCACTTCAAGGCTCTTTTTTCTTCTACCTGAATTATATTCATTAAAACTTCATTTAGTTATGATTCATTGGTTAGTAAACATTTCTCATTTTTTGTGGCCTGGGACTGTTTTTATTTTGCCTGTGTTTTTGAAAAATAATATTACTGAGTATGCGATTCTTAGAAATCTGATGTTTCACTAACTTCTGGTTTCCATTGTATCTATTCAGAAGTTAGCCGTCAGTCTAATTTTGTTCCTTTGTAGGTAATCTGTATTCTGTGTCTTGTTGTTTCTTTTTCTGTCTGTCCATAACAGTATAAAGTTTTAATGAAATATGTTTAGGTATGAATTTCTCTTTTGATTTGTTGGATTTCCTTAATCTGAGGATTCATGTCTTTAATATTTGCAATAACTTCTTAGGCAGTACCTCTTTGACTGCCTAAGTCACATCTGTGCTATAATATGAATATTCTGCAGATCTTTTAGTTCACTAATTTAGTTCACTAATTCTCTTAGCTATGTCCATTCTACTATTAAAGCCACCTAATGTACTTTACATATGTTATTTTTATAGTCTTTTTGTTGTTGTTGTTCTTCCTTTGATAAGCCATCAATCCCCTTTTTTATTTCTGTTAATATAGTTAATAAGTGTTTTTCTGAATATGATCATTATAATATTCATAGACTTTGAAAGTGTGACTGTAGATTTTTTCTTCTGTCTCTAGTGATACCTGTCTCACCATATATTTAATTGTTATTATTATTATTTATTTTTGTGTGCGTCTCTGATGTGTGTGTAGGTGTGTGTGTGTGTGTGTGTGTGTCCATATTACTAGCAGTTATCAAAGGGGATTGTCTGTCTTTAAAGTCCACTCTGGGGCTCCCTGGATAGTGCAAAATTCCATGTATGGGGCAGAGTAAATACGGGTATAGTCTAGGATATCTTGTGTTCTATAGAAGGAAACCCTCAAAAACAAAACAACAACAACAACAAAAACCCCTTGTTGAGGATATGTCAAAAAGACACAGGAGATAGCTTAGGGCAATGTAGCCTTCAAAAGAACAGTAATTGTAGTTTGTTATAATTCAGGGAATATATACTTTTTTTAATTTTTAAAAAACTTTATTTTTTTAAAGAGAGAGAGAGAGAGCATGTGCACAAGGGAGGGGCAGAGAGAGAGAGGGAGAGAGAGAATCCCAAACAGGCTCTGTGCTGACATAGGCTTCGATCTCATGAACCGTGAGATCACGACCTGAGCTGAGATCAAGTCCAATGCCTAACTGACCGAGCCACTCAGGCACACATATATTTTTTTTTAATGAGCCTATAGTGATGCTCAAAAGAGAGAAAAAAGGATGGGAGACTCATTTATTTGCCTTTATTAGAGGTGACTTTTATACCCATATTTCTGAGAATTGGCAATTGAAGAGGAAAAAATATATAATCCTTTCCTTTTACAAAGAACTGTGATTCACTCCCAATTGATGCAGGAAAATTCAACATTACAGCAGAATATCAGCTAATAAGTATTAAATATCAGCTGATGAATAACAACTCTAATATTGACTCAGCTAGTATCAGTAGAGGATGCTAAAACTAATAGGTACAGAGTTATTTGGAAACAGATATTCAACCAGAGGCAAAGTATTACCCTAGGACAATTTGCTAATGGCAAAGGAAAAAAAAATCATTAAACTTACAGGAAGATCTGGTAATCACCACCTTAGCCAAGTGATCAACCTTAGCCTCACTTAAAGTGCAACATCCTAATCTCTTGCATCTCCTGATGAGATGCATTAGAAAGTACATAATAGAAACAGCTCTTGCCAAAAAAAAAAGTTTAAACTTATAAGCATTTAAAACTAACCTTCAATTACTATAGGCATATGTGAGTATGTGTGTATGTGTATAAAATATATATAGTACACACACATAAATGTATATATGTATGTGTGGGGTGTATGCATGTGTGTGTATAAACTATGCAATATATGATAGAAACCTAGTTAGAGAAAATAATGACTATAAGAGATGATTTAGCATCACCCATGGAAATCTAGGCATGAGATGATATTAAAGAATTATTATTAATTATCTTAGGTGTTATGAAGATAATAGTACCATGGTATGAAAGTATTTTTTGGAGGTGTATGCTGAAATATATTTATGGCTAAAGTATCATGAGGTCTGCAACTTACATTCAAATGGTTCAACAGTGAGATAGAAATGGAAAGGTAGAGACAAGGACATAAGACAGATATAAAGCAAATTTGGCAAATTTGACAGATATAAAGCAAATTTGGAAAAATCTCAATTGTGGGTATATGGATGTTCATTGTACTACTTTTTTCATATTTATATGTTTGAATTTTTTTATAACTAAGACATTTTCATAAGTAAAACATTAAAAAATTAAAGTGCATTCTTGCAGAACAGGTTTGTGTTTGCTTTTGTCATGTGCCTGCAGACCAACATAAGACAACTTAAGTATAATTCTGGCTTGGCATTTTTTAGGCCACCTGTGCTAGCAATGTAAATCCCAACCTCAAATGAGTGAGAGATTTTTCCCCTTCACCTCCTTTCTCTCTCTTTCTCTCTCTCATGTACTCACTGAAAGAGTAGCTACTTGGAGGGGTTGAGCTTTATGGAAGACATTTTGCACCGAACCTCGACCTTGTTAAGGCTCAGGCTCTGTCTCTAACCTTCACACATATGGTTCAGTGAAGTCAAAGGGTCGCCAAGGAATGGTAGACCTCCCCGTATGCCAACTTTCTCACTGCTTTTGATCACTGAAGATTTCTCTTACTTTCTCACAAGATGACTCACACCTTCAAAAAAATGTGTTTGGGGTATGTGTGTTTGTCTCTAATATTCTACAACATCAAGTTCATCATATTACCAGAAATGTAAGTTGGGATTTAAAAAAAAAAACATTTTATAAGAAGCAATTAGCCTAGTGCCTATCTTAAAATGAAGCTTTTGTCATTTTTGTTGGTTCTTGCCATTACTTTCCTAAGTCTGCTGTGCTATAGTTTTGCTATTTGTTCTCCTTGTTGGAAGAGTTATATTAGAGAAAGGCCAAATATCAACATGGAGAAGTATATCTGGGACCTTATCAATAAACTTAAAAATCAATGTGACTATGATCTCCTTTATCAACATTTATCTTATATTAATGCCTCTTCAAGACAAACTAAAGATTCATGCCCCCCCCCCAAAATTTGTATGTTTAAGTCCTGCTCCCCAATATGATGATATTTGGATGTATTATATGGGGCCTTGGGAGGTAATTAAGCTCAGATGAGGTCATGAGAATGGGTCATGAAACTAGTGTTCTTATATAAAGAAGAAGAGAGACCAGATCTCTCTCACTCTCCCTTGCATGTGTGAACACAGTGAGGAGGTAGCTATCTACAAGCCAGGAATAGAGTTCATACCAGGAACTAAATCTGCCAGAACTTTGATCTTGGCCTTTCCAGCCTCCAGAACTGTAAAAAATAAATGTCTGTTGTTTAAGTCACATAGTCTGTGGCATTTTGTCATGGCAGCCTTAGCTAATACAAAACACGTTTCTGAACACAGCCAAAGTCCTTTTCTTCCATGATGGCTTTCTTAACTATCACTGACTCGTATGGATCCCTATCACAGTTCTTGTCTTCACTATACCCCTTGATGAATTCAAGTTCATGGGGAGGTTAAAAGCATATACTGTAGTCAGATTTCCTAGGTTTTGACTCTCTCTCAGCAATATACCATCGGCCCTTATGACTTTGCGGATGTTTCTTAAGCTTTCTGTGTCTGTCTTTTCAGTTGCAAACTAGAAATATCAGTAGCCCCACTTTGTATGACTCTTCCGATTAGTTAATGAAATGACCCATGGAAGATGTCTAGCACATAACACATAGCATGTAGTAAGTTCTAAGTATATTATTATATACTCTCTCTCAGCAATATACCATCGGCCCTTATGACTTTGGAGATGTTTCTTAAGCTTTCTGTGTCTGTCTTTTCAGTTGCAAACTAGAAATATCAGTAGCCCCACTTTGTATGACTCTTCCGATTAGTTAATGAAATGACCCATGGAAGATGTTTAGCACATAACACATAGAACATGTAGTAAGTTCTAAGTATATTATTATTCAATACCTATTTTTGTTAGTTATTTCTGTAAAATCCATGTTTCATTCCTCCATGCAAAGCGAAAGGTCTTTGTAAATAAACATGACACTGCTACAGCTCCACCTCTTCATGGGACTAGCATGTTGCTGAGCATACTTTTAATCAGGTTAATTCATATTTATATTCAGATAACAGCTAAAGAATATCACCACCATATTAAAACTTTTCTTTCCCTAATAACTATAATACTGAACCTGAATCTTTGTCTTTCAGTGGAAAAGATATTATATTTTCAAAATTGATAAAATATACTTCTAGAACCACCTTAATTTAGAGAACAAGTTCTCTAATGATAGGTTCCATAATCCATAATATATCAGAGAAGTATTGATGGATTATCTGGAATCCTCTAAATCACATACTAAGAAAATGAAAATTCTATGGATGTGTCTCCCCCTACCTCTTTTCCCCGCTCATTCTCTCTGGAGGGAGGGAAGGAGGGAAGGAGGGAAGGAGGGAAGAAGGAAGGAAGGAAGGAAGGAAGGAAGGAAGGAAGGAAGGAAGGAAGGAAAGAAGGAAAGAAAGAAAAGAAAATAAGTAAGTAGTTGGTTCTATGGAGGAACATGACTTGCCTGGAGAAACCCAGCTAATCAACTGAGCAGTCTCTAAGAAGATTTCCTTGACTTTAATTGTTCAATTACAAAACAGAATAGATTGGTAAGTTTGCCAAGAAAATCAAATACTGTGTTACCATAATAGGCTAAATGGGGATTTCATAAATTCAGCTTCTTACAGATGTGCTTCAAAACACCACCATTTTCTCAAGAAAAAAAAAAAAAAAAAGAATAAATCAGTGTTCTCCATTTGGGAGGGAAACAAAATTGCCAAGTGGACTTTACCTGTGTTTTAAATGAATGGGTTTCCACAATAGAATAATCAGCTGGCCTGCAGGCATTTCTTTGGCTCTTCTTGGAGAATTCCCGTGGAACATAAAGTGCCCCACTTCCACTTGTCATGGCTCTCTAGTGACAGTCACTTAATGGAAAATAGTGTTTGTCTAGGATGACAGCCATGGTGATTTTTACTCCTGAAATAAAAGCTAATGTATCACCTCCTTATGCAAAAAATGTGCACTTTTCCCTGAGTATTTATGCATTTTGGCAAAATCTGGAACCACAGGTGAATGGGGGGTATAAGTAGGTTTGTGTTCAAAAATTAAAAATAATGGCCATAGTGTTCAAAGAGCAACAGTATTAGAATTCTAAATACAGATGTTCAACTCTGCCATTATTTTAGATAAAACTATTTTAAGCAGAATTGAATTTATTTTTCTAAAAAGTAATCACCTCTTGAAATACTGTTCAGCTTCTCTTTCCTGTAGCTTGACAGATCTTCCTGTAACTCTCAGCATTATAAAGGCCACTCCAATAATTGTATTTAAATATTTTCTATAAATATAAATTCATTCCATGTAGAAGAGAAAAGGTAAGCCCACCTATTATTAGGAATGCAATATCAAGAAAATCATTTTTAAAATTAAGCAGAAGCATAACACAACAAATCAAAAAACAACAACCAAAAAAAACTGTATTCATATACCTAAACAAAAGAATTTAGACACTATTTGATCTGAACACTTTATTTTAGATGAGAAGACAAGCCCAGAAAAGAAAAAGTAGCTTCTAAATCATATACGGAAAACCTAAATTAGAACTTAGCTTTCCCAAAAGCAAATAGAGACATACATACATCAATATATATAATAACTGGAGCAAGCCCCCAAAGTGAAAATGACTTCAACAACCTCTCAGATTAACCTCACACCACATTTACCTCTACCACTTGTGAAAACCTTTGACGTGTTCATACCATAACAGGTACAGTTTTCTTCTATTGATCAAGATAGTCTCACATAGAACGCAATCAAAGCTTTTCTAAAAGTCACAATCCATGACCTCTTTCATATCCTCTACCCACATTGCCTGTCAAGAGATTGCATTAATCTGAGGGTCATAGACTATGGAAGTTATACTTCTGTTGGAGAGGACTTTTAAGCTTTTCATAAGCACTCTTTACATTCTTCGATAACAGTTAAGCAAGTCAGAATAATTTGGCTAAATACAGGGCAGGAGATTATTTATAAGAAAATTAAAGGACATTATAAAAATATTACTAGAAGCACTAGTGATTTTAAGGATTGTGTCTATTTAGAGCTTCCTTACATTCAGTTTTCAAATACAGTCTAAATAAAAAGAAGGGCAAAGATGAAAACCTATATCTTTATAGTTGATATCTGTTTATCAAATATCAAAAGAATTAGAGTTTGCATTTTTTAACCTCAGGCAGATTAGAGTGGTTGTACATTTCTTGATAGTTAAAAGATGATACAGATTTTCCTTCTAATGGGTAGTGTTTTTTTCCTACTGACTAATGAAATGATAGAATAACACTTATTTAGTTTTAATGTGTCATTTCCTATGTAACCCTGAAAAAACACTCTCTATAATTTTACTATTTCCCTGCCAAAAACAAGCTCCATGAAACTGTATATTTTTATCTTTTTTATTTAATTCTGTATCCCAGCACCTAAAGCACTATATAGTATAATTATCATGTAGTATTAAAAAATATTTGTTGAGTAAACAAATGAATGATACAAACAATGCAGGGGCTATTATGTGTAAGCCACATAATATTGCTCTTATACATAAGTCATATGATGTCTGCTACTATGTGTAAGTAATATTGTACATTTTTAGCAATTTGTTTTACATGTTGATAATCTATATATATCTTATAAGACGGCTGTCAAAGTTCTTTGTCAAAAGATTGTAAAACAACAGTGTTCCCATCAAGTGAAAAACGACAATTCCCATACATACACATCATCTCATTTTATCTTTACAAAAATTCTATGGTTGTTAGGATTGATATTACCACCTCTAGTTTACAAATAAAGAACCGAGGCTCTAGAGGAGGGGAGATGTCTGCACATTTGTAAGGTTGGTCAGAAGCAGATTAAGTCCTAGAATGGTAGTGGCTTTGACCTTTGAGACCAGTATTCATTTCCATGAAACACTGGCTCTGATTTACCACTGTCAAATCATGGAAATAGATTTCATGGAATGGATTTTTGAGGCCCACTTTTAGATTCAATAAAAAATATATATACATAAGCAAGAAGCTAACAGATCACTGAGACACTGAGATTCTTTCCCAGTCTGGTCTACCTCACTCACCAAAGAGTTGGTCAAGGGGGCTCCAATGCTATCTTCTGGTCACACTACCTCATGATAGTTCCTGGCTTACGTGCCTTGGTGACTTCCTCTCATCTATAGCTCAGAGTGAACACCCTTTAATTTGATAGGTTTTCCATAATCTTCTTACTTACCCACCACTTCACCAAATTCCAATCCCATTATGCTACTCTGATAGTAATCCCATGGACACCCTACAGGGAAGTGAGCCTCATAAACACTCAGTCACTACTGACCCAGAAACTTCTATCTCCCATACCCACTCAAACCAAAAATTTCCCTTGGTTACATCACTTGTCCTTCCACTTCCAGGCTGTTTTCATTTTTTCCTGAATTTTACCTGTTAAAGGTTTTGGGAAGAAGACTAGAAATGCTAGAGCATGGTCTTCCACAGGCAACATCTTTCCCAGAGAAAACCTTGACACAAGATTAAGACCTACCAAAACTCAACAACTGCATTACTAAAAGGTTGATACATTGAATTTCATGTAATCATAACACAACATAGCTAGAAATCACTTAACTAGAAATCTATGGATTTCATATCACAATGCTTTATACACATATCACCAGCCCTGTCACCACCAAAAGTAAAGCTGTTTTACTAAATACAAAATAGCATAACCATGCCTGCTAATTACATTTTCTACCAACCAGAAAAATGGCAGCACACGCTGAAAATATAAAGCTCCTTTGGATCACATATCATAGTTCAAAAGAACTATAGCTTTTCTTTGCCTATTATGCATAAATGTAGCTGTAATTGTGTTATGTTTCTGAAACAAATATTCATATTAAAGACTTTCATTTTATATTCATGTTTTATCATCTAAGTATATTTCAATATAATTGCCCTTATCCCTATAAAACCTCCCTGACTGTTATAATCAAATCTACTAATATTTATGGGGCAAATCCTTCTCTAAATTCCATAAGAATTACTTTTCGGAATTAATTACTGAAACAAAATGACTAACATACAAGGTTATCACCATATTTCATATAAATATCACACAGCAAGTTCCCCCAAAGATGTCACAAGTGTATTTTGCACCTAATAACTTAGGAGTTTTTAAAGTTACACAAAGTTCCCATAAAAGAAAAAGATATATGTTTGGAAGGTTAAAGAAAAATTGCTAATCATTCATATTAGTTTATTATGCCTAAAAAATAATCAAGTATAATGCAATGCAAAAAGAACACTATAGTGGGCTGAGATCACGAGTCTTGCATTATATCCCTACTCAGCCACTAACTAGCTGCTTGATCTTGGGAAACTCATTTACCCTCTAAGGGACTTGAAAGCTCTCATCTATAAAATGAAGAAACAAAATTAGCTCATTGCTAAGGTACCGTCAAAATATATGATTGTAAAACTATAACTAGTTTACATAGTTGGAAGTAAGAATTTAGAATACAGATATTTACACCTATTCTCTTTTTGCTGAAGCAAATGATCTGTGTTTAGTCAAGGTTGTTGTCATCACACTATGTAAAGTCAAGGCTATTTGATGCTATTTAGTTTTCCTGATAGGAGAAATGTGTTTCAATTGAATTACGACATGCTTCTGTAGGCTGATTCCTGCAACACGGCAGCAGTCTGCTGTCTGTCAGCTATGCCAATAAAAGTGATAAATGTTTCCAGTGATTAAGTTATTTGTCAATAATAGAAGAAGCATTCTGAACTCCTAAATTCTGCACCTATAATTTCATACTTGTCTAAAAATGTAAAATCTATTTAAGGATTGAAATATAACAGAAATAATTCAGGGAAAAACAGTATATTTTCTAGGTTAAAGAAATATACTTTGCTGCAAACTTCTCTGCCATCTGAGAAAAATCCCAATAACCCACTAATTAAGAATAACAATAATAATAAATGAGGTTTTTACTACCTCTTTAAGACAACAGCTTGAATGTCATCTTAACATTATCTAACCAGACATCATTTCCTCATATCAAAGATATAAATACAGGGGCGCCTGAGTGGCTCAGTCGGTTAAGCATCCGACTTCAGCCAGGTCATGATCTCGCGGTCCGGGAGTTCGAGCCCCGCGTCAGGCTCTGGGCTGATGGCTCAGATCCTGGAGCCTGTTTCCGATTCTGTGTCTCCCTCTCTCTCTGCCCCTCCCGCGTTCATGCTCTGTCTCTCTCTGTCCCAAAAATAAATAAACGTTGAAAAAAAAATTTATAAAAAAATAAATAAATAAATAAACAAAGATATAAATACAAACTTAACTGTATATAAATATATATTATATTCTATACATATAAACTTTTAATGTCATACAGTCTAAGAATCAATTAGAAAACTTTCAAAATAGAATGTTTTTAAAATTATTTTAAAAATCTGATAGGATTCTCCAGGAAATCTTTTCAGAAAATGCAATGGAGGATAATATGCTAAAGTAGTAATATTCAGGCTGTAGTAGGTCTTTGGGGAAATATTCAATGCTCTCATCAGCTTTCATTGAAAAACTAAACAAACCACAGGCAGCAGGACAGTTTTCCCTCTGGAAGTGGATGGTTATAGATGTATTAAGGAATATAACATATGCTATTAAATATGGGTGGTGAATAATTCATATGTGCTATCAAAAGAGCCAAGCAACTGGGACTTAATATCTGCTCTGCTGAAAATTCTCATTTGGTTCTTTGTTGTCTTTTGCAATCAGTAGACTCACAGAATATCTGGTGTCAATGAAAATAAGGCTGACTGCAAAGTTATAAGAAAATAAACAAATTAAACTCAGGTTAAAAGCCAATGCTGATACCTTTCCCTTTACTTGAAAGAATCTAAAAAATACTCTACATAGCTGCCCAGTATTTCTCATTGTAATCTAAGTCATGTGTTAGCAAAATGTTCATGTTAATTTCCTATTTTAAATAACTCTTTGGTTGAGGAAGTAAACCAACAAAAGTTGATACAGAGCAAGCATTCTTTTAATAAAAGAAACATAGAAATTATGTTATTTAGGGTGACATTTTTAAAGGTGATTATTTAAAGGTGATTGCTATTCTGCTTAAGACATACCCGGAGAAGCAAAAATATAGTTCAAGAAAGCCTCTACACTGACAGACTCAAGAGGGGGAGAAGCAGCATTTCTGTGCCCACTACTAATTGTACTACAGAAGATCTGAAAGAAATAGAAGTTGCTTATTTAATAAATATTCTTTGATAGTAAAAGTTACTGTAAGTTATGACATTGCCCCTTGCCCAGCACAGCCTTTGTCACAATGAAACCCTAAGGAGGACAGGTCTCAAAAAGTAGAATTTCATAAAAAATTGAATGCCCACTATGAATTCTGCCATTTTAAGGTCTATTAAAAAAGAAAGAAATTTCAAAAGGACGACCACGACTTTCGAAAGATAGGTAATAAAGGGCATAACACTGCTATGATACATTTGTAAACCTATTTTCATTCAAACATCTTTATATCACACAGATAACCTATTAAAAATTACACATTGGATAAAAATAAGTGCTTATTAAAACTACCAAGTACAAAATTATTCTTGGTTTTACATTGTACAATTTGTTAAAATATCAAGCAAAGACATCCTCAGATGGACACTGAAAAAGCTTTATACAAGTTGTAGATAATGAAGATGATTTTAAAGTCCTCCTTTCCCATCATTTATCATGTCCACTTGGTCCCTAAATCATATTGTGTCAACCACCTATTCATCACTTCTCCATTCCTACTCCTCCTGCCTTAGACCAGACCTCTCATTTCTTATCAACGTTACTAATAGTCTCTTCACATGTCTCTCACTTTGCTTCTACATTTCAAATCTACCTAAACTCCCCAGCCCCACACCCCCAACACACATCTCACATTCTCATTACTTCCAGAATAATTTTCCTAAAATACAAATCTGATGTCATTCCTTTGCTGAAAACCCTTCAAAGATTTTCTATAATTTTCATGCTGTCATTCACAGCCCTTAGTTTAAATCATAAAGCCTTTCCTGATCTCATTCCTGATTATCTCCATAACCTCATCTTCAGCTCTGGCCTCAAATACCTTTTTTTCTAGGAAAACTGAATTACTTAATACACCCTGACAATGCAGAGCTGTGTGCCACCCAGTCTTTGCTCACAATGACTTCTCTGCATGAAAATGCCTCTCCCATTTGTGGTACTCACACTGATACATCCTTTAATGTCGAGCTGGTATCACCTACTTTGGAAAGCTGAACTGCCCGATCTATTGTGGATGTCCATCTATTGTACTCCATTTAATCAGGGCATCGTATTTTAATCCAAGACGTATCTCTGACAATTCCTACCTTGCCTGTTAATAAAGTTGGGAAATCCATTGAGAACAGGGAGAATGATTTGTTTTATTTTTCCAGTGCTGAGCATAGGCCTGACATTAGTAGGTGCTCAATAAATATTTGTTATATGAATAAATCTAAGAGAGAAAATTTACTGAGGGGAATAAAAATAATAGTACTTTGGCTACACTGATGTACATAATAATCAGTGGCATATGTTTGTACTCACTCATAAAATCCAAAATCAAGTACTTCTACATGGCAAAATGCTTTAGAAACAGTTTTTAGGTTAATTTCTGTTACTTGTAATTGAAAGAAATAAAATAAATAAAATTGTATTTACATGAAAATATTATGTATTTAATAGTCTAGAATTGGGGTGCCTGTGTGGCTCAGTCAGTTGAGATTCTGACTCCTGATTTCAGCTCAGGTCATGATCCCAGAGTCATGGGATCATGCAGGGATTGAGTCCTGCATCTGTTCCAAGCTCAGCATGGAGCCTGCTTAATATGATCTCTCTCTCCCTCTATCCTTCTTCCCTACTCGTGTTCTTTCTCTCTCTCTCTCTCTCTCTCTCTCTCGCTCTCAAAAAAAAAAAAAAAAAAGGGGGCGCCTGGGTGGCGCAGTCGGTTAAGCATCCGGCTTCAGCCAGGTCATGATCTCGCGGTCCGTGAGTTCGAGCCCCGCGTCGGGCTCTGGGCTGATGGCTCGGAGCCTGGAGCCTGTTTCCGATTCTATGTCTCCCTCTCTCTGCCCCTCCCCTGTTCATGCTCTGTCTCTCTCTGTCCCAAAAATAAATAAACGTTGAAAAAAAAAAAAAAAAGTCCAGAATTGCCTTTTCGATTGGTACAATAAGTACAAACTTTAACTGAATAGCAAATAATTTGTAAATAAATTATAACAAAGCACTGTTTTATAAATAATGTCTTCTTAAAAGTAATGCCTTCTAAAGTTAAGTTTTACCAATCACTAGAGATGTATCTTGTTATCTCCAAGGATACACCCCAAGTTTCCACATGTGGGATGAGAACTAATTAACTGTTAATTGACAATTATGACTCTAATGACAGCAAAATATGAAGAGTCCTTTGAGATTTGCTCAGAGTGTACTGGGTAAAATAGCATTCTGCATTGATTCCAAATACCAAAAACAGCGTAAATATTCTTTTTCCTAAAGACAAGGTTTCAAAAATTATGGTATTAGCTTCTAATCCCAAATTAAAAAAAAGTCCCTGAAAAATACAAGGACAATGTATTTCCTCAGTTACATTAAAGAAAATTAATGTGTCACAAGTTTAATTTTCAATTACATGAGCTTTAGAGTAAAAAAATTAGGCACCAAGTTATTTTGACATCAAAATCATCCTTGTGTATAAAAATAAGCTTGTCTTCTGATTCCCAAAATATATTTTCATACAGAATCATTTTGTGTTTCACTGTATCATTCCCATTTGTCAACACACTATTCATGGACTATTTTCCTTATATTGCATACTCTATTCTCATGGAGGCTTTTTACTACTTTCAGGTTCTCAATAATTAATTCCATATTTCTTTACTAATATCTGTAATTACAGAATACTTCTAACATTTTTGAATAGGCTAATATTCCCAAGATTAACAAAATGAGTGAGGGAAAATCAGAAGTAGGCACCACTGATCAGAGTACTTCCCCTGAATCCCAGTTGTTTTAACCGTCTCTTTATAACAAAGTAAAAAAATAAATGAATTAAGTGCTATCTTAAACAGCAGGCACAAAAATTCTATTAGAGTTGAAACTTTCTTTGTGTGGAAAAAATGCCTTACCATGTTCTAGACAATAATACTTCCACAGAGATGGAGGCCAAAAGTAACAAAGCAATAGTGGAAGTAGAAAAATAAGATGTCCTTTATAGTATGAAAATGGTATTTGGTTTCCTTCTGGCAAAAGAGAAAGAGAACATTTGATAGGATGATGAGAGGAAGAGGAAAGGGGAGTGGGTGAAATGCTACGAAATCGGGGCTAAATAAAATTCCTGAGAGATATATTAATAGTTAGGTCGACTGAAGCTCCAATTTAAAGTCATCTGCATTGATGTGATAGAACCTACCTCTCAACCTTACTCTCCTAAAATTATTAGCAAAGTTTACTGCTCTTAAGAATAATTGGTTTGGGGCGCCTAGGTGGCGCAGTCGGTAAAGCGTCCGACTTCAGCTCAGGTCACGATCTCGCGGTCCATGAGTTCGAGCCCCGTGTCAGGCTCTGGGCTGATGGCTCGGAGCCTGGAGCCTGTTTCCGATTCTGTGTCTCCCTCTCTCTCTGCCCCTCCCCCGTTCATGCTCTGTCTCTCTCTGTCCCAAAAATAAATAAAAACGTTGAAAAAAAATTTAAAAAAAAAAAAAAAAGAATAATTGGTTTAACTAGTTGTTTTGTGGATGTTGACAGAAGGTTGGCTTCTCCTGTGAGGTGATGTTTCCCAGAACAACTTCCTCAGAATAAGCAGAAATCCTTCTGGCGGGATAACTTTAAGCACACACCCTTTCCCTACCACATTCCTTTCTGAATTTGCAGAAATCATGGGAGGGAAGGGGATTAGACTTGCCTAGAGCTTGTAGGGGAGGCTAAAACTAATGTGTTTTGCATTTTCTGCTGATATCTGTGCTGCTTTACAAATTTATGAGACATGGCAAATCCTACCATTCTCCCTATTGAAAATAGTATCATTTTGCCTTTCAAAACTGGAATATTTTCCAGTACAACAGTTCAGAATATACAATTAAAGGTGCTACCCAAATAAAACAACCAAAAACAATCAAGAGAAATTCTACATGAAAAATGTTTTCATTTCATTCACTTTCAATCACAAAGTAAAGCATTTTCAGTGTCCAAAGGTAAAGGTTAAAAATACATCTAGGTGGTGACATGTGACATTCGGCATCTGCAAATACCAATAACAGAACCCATTGCGTTAAATAGATAACTCACATATTCATGTTAATAACCTACTTATTGTTCTAACAGGTAAGAAAAGAGTTAAAGTTAGCCAAAGTAAAATTTTCAAAAATAATAATCTCATCAGTGAAAGGTTTTAGAAAACTAGAAAATACAAGCATTAATTTTTTCAACTAACTTTAAAAAATCTGTTAAAAAGAAAGTCACACAGGGCACCTGGGTGGTTCAGTTGGTTAAGTGTCTGACTCTTGATTTAGGCTCAGGTCATGATCATGAACTGAGGTGGAGCCCCACGTCAAGTTCTGCACTGACAACGCAGAGCCTGCTTGGGATTCTCTCTCTCTCTCTGTCTCTCTCTCTGTCCCTTTTCCGGGCACACCTTTGCTCTCTCTCTCAAAATTAATAAATAAATATTTAAAAAGAGAAAAAGAAAGCCACAGGCCCAAGGTAGAGTCACTTGCCCCAAGGACAGCAAACCAAGACTTGACTGCAGTTTAAACTTCTCCAGGAGTGGAATTTTAAAACCAATCAAGCTGGAATTTTCTGGGCAGTAACAATGAGGTAATCTGTCACACAGATTCTCTCTATTCTCTATAGGAAGGTGAGAAAATCCATTAAGGGAAAGTGATCTTGCCTAAAACAATCCTTTCTTTTCTTGTGCTAATAACATCTTCCCCCCACTCTCCTTGCCATAAAAACCTTCCACTTTTGTACAACTCCCCAAAGCTCCCCTCAGCCTGCACAGGATGCTATTCTGCCCAGTTCAAGAATCGCTTAATAAAGCCAATTAGATCTTCAAATTTACTCCGCTGAATTTTATTTTTTTAACAAATCAAACCATTGTCTGGTAGACTTCAAACTTTTTATTCTTCTAATCTTCATGCAGGCCTCTGCACAAACATGCATGGTAAACAGCCATAATGATAAATGTGTTGGCTGATTTTTCAACTATGCCAGTCATATCAATCTTAAAATTCAAGGACAAAATTCTCCCTCACTGAGAAGGTAACACTTACACAATATAACAGCACCTTTGAAACAGATATTCTCATGATCACTGCTAATAAAGTTAGGATAAGTGGTACAGACTGCTAGGAAACAAAGGTTACAGGAAAAAAATACAGTGAAAGAAATGAGATTAGTGACCACAGCAATACAAATGAGAGTTTGGATCTGTCTAGACATTTTCTGTCTAATTTGTATAACTAAGACCAATTTTTTTAAAACCGAAATACAATGAGGACAAGTTACTGTCAGCTTTTTGTTCATGATTACATATTCTTTGTGTTTGTGTTTGTACATTTGTTATTCACATGCCTCTTGTGTCTCATTTTTTTCCTAAAATGAAAACGTTTGCTGATTTTGTAGCTACGAACAGCATAATCTATTTCAATAAAAATGTCCCTATATGTTTCAAATTGAAAGTACACTGCTACAAGTAACATACCAAAGGCTAACTACAACCAAACTGGAAAAAAAAAAAAAAAATGGTGGAATGAGGGAGAATGTACGTTACATTCATTAACATTAGATCCATGCTTCAATTTTTAACATTAAATATGCTTCAATTTTAAAGTGAATGTTATAAAAACATAAATAAAATATATTTCATTCCTTTGTATATAACGCATTTTTTAAAACCTCAAAATTCCATTTTCTTGAAACCATTTTTAAATCATTCATCTAATCATTATTAATTGTGATTTGTTTACAGAACATTCTGAACGAAGTAAACATTCCCTATAATACATAGGATACCTTGATGTAACAACAGACTGTCATGTAGATATCTTAGATATCCTCTCATAATTAAATTCTGGTGATATAATCTGATTTCTGAAGTACCTAATAATTTTCAAGGATTCAAAAAAAAAAAAAAAAACCCCACTAGTGAAAATTGGGGTTTAAGAGCTATATTTATTAACTTTCCTAATTTTCAATGAACTTATATTAATCACAAAATTCATTCTTATTATACATCCCCATTTAAAAATGTACATTTTAGTAAAGAGAGTTCATAGTCCATAATCTGCCTAAACTTTGTGATAAAAAAAAAAAAAATCAAAGATACTTTCTCAGCTGTCTCAGTCTAAGTTTCAAGCAGTGGCTGGCAGAAATAGTAGTTATTTAATTTTAAAGACATTCATATTTTTAAAAGCTACCTGTAGTGCTATTTCTAGGAATGGCAAGCATGATACACTGATAGATTCCACAGCTGTTAAAATGCAATTGACAATATAAAATGTAAATTATGGTCTAAACTGGTGAAGAGAGGAATCAATTAGTACTTAATCTATTTGAAGTTCTTTCTAAAAGTCCCTAAGAATGAAAGACACCTTCCTCCTGTTGCTCATTTAATATTGGTATTTCTATGTGGCAGATGGTGACCTTATCCCTGTGCTTCAGTTAAAAAGATTTTTATTAAGGCTAAATAAGTGTGAACAGTGCTAATTTCTTGCAGCAGGCAGATGCAAATAAACCTCTAGAATGAGTGTAAGTGCCCTGCCTCACCATATGGTTAAGGTCCACAGCCTGCCAATAGAATGGACTGAAAAGTAGCCAACATGTTTGAATTCTGCCCCAAGCCCCATGTTTCATCATTAACCACCCAATCAAAGAACAGCTACAGAAGAAAGGAGATTATAATGAGTGAGAAACATAATCTGTTGAATTTTTTGGTGGGCTAAGCTATGAAAAAAGGCTGGTTATGAGTAAATTCTGAAATATGAAACATTTGCCTTTCATTCCCCCTCACTATACTTGTGATACTCTTGCCACTTTTCTCCCTAATACAGACCTACTATCCCCTTCTACCAACCCAGAGCCCAAAGATGACCGATACTTAATCATTGCTCTGGGCATACCACCCTAAACAGTTCCCTTCAGTGTATGTTCCTAGCTCTTAAGGTGTGTCTCAAGATTAAAAACCGTATGCAACGCCTTCAGAGAACATATAATTTCACAGACTCCTGGTCTTAACTTATTTTATAAAGTTTCTTATACATACACAAACAGAAACTAGGTAGAATCCTTGTCACTTTAGTCCACAGGGAATTTAAAAATTTATGAAATAACACTTAAAAACCTTTTCAACAAATACACTTGAGCTAACTACAGTTTGAAGTTCTGCTGTGATAAATTGCTTGATACTTGATTGTGAGGTAACTTCTTCTAGGTTGGCTCTCCTACTGTACCTTGCATGATTATCTAAGATCCTGCCATTTTGTCTTCCTATAACTACTGTAAAACTTATTCTTGGATCCTTGGCTTGACATCGCTTCATTTGAATATGATGTGAATGAGATAGTATATGTTTAACATCTGGTCATCTCAGTAGTAACCACATAAGGCAGAATGATTTTTTTTTATATAGATCATTAACATGAACATTAAAAAATGAAACATTCTCATGAGGAACTCGAGGAGTATGTAAGAGTCACTGCTCTAAAATTCCACCTTTACTTTCCCCTACCAAAAGTAGAATTACTACATAGGTAAGATTCATTGAATTCTTTATATTCTAAGCTCTTTATATGTCTTATCTGTGATTCCTCCAACAATCCTAAGAGATAGATATCATACTCATTCACATTTTATGAAGTAAAAAATGAAGATCATACAATCAAGATACAAACCAAATCTTAATGGACTCCAGGGCCTTTTCTCTTAATTACAGTATACACTATCCACCAACTTGTTTCAGCTAGTTGTCTAGTTGTAAAGTTCTTAATAGTTAACGACCCTTAAAGAGTTGACTACCTCTCCTGAGAATATTTGCATTTTCCACTTCTTATCCCGCCAAAATGAATAAAAATAAAAGGAAAAATAACAGAAGATTGATGCAAAGAGGAACAGATAATTCTCTAACTGTGGGATATTTCAAATAGAAGATGGATGAAGACAAAATAACTATATCAATTGCTATTTATTATCTAATAGTTTAATCTCAACTAGAGGACCCATATGGCTGAATCCATTAACAGTTATGTTCTAAATTAATTGTACTGTGTTTTCTGGGGGTTAGTTGTATATTTTCGTGAATGAAAGAAAAAAGATGGCATAACCCTCTTAATATTTGTCAATGTCCTATAACAAAGAAAATTAAAATGTTTCATCTTATGACATGCTTGTATCCATTTTGTCCTTCCACAAAATTTTCTAGATGAAGCAGATCAAATGTGGCATTTTCCTCACTCTTTTCTATATATTTCCCTCTGCAACTAAAACTATCTATCTTTCATTTGCTCCTGTAACAATCAGGAGCAAATCTTAATCTGTTCAGATTATAAAATTTTAGTCTATTTGTATAGATACTAATGATTTTCATTCCCTTCTTTTTCGTATGTTCTTCTCATACACATAAATATTACTTTTTTTTTTTAAATTTAAATTCCAAGGCTACATAAATTTTATCTCATTAAGGTAATTTATATCCAGCAAAAAGTGCCATATATCAACAGAAGATTATTGAATACTTTATGCAACTCTTTGCTTTCTTTTGCTTATGGGAAAAGTGAAGAATTGTAGTATACCCTAAACTCTTCAAAAAAATGCAACACAAAATCTAATGGAAACAAAACAAACCAACCAAAAACAAAAAGAAAAATCATCATTAAAGAGAAAAACATTAAAGTGATAAAATAGCTATTTACAATTTGTATTTAAAAAAAAAAAATTTTAGGGGCGCTGGGTGGCTCAGTCGGTTAAATGTCCAACTTCAGCTCAGGTCATGGTCTCATGGATCCTCAGTTCGAGCCCTGCATTGGGCTCTGTGCTGACAGCTCAGAGCCTGGAGCCTGCTTCAGATTCTGTGTCTCCCTCTCTCACTGCCCCTTCCCCACTTGTTCTCTATCTCTTTCTCTCTCTCTCTTTCTCAAAAATAAATAAAAACATTTAAAAAAATTTTTAACATGTTTATTTTTGAGAGAGAGAGACACAGAGAGAGAGACAGAGAGCCAGCAGGGGTGAGGCAGAGAGAGACACACACACAGAATCTGAAGCAGGCTCCAGGCTCTGAGCTATCAGCACAGATCCCAATGCAGGGCTTGAACCCACAAACAGTGAACTTGTGACCTGAGCCAAAATCATACACTTAACCAACTGAGCCACCCAGGCACCCCTACAATTCATACATTTTTAACATCTGATCCAACTTTTAAACTGATTAAAGTTTAAAGTCTGCTATACAATGTTTATCTTAGCCAAAATAATAACTTTTAACTATATTTTCTATAACACATTTCACATGTAATTTTCATATATCACTTTGATGGACTCTGAGAAATACAGTATTTGTGATGTTAAAAAAAATATTCAGTTATGCATTTGACCACTAAGTTGACTTTTCTAAATTCATTAGACACAGAGGATGACAGAATTCTAGTCAGTGAAGGGAAGCATCAGATCTCTAGGGCACAATACACCTTTCCTAAATGTGTGTCAGTTTCTAACACATATTAGCCTTTAAATGTGTTATCAGTCATCAGAGAGAGTCAGGCAAAGCAGATAAGAATTTCTTTCAAGAATTCTTTTTCTAAGGCCTCAAGGGAAGTCTCCTATAATTGATCAACACAAGTGTTACACCTTCTGGTTATCTAGGAAGCACAAATGATCCATGTAATGAAGCATTCAAGTGTTTGCTTGCATGGGACTACTGGAAGAAGAAAAATCTGTCTGCTATAAGAGCAGAAATCACTGATGTAAGATTTACATTTTAGATTTCCTAAAAATTTATAATTGTAGATCTTGTGATAGAGTATTACGTGAGCTTTCTTTCCTTCTTTTTTTTTAATGTTAGGTTTCTTTCAACTAATGTCTATCATATATAATCAAATACTTACGTTACCTATAAAATTACCTAGTATCCAATGTGCACAGTGCAATTTGGGTAAGGGAAGAACAAAGTGAAGAAAATATGTCACTCTTCTATTTTTCTCCTGTGGCATCTTAATTTATTTCACTGACTTAGATATAACAGTGATACGTGTAACAGCTTAATAAGAATATGAAATAGAGGGTAAGGGTCTCTAGAATATGATTATCATAGAAATAAGATTTCTTAGAGGCATAATGCTTTTATAATATATTATTAGAAAAATACACAGCAAAAATACAAAGCACAATATTTAAGTCTGAACTTCTCATAATAAGGCAAACATTTTAATTGACCAAATAAATCTTCAGGACATTTATTATATTAAAAATAAATAAGACTGACATTAGATTAAGAAATAATGCTAAAGGTTTTCCCATATTCTGGCTTTCTTGGCCCTCTTTAAATAAGCATAACATGTAATACTTTGTGTGACTTCAGAAATAATTCCCTTGCCATTTTAAACCTTCAATCCAAATGATTAGGACATTTCCTTTCTAAAGGTAAATAAATCTTAAAGTCTTAATCTCAAGATTTTTTATTTGATTAGATTATTTTAAGTGACCAGACCAATAGTAACATTTGATTTAGTTCCAAATGACCGAAGCTCTTCTAGAGAGTTCTGCTGCTTCTTCATTACCCCCTCACCCAAACCCACTGCCCACCACTTCTCTGAAAGCACCCACACAAGATTCATTAGTAGGACAATGTGGGAGAGAGGAGGCATTAAGATAAAAAGAACTGGGCAACAAGGCTTGTTTGCATTTTTGAGTTAACAGGGAGAGTATGTCCTGTTCAATATCCCTACACAATTTTATATGAGTTTAATTTGTGATATGTAAAACAAGGCAAAAGGAGAGAAACTAACATCTGCTACTCACTTTTTTGTGTTTTCCATTTAGTGATCAATCATCATATCTACTCCTCAAAGCTATGAACATAAGTGTTTTACTTTATGACAAAGCAGATAAATAAAATGTGCTACAAACCTAAGGGCATCCAGTATATTGAAAATATGGGCAAAACCAGACCCATGACTAGTAATATAACCAATTGATTTAGTTATTATTTGGTTCTGGAACAAAAATACAAAGTATCTCAAATAAAGGTGGGATCAGAACTAGTCAATGAAAATTTTTAGTCAGCCCCAATTCCTATTGTGTCTGCTGGAATAAAGTATTTGTTCTCTAATAGATAGTGTCAGACCAAGTAAAGCACAAATCACTAGCACTGTAAATTGAGTTCAACTAAATTTTTTAGATGACTGCTATCTATGTTGCTCAATGACAAATAATGACATTCTAATTGTTCACAAAATCTGTGTTGTGTATGAAGAAACATACAAAGAAAAACTGGGTGCCACCAGTCCTAACAGCCTTAAAATTCCCAATAGCAGCAATGAGTAAATGAAATCTCAAAGTTGAAATAAATTATTTAATCCTCTTTCCTAAAGTAGTATATCAGATTCTGAATTAAACATAAGGGGTTTTAAACAAAAACAAAACCAAAAGGTCCATTTTATTTTCTTCCTGCAACTTAAAAAAAGAAAAAAAAGGCATTCTCTTATTCCTACCAAAGGGCTCAAGTCTCAGACATAAAAGAAAGAAATGTATATAAAAAAAATCATACAGAAATGAGAGAATTTCCTTGAAATGGATTGAATACACACGGCAAGATATGATCAATTAGAAACCATCTCAATTTTAGTTATTAAACCTCTTTTTCTTCCCTGCTCACATCTATTCTAAAGTTTCTGTTAAACTAAAAAATTGAAAATGAATACGGTTTGTTGCTTTCCAATTCTGAATATATAACATTTCTCTCATTTTGAAATGAACATCATTCTTTAAAATTAGCAATCAAAGAACTTTGAAAGCGGACAGTGCAACAAACTGCATAATGATTTTAAATCACTAGAAGGAAGAGCTGCCAATCAGCTAATTGTAATTATGTATTGTGCCTGCTCAAAAAGAACCTGAAATGGAAATTGTTTCTTATTCACATACTTAAAATAAATTTCAGTCTGCACAAACTTCATGAATTTTGAATAGTCTTTAGGCTGTACATTTTATCTGTCAAGCCATAAGAGGCTTTCTTGATTTTAAAAGTAGAAAAAAAAAAACAGCACTTTTATATTTCTCTAAATATGCTGTAATATATTTATTTTAAATGCATATATTCAGTTTGGGAAATCTATGACTGTCCCTTAGGACTGTACATTGAATATTGAAGTCAAAATAAACAACCTTCAATATTCTGAAAAATACCGAAACAAAAGGTAATCTTCAGTATCACTGGCTCTAAACAGCATTATATCTCTATAGAGAAAATAAATTCAAACAAAAAATAAAGCACAAAGGAAAAGATACTTTCAAAAGGCAATCTTTTCGGTGCCAAAATTTCCAAAAGGTAAGCTATCTTTAAAGAGAAGCTTTACAAGCAATCCAGATATCTTCAATCACAAATATACCACTTAAAAAAAAGAAAACAATTTGTGAAGACACGTTTTTTAGAAATATTATTGCTCTATATCAAACAAATGCTGTAACTAAATAATTCATGATAAATTACAATAAAAATGTTTAATACAAATCCAACATCCAAGTATCTTCAGAGAACTGTATTTCAAATGTGGCATAATAGGAAAACATTCTTTATTGAAGAAAATTTCTTTATAGACACCATAACTGAGAACATACAATTATTTCATCTTCAATGCTGAAAAGACCAGCTTCTTTTCTATTTATGGAATATATATATTATACATATATGTAATACAAACCAAACTTGCATTATTCATGAAAAAGAAGCACACTGGGGCACCTGTGTGGCTCAGTCGGTTGAGCGTCCGACTTAAGCGTCCAACTTCGGCACAGATCATGATCTGTCTGTGAGTTCGAGCCCTGCATTGGGCTCTGTGCTGACAGCTCAGAGCCTGGAGATTCTGTGTCTCCCTCTCTCTCTGCCCCTCCCTCACTCATGCTCGCTCTCGCTCTCGCTCTCTCTCTGTCAAAAATAAACATTAAAAAAATTTTTTAAAAGAAAAAGAAGCATGCTAAGGGAAAATAACATCTTGCAACACCAAATGCAGACACACTTATGCTTTGGTTACATATGCTTTTGTTACATACATATTAAGCTTAAAGGCTTAATGATCTCTAAGCCATCCAGTTAATGGATTAGGATAAATAATTTTTTATTGTAAACTATTTTATTTCATTAAAAAAGGAAACTAAATACTTAAATGAAATACATCACATTTACCAAATAAAATAAATAAGACTAAAACGCCAACATCAACCTTAATTTTAAAAAGAAATAGATCGGGGCGCCTGGGTGGCGCAGTCGGTTAAGCATCCGACTTCAGCCAAGTCGCGATCTCGCGATCCGTGAGTTCGAGCCCCGTGTCGGGCTCTGGGCTGATGGCTCAGAGCCTGGAGCCTGTTTCCGATTCTGTGTCTCCCTCTCTCTCTGCTCCTCCCCCGTTCATGCTCTGTCTCTCTCTGTCCCAAAAATAAATAAAACGTTGAAAAAAAAAATTAAAAAAAAAAAGAAATAGATCCTGTACAAAAAGTTAAAGCATCCCAGTTTCATGTTTACTACTATTTATAATGTTTAGTCATTTTATGACTGATGTTTAGCTGCAAGATATGTTTATTACTTTGTCTCTAAATTGTTATATCACAGTGATCAAAATAATTAAGTCAAAATACCTAAAGTTTACTTTAACAGGATCATGTAAAAGTTACAGATACCAAATCATCATGGAATATCAGATTACTAGGGACATAGTAAAATTAGGTGACACTTGGCAAACAGTGAGCAAACACATTAAGTTATTGACTCAACAGCATTTTCTAAATAATTAGGATTAGAATTAGGCATAACACAAGAGATAATCCACCAAAGTGTTATACAAAAGACTCCCAAATATTAAAGTCCAAAGAAGGTAAGAGATGTCCAAAGTCATAACAATGCAGTTACACAGAAGACACTAGATCTGAACTCAGGTTTTTCAGACCTCAAGTCCAGAAATCTTCCCAATGTACATGCAAATAGAAAATGCTAATTTTACATTAAGAGAAGAAAGTGAAAATATGGGACTGATGCAACCATAGTTATTACATTGCATAATAACACAAAATGAATACATCAAAAGGTAGCATGTATATTTGAGTTACTGTATTCACCTTAATAATTTCTCCCCAAATGTGTACTGGTGTTTCTACAACCATGGTTGTACTGTAGATCATGCAATCTGCTAAATGTTTTCACAATATCTAATGGACAAAAGATGCAGAATATTGGCCATTGCACTGTCAAATGTTAGCTAAGAATCCGTTAGGTTGTTCTCTTGGACTTTCCTTATAGTCTAATACCAAAGTGTAGAAGGATAATAAACAGGGAATTTCCTGTTTCTCAGTAATTGGTAACTAAGCTCACAGACCAAGGACAAAGACTTGCTAAGTCTCTGAAGATAATGACCTTCATGCAGGACTTAAGCCCACCCTTCCAAGATAGACCATCCCTCATCACTTCCCCCACCCTCAGGACATAAAAGGGGATCTGGGAGGAAGAGAGAGGGTTTTCAGAATCAACACAGTGAGAGGGCTTCTGTGGAAAAGGAAAATTCCACTCTCAAAGCTAAGTGCTTATGTATGTGTGTGTGAAGGTAGTATAGAATGACACCTAAAAATTGAAGTCTCCTCTAAGAGGAAACTGGCATTTTGCTCCTTATTTAGAGATCTGCTTGGAAAACAAACTTCCTGATTACCCCACACACAAAGTAAAGGAGAAACGGGAAGAGATGGAAGAGCAAAGAGAGAGGGGCTACAGCAAAGCAGCTCTCACTACACCAACTGCCATGCAAGAATGTAAGAGTGTCCCTCAGAAAAGAACCACATTTAAGCCATTTTGGGGATACTCTGAGAGAGCTATCCACCAGTAAGGAGACCTCAGAAACAAGCTGCCACACTGGCTGAGAGAAAGAGAAATGGCAGAAGTCAAGTCAAGCCTCCCTTGTCAAGGACCTGCCCAATGGGAAAGCCCCACAAAGCCTCTGAAGAACTTGCATGTGCCCACACCAGCCACATATTGTGCATCAGCACCGGCTAGTGTTAGCCAGAAAATCCCCAACCAACAACACAAAGACCCACAACAGCACTGATGTAAGCAGATTGTGCTCTTCCTTCTGCCCCTTGCTCCTCTGCATCCCGGAGGAGCCAGGTCCTAAAGAAAAGGAAAGAAGAGGTGTCTAGAAGCACATGATATCCCCAACACCTGTGTCACTCCAAGAAATCATGCCCCCCACCACCACTTCAGGCATGCAGTTGGAAGATGGCACAGGATAAAATAAAAGTGAAGTACTGGGCACCGCGGTGGCTCAGTAGGTTAAGTATCCAACCTCGGCTCAGGTCATAATCTCACCATTCCTGAGTTTGAGCCCTACATTGGGCTCTTTGCTCTCAGTGCAGATCCCACTTTAGATCCCCTGTCCCCTCTCTCTCTGCCCCTCTCTTTCTTGCACTCTCTAAAAAATAACAAAAATTTTTTTAAAAAGTGAAGTATTAAACTGGACTGACTTTTAAGAATTAAAGTGACTAGAAAGTTATGGAATCTCTTCAAAGTGTCATTAAAAGATGGGAAGGGAACATGCAAAACAGCATAGCTAAAATATAGACTGGAAAAAAAATAAGACAATTTAGGGTTTATACCCCATCATCTACTGAATTCAGAGAGTTATATGAATCTGCCTTTATAAATGTGTAACCCGTTGGTGTTTACTTATCAATGATATCAGTTCATCATCAGTAATAACAGAAATTTTATTTGGACAGGCTATTAACCTACACAGGCCTAGTGGGTTAACATTTTCTAGAAGAAAGAGGAAAAGGAATGCTATTTTCTTTTTTAAATAATTTCCTTTGACTGGAGTTGGCTCATGCATTAAAGACTAAGGAGGAAAGTCGTCCTGTCTTGCATGCTGGTAACAGTTTCCCCTTTTTCCATTTGCACCTTGTTTAAAATCTCATAAAAATGATAAATAGCATCCCATGTGTTAAAATAATTTAGGTCACTGATCAAGAAATTTGAAATCATAAGTTATAACAGTCTTGAGCAAACCCCCTTGTTTTCTCTAGAATGAGGTTATAACCATAGAATGTTCAAATGTTCCAGTGGGTAGGTATTAAAGAACACACAGTAAACTTCTCACTCACAATGAGATGAATTTCTGAAAAATGACCACCCAAATGACTACTATTTAAATATTTCCAGTGATCGGGTCCCAATAGCTTCACTAGAACTGAAGTAGTCCTCTGGGCTACTCACTCCTCACCCTATGGGTCTGCACTTAACTGCTGTCCAACAAAGCAAATGTGAGTTATCTATGTTGTGAGGGAGGGGTAGAGAGAAGAGAGAAGGATTGGGCAGGAATACATAGGGTTATTATAACATGACACCTTATAAAAAATGGTGAAGTTTCTTCTCTTTTAATTGAATTTAGAATTCTGTGGTTTATTGGGTTATTATACTTCAAGAAAACCTAAAATTCTACCTGTAAAAGATCTCCACCTGCTCTATTTCCTGGTAAGTTACATAAGGATCCATTAAGGATAGTCATACAGGGGAATGTGTCCCAGTACCTGTTTCCAAAGGGAATTGGTTCTTGCAGCTGTTTCAAAAGCAAGCTAAAACTGCAAGAGGAAGCCATCCAACTTTTATAAGTTATTTGTCTAGGACATTTTCAGGTTTTACTTTAATTATTGAACTAAAATCTGCCTAGAATTTTCTATTGTAGTTCACGTGGATAACAACTGAAGATTTTGGTTCTTCCCAAAGTGAAAGCACAACTATAAAAAGACATACAAGTTAACTGAAATTGGAACTTGGGTTTCTATTTGATCTAGTTGCCCAATATAGACAGAAACTCAAACACTAAATGTTTTCATGAGAAGTTAAGCTTTAGTATAGGAATATAAAGTGAAACTGGATCAATGGAAGGAATTTAGGGAAAAAAATGAGGAAGAACTATGAGAGCAGCACATACTGAATGCTTATATATGAAATACACTTCAGATTACTTTTCACTCTAGGAGGTTTCATATGTGTTATTCAGTCCATAAGCTAAAATGTAGCATGAGGTTTAGATGTTGATGTTTTGCAATACTGCTGAACTTGGATAATACAAAAAGGTGGGAATAGAGTAGACAGGCATTTTGAAATGTTATCACTCAGGGTGCAAAAAGTGTTTCTTTAGGGGCACCAGGTGGCTCAGTCGGTTGAGCATCTGACTCTTGATTTCAGATCAGGTCATGATCTCACAGTTCGTGAGTTCGAGCCCTACATCAGGCTCTGCACTGACAACACAGAGCCTGCTTTGGAATTCTCTCTCTCTTTCTCTGCTCTTCCCTCACTTGTGCTGTCTCTCTCTCAAAATAACAAACTTTTTAAAAAAAGTGTTTCCTTAGCAGTGTCCTATTAGGGTTTTTTCTCCCTCTTTGTTCTCATCATATCAGGTAAGGGCAATATGGGGTAATGGGAGCTAGAACCCAGGTTTATTCAACTAGTAAAAATAAGAATGAAGACTTTAGCTTGCCCCACTCTGCATTTGCATTATTGTGCATTTCTACCAGGCTACATAGAGGCATTGACACCGTTTGTCTCTGGTCCAAATCTTGAAAGGTTATCTTTTATAAATTCCCTAAGTTAATAAAACACAATCCATAATTGGCCTATCTATGTTACTTTAGCATCTGGCAGTTTTACAGACTTGACTAAAAATATATATTTAAAGCCCACTACTGTATAATTAAATGAAAGTTTGGCTTTATTCAAAAATGCAAATGAATTCTTGGCTTTTCTCTTATACACTTTTCAATTATTTATATGTATTCCCCATTCACAGTAGTTTCTCTCATCCAGAAACAATTCAATTTCAACAAATTTCCAATTAGTTTAAAATTTTACAATAGAAAATGGCTTTAAATTATACAATAAATTCATATCCCAGTTTCTGGAAAAGAGTATAAAATGCATCTTGTAATATGCAACTTGCCAAACCAGAAATGACTGAATAGACATTTTATTTTGTTGTGTCCTCTGATACAATTACTATTTATGTATATTAGCAGGTACTTAAATCTCAGAAGAAAGGAAATTATTTTTACAAGTTATTTAAAAGCTATAAATGAACACCTTTAAATTTCACCCATTCTTAGAAATCTAATCAATGGAGAAGTAAATGTTTCTAATACCATTTTTTAAATAGTCCACAGCAAACATTTCCAGAGTTCCCCTTCATCATCTGCAAGGGTTTCCAACTAAAACTCTTGAAAACACATTAACTTTTTAAAAATACGCCAGAGCTTTTGTAGTTTCCTGAAATAGCTGATGCCTCCTTTGCTCAAAGAAAGGTTGACATTTTACAGAGTTATTTAAGTCATGGAAAATGGATAAATGAAAAAAGATATATGCTACATGACAAGTTTGAGTACAGAAACAGCTTTTATTTTAAAAATATTAATATTTCAAAGCAAGCAACAAATATGCTTTCACTAACTCAAAATGATTTGATTCACACAGCAACTGACTAATTGTCAAGTAAAAATACAGTACAAGCTGCAGCAAATAACTTCTTATTGAGTAACGGTCATTTTCAGAGCTATTCAACTCATTGAAATGGTGCTAACCATAGTAATACACCAGTATCAGCGGAGTTATAAAAAAGGGTAAAAATTGTATATTGTTTTACTTTACATATAAACTAAAATTTTAAAAATGGAACATATTAATGAATATTATCATCAAATCTTATAAATTCAAAAACTAAACTGTGTTTCTCTGAGGTAAATGGAATTAGTTTAATAATGGGTCAGTTCAGATTCAACGAGTGGATGAAGTTTGAAGAGTTTCAAGGTGATGAAATCATGACCCAGAAAGAAATACTCTGACAAATTAAGAACACTGGAATGACAGAAGGAAATATTTTGGAAACAACTGAATAAGTGTGAACCATAACAGCCTACAGTGTCAATGACAACAACATTGACTAGAGGCCAAGATTTAAATAAACCTGTCTTTGATTTATTGTTGTTCTTGTTGTTCTTGTTTTTTAGCTCATTTGGGAAGATGATCTTACCTCATGCTTTTAGACATTGCCGCCCTCTCATCAAAATAGCACTCAACCTCCATAAGACTTGAATTAATCTAATCTCATTCTCCAAATTGAGGATAATTTTCTTTCTGAGAAAGGCTGCTAAATACTTGACCTGACTGGAATCTTAATATATCTGAATTCCTTTGATTTAAATAACACAAGTATCCTGTTTGATATCTGCCAGCTAGAGGAGGGATATTTTTACTACCATAATGGTCTCAGGACCTTTTTCTCAGTGTGTTCCCTGGGCCTCCTGCCTCAGAATCATCCGGATAGCTCACCAAAAAATTGAGAGCCCTGGGTTCCACTGCTGACCTACTGGGTCAGATTCTCTAAATCTGCAGTCTAAGAATATGCTTTTATAATAAGTTCTCCAGGAAAAGTCAAGATCCATTGCTGTCAGATGTCCCCTCCTTGGCCATATTGTATTTCAGGACTATTAAAGTGCTACAGGTAATGAAATAGTAGAGTAAGAATTTAAGAGTCCTGTTATCAAGACTGGCTTACAAAGAACTATTGATCTAACCTCCATATACTCCAACTCTGCTAGGTATAATCACTTTAAAAGGCTTATGCTGTTCTATCTTGAAGATTCCACCACAAAATCTTCTCATAAGAAGATATAATAAAAATTAGAATAAAATTCAGTGCAATTGTCTTTAACCACAAGCAAGGTTTATACACGTTCTACTGAGACAGGCTCCTGCCTAAGAGGAACTAAAAAAAAAAAAAAAAGTCTGAAATCTTGAATAGCAAGTTCTTTCATTAATAATATTTTCTTCTCTCTGCTTCATGCATCCATCCCTGGGCTGCACATCACTTACAGAACTCTACCATTGCTAGGAACACTGGTCCTCTCTTTAAGCTGACTGGATCTTGTACAGGACATCCCATCTTCCTGTTATTCCACTTTCCACTTTTGTCTTCATTGCCAGTTTCTAAACCCGTGCTGATGCTCTGTTCTGTGTGCGCTCCTTTGCCAATCCTATCCACAGCCATTTCACCAAAGTGGGTTCCCCGTTGTAGAGGAAATATGCCACAAATCTTACAATAATATGTAATCAAGTAACATAATAATCAAAATAATCAATATAAGCAAGTAATTTTGAGAGGCACTATGTTATATTTTACCTTCTCTTAGAGATATATTATACATAATAGTGCATTGAAGGAGCTGAGAATGCTTCCAGCAAAGTCTATAATGTATTCTAATCCAGTATTTCAAGTGAACCCTTTTTTGGATGAACACAACCATATTCAGCATAGTAGTGCTCCTCAGAATCAACCTTAGTAAATGCTGTTCTCTATACATGTTGAAGTCCCTTTGCCTTGTGCCCATGCCCTGATTCAATGTGTGGTAGAGGTTAGAACCCTGGAGTTGTCCCTGAATAGACGCAAAGTTCTGGAGGTGCCTATAAGGAAAGAACCTTCTTATATCATGGGCAATGTAAGTGGTTTTCCCCAAGAAAGAACTGTAGCATTTTAAACCATTCTCCAAAAGACCAGGTAGTATATTCTTAGCTGAAACTGAGTTTTCCAGTTTGACTGAAAGACAACCAATGTAGAACATGAAATACAATTTATATTTTTCCTACTTCAACTATTTTGTCTGGCACCAAGATAGTCAATGACTCTCTTAGTTAGGAAAACAAAATTATCTTTTACAGCACAAATTTCTTTAGAGAAATAGTAGTAACCATTACCATGATAATAAGGCATTTATTAAATAATATTATAATCAACACATGGTATCCAAAGATATTTAGGAATAGATTATAGTTTTTTTATGTGGCTTCTTACAGACTATGCACACTTTGTCTATAAAATACTGCCTGTAAAATGTCATTATTTTTTTAATGTTTATTTTTGGAGAGAGAGTATGAGCAGGGGAGGGGCAGGGAGAGAGGGAGACACAGAATTCGAAACAAGCTCCAGGCTCTGAGCTGTCCGCACAGAGCCCAATGTGGGGCTCGAACTCACAGATGGCGAGATCATGACCTAAGCCTAAGTTGGAGGCTTAACCGACTGAGTCACCCAGGCGCCCCTGTAAAGTGCCATTATTTAAACTATTAGATTATTTTAATACAATATTCTTTGAAATGATGATTTGTCATATTGCTGTACTTCACTGAAATTTCAAACAAAATACTTTGATAGATAATTCATCAAAAAGATATGTCTGAAATGTTTGACTATTAATCTATGGTATTTAAATGGATCAATAAAAAAGGAAGATATTTGCTTTCTTGAACACAATAATCAACATTATAAACTCTTACTTATATGAGAGACTCCCCTTCTTTTTTTCATCTTCATGCTTCATTGGTATTACTGTGGATTTAAAGTTCTCTACAGCTAGTGTTCTACTTTGTCCACACCAGAGTCTCTGCTGTCCTACCCTCCCTACTGGCCTGCGGCGAACCAAGTAAGCAGCATTAGAGTCATGCTTGCAAAACAAAAACTGCATTCCTACCGTATCTATGAGAGCCTTTTCTTAATGTAATTCAGATGTTCTACAGTTGTTAGTAGACTTCTTCCCTACAAGACCCACTCTGCAGTCATCCAAGCCCATCCTCACCTTTCACTACCCATACCCGCCTCCCGCTAGTTTTGGGAATCCCTGTGGGATGTACGCATGGATGATACATCAGTGCTAAATGTTAGCTGTCCCCTTGCTGAGAGCTCAGTCCAATCCCCTTCCCTGTTCTTTTGCATAAAACCTCACTTTTCTCCATTCTGTCTTCACTTGGGCTATACTGACTAACTTCCTCCTTACAAATTCCTTACAAACATTGGCACAGGCCTGACTTTAACTCCCAGAGCACAGATTAAAAACAAACAAACAAAAAACCACAGAGTATGTAATGAGACATTTCTGTAGGCTTTAGGAAATTTTATACCATAAGCAAAGATTAGAACTATACTCTAGAAATGAATGTCCTCAAGATCTACAGGCTGAACCTCTGGCCATCTCTTTACTCCCAGCCTGCCACAATGATGCCTAGATGGCTATCCATTCCCTATGCCCATCCTGTCTCCATTCAAGTCACAGGCCCTTCACCATGGTTTTCTTTTTCTAAATCCTGGCTTCCTAATCAGCCAGAATTCTAGAAAATACAGTCTTTTTATTTCCTAACAGAAAAGAGTATTTCTGATATGCACCTGTACCTACAATTAACACACACACACACACACACACACACACACACACAATTTTCTTTAAAGCAGAAAAAATTTGTTCCTCAAAATCCTGAAGATATCTTATCTTAGTGGAACATTTTGACTTTACTTTTGCTGAAAGAAAAAGCCCAGTGATAATTTTTTTTTCCCCAAAAACAAAGAGACATTCTGCCTTCTTGGGTGAATTTAACCTTTTCCTGAGATATAGGAAATATGCTGTCAACTTCAAGACAACAATTTCCCATGATCCCCACCTAATTGGCCATTAATAAAAAGAAAATAAGGAAAGTAAATAAATCAGGTCCAGTTTCAGATGAAGCATATGTTATATGAGAGAAACATTTATTAAGTGAAGAACACTGGAGTTACTTAGTAGCAATGTATGGTTCTACAATAATTATACATAACTCTTATAAAGTGATAAGCACTAATAATTCTAACTGGAATATATATTAACATACTAATATTTAATATCCTAAAATCAATTACTATTAGTATTTCCACTTCACCTAAGCAAAAAATTAGGCCCAGAAAGGTTACATGATTTCCCCAAGATCACAGAGCAAGTAAGTCAGGACTGAGATTTAAAAGCAGATATCCCTGTGAAGAAATTTTCAGCTATATGTGTCTTAAAATAGCTAAAAATGTCAGAGAATATAATCTGTTGGTTCTTTAGAAAGTATATCAGAAGTCAAAAGACTTGGGGTTTAGAACTTACAAAACTAAGTTTTTACTCAATGCTTTTCATTAGCCCAATTTAACGCAAAGTGATATTCTCCTGGTAATCCCTAATGCTAAATAATATTTGGCAACTGAGAACTATTACGATTATTTTCCTCATATTGTGGTAGGCAGAAAAACTGTCTCCTGAATAAATCCATGTTTTAATCCCCAGAACCCATGAATATGTTATGTTACACTGCAGAAGTGATTAACAGTGTGGACTAGATGTACAGATTGTCAGGGATCATCCTGGTGGTCTCATTTTAATCACATGAATCCTTAAAAGTGGAGAATTTTTTCATGGCTGTGTTGGAAAGATACAATGTGAGCACTCAATCAGCCATTATTGGTTTTGAAGATGGAGGAACGGTGTCATGAGACAAGGAATGTGGTAATATCTACAAGCTGGGAACAGTCATCAACCAACAGCCAGCAAATGAGCAGAATATCAGTCCTACAACCACAAGGAACAGAATGCTGTCAATAACTACATAAGCAAGAAAAGGATTCTTCCCTAGAGGCTGGAGAAGAAATTCAGCTCTGCTGACATTTTGATTTTACTCCAGTGATACCAACAGCAGACTCTGGCCTACAGAACTATAAAATAATAAATCTGTGTTATTTCAAGCCATAAAGTTTGTGGTAATATGTTATATCAGCAATAGAAAAATAATATAAGTACTCAGAGCCAACATTTACATAAGTTTCCACATGGCCTCATATCCAGGAGTTAGGAACTGGAAAAGGAGCTAACTCATCTGCCTTAATTAATCATCCGTATCTCCATACCGTACCCTCCTATTATATGTTGGTAATGCCGCACACACTGGGCACACACACTGGTACTAAAAGTGCTGCTGTTAAAAATAGTTATATGTCACCTCTAACTCTTATCATAAAGTGACTACCTACATAAACTTCATTACAAGGAGTCAATTTGTTATAAAGCCGAAATAAAAAAAGACAGACAACTTTTCATCAAAGTAAAAAAATTGACTTGTCGGGAATGTCCTTCTGCTTTCCCTCAGGCTTCTTAAGGACACACAATTTGATATTAGAGAACCCATGTTTAATTCTTCCAGGTGTCCTTCCAGAGAAAATGAAGAAAGTGCAGAGTGAAAATTGAAGATTCTCTATATAGAGATAACCCCCTGCTGTTCAAAGATTAAGTGCTAATTTCTCCAGGATGGGATTGTAAATAGCCTCTCTGTCTATACAAAATGGGCCAAAGGGTTAATGTGCTGTATTATTACCATATTAAAAAAGTAATCCAAACTGCAAAGGACTATTCCAGTTTATTTGCAACAGTTTCTGTGCATGTTAAAAATGCATGTTGCTACAAATTAGATTTACAGTTACAGTGTTACAATACTAATACAAGTTCTTTTTAGGAGCTATTCATCTAGTCAAGAAGAAACAAACTTCGAATTGAGAAGTAACTACTATCCCCCCTACTCCAACATTAATTACATCAGAATTTTCTACACTGGCTCTTACGTCTATAAAACAGTTACCCTAGAGAAATGCTTTTTGTCCTTTGAACATCTGTCCATGTATAAACAGACTTAAATATCTCCAAGAAAAGCACAGTGGCACACTTCTTAGAAGACAGAAAGCTGGAGAAGCTAGGAAGGGCTTCACAATCATCACAGCACATCTAGAAAACTGGGAGACAGAGAGATGAGAGTGGCAAAAGTAGGGACAGATTTTGGAGGATATAGTTAAGGACAAGGGCAAGAGGTATGCAATTTCTATGTTACAAAGCAGAATACCCTCTATAGTGTAAGAATGTAAAGAGGATGCATGAGGATGTTTTCCTATGGTGAGCTTCTATACTTTTGGTATTTGCTCACTGGGCACCACAAATGGTCCAATAGAGTTGGTCCAATATAGTTGAAAACTATAAATCTAAAATCTCATTCTCATATTCATATATTCATACACATATATATAAGGCATAGTTAAGATCCATTTGTAGGAAGAATCATCACTACCATGTTCAAACAAATTGTGCCTTCTACAAAAAGTGTTCAGCCTATGTCTATAAAAACACTAACAAAGATTGAGAAAGTTATTTCAGGAAGAGTATATCATGATAAATTTTCTTAATATGCATGGCAAATGCATTTGTGCTTTCTAAATGGAAGACTAAATGGTTTCTTCCACATCAACAGAAATTGTATTATATGGCTATAACTCTTTCCCCTTTAGACGGATTCTTACATGCTTTAAAATGACAACATTCAAAGGTTCAATTCAATTTAGGTAATCATCAGAAATGTCAGCTGCCTTTCAAGGGACCCTTGGAGTTTGCCAAATTGGGCTAGAAATCATGCATGAATAGTTTTCATTACATGTGAGCTGACAGTTCCTGCTTCTGGTTAAAAAAAAAAAAAAAATCTTTCAGAGAAGGTGTGCTGAGTATCTTAGTCCCCACCCAAGAATAACACAAAAGCAAAAGGTGACAGGCCAAGAAGGTTTTATTTTTCCTGTTATTAAGACTCCAAATTTGCAAAAAAAAAAAAAAAAAAAGAGAACCTTGATGCTTTATACTTTCTGAAAATATTAAAGTAAAAAACTGGGGATCATAATCACAAACAGAATGCATTTTAATTTTTTAAGCAATATCAGCCATATTCTTTTGGATTCAAAATTGTTTTCAAATCGATAAATCTTTGGCCTCCTGGAATGATAAGTCCTATGTTTTGAAGTAAGTTTAAAATAGCAATACTCCATGCAGATAAATGAGCCTCTTCGGGAGGAGCTCCACCTGAGAACTGGCAAAAGCACCCACATTTTGCTAAAAAGCAGCTACTGCAGGACTAGACACAGCTGCAAAGCAGAGGGGGACCAGGTTTCACCAAGTGAATGTCTTTGTGGCAGGCACAGGACACAGAGAAGGTCCTGATCCTGTCTGATGGAGCTTTGTATCTGAGGTGCTTAGAACTGAGGCTAAATCAGTGCTTGGTGCCGATTACATCAGCGCTTCTCAACCAGTGCACAGGTTGGGGGTGTGTTGCAGCAGGCTGGGTGGCCCAAGCGTGGGCCAAAGCCTGTACTACCAACATCTTTGTTTACCACCACTTGGCCATAGATGATCTCATCATTTTCTGTGTGTGCCAAAATGTGAAAATACTGGAAACACTGAATTGAATATACGAATTTCCCCATCAAGGAAGTAAGTAACAAACCTGGTAGAAAGAAAAGAAAGAAAGAAAGAAAGAAAGAAAGAAAGAAAGAAAGAAAGAAAGAAAGAAAGAAGAGAGAGAGAGAGAGAGAGAGAGAGAGAAAGAAAGAAAGAAAGAAAGAAAGAAAGAAAGAAAGAAAGAAAGAAAGAAAGAAAGAAAGAAAGAAAGAAAGAAAATGGAAAGAAGGAAGGAAGGAAGGAAGGAAGGAAGGAAGGAAGGAAGGAAGGAAGAAAAAAGAAAGAAAGAAAGAAAGAAAGAAAGAAAGAAAGAAAGAAAGAAAGAAAGAAAGAAAGAAAGAGAAAGGAAAGGAAAAAGGAAGGAAGGAAGGAAGGAAGGAAGGAAGGAAGGAAGGAAGGAAGGAAGGAAGGAAGGAAGGAAGGAACTTCTGTCTATATATGTGCTAAAATTTTTCAGGAAATTTTCTTTAAAACTTGTAGAATACTGAATAAAAATAATTTAATCTGACATAATTGCAATAATAAAACTATCTAATTTAACTGAAATCTATATTTTAACATTTTTTAAAGTATACACAGTGCATAGAATACTTACTTTCCATACAAGAGTCTTTAAAAATGATGATTTAAGTGCTTTTGCTTTTTGCCATTCAAAGGTCTAATATGATTTTCATCACTTAATAAAGGCACTATAGAAAGATTTAATGATCTTAAATTTTCTGTAAAACATTCGGCTCATGTTGAACACATTTTCTCTTTCCTGTATCGTTCCAATTTTAGTATATGTGCTGCTGAAGTGAGCACTCACTTTTTCTTTTATTCAGAGTAGTAGCCACAGGGTTTTGTGACATCCCAGAAATTGTTGTTTAATCAAGCAGTGAACAATTTCTAATTCTAGGGCAACTTTCTCATGTAGGAAAAAACATACAAAGAAATAACTTTCTGTGAAGCACTAAAACCCTGAATATTAATATAGTTGAAATTTCTAACTTGATAAAAGAGATAAAAAGAACCCATTAGAGCACTTAGGAAGTAACTATAACTACAACTTGTCTATGTTCAGGGGCCAAAGATTGTGTTTAGGGACTAAAATGGACATTTATCTCTACAAAGAGAAAGGCAAAATATTAATTAAGTCAGACTTAGCCATGAAAAAAAAATTAAATATCCCACAAGAGCAAAAATGTGGGTAGGCTATCTTGGCTAATAAAGGTTATATACATGTGTAAAAGCAAGTTGAAATCCCAAGAGTGCTAAATACCATACTGCCATACTGTTAACTTATATTTGATGCCATTGTACTGAATTTCCAAAAGCAATTACTCCATTTAATGCACATTAAAGACATCAAGATTTGTTTTTAATCAATAAGTGACCTCAAGAAGTATAAACTGATTAACATATGCTTATGCCTCACCAAGTTTCCCCTATTCTGTTATGATTACTCAGTTTATAATATTGATGCTTATATTAAAATTATGTACACAATAAAAAACCAGATGTATACTCAGGATTTGCTCAAAAATTCCTATGCAATGGCTTGATTACTGACAGTTACATAACTGCAGCCAAATCAGCATATCATTTTTACTCACTCAATACTTAGCTTCACCTAAGTATAAACACATACAAAAAAGACCACAGTGCTCCCCTTAGAATTGTTTAGCAATCATCCCAACAATTCAACTAAACCAAGTGGTACATCTTTTGTCATAGCTTCCTTCATTTAGATGAACTTCACTGGTTTGGTCATCCCCCAAATAATCCAGGAAGAATCATCTAAACTCTGGGTTTGGCCTCTAGCATTGTGTTTGTTTTGGGATTTTTTTTGTGAGGAGTTTTTAAAATTAAAGTACAATTAACATACGGTGTTATATTAGTTTCAGGTATACAATATAATGATTCAACAATTCTATACATTTAGTCAATGCTCTCCCTGATAAGGATATTTTTAATCTCCTTTATCTATTTACCCATTCCCCTACCCACCTCCTTCCTGTCTGACAACCACCAGTTTGTTCTTTATATTTAAGAGTCTGTTTTTTGGTTTGTCTCTTTTTTTCTCTCTCTGTTAATTTGTTTGTTTCTTAATTCCACCTATGAGTGAAATCATATGGTACTTGTCTTTCTCTGTCTGACTTATTTCACTTAGCATTATATCTTCTAGATCTATACATATTGTTGCAATTGACAAGATCTCATTCTTTTTTATTCCACTGTGCGTATATACTACATTTTCTTTATCCATTCATCTATGGATGGACACTTGCATTGCTTTCATATCCTGGCTATTGTAAATATTGCTGCAATAAACTTAGGGCTTCATATATCTTTTCAAAATAATGCTTTCATTTTTGGGGGGTAAATACCCAGCAGTGGAATTACTAGATCATATGGCAATTCTATTTTAATTTTTTGAGGAATCTCCATACAGTTTTCCACTGTGTCTGAACCAATTTGCATTTCCAACAACAGTGCACAAGGGTTCCTTTTTCTCCACAACCTTGCCAAAATTTGTTATTTCTTTTCTTTTTGATTCTAGGCATTCTGAAACATGTGAGATGATACCTCATTGTGGTTTTGATTTGTATTTCCCTGAAGATGAGTGATGTTGAACATCTTTTCATGTACCTATTGGCCATTTGTCCTCTTTGGAAAAATATTTTGGTATACTTTTATCTATGAAAGTTATTTTTTTTTTGCTTGATTAAAACATCTGAAAAGATAAAAAAAACTTTTAAGATTTAGATATGCAAACAGCTAAAACTAAAAGTCTTTTTTTTTAAATTTTTTCTAACGTTTATTTATTTTTAAGACAGAGAGAGACAGAGCATGAACAGGGGAGGGGCAGAGAGAGAGGGAGACACAGAATCTGAAACAGGCTCCAGGCTCTGAGCTGTCAGCCCAGAGCCCGACGTGGGGCTCAAACTCATGGACCGTGAGATCATGACCTGAGCCGAAGTCAGACGCTTAACCGACCAAGCCACCCAGACACCCCAAAACTAAAAGTCTTAATAATGCCACAACCCAAGACTTATAAAGAAATATAGTATATAGTTTACATTCCTCTTTAACTTCTCTTTAAATTTTTTCAAAATTAAGTTTGCATTCACATATGAATACACACATGTGCATACCAAACACTCATCTGGGTTACTTATTATTTTCATTCTTTCAACAAAAACATTTAAGCATTTATTACATGCCAAATATTGTTCTCTAGATACAGTGTATACAAATAATGTTTATTTCATATAATTACTGGTCATCTGACTAAATTTACCTACTCTGCTTTTCAGAATTTGATTTTCGTAACAACTCTAACTAGGGGATCCTGTATCTCTCCTCCCCTAAGTCCCACCACCACGTAGCTTCCTGAGCAAACAATATTCAGCCTAAGCAAGTTTCAGTATAAATTATTCCAAGGAAAGCATTCTACCTCAAAGTGAAAATATACAGTATCTCATTCTGGGTTCTACTAAATTATTTCTAGATTCGAGGCTTTCATAATATCCTTTCATATCAATTCAGGCCATATGCAATCAAAATTTATGACACTAATGAAGTTTTCCTTCACTACGTTCTCAAAAACTCACATGCTCCTTTCAATATCCCTCTTTTCCTTTTAAAGTTTGCCCCTATTCCTACCTATGTTCAACCATCTAAAGTTATCTAGACCCTCCAAGATGAGCTCTATAATAGAAGTATCTTGTATTCAGATCAAGTTCATGAATCAAACATGCAAATTATCTCCTTTTTCAAATAACATGAGAGTCTACTGAGGGCCTGTTATGACAGGTCCCACACCAACACCCCTTTGGGACATCTAATCTGATGAATGGCAGCCAACTCATCTCATAAGCTGAGCTAATGTGTTAGTCTTACTCAGATAATGGATTACTTTCACAGTAATATGTTACATGTTAATAAAAGGTTCCTGTAGATAGTGCCTTAATCTGTAGAATTATTTGTAGAATTTATAAAATTCTACTTGTAAAATCTGTAGAATTAATCTGTAGAAATTATTGCAGTAGCTGAAATTTCAGAAACCAGAACAAGCCTACATTTAAAGGTCATTTCAGATCTAGAATGGACTTTCAAGACTATCTAGTCAAATTCCATTTACAGAAACCCAAAACTGTTACATCACCTCCCTAAAATTTTACATCTGACTCCTAGAAAAACCAACATTTAAGTCTTCTTGTATCCTGGCCTCTTGAGTTTTCACTTCTAATTCAGGGTAAACTATCAGCGGTTTAATTTGATTATATATTGAACAGACTCTGTTCTTATGGAGTTGTAATCCTGATTCTGATGACATCTACCATCAGAAGTACTATAGTGCAATCAGATCACACACCAATATTAAAAAAAATTACCCAAGGGGCGCCTAGGTGGCTCTGTCAGTTGAGTGTCTGACTTTGGCTCAGGTCATGATCTCACAGCTTGTGGGTTCAGACCCTGCATCGGGTTCTGTGCTGACAGCTCAGAGCCTGGAGCCTGCTTCAGAATCTGTGTCTCCCTCTCTCTCTGTGCCTCCCCCACTCTTACTCTGTCTCCATCTCTCTCTCAAAAAATGAATAAACATTATAAAAATTTTTTTAAAAATCACGCTAGAAAGTCATAAGTAGCACCATTTTATCACCTACTAAACCTGTAATATATCTAAATGAGGCAACATTAATACAGGTTTAGCATGTTTATAGGTTTCCAAATCAAACCATTATCTATCATATTATTTAGGCAGTTGGACCACTATAAGAGAATTTAGGAAAATTATTGAGTCCTCAATTTGTAAAAACTCCCCAAAATGTCAGATTCTATTGAAATTACCTTGAGAAGTATAAGTCTAATCTAGGTCTAGTTATTTTATGGCACAGCACCTGTAACACTGCTATAACGATGGAGACTGGCCCATGGTGTGCTACAAGGAGGGAGAGAACAAGTCAGTAGAGAATTGAGGCAGTAAGAAAATAAATAGAAGTGCTCCCCATTCTCTGGAGAAGAATTTTGCTCTCTTCCCAGTCTACTCACAACAAAAGTGCTGCTTTGAATTATGGAATACTCTTTGGAAAAAGGGTGTTCAACATATAAGATACAATAAATTCCTAAAATCATTAGGACCAAACAGAACATTTCTAAAACCATGATCCACCATTTGTTTTTTTTCTTTTTTAATCATTTAAAGCAGCAAAAATAAGCAAATCAACCCACTTCGCCAACTGATTCTGCCCCGTTTTCTTACCCAACCCTGCCACATGTCATCAATCGCCATGACCCACCATACAACACCTCCCCCAAATAATACTTTTATTCCTGTTATCACTAAATCCAGTAGATAAAATGTGAAACAAAAATTGGAAGATAAATTAGAAAGTCTTATGAAATTATTCCAAACAACAGTTAAAAATGCAGAATTATATGAAAAAAATTAAAGAAATAACACTGTTAAAAGTAATACATTTGGTGCACATTTAACTGTGCACACATAGGTATGTGTGAAAGGATTTCAGGATCCTCAGTGCAATTTGAAGCCTTTGTAAGAAAAGAATCCCCACAGTTTAGGTCTATAGAAAAGTCTAAGAGAGTATAACCAAAGCTAAAACAAATCATTTAGTTAGTCAGACATTCTTGAATATGTGGTGAATCCAATAACCTCAATTTGGAGAATTAATGCTTAATATGAAAATATTGATGCCAATTATCACTGGTACCTGCTCTTACTGATGAACTGACTTACATCGTGGGCTGTTCCTTCTTTATTTATTAGCTTTCTGTGGGCTTTATAGCCAGCTTCCCTCATCATTCTTTTTGTGAGAAAGAAGATGTTTCACAAATACAGCTAAATCCTAACCTGGGAGTAGAACCTGGATTTCTAATCATTTGGAACTAATAATAATTTAAAAACAACCACAATACATTTAACCTAAGAAGTAAAAACAAAACAAAAACCAAATAGTTATAAAGATAGCCACATGGGAAAATGTGTATAATTTAATCTGATGTGAAAAAGCCAGACACAAATTTGCCTACGAAAAAAATTAATGCATAAATATCTGAAAGAAAATTAACTACATTGCTAACAAGTATATTAGAAGTAGTTATAAGTGAAAAGTTTTTCTCGTTTCCAGTTTCCAATTTTTCTGTGATACTATTGTTTAACTGCTATAATGAAAATATTTATTTAGAAAAGTAGACTAAATTATTAGTATGTTACAAATACCAATTTTTTCTTTGGTTTACTTTAAAGTGAACATTCCTTTTTACTCAGAATACAGTCCATATAATACACAGAATATTTTCATTCTGACTTAGCAAAGTGACCATCTCATTTTAAGAGCAGATAGATTATTCACTCTCTTTCATAAATGGCATACAAGTTCAGAACTTAAAAACAGATTTACTAAAAACATAATTATTTAAAACATGGAGAATAGTTATGATTAGGCACTGTTGATCTGATTTAGAATCCTCAGTTAGAGCTACTGAATTTTAACAAAATATATATACTGTCATATATAAATGTTCATGATCAATGTCTGAAAATCGTGAGAACACTTCAAATTTATACCAATAGGATTTAACTCCTTTTCACAGCAGAGACTAAAGCTGATGCTTCTGTAATCTTCACAAGCTCTGTCCTAGTAAGGCTTGTGTCTTACTGGAACAAAAAAACCTACCTATGGTCCCCACAGAGGAATGTACTGGAACTTCTCTCTAACACTACAACATAGAGAATGGAATTTGTAAAAGCTAATGGTTGGATTGACTGGACCTTACAAAGGTTTTATTGTAGAAATCATTAAAAAAACAAAAAAGCTCAGTTGAGGGCATGTTATACCAAGCAGTACCATGGCCAGACCTCTTGCTGTTACTGGTCACTTTCCTATATTTATTTTTTTTATTTTTTATTTTTTTCAACGTTTATTTATTTTTGGGACAGAGAGAGACAGAGCATGAACGGGGGAGGGGCAGAGAGAGAGGGAGACACATTATCGGAGATCGTGACCTGGCTGAAGTCGGAGGTTTAACCGACTGCGCCACCCAGGCGCCCCCACTTTCCTATATTTAAATCTGAACGTTTTAATAGAAGGCATAAAACAGCACCAGTGGCTTGTCTGGGACAGCTGCACTGGCTTTGCAAGTTCTTCCCCTGGCCGGAAGGTCCAGCATACTTGGCCACACTCACTGAGGGCTGGAGGTCACACAATAGCAATTCTCCCTGGCATTTCATGAATTTATATTGAATCCTGCAAAATGCTTTAGAAATGCTCCATTACATAAATCACAGACCATTCTGCTGTCATTAGAATCTATGATTATAAATAAATAGCTTTTGTTATTCTGTAACTTAAAAATTCTGAATAGTTTGTCTTGAAAGAAAGTAAAGGGAACAAACATTGTTTTATACAAAGTGAGATGCTTTAAATCTTCAATTGGTAATGCTACCAATCAAGAAAAGAAAACAGAAGACTAAGGAGGAGGAGAAAGGGCAGAGGAAGGAGGCAGCAATGAAAGAGGGCTGCTTGCTTTAATCTGCAGTAGAAATAGCTCAATTTTGCCTCTTTATATAAAGAATGTGAGTTCAGCTTCTCCTCCTTTGCTTCCTTTATTGTTTCATGTACTGGTTATTTGGTGTTCAACTTTCTTGGTTATTTCCTTTTTTATATATTATGATTTGTTCAAACAGTTGGGAATCCTCAAAGCCTGTCCCTGGGAAGTAAGTTGATATTTTACATAACATTTAAAATTTGGGCAATTTTAAAGAAACATGCCAATGAAGCAAGAAGAGAACATTAATATAATAAAATTTAATGTATATGTGCTAAAAGGGTGCTTAAAAAATCAAAATATAGATATAAAGCACATGGAATGGAAGAGACTATACATTTACTAACATAACATTCTGGGGAGGGGATATCATTTCCAACAGATAATTCAGAAGAAAAATATTACACTTGTATTGCTCTAGTGACTGGAAAATCACAAACAAATTAGACATTTTGAATGCATCACAACTAATAAGACTGTGGAAACCTTTCCTTATTAAACTAGGTTAACATTATCAATTTAAAGCATATTTCTGACAGTTCAAATACATTTTTTTGGCCATGTAACAGGTTTGCAAATCTTAAATGGTTTCACATTTCTCTAAACCATAATAAGAGCATAACATGAATATTTAAGCAGCTTAGCTTTGATTTAAATATATTTGCTCAGGATATGCTGGCAGCAACCCAAAATGTAGTGTAATACCCTCAAAGCTGGCAATTCCAAACTCATTTAAGAAAGCAGATAATATGGGCTGGCAGCATTAAAGCAAATAAAGTCAATTAATTTTTTTTCTTAATTTGTTTCTTCTAGCTCGAAATTGCCAAGGATGGATAAATCTGAAGATGAATAAAAAAAGAAATTACTGGGAAGGGAACAAAAACAAACAAACAAAAAAAAAAAAAGATGAAAAATCCAAAGTTGCTATTTCTTATTCTGATCTTAATAGCAGGTTACAGTTGAATAGTAACATCTATTGGAGGTCCCTGAAATGTAGAGAGGAAATCCATTTTGAAAACTTTAATATGTAGAAAGTCAGCACATCATTTTCACAAGCAATACCCTAAACAGAAAAAAAATCTTTTTGCACTATCATGTTACAAAAAAACTGCTTTTTTATAGTAACCAAAAAAAGGAAACTTACTGCAAACATAAAACTGTCATTTTCTTTTATTACCATTAATCATATGGTTTGAGTTTCAATCCCTTGTTAAAGCCGAGACTACTGAGTGGTGAGATATTCCCCCAGACCACAGTCAGATAGTACTCTCAATGTTTTACCACCCCTTTTCAACCCATTTGGTTTACACTGAACTGTAACACCATTTTTTTAAAGATGGGAAAGCAATAAAGGAGCACACTGAAATGGAATCCTAACTTGCTCTCCAATAAAAATACCGTTTGCATTATTTAGTTTTTGCTTGAAGGCACTTCAATTTTTGATGCTTATAACTGACTCAACTTAAGTGTTGAGCAAACATATCTTTCATACTATCATTGCCACCTTTTTAAGGGGAAAAAAAATCATACAGTGAGGTGGTTTTAAAGGAATTTGAAAGCAGGGTCTTATTTGATACTCTTACAGCAACAGTTTTCAAACCTAACTGAAGAACTTAAAAAAAAAAGAAAAAGAAAAAGAAAACAAAAACCAAACCAAACAAAAAAAAAACCCTCATGCTTGCATTGCAACCCCAGGGCAATTAAATGACAATGTCTTTGGGAAGACCTCAGGCATTATTAGTTCTTAGAAGTTTCCAAGGGATTCTGATAGTGGCCAGACTTGAGAACCAACGCTCTAGGGGTAAGTTATTCTTAAAATGTTAGTAGGGTTTTCATTAATTTTTTTTAAGGGTTGGGGGGCACCTGGGTGGCTCAGTTGTTGGGCATCTGACTTCAGCTCAAGTCATGATCTCATAGTCTGTGAGTTCGAGCCCCGCGTCGGGCTCTGTGCTGACAGCTCAGAGCCTGGAGCCTGCTTCAGATTCTGTGTTTCCCTCTCTCTCTGCCCCTCCCCTGCTCATGCTCTGTCTCTCTGTCTCAAATATAAATAAACATTAAAAAAATTTTTTTTTAAATGTTAGTAGGGTTTTTACTACTACTAAATGAAGGACTAATCTTTAATTGCATCAGAGCACCATACCATACTGATTATCAATACTATAGCCATGTTTCTTGAAGAAAGTGTTTAACATATGGAGATCCATATGCTTCACTTGCATATCCATATGCTCATTTTCTATGTATGTTTTTTAAATACCATTTAAGCCTTTGTGTGACTTTCATAAGAAATGTGCCCTCCATATTTTATGAATTGATTAACAGAAGGGTATTTAAATTATTATATATATGGTGATTTAAATTAATTATAATATTATTTCAAGCTCTAATACATTGAAAACTATTTATTGGGATAAAGTATTAGATACTACTGGGTATTTTTTTACCCTTTAGTAGGTAATAAATTTTAAGATTGCCTCCTTAGAAAGGGTGAAATAATAAAACAAGTAATTCAAAACAAAGTTTCTAATATTAACTTAAAAGAGTTATAAAACATGAATCTACATTTAGAAGTCAAATCCTTTGGCCAGTCACATTACAAGTATTATTTCATCTGTCTTGAAAAAATAAAATAATAATAATAAAAAACGCTGAGCTATAGATAGTACCCACCAGCAGAGCTGAATAATATAATCTCAGAAAAATCAATAATTTGTCTGGGTTCACACCATAATTAAGTTAAAAAACGGGGTGCAAATCTAGATTTTATTCTGTACTTTTTTCCCACCACTCCATACTGTCTCCCAGAAAGGGAGCTTTGTATGGCTAACTTCCATAGGACAACAGAGATAAGTATGTATCTTGAAAGAAATGCCATAATTAATCCAATTCCATTCAACTAATTTATTGACTGCCTAATATAATCAAGGACTGCTGGCACCAATGAAAGTTATGAGAATGAAAACCCAGATACTACCTGGCTTCAAAGATACTACCATGGAAGTAATAACTGATGGCAAAATATTATTAAGGACAATAAGAGAGGTATAAACCAAGCAGTACCGCAGCAGTACAGAGAGAAGAGAAATTAATTTCAGCATCAGGAATCGAGGAGGCTACAGGAATGACAACTGAGCTCACAAGGAAGATTAAATAGAACTGTCACAAGACAAGGGATATGAGAAAATTGTGCAGTGATTAATCTGTGAAAGGGGAAAAATAGTTTAGAGACTGGTAAAAAGCAGTGAGATCTGACTGAAGTGTAAGACAGATGAAAAGATGGAGCGGGAAAGGAGCCTCACACTGTATTGAGGTCAAACCCAAAAGACCTGAAATCCACCTTAAAAATTATCAAATAGGATCTACCCTTTTGACTGAGGAAACAGGCCCAGTAATAACTGGCAGGGTTATACACAAAAAATAAATCTAATACTTACTTGCCTTTTTTCTGTGCGCTCCACAAATTTATTCCTCGTTCTTTCCTTCCTTTCCTCCTTCCCTCCCTTCCTCTTTCTCTTCCCCTCTTTCCTTCAATATTTTACATTTTTTCTTTTTTCTTCCATTTCATTTCTTTATTGCTTGTTTCTTTGGGGGCTATTTTTAACAACACTCTATATTAAGTGAATGCCATAATAAAAAGGTTAAGCTAAATTATGTAATCAATCATCAAAAACAAGGAGTAGTTTCTGCCACACTCATAGGTGTCATTTACTTATTAGCAAAATAAGTGTTTTCTCTCATATACATCACAGCATTAGCCAGTTGGAGTCTGGACCATAAGTCCTGAAGCTGACCCTGAAACTGCCTCTGGCCCAGAATCACATCCTTGATGTGGTCTTAAGACCCCAAAATCTCTGGCATATTCATTGCTTTCAATCTACCACATTTCTTAAACTCTACAGAATCAATAACAGTAACAAAGAAGGCAATGTTACAATAATATATTACCATACTTTAACAAAGATAATTCCCCAATTTACTATGAATTCATTTAAACGACTCTGATGCTTCTTGTCATTTTTTACTTTCACTCTCTGAATCTATTATTACTAGAGTTACAAAATTTCATGCCATCTGGATACAACTGGTGATTTCCCAGATCTCTCTCTCTCTCTCTTTTTTTTTTTTTTTTTTTTTTTTCATTAGAAGGCCATGATCCATATACTCTTAAAGTTGTTCAGTACTTAATCTAAGTTCTGGAATAGTTTTCAATAGATTCAGTAATATTTTGGACTCTAGTAGTCAATGTACTGTACAGTAAATTTACAAGGGCAATTTACAAAGAACAAAGAGTGTAAATTTTATACTTTAGGAAGTCATAATGTTCTTTAACTTTACTCAACTTCTCCAAAATTGGAAAATGTTCACATTTTTCGGCTTTTTCCCAAAGTTCTATTTTATGCTATAGTCTCTGTACTTCAAGAAAATTACGTTCGAAATCTTCCTATCAGATAGTCCTCCTCCTTTATATTTTGAAATATTGAAGGTGTCTGAAATATCCTGAAAGAACTATTTGATTAACAAATATGTCCAAGATACTCTACCACTGAAATTATGCATTATAAATTTTCTTTTTTTTAAGTTTATTTATTTTGAGAGAGAGAGCATGTGCACACACATGCCCTTGAACATGAGTGGGGGAGGGGCAAAGAGAGAGGAAGAGAAAGAATCCCAAGCAGGCTCTGTGCTGTCAGTGCAGAGCCTGACATGGGGTTCAAACTCAGGAATGGGGAGACCATGACCTGAGCCAAAATCAAGAGTTGATGGTTTAACTGACTGAGCACCTAGAAGCCCTAAGACTTATAAATTTTCAAACAAAAATACTTTTAGAACCTCTCAGTACAAATAATTTAATTTAAAAAGGTACAATTTTTATGGATTAATTATACTTGGCAGAAAATTTATTAGATACCTAAATTTATTCTAAAAATATTAATCAAAACAATTTATCCTAAATCCAAATATAAGTTATAATCAATGTTAATCAGTAACTTAATTCCTAAAATTTGCACACTTTGGCATTGTTGGTATACTAAACATACATAAAAAAACAAAAATTCAACCACCTAAAGAGTTCAAAATACTGAAATGTAAGATATCATATTGACAAAATATTTGTATATATATGGTAAACCTTTTTTGTACAAGCATTAAAATGAAAATTAAGAAATTTTGAATATTTTATGTATAAATTATATATATAATATGTATATATATACACATACATGTTCAGTACATAATTTTAAAATTCTTATTAAGCACATTTTCACCATATTGTTAGGAAATACATTTGTGCATGACCCAGTGCAAATTCATAACACAGGACTAGACAGATATGTCAGCCCATCCACAATCATAACAGAATTAAAACCCCCTCGTCCTGCTCAAGAAAATTAATCTTCCTTCAATATCAGAATATCTGTATTCCAGGCACTCACCAGATTTACCTCTAAACTGATTACTATCCAAGCTTTGTCAAAAGTGCAGCTGTGATAGCTGACATGTCAAAGGGGCAGGTAAGTCACCTTTTAATTAATAATTAGCATTATATTGTCAGATAATTAATATTGCTCTAACAAAAGCCCAACCACATTGCATTTTAATATAAAGTCCTTAAATTATTAAAGGGAAAGATCTAGAAATAACTGAAAGTGTGCCAAATAAAGACATTGTTAAGGCCACTGTCTATTTTGCTGTTACTATTTCTTACGTACACCCTTTACACATACATATATATATAAAGATATACCTTCATTATCAGATTATTACATATACTGATAAGTGTTTCATATTGCCCTGGCTTCCAGGACATCTAGAGCTAAATTAGATTTTGTGTTCATTTCAATTGTCAAGAAATACATTTATAAAAAAAATGAAAAGCAAAGAGTAATATAAAATAAAGGAAAAAAAATTGTTTTGTTCTCTTGCAAATAAGGAACACACTCATTATCAGTTTGTTGGTTAAATAACTATTCTATTTTTGTTATTACATTTATTTGATTATTGGTAAGATTTAAAATATTATAGTAAATCAATGCCTTTTTTATTTCTTATTAAAAAAATTTACATTTCTTGGTACATGAATTTTAATACTTCATGTCCTTTGTCAACCTTTCCATTAATACTTGAAGATTTTTTATAAACTCACAGGAACTCTACATATAATGAATGGTATTTCATATTTCTTTCAAATATTTTCTCTGCTTGCTTTTTCTTTAATAGGCATTAAATATCACATGAACAATTGTTTAATAAGCAAGCTTTCTTTTTCCCACTAAATAGATGATGCAACCTTTCTTATATATTAAATTTTTTTCTAGAACTAAGTTTTGAGTTTCTAGACAATTACATTGACTTAGCAATAAATTACACATTTAGTTACAAGAACTATGTGAGCATGCATGGTTAAGATACTTGTTCCCTTTAGTTCCTACATATTTTAATGCTGATTTCTATTTTTAAAAAGTTATAAGCCAAATTCATATTTAAATATTCTATTAAGACCCAAATACATTTCTTGCTATTATCATTACTATCTCTATCATCAAATTGGTCTTTTTTTTTTTGCCAAGAACCTTACAAAGATTTTTTTTTTTAGTTACTTATAAATTACTCACCATGTGAGAATCTTGGGGTTGTGACTACATTAATGCATGAAACACAAATCATAATCCAGAAAGTTAACAATGAAAACAAACTTAATACTCATAACTCTCTATTTCTATAAACTGATCTACTGTTTCAGTTTTTTTCCTTCTTATATCATGTACCTGAGTAAGAACTGTACATTTAAGAACTGCAAAGGACTTTAAACCATTTACTTAAACTACCATTTTTCTTTTTTTTTTAATTTATTTTTTACATTTATTCATTTTTGATAGAGAGAGACAGAGCAGAAGTGGGAGAGGGGCAGAGAGAGAAGGAGACACAGAGTCCAAAGCAGGCTCCAGGCCCCGAGCTGTCAGCACAAATCCCAATGCGGGGCTCGAACTCAGAAACGGTTGAGAGATCATGACCTGAACCAAAGTCGGGCGCTTAACAGACTGAGCCACCCAGGTGCCCCTATTTTTCTGATGAGGACTTTGAGACGTTGAGGTGGAAGTGGCTGCTGTGGTAGAATAATCTCAGAACCCGACCACTGTTTCTTTAGACTCAGCATTTCCCCTACTCTATTGTATATGAGCCCTTTTAAAATTTAAAGAAAAACAAAACATAATTTCATATATTAAATTTCTAGTGGAATCACTTAAATTAGTAATTCATATATAATTCTTCTAACTACTGATGTACGAATTGTGATTGAAGTCACTAAGATAAAAATCATATCTTTCTCAACAAGTAAGTATGAGTCTCTGTATATCGAAAATGATAGTTAGGGGCCCCTGGGTGGCTCCATTGGTTGAACAACTGACTCTTGATTTCAGGTCAGGTCATGATCTCATGGTTGTGAGATCGAGCTCCACATCAGGCTCCACGCTGGGCAGAGACCCTGATTGGGATTCTCTCCCTCCCTCTGCCTTTTCCCCACTCACTCTCTCTCTTAAAAAAAAAATGATATTTATTTTTACCATAGTAAAAAATATTAATGTACAGCAACTACTCTGGCATAGATAATATATCAATTTTAGGTTTCTTCAAGTAGACCCTGTCAATGTCATATATATAGAATGCAATAACCTATATGTATCATCAAAAAGTCAAGATGAATTAATATATAAGAAGCATGGACATTATGTCCATTAAGTTAAGCATATTACTCATCTACTGTATTGGATATCATAGTTTATATATAAGTGAAATTTATAAAATACATTGTTCCAGACAAAAAGACACACACACACAGACACATATAAACTACAGATTCTTATTTAAAACAGGGTTGCTGGAGGGAGGTGGGCAAAGAAATGGGTTAAATGAGTAATGGATATAAAGGAAGGCACTTCTTATGATGAGCACTGCTTGTTATATGCAAGTGATGAATCACTAAATTCTACTCCTAAAACTAATATGATACTACATGTTAACTAACTAGAATTTAAATAAAAAATTAAAATAAAAAATAAAACAACAGAGATCTGGAAGAATTACATCTTATATACATGGAATACAACTTTAAAAACTTACATAAGATTTCAAAACTTAAATAAGATTAAAAGAAAACTAAAATGTGAGAAAAAGCATTGATGCACTCCTCTTCATTTGTCAGTAGTACAGATTAATTTCCATTCTCATCATTGCTTGCTGGGACAAATCTCTCAACTAAGCTACGTGTTTCCACTATTCCTCCTCTACTATCTATCCTCCATACAATGAAGAGTGATGCTTTTAAAACAAATCAGTTTATATAACTCTACTCAAAAGTCTTTCAATGACTTTCCATCTCCCTTAGAACAGTATCGATACTTTTTCTCAATTCTCTATATGGCCTTGTTCCTGACTATTTCTCCCATCTCTTCTACAAATCTCTCCCTTGCTCAATAAATTTTAGTCACATGGGCTTTCCTACAATTCTTGAAACACGCAAGCTCCTTCCAGGTTCAGAAGCTTTGCACTTGTGTCCTGTGGCAGAAATGCTCTTGCCCCTTCTATTCACACAGATCTCTCCCTCATTCATGCAGGTCTCTCTTCCAATGCCATATCCTCAGAGAGGCCTACACTGACAACCCTATGTAAGAGAGCCTAACCCACAAGCACTGACCCCACCCAGCTTTTTCCTTCCCTTCTTCCTGCTTCATTTTTCTTGACAGATAGAATTTAACCAAATTTCATGTTGCATTTCAATTATTTTATTTCTACATTCACCACTAGAATGTAAACTCCATAAGAACAGGGGATCAGAGCATATCTGACTTGTTTCCTACTGTATTTTCAATAACTAGAATTACACATGGCACAGTGTAGATGCTCACCAAGTATTTACTGAATAAATTGTTAGTACTTTGATTTTTACATGCCTATTTTTCTAAGAAACATAATTAAAAATAATTCATTTCTCTAGTCTGAACCTTATAAAATTATCCTTTTGTATGTCAAAATGGCCAAATATTGGTGATTATACATCATTCAGTCTAACATAAATGAATAATAAAAAACTGTTTGGAGCGCCTGAGTGGCTCAGTTGGTTAAGCGTCTGACTTGATTTTGGCTCAGGTCAATGATCTCACTGTTGGTACATTTGAGTTCCATGTTAGGCTCTGCACTGACAGTGCAGGGTATACTTGAGATTCTCTATCTTCCCCTCTCTGCTCCTCCCCCCAACCTAAATACATACATACATACATACATACATACATACATACATACAGCAAGCAAGGAAGCAAGCAAGGAAGCAAGCGTAACTGGCTAAAAAAAAATTAAGCCTCTTATTTACCTCCATAAATAAGAAAGTTATATATCTAAGACCCTCAAAGGCTTAAGAAGTTTTACCCAGCTTCAATTGTTAGAAAATGAAACTTTAAAACAATAAATAAAATGTGACATTTGAATGATAACCTTTTTACAATGTAGTTTCCACTTGCCATGGCACCTTGATAATCTATGGCTCTAGTTTACCTTTGCTTATTTGGAGCACTCCTGAGGAACCTGAAACATTGGACCATATTTTAACCCAGGTATGCTTTCAGGGCCTCCTAATATTACAAAGAGCTTTCTAGTCTTATAGTCCTAGCCAAAGTCCAAGCTATTGAGTCTTATGTTCGCAGGGTTTTTTGTTTTGTTTTTTTAATTAGCGTGTTGTTGCATGTTTTGGGAAAGAGAGGTATTATGTCTTTTTCCCTTGTCTCGGGATATATCTGAATTCTTGCCAATCTTTCTATGGCTGTCTGTAGAACGCATTTCTTCTCTTCCCCTTTCCATATCTCAAAATGGCTCATAAATCAGAAAACATCGGCTTTCTTAGAATTACATATATATGAGTAAATACATGTTAGAAATACTTCTTTCATGTACAAACTTTGTTCCCAACCATACGATTATGCCATAGGCACTAAGTATTTATGAATAAATTATTTATGGGGTTAGATTAGTTCAAATATATTTACCTGAGAAGAAATCAAATTTATCAATTATAGTTCTCCGTTGGAAATTTGTATAAAGGGGCACACCTTCCTAGGAGAACACATTTATAAATCTTAGAGGCCCTTTTCAAACAATTTCCCTCCATGTCTACAAAATTCTGATTTTCCCTTGGTTTTCTCCTATGGCAATGAGACATCACTGCTTCAGGAAGTAAATCTTATAGAAGAAAATGGGTTGGATCACTTAGATGAGCTGAAGAAGAAAAAAGGTAGAGAAACACTGTGGTATATGCATAAAGTCTTTTCCATTCTCAACATGTTGTAGTCAAAAGCAAAGAGAAAAGGTGATTAAAGTGACTATAGTAATGCAGAGGTGGCATTTCCATAAATTCTCTCACAAAAATACTAAGAAAGTCATGTGTTCAGAATGTTTTTAAAATTGTTTTGAGGGGCACTTGGCTGGCTCAATCAGTACAGCATACAACCCTTGACTGGGGTTGTGGGTTCGAGCTCACCATTAGGGGTAGAGATTACTTTAAAAAACAAATAAATGAGTAAGCAAATAAACAAATTGCTTTGATATTTAATCCAGTCTTACTTCAAGATTCAGAACTTTGAAGGACAATTTTGAAAATATAGGGTTAGTCTGAATAGTTTTCCTCCCAAAGAGATGGTTTTAAAAATGATCTATCAGGGTTGCCTGGGTGGTTCAGGAAGTTGAACATCCAACTCTTGATCTCAGCTCAGGTTACAATCTCACAGTTTGGGGGATAGAACCCCAAGTTGGGCTCAGTGCCGACAGCATAGAGCCTGCTTCGAATTCTCTCTCTCTCTCTCTCTCTCTCTCTCTCTCTCTCTGCCCTCCCTCACTCTCTCTCCCAAAATAAATAAACTTTAAAACAAACATGATCTATTGGGGAGCCTTTGTGGCTCAATGGGTTAAGCATCCAACTCTTGATTTGGGCTTAGGTCATGATCTCGCAGTTTTGGGGACTGAGCCCCACAATGGACCCAGTACTGACAGTACAGAGCTTGCGTGGAATTCTCTCTCTCTCTCAAAAATAAATAAATAAGCTTTTTAAAAAAGGTGATCTATCAATCCGTTTTCCTTTCTCAGGGATTGTTCAGAAATATGTCTTATTACCAAGAGCTTGATTAGCAAATGTGATTAAACTTTTACACAATGACCATCTTATGCAATCAAAAACCATAAAATTAGTGTATAAAAGAAATGTATTCCCAAAGAAGAGGTACCAATGTCATGTTAAATCTGCTTATTTAACACTATATGATTTTATTCTATGTAGTAAGGGTTTTATTCTTTGTTATGGAGTGTAGCAATGAACTGTATAGATAAAAAGGATGAAAAATTCACAAGAATCCTATGAATAATCCATAAACTCACTTAAACCTTTACTATCAGGAACATGCTTCTAAATTAGCAAAATTTATAATTCAATTGCAGTTGGTTCAGCAAACATATATTCTGTCCATCTATATACAGAGCATTGCATTAACTATGACCAGAGACACTAGGACCATGGAATCCTGCAGACAGGATTATCTAAGATAAAGATTCTACTCAGCAAAACCAACAGGAACAAGCTGAGTGCTGACTGGGAAGAGGTCACAAAGAAGAGAATAGTATTTAAGTCTCAACGTCTGGTGAAGGACATCACAGACAGAGATCAAGATGAATGACACAATGGTAAAGCATGAGCTGTGTCCATGGAATGACAATAATGGCCTTATAGATGAGAAATGGTATGTTTATATGTATTACTTCACTAAGTCCTTACAATGTCCAATAAAGTAAATAAGGCAAATATTTCAGTTTAATTTATAAGCAAAGAAGCATATAGAAATGGTTTCTATGTGTGCCATGACAAGAAAAATGTTGCAAGCCCTGAAATCTGGAGAGGTTTATCATAGCTACATTAGTAAATGAATCAACTAGAGATGGAAAAAGTGGCTACGACCAAACTGCCATAAAATTACAAGAATCTGCTGTAGTTAGCACTCATTTGGTTCCACAGCCCACATCAACTAAATTTTCTGGCTCATTACAAAAGAGAAAACAGACAAAAGAGAATAACTAGGGCTAAAGAAGGTTGAAAGGAAATTGGTAGAAGATCAAAGAAACAATGGATTCTAAAGTGGTTACAAGTATGCTTTTGAAATGGCTCTCCCTGGAGTACAAGCTGAACATTAGCAGATGAACCAGAATGAATAAGATGTAGAAGGCATATGAGAAGGACAGAAGGACTCGGGGGAGGAGATAAATAAGAAGTTCGTTATGGGGGTGGAGGGGGGAGCAGAGAATGGGAAACAGGATGGGTAAGATGTAGTGTTCACAGAAAGTATGTTCAGAGTCAGAAATTTTGGAAATGGAATACTTCCAAGTAATGAAAGACACTGTAATCACAATGATAGGTAAATCTCAAACTGGCTGAAACTTAAGACACAAATGATACTAGGTTTCAGGAGGTAGAAACAATGAGAGACACAGTGGTCAAAGGACATCAACATGAGTACTGTCTCCAAATGCAGTGTCAAGAGAAAGCCATTGAGGAAGATCAAACAAAATACTTAAACTGTTAAGGAAGAGGAGATGAAAATAGTGGAGATCAAGAAGTATGCTGAGGGGTGCCTGGATGGCTCAGTGAGTTGAGCGTCTGACTTCAGCTGAGCTTATGATCTCACAGTTTGTGAGTTGGAGCCCCACATCAGGCTCACTGCTGTCAGCCTGTCAGCGCAGAGCTCACTTCAGATCCACTGTCCCCCTATGTCTGCCCACCCCCGCCTTGCGCTCTCCCCCAAATTAAATGAGTATCAAAAAAAAAAAAAAAAAAGAAGAAGAAGAAGAAGTATGCTGAGCCTGCCTCTTGGTTCCAAGATTTTCAGGGAATTGATAGAGAGGCAGTCTACCCTGGAAAGGAATCCCAAGGATGTTGTCACGTTTTGGGTAATATAAGAAAGAGAATGTCTGAGTTCAAGTATGAGGATTAGTTTGTTCAGAACAGAATGATATATGCATGCAGCAAAGTAGAGGCAACTAATAAACAGCAGATAGACGGAAGGACCCCAAGGGCCTATAAGGCAGAACCAGTAAGGTGTAAGAAGACAGGAGGATATGGTAGTACAACAGAGAAGCTTTCATCCAACGGGAAAAATGCTCATAGTTCAGTAACCATACAGGGAGTGGTAAGTAGACTAAAAAGTAGTTAATAAAGAAGGTTTTAGCAACATCAACCATGTGGGTCAAGATGGTACTTTTAATCTAAAAAAAGTACAGATTTTCAATAAGAAAGTAGGATAACAATTCCCAAATTGGCAATTTTTACTTAGTGAGCAAATTGTATGGTTCCATACTGAAATGAAATTAAGGTGAACTTAGCATATACATTGAGAGATTTTGTAAATGTGGACAATTACCACCTTTAAAAGAAAACTGGAATCAAAACTCACCACAGCTAGTACAGTGTTTTCTAATTCAGCACCCTTAATGCATTTTACAAATAGTATTTTAATAATCATATTGTCAAACTGACAAGACTAAGAGATAAAACATTTTGACTACATTGAATCTAATACTTAATATAAACATAAAATACTTCTAAAAATCATTTAAGTAATAACTATATTTAAAAATATAAGAAATCTCCATCTAGACTTTATCTCAGCCTGTAGGAAGGAAAGAAAGTAATTTAAGAATGAATACAATTTCAGACTGAGATACTGCAAACTAGACTTAATACAGTGCGAATGATTTCAGGTAGTAATCATATTTCTAGAGTAATTAATAAAGAAAAAGAGAAAATTATCATCTAGCTTTAGTTTGGACACACATATTAAAAATACCCTACTTTAAGTTTCAGACATAACTTTCATTGGTATGTAATAAGTGATAATTATTTTTAAAGTGATTTTTAAAAACATATTTTCTTTCTCTGTATGACTTATTTCAATTAGCATAACACTCTATGTTTTCACTTCTTAGGTGGATCCTGAGAAACTTAACAGAAGACCATGGGGGAGGGGAAGGGGGGGGAAAAAGTTACAGAGAGGGAAGGAGGCAAACCATAAGAGAATCTTAAAAACTGAGAATAAACTGAGGGTTGATGGGGGGGGATGGGCGGGTAGGAGGCAGGGGAAAGTGGGTGATGGGCATTGAGGAGGGCACCTGTTGGGATGAGCACTGGGTGTTGTATGCAAACCAATTTGAAAATAAATTTCATATTAAAAAAATGAAATAAAATAAAAATAAAATAAAATAAAATAAAATAAAATAAAATAAAATAAAAACGTATTTTCTTGCATCCAAAATTTGCTTGCCCAGTTTAGCTTTATTGTTGTCTCAGAAAATAAGGCTGAACAAAATTGAAATCCCTGATTAAAAACTCAGAAACATATATCCACTCATTTGTCTTGAGGAATAATCACAATATAGCCACATAATTTATTTTGATATTTAAGGCATTCTGCTTTCTCCATCAATCACTAGATATATTTAGTGCTTTTCTATATGACAGTACTGTTGGCCCCTGAACCATGTGGGTCCACTTATACAAGAATTTTTTTTCAAAATATATGTACAGTATTATGCTTGTATTTTCTCTTCTTTATAGATTTTCTTAACATTTCTTAACGTTCTTATTTACAGAAATCTGGGAAAAGTCCAGAAAGGGGATGAAAACTACCATCCTCAGGCCAAATCTGTCCACTTCCTGCCTTTATAAATAAAACTTTATTGAAACTCAGCTGTGCCTATCCATTTATGTATTGGCTAGCTTCATGGTACAAAGGTAGGGTTGAGTACTTACTACAGAAACCATATGTCTTACAAAATTGAAAATATTTACTATCTGGCCCTGTACAGAAAAAGTTTGCCAACCCCAAGTTTGGGTTCAAAGGGATTCTCCATTAATTTGTCTTTCTATCACTGTTTGTATCTTATACTTCCTTCTAAACCCACCATCAACATATAGAAAACAGGTTTCTGCTGTGTCAAGAAATCTGCAGTACATGAGGCAGCTATTAAGCGTCAGGACACATCCGACCAGAACTCCATGCTATCCTTTCCTGCCAGCTAGCCAACTTTGGAATCTCAGTCAACGTTTCTTTCCTCTTTAAAATTATCACCCACTCTTATCTCTTGAAATTATCCCTCTCCCAAGAATTAAAATCAAAACAAAAACAAAAAAACTGCTCTGCTCATCCTTTTCTTGCATCTTCCAAGTGTACAAACCCTTTCACTACAAGAAGTTGCCCAAGCCCCTTTCTTGTACTCTGTGGCTCCAGCAACAAAATGAGGCAATAAAAATACCTTATTTCACAAAGATTTTCCCAGACTTTAAAGCCAATCAAGGTACTTACTGGTGATCCATTGTCACAAGCAGGTAAATCACCTTCTGAAGAGGTTAACACCAGGTTCTTGGTAGCATAGGCGTCCAATCTAAGTGACCAGACCAAACCAAACAAACAAAACCTGTTCTTTCACTGGAAGAACATTTTCAGATCTTCTAAAAAAAAAGAAAACTGTGACCATTTATTTATTTTTCCTAATCTCTGGTATGGAAATAATAACTGATTCACCAGCATTTTAGGAAGTACAGGCTGTCTGGCATGGGCAATGCCCTCAAAAGCAAGAATCCTGTGGTCACAAGAGAGAGAAACTAGACTACATAGAACGTATCCCACAGAAAGTGAGGAGGAGTGATATGTGTGGGGATACTGGCTTTTAGAAAGGAGTGAGTTTGGAGAGAATGTAAAGGTTATTAAAGCCCGCATGATGAAAAGATAGCTACAAGTCCTAAAATCGAGCACTCTCCTCTTTGTGAATCGTGAGTAAAACTGAAGTAAATATATGTATTATATGTACATAAACAAAAGCAAACAAAATATAGCATTTCTTGTGGAATTTGGCAAACAGGAGGAGTCGTTAGGTCTGAGTCTTACGAGGCCTGAGTCCTGAAGGTGCTTGCAGATTAAGAGCAGGAGACAGACAACAGGAGGAAGTAATACACTGTCAAACCAGAAAAGGGGTTTGAGCTACTCTCAGCCCTTAAATGGAAATATGAATAAATGTGTCCATACACCCCAGGACAGAGAGGGGCCCTCAGTTGTGATATGGTCATAAATTTTAATTTTTTTAACTGAAAAGAACTAGGAAATATAGTTGTTGGATAGTCTGTAAGGTTTCAGGTTCTATTACACAGGAAGAAAGATGTACAGCTTTCAGTTTCTCAGTCCAGTTACTTCCAACTGGGCATAATAATCTTCCTGAAATGATTTTCCTTCAAAGTTGACCAGTCTTAGAATTGGCTGATTAACCAGACCGGCAGTGCAAAGCATTTGTCCTAGGGTTCTTGTGGCTCCAAATCATTGGGTTAAAAAAATAGAGATTCAAGTACCTCAGCAGGATTATCTTAATTACTGATTAAGTGAATGCACTGAGCCAAATTACAACTTTGTTCATTTCTACATAAAATCTAGTATTTCCCCCTAGTTTTTGTTGACATCAATTGACCCTTGTTAAATAAGATTTGGTCCATGCTGTGTCTTATACCTATTTCTGTTGAATTGTCCTCTAATTTTACCTTGATTGTTTCCTAGTGTTTTATTATTTTAATAGAATCTTTTTCAAGAACTTTGCCATGAAAAGGTTATTTTTATTTGATATTCCATCACTTTTTCTGCAATTACATATGGGTGATCTCATATATATTTCTTGAAAATTATTTTTTCCACTGGCATCCGCTAACATTTGTTCATTCCATAACATTTTCATAATCTCATTGAGATGGTCATCTGACAATAGAAATGTTACTGACCTAATTTCAGTTTTTAATCCCAGATTCTCACTAATTGTCATGAACAAGAGTCCCTCAGGAAGAAAAGTCTTCTTTTTACAAGGCTCCAAGGCAGAAAGTTGTTTTTCTTTACAAACCATATTGAAGTTCAAGAAACTAGGGGCACCTGGGGGCTCACTCAGTTAAGAGTCTGACTTCGGCCCAGGTCATGATCTTGTGGTTCATGAGTTCAAGCCCTGCGTCAGGTTCTGGGCAGTTGTGCTGACAGCTCAGAGCTTGGAGCCTGCTTCGAATTCTGTGTCTCCCTCCCTCTCTCTCTCTCTCTGCCCCTGCCCTGCTCTCTCTCTCTCTCTCTCTGTCTTTCTCAAATAAATAAACATTTTTTAAAAATTTAAAAAAGGAAAGAAACGAAATATACCAATGTAACCCAAAATTCTAAACCAAATGTTTACCTTAACATAACCTTACAATAGATAATTACCTATAATACCTATATCTCAGAGGCATTTTCTTATTGCTGTTATTTCCATTTTTAAATTAATGTTCAATATACATATTCATACATATATTACTGAATTTAACCAAGGACGTGGACAAAAAAAGGAAAGTTTATTGGAGTCACTAGAGTATAATGGAAAACCTCATATCTTTGGTAATCAGAAAATCCTGGGGTCAAATGTCCATTTGTGTGAATTTGGGCAACTTAATTTTAAAATTCAGTGTCTTCATCTAAAAGATGAGATTTGTTTTAATTTTTTATAGGGTTTTACGGGGATTAAATGCGATAATATATGTGTAATGGAGCCTATGAAGCATTAAGTAGCTACCAAAATTATGCCCTCCTTCTAATGCTAAAAGTCCCAACATGTTTTCTCTGCATACAGTTGTTATTTTGATCCATGAGCATCCAGTGAAACCATCACTGCTTTCTAGAATAACATTAACTGGGCAAGTGACTGGTGGCCAAACTATAGGCAAATATGAATAAGCTTATCTTTGAGATGAATTCCATAGAACAGTGAACAATAGGAATAATCCACATAAACATATATGGACCCATGTGACCTACTTTCAGGAAGTAAGAATGCTCAGAGCACCCAACAAAATGGTAACTGAGCTCCAGCTAAATGCTAGGACCAGCTGAGCAATTGTTTATGATATATATGAACCTATTTCACATCCCAGGGTTAGAAATTCTGAGATAAAATTAGGGCTCAAAGTAAAAGAAACTAAGATGGCCTAAAATATGCCAAGTCTCATTAGGTCTATACATTCATTAACAACTTCAATAGTCATTGCTATTATTGTCATAAAAATCAAAAGAGGTTACAAAAGAACATATTGTCTTGTAAACATGGATGTGTCCTCTGTAGACAATCAAACTTATTCCCAGGGATTCAATTGCCATCTACATGGCACCTACATGGTGATGATTCTTAAAGTCCCCTTATTTGTGACTTTGTTTTAAAGCATACTGTTCTCTATCACTGTACTGAGAAAAACACTAATCACATTTGACATGTCACTTTTAAATGTTACTTTATATATATTTACTGGAAAGTAATGATGTCATACACTTATTAATTACAAATATGGACTCACTGGAAGAATGTGCCAGGGGAACAACAACAACAAAAAATGTGGAGCACATGTTTGTTGATGGTGATCTCACATCAATATGCGGCTACATTATTTTGGTCTTTCCAGAGGACTCTGTATTAGAAAGATCTATGTTCCATTCAGGAGTTCCTCACAAACATTTATTTATAAGTGCAATAATGGAGCTATTCACAGGATGCATTATCCTTTGTGATTTTAAATCTCTCAAATAAAACTCATCTAAAGAATTAAAGCAATTAAATTAATGGCCAGTGTCACTTCAGAACAAATTGTTCTGGTCAATTATGTCATTCTGTGAAAAATTAAAACATTTCGGCTGGCTAAGATCAAAACAACAACAAATGAATTCCTTCCCTGAACTAACCAAATCCTAATCAACCTCTAAAGTTCATTTCATGTCCCCCTTCTTCCATGATATCTCCCTAATCACTTACTTCAATCCAGGAGGACCACTAACTTAGAATTACAATAAGCCTCAGGGCATGTATAACAAATTTGGCATTTAATCAAAGAACAGCCAGCTAAACCTTCATCTGAAGCATAAATGGAGACACAGAAAGACTGTGATCAAACCAAGGTTTTATAGCTGTTTGGTGATAAAATCAGGACTACCGGAGTTTTGGGGATTTCATGCCAAGTTTTGTTTCCACTACATTCTATGTTCTCTGCCCACTACTTGATCTCTTGTTTCCTTTGATGTATGTTTTTGCCTCTCACAATGAAAACATAAGATCTTTGAGGGAAGAAGGGTCAAGGGTAGAGGTGAGCTGGGAAGGAGCTCAGGGGTAAGTTTCGGGCATCTTGTTAGCTTCTTTACCTGTATCATTTATTGTATTCATTTCAGTCCTGTAAATATCTCTCCATATTTAACAGATGAGGATCTGAGTTTCAGAGAAATTTTGTTAGTTGCCCAAGGCTACTCAGATGGGAAGTTGGACAGTTTGGCACTTCAGGAAAATGATTAGTATTGTACTGTATGTACTGTAAGGATATCACTGTGCTCCTCTTTCCCCTACTCTCTCAGATGTTAAGAATGTACCCCCATTTATTTAAAACACCCTCTTGTTCCTAAGAAAGCTTCTATAAAATTGCAACTTGTTAAAGGCATAATAGCAAATAACAGGAAAGTGGAGTAGGAAATTTTTAATCACAATATTTACCACATAGCAACAAAAAATATAAAAAGGGTCTCTGAAATAAATAGAACTAGAGCAATCCTTTCTGTCCTAATTGGCACTGTTTTTGGCAGTTGTGAAGTACATTAGATGCTCATTTCATTATGCTTCTATTATGTAGCTAGACCATTATCAATAAAAGTAAAAAAAAAAAAAATATTTGCTAAGATTTCCATTAAGTAAAAAGGTTTCATGAAGGAATGCAAAGGGACATTTTGCTAATGCTTTTCCCTTTGTAGAACTGAAAAGTGAAGATTTTTCTGAGTATGGAAATAAGCCAGAAATGTGGTCTGTTGATTCCTTTCTAGCATCAAGTGACAGGAGTTTATGTCTCTCCTTCGGTCCTTGGTAAGTTTGAGGGATTTCTTTGCCAACTATTGGCTGCAATAAGGATATTGTGAGTTTTTTGTTTTTTTGTTTGTTTGTTTGCTTGCTTGTTTGTTTACAAATGCAATATATATGTCTATGTAGGTAGTTAAATCTGAAAGTATTTGAACAATAACATGCAATATATTACACAATTTTAAACTAGATCAAAATCTCTATGTTAAAACCATGATTTGGTACATTTCTAATCTTAATTTAGAAGAAATTCACAATATAATTTTAAATAATTTAGGACTTTTTAAATTTACATTATGTCATTATTGATTTTACCAAAAACAAAAAGAGCTCCTAATGATAAACAAACAAAAAACTGTAAGATCTTAAGAGTCGTGACTGAATTCTAGGAAAATATTACACATGATGAAACAAGAAGAACTGAAAAATTTGCAGAAAATACCAATTCCCCAAATTACATACTCTTTATCCAGACTAGTACTGTTCCCACATAAAAATCTTGCTCCAGTAAGAGCAGGGGTAACATAAATCATAGGATCTAAATATGGAAGAAACCTAATTATTCACCACACCCCCACTCTATTCAAGCTTTGTCACAGAACATTTTCTCACAAGGCAAATGCTAAATGTCTCAGTACATAGCCTTGCAGCTGAAAAAAAAAAAAAAAAAAAAACAATGTCACTAAGAGTTCAGTACAAAAAAAAAAAAACTGTCATCATCTCAATCAAGCTTTCTGTTTTGTAGAATATTCTGAGATAGTCAAAAAACACCAGAAGACTAAAGTATACATGAACCTACAAAAAGACAGTTTGAATAAAAAAACAACTCATTGTCTGCTTTACTCATAAAACTCATAACAACTAGCAAAATGGGGCTATATAAATACTTAAATATATACAGCAATACATCAACTTGTTCAAAAGTTTTACTCCTGAAGAATTCTGGGTAGGATTTATTAGCCAAATTTATCTTAAATGCACTAAGCAATGTTGAATTTTAAATCTTAAGTTGAATTTTAAAAACGATAAATAGGGCCTAACTTAAAAAAATTATGTACACATAATAATATATCCACATGAAACAAAAGAAGGGAAGAATGAAGACAGACAAATAAATAAGGAGGTTACTGCAATCATCCTTGTAGAAAAATGAGTACCTAGCTATGAACATAAAGATAACCCAGATCCAGATGAACTGAGAATGAGGAGTCTCCAAGTCTTAGAAAATGTTTAGCCATGAGAGTAAGGAAACCGTCAAAGACAAACCCAAGATTCTGAGTTCAAGTAATGGTATTAGTAGAACAAAAGCACAAATTCTGGGAAGAAGAAAAGGAGAGCTGTTTGGGCACACAATTCTTGAGGTATCAAAGGAAATTTCGATGGCATGAAAAGAGGACATAACTACACAGAGATTTAGAAATCACGGGTAAAGGAAATTGCTTGAGCCACTGGTACAGAGGTGATGGCAGAGGGAGAGTGTAGAAAGAGAGGCCTGGAGGTGTTACCAGAAAACTAGGGGGAAATGGTTATATAAAGAGGAAACTGGAGATGTGACTCATTTAGGGAAGGGGAAGCTAAGCTATAGTTACATCCTGCTTTAAAATGTCTGAAACCCTCATCTGTTGGGAAAAAAAAAAAAAAATCACTTGTCTTCATAATGCAATAGTTCATTGAGGAATTGTCTAATTCTTGGCACAGTTCAAACAGGGTAGACAGAGATTAAGTCCTCAGGTAATGATCTCTGCTCTGAAGAGTAGAAGGTGCCCACATCAGACCAAGGTTAGAGTTATCCTACAGCTCACAACAGCTATTGGGAAATGAAGTGCAAGATATCGTTACTGCTGCTGAGTCACACTGTATTAAAAAAGAAGAACAGAAAAGTATACTCATGGTACTGGATGGAAGCACTCAAAAATCTTATCTAGAAACTGTTATATAGTGAAAAAAAATAATGCCAATGAAAAAGGAAAAAAAAAAACAGTTTAACTCTAGGAGCTGGACTATATAATCTATTATTTTCTTGGAAAATGCAGGCTTAGTTTGAACAACCTAAATCTCTATGGACACAATTTTCTTTTCTGCTCAGACTCCTCCTCAGGAGCAAAACCAAATTTGCCAAGTACCTGAAGTCCTCACAGGGTAGCGACAAGGAAATACAAAAAAATATTCTGTATTTCTTACAGCTTTGTTTTCCCTTTGGGGATCATGGTGACCAGTTGGGGAGAGAAGAGCCCATGTGTAGTGGTGTCTTTTTTTTTTTTTTTCAATATATGAAATTTATTGTCAAATTGGTTTCCATACAACACCCAGTGCTCATCCCAAAAGGTGCCCTCCTCGAAACCCATCACCCACCCTCCCCTCCCTCCCACCCTGTAGTGGTGTCTTGAGTAACATGTCTGACAGATCCTCAGGAACAAAGGGCAGCCCTCCATGAGGGATCAGGTATGTGACATATTAGATAACCACTGAAACATTAGGAAAACCTTCTTTACTTATAGGAAGCTTTATCTTGTTCCAGAAAGTGGTAGGAAAAGTGAACATTTTAAATTTCCTTGTCCAGAAGGTGATATTCCAACCATTAAATTAAACTCAATAGACCTATAAAATTTCACCCGAGATTCACAACCTCTCAGGAGGAAAAATATATAAATGATTCTCCTTTTCTTGCTTTTTCCAATAAAAAAAAAATTCAAATTAGTGAAAAAAAAGTCTACATGTCAGCTCTTTCTGTTCACTGAATCAGACACCTACAAGGTGCTTTGAAGTTTGAACTAGATGTCTGCTGATATTCAAAATCCCTTCTGTCTCTGAGAGTCTACTCTTTTGAGTATGCCTGAGAAGAGGGAAACTTTCTGGGAATCCGTTTCTAGGGAGGTGACCAGGGCCATGTCTCCCCTTAGGCTTGATGATAGAAATTTTCCCTCACAATGATCCCAGGACATGTGTTCCTGGACTCCAGTAGGAGCTCCTGCTGCAAGCCTCTAGAATTCTACTGCCAGTGGTCTCACCTTACCCACAGGAATAATTAGCAAGCATGGAAGCCCACTTTGCACTGTTTGCCTATCAATGTCTTCAAAAAAGAACCATGGCCAGATGTTATTGTATATTAAGGATGATCTATAAAGCACATATATACACCTGTATCAGTGGGCTACAGCAAAATTTTAGGGCCATCGTGTGACTGTGATGAGCCATGCACTGTTTATTCTAGCACAGTAAAGAGGGACTTCGAATCCCCAGTCACTATTTTAAGATCTATTCCTGGTTTGGAAGACTAATAAAGTGTTCCTTAAGCTACTCTTGGGAGTAATTTGCATATGCAACTGGTAATCATTAATTGGGTGACTGCAAATGTAAGCAACAGGGGATAAATAAATGCAGGCCTTTCTCTTTTAGTCACACTGCTCACCTTTAGGTTCAGAGTAGAAAAGAAGTTCTTATCCCTATGGACCACCTGTTCTGCTGTAGAATTCCAAATATAAAACAGCAGCGTACATAACATGGAGTTAAAACGATAAAAAAAATAAATATATAATTACTTGAGGTAGGTACCCTTGCAACGAAGAAAAAAATTGAGGCTAAGTTTAGGCACATAAGATAAAACGGGAAGAAGAAACAAAAAGTATGAATCTCTATTCTCAGATATGGTAAACATTTATTACACTCTTACCACATGCAAAACACTGGGCTAAGCCCACTTTTTAAAATATGGGCTTTAAGTATTTTTTTGAATACTTTTTTTAAGTATTCAAGCAAGCAAGCAAGCAAGCAAGTAAGTAAGTAAGCAAGCAAGCAAGCAAGCTATACGCCCAATGTGGGGCTTGAACTCATGGCCTGGAGATCAAGAGTTGCATGCTCCACTGACTGAGCCAGCCAGGCACCCCTAAGCTCATTTTTATATGTTATCTCTTTTAATCGACATAACCATCCCACAAAGTAGTTACTAATATTATTCTCACTTTATACATGAGGAAACTGAGGCTTAAAGAGGTGAAACAATTTGCTCAGGGTCACACAGCTAGAAAAGTAGTGAGCCAGGCCAGTCGTTTTTTAAGTCTTTTCAAATGTTGAGGACGTTACTTCATGCAGCCCTGCCACATAAACTGAAAAGAAACAGAGGCAACTTGTACTTCTCAAGTATTTTCTAGATTCCAAGCACTTTACTGGACACTTCACATACCTTTTCTATGTGATCTACATAACAACGCCCAGAGTAGCTATTATTACCTCCAATTTACAGAAAAGATCACTTGAGATTCTGCCAGTCCCAAAGTACTCCATAGCTTCTGTCTTAGGTCACCTTGTCTTGCTGTGAAAGGCTGACAGCTCTCACCTCAGTGTCTGTGCTGCAAACACTCAACCTCAGAGTCCCCTTAAGCCTGACCACCTTGTGTCCTCCAGACTTCTCTCTCTCTTTCTCCACCTCCTTAAAGTCATGGTCTGGAACAGGGGGAGGGGTTATTCTTCTGTTTCACATCGTCCCCCACCTCTGGCTCTATAAAGCCATAATACTGGAGAAGGTTCTCCCTTCCACACTCTGTTATCTTTTGTTGATTTGCCAAAAGAGAAGAAAAGACATTTAGAAGGTCTCTTCTCAGGAAAACAGCCCAATTTGTAAGATTATTATTGTGCTCTCGAATCCTACTCTTGAGTGACAGAAACTGAATACTGTCATGCATGGTCCTTTCTTAACAAATTCTAATCATCATCCTCTCCTATCACCCCAGGCAGATGGATGCCTTCATAGGCTAGGATGAGTTTGTTCCAAAAAAGCAAAAGAGAAGTGCACAATTATTTCTAATTATCACCCTCAATAAACAGGCATCAGTCTCCTTCACTAGACTACTAGAACATGGACCTGAACCTTATTCATCTTTGTATTCCCACCACAACATTAGGTGTTCAATAAATGTTTACAAGTTAGATTGCTACTGAGTGTTATCTGGGTAGGAAATGTCACTTCATCAAATGCTTAAAACTGATTCCACAATACAAATTAGTTTATTAGAATAATTACCCCACAAAAGGTCCAAGGAATTAGAACACTAGAATATAAATTCCAGGAGAATAAGGACCTTGTCTTCTTAATAAGCACCTAGGACAGAGCCAGAGATACAGCAGGATCCCAGTAAATATTAGTTGAATAAATGACTCATGAAGCAACACTTCCTAGGGGAAGCAGAAGAGAAAAATCTAAAATACGATAAAATATTGGAACAAGGACCTGATACGATTATGGGTGGAGAGCCCTAGAAAAAAACCTTGAGGAAATGAGAAGAAATACGAGGGCTTGGAATGTCTAAGGAAGAGCACAACAGGATCTAGTGAGAAGTACAATTACATAGTCACAAGTTCTTAACTGTGCATAAAAGTATTAATTTCTTTAACAGTTGTCCAAAATGGATTATTAGCTTTTCATATATGGAAAGCAGAAAAGAATGCAGATTCTTGCTTTCCAATAAGGAATCATATTTTATTGGGAAGATTGCACAGGGAACATTTACATGATTCCTGCTCTCAATTGTCCACATCTGAGAAAAACTTGTGTGTGACTATACTAAACAGTGGGGTCATGTGCAGGAAGCCTCTTGTCCCTTAACCAAATTCCGTGTTGGAATTATTTCTCTATACAAAAAATACTAAATCAATAGTTGCAAGGTATTCAGAGAAGCTCAGGTAACAAAATGATAACATGTATCCTCATTTTTCAAAGGGCCAAACTGATGTTAGAGATCAATTCTGCTCTGGTAAATAATAGCAAAAGATAAATTTGTTTAGGTCACACTTTCTCCTCCACACGTACAAGATAGCACACATACAGGGTTAAAACCCTCCCTTTCATGTGGAAATCTATTTGCCTTCTCCCTTCTTATAGGCCTGAGACCTTCTTATGGCTCCTGACCAAGAACTTTTCCAGGTTGCCACTGAGAAGAAAGATGTTAATTATCTACTTAGCACTTTCTTTTTAGCTTCTCAGTAGTAACTGCTCTTCATTTCTCTGCCAAGATAATTCTTGGTCTATTATCAGAGCTCTGAGTTCCTTATGCCATCATTCTGACTCACAGCTGTGAATTCCCCTGCTCAAAACATAAGGGAAGAAGGACAATGCATACATAGTCAGCATGGGGACTGTATCTCTCTTTCGTTACATATTAACGAAACATTTAGAAATGACAAGGTTATAATTTCTCCTGGCCCTATGTGAATTCTTTCATATGCAATATTGTCCTCTTAACATGCTACTGACAATATCAAGGTTCTTGTGGTGCTTGAATTAGGTATAACAGATAAATAACTACTTTTTAAGAATTTTGCCTCGAAAGTACCTGTTCACCTGAGTTACTCCCACTAGATTCTGTTGGAAAGACCAATATCACCAAGACTTTTACTGTTCCTAAAAAAACTTATAATGAAATGGCAACACATATACACAGAATAGTATTTTAGACTCAGGCTGAGATGCAAATATAAATATGTTTAATTTTTGGTGAATAAGAAGTCATTTGATTTTTCACAAGGCTTTATCTCAAAATTCCAGTGTAACAAATTCCACTAAGAAACCTAAGAATTTGAGAGGAGATATCATAATAAACTGAATTAGAATGACAATATGACACAGTAGAAGAGCACAGGGCTGGGAGTTGGAAGACCTGGGTGGGAGCCTAATCCCTACCCCCACCTGCAGACTAAAGCTGGTGAGTGAGTATCCTGACACATTCCTATGGGAGGGAATGAGGGTATTGAATGTAATGATTTTTAGATTACTCTCTGCTTTTAAACTGTATGGTTTTATAGATTCTCATTACATTTGTTTAAAAAAGCAAACAAACACAAGGATTTTCATTCATGTCTGATTTTTTATAAAAGCAGAAGTTTTCAAACTGCTTAATAATGTTAACAATTTCCTTACATAACTACAAGAAGCCCTTTTGATTTCAATATAGTTTTGCTTGTATCTTATCAAAGTCACCCTGGGCCTTTTAAAAATCAAATAAGAAATAATATAAAGTGATAGTCTCATCCTGCCCACATTTTTTTTTAAATTTTTTTTTTAACATTTATTTTATTTTTGGGACAGAGAGAGACAGAGCATGAACAGGGGAGGGGCAGAGAGAGAGGGAGACACAGAATCGGAAGCAGGCTCCAGGCTCTGAGCCATCAGCCCAGAGCCCGACGCGGGGCTCGAACTCACGAACCGTGAGATCGTGACCTGAGCTGAAGTCAGACGCCTAACCAACTGAGCCACCCAGGCGCCCCTCCTGCCCACATTTTTAAAAATTATTTCCCAAATGTTAATTTTTTAAGGACAAAAGCTTTAATATTTTATTTTGTGTTGACAACTGACAAAATGCATTTTCATTTTTGTTCTTCTCCTTTAATGCTGTAAAAATAGCTACCACTGGTGAAATGCATTTCCCTTACTTCAACATGGAGGGCAACATGAAAAAAAATGTATGTTAACAAATCAAAGCTGTACTAAAGAGTTCTCAGGGGATAACTGGCCAACAGAGTTGACAACCAGGCAATCACCAGGCTCAAGAGAACTCTAGATTTTTTTGTTTTACTTTTAATGTCAGTGATTAATATTCAGAAATTATCATTTTGAGTTGGTTTGGTTCACAAGAAAGAAAAATCAGTGACATTTTTGCTTATAAATAAGAAAATGTGGACTGAGTATTACTTCCAACAGAAGTATTGATTCCTAATGAGCTAATTTTTTTTAATGTTTATTTATTTTTGAGGGGAAGGGAGAGAATGAATGGGAAAGGGGCAGAAAGAGAGAGAGACAGAGAATCTGAAGCAGGCTCTGTGCTGTCAGTGCAAAGCCCAATGCAGGGCTTGAACCAATGAACCAAGAGATCATGACCTGAGCCAAAGTCAGACGCTCAATCACATGAGCCACACAGGCACCCCACACCTCTTCAATGAGCGAATTAAAGAAAAACCTCACAGTAGGATGTTTTGAGATATAGATGGTTCCATAACTACCTTCTTAGTAGATAACTCTGAGGGTTAAAAATTAGAAAAGATTTAAAACTATTCTTAAATAAAGGCTACATTTTGTCCATGTGATGCATTGGATTATCCCAGAAATTTTACAACAGTTTAGAGACCACCAGTATCTTTCAGCTGTGAATCGTTGGCATTCATTGGATAAATGAATAATGAATAATTGAATAACAGACAACTTGACTGACTGACAAGCTAAAGGCAGAGTAACCAACTAACAAACTGATCAATTAAAGAAATAATTTAATTTTATAAAATATTTCAGATTTTTACTTCCTAAACCCATTAAGGATGGTGTGACAGCTGCTGTCATTTCTGGCAAAGTCCTGGGAATAAAGTAAAAGATTTATACTTGTACACCAACCGTGTATTTGGACTTCAAATTGGACTATGGAGAAAAGCATTCTCAGCCTATTCCTAAAGGGTAGATAAGCTTCATTTATACCATATCTGGAAATCTGTATTTTGGGCCTTATGATCCACAACAAAAAATAGAACTTCATCACACAGCCATGCTGAGGGAAGGTGCCAGTGGCCCAGTAGAGAACAAGGATCCTGAGAGACGCCACTTCATCCTAATTGCTGGGGAGCCAGTGAAGAGAAACTGTTGTCCAACATGGTCCATTTGTGATGAACACCACTGAAGAGATCTCTCAGGCCATTCTTGATTTCAGAAATGCAAAACATGGGTTTGAAAGAACCAAAACATGGAAATCAAAGATTGGAAACTAGTGAAAAGCACAAGAGCCGATCTCAGCGCTTTCTAGAATTTTGCCAGTTGTGGCATACATCCATTCAGCACATTTAGTTTCCAAAGCTTACTCAGCCAGTGCTTCTAAAGAATTCCACACTAAAGTGAGAACATAGTTTTTATAGCAATGCAGATGAGGTAGTTCCTGGTACATGCAAATAAACCTAATTGTTGCTTCTTTAAAAAAAAAAAAAAAAAAAAAAAAAAGTTTGCACATACAAAATACTACCAGAATTCAAACCTGGTAATTTGTAATCAGTATGCAAAAGCACTAGTGAGCACAAGTATATTCCTTGGCAGGAAAAAAAAAATATATTGAGCAGTGTTGGTTCAAAGTTATTCACTCAGCAAATACTGACTGATGAGAGCACCAGGATATGGATGCAGAGATGAAAAGCTCACAGTCTCTGCCTTCAAGCAGGTTTTCTAGCTACTTAATCATACGTAATTATATGTGTTCAATGTACAAAATAACCACAAAAGAGGCAGACAAATGTGTAACTTCCCAAATAGAGTTATTTAGAAATGCTACGGGATTTCAGAAAGGTAGAGCAATAAGAATGAAGGTGGCGTTTCATGTAGGTCTTTTCTGAGCTCAATGAACAAGAGGAGGGCAGTCAAGGGGTAGGCACCTGGCCTGGGCTGACATCCAGCTCACATGCCTCACTTTGCCCTTAACAGTTGTTAACAGACTGACATACTTCCATACCTGGCGGTAACCAACCTCTGCTTCCATTTTCCCCAGAGCCCTCCTGCCATCCCAGCTGCAGGAGACACTCTCACAGGACCTCCTTCAATTGAGCAACCAGAATTTTAATTCATGGCATAGCAAGGCTCCCTAAAACCCTGTTCCAGTTTTTAGTGTTTTTGCTTTATGAAAGTTTAAATATAATATATATCTATCTTATACTAGGCCTCTTCAGAAAAATAAAACAGCTTGTAGTTTGGATTATCTAGCATGAAGGGGACCACACGGAAAGGTTCTTGAAATCTGATTATTTTAAAGGATTTTAAATACCGGATTAAGTAGTTTTGATTTCATCTGGAAAGCAGTATAATGGGGGTTGGAGGGTGAGAGGAAAGAGGGAGGTAATCGGTAAAACTGTGCTTTAGAAAAATTGATCTGGAAGTAGTACACAGAATAGATTACACAGGCATCAAATATAACAGAGGCTACACTCTAGACACTCTGTAGTCCTCACTACAACCTTGTGTAGTAAGTACCATTATATCATTTGTTTTACAGATCAGAGACAAGGAAAGGCATTAAGAATCTTGCCCAAACTCATACAGTTACTACAGAGCAGAGCTGGGATATTACCCCTGTCCATCTAGTTCCAGAGCCCATCTCCTTAAGCAGAGTACTACACTATCTCTCAACAGACAAAGCAAAAGATAGTGAAGATGTGAATTAGGAAAGATTACAGTTGACCTTCAAATGATATAGGGGGTACAGTGCTGACCCTCACACAGTCAAAAATCTATGTATATCTTTTGACTCCCTCAAAACTTTACTAATAGCCTACTGTTGACCAGAAGCCTTACTGATAACATAGTCAATTAACACATATTTTGTATGTTATATGCATAATATACTGTATTCTTACAGTAAAGCAAGCTAGAGAAAAGAAAATGTTATTAAGAAAATCATGGGGCACCTGGGTGGCTCAGTGGGTTAAGCATCCGACTTCGGCTTAGGTCATGATAATCACAGTTTGTGAGTTTAGAGCCCGTGTCGGGCTCTGTGCTGACAGTTCAGAGCCTGGAGCCTGCTTCGGATTCTGTGTCTCCCTCTCTCTCTGCCCCTCCCCTGGTCATGTTCTGTCTCTGTCCCAAAAATAAATAAATAAATAAAAACATTTAAAAAAGAAAATCATGAGGGGGGCACCTGGGTGGCTCAGTCGGTTAAGTGTCTCACTTCAGCTCAGGTCATGATCTCACAGTTTGTGAGTTTGAGCCCCGTGTTGGGCTCTGTGCCGACAGCTCAGAGCCTGGAGCCTGCTTCAGAATCTGTGTCTCCCTCTCTCTCTGCCCACTTGTGCTCTGTCTCTGTCACTCAAAAAATAAATACACGTAAAGAAAATTTTTTTAAAGAAAATCATGAAGAAAAGAAATTACATTTACAGCACTGCACTTTATTTAATTTTTAAAAATCTGTGTAGAAGTGGACCTGCACTGTTCAAACCCATGCTGTTCAAGGGTCAACTGCACTTAAAGACAATGTTTTTAGTGATTTTATTTTTAAGTAATCTCTACACCTAATGTGGGGCCGGAACTCACAAACCCAAGATCAAGAGTCTCATGCTCTATCAACTAAGCCAGCCAGGTGCACCCTTAAAGAAAATATTTTTAAGGATTGCATTTTACATGTGCATAAAGAAGATAAAGAGAAATCAAAAATGTCTCCTTCCAAGTTTGATAGGACAAAAGGTCTATCAGGAAAAAGGAAAGAAAGAAATTCAGATGGAAAACCTAGTTTGGGAATAACAGGTGATGATTTCGGTGTCAGTGAGATTTGCCAGTCAGTGTGGCCTTCAGGTCCTGGACAGGGACTCTAATGCTCAGAAGATAAAATTAAACTCTCTTCTAGAATAATCTGCAAGAAGAGTTAGTAGAAGCCAGGGGAGTGCTGGTCAGACAGAGAGCAGAATGAAAGCTCTGGAAGACACTTTAAGATCTAAAGGAAGAATTAACAAAGCTTACGTTAAATCTGAATTTGCCAGTGATACATAGGATAGATTACAGGAAAAGTTCACTATTTACAAACATACATGTTCTGCTATCTTTACCATTTTTGTCTTATACTTCATGTTAATGAATGCTTTAAACTAATGGTACAAAGTAAAAAAATTAGCATAAAATTATACACAGTCAGGGTAAAAATTTGGGAAAAAAGGTACATATTAGAAAAAAAAAGCAATGGAATGTGCTGAAATATTATCCAATGGTTTGTGAGGTGTTTCTGTTATTAAAAAAAATTTATTTTACTATTTCTATTTTACATATTTTATGCAATATGATTACATAAATTATATAATAAGATACATTCATTATAACATAGTTGAAAAAAAATGGGAAAAAAACAGAAATAGAAAAATAGAAACCACCATATACATGTATTTTCCATAGGAGAAACCATCTCCTCATGAATATATGATCTTTTCTCAGGTTCTAGACATTTTCCACTCCCACAGCTACCCAAATCTGTGCTCCAAATTTGGGGAAACTTCCTATGGGAAGGGACCCAGACTATTCAATTAGTCAAAGCTTTGGGGCGCCTGGGTGGCGCAGTCGGTTAAGCGTCCGACTTCAGCCAGGTCACGATCTCGCGGTCCGGGAGTTCGAGCCCCGCGTCAGGCTCTGGGCTGATGGCTCAGAGCCTGGAGCCTGTTTCCGATTCTGTGTCTCCCTCTCTCTCTGCCCCTCCCCCGTTCATGCTCTGTCTCTCTCTGTCCCAAAAATAAATAAATGTTGAAAAAAAAAATTAAAAAAAAAAAAAAAAGCTTTAATGAGTACTTCATTAAAGATACATAACGGACAGTGTAGTGCTGTCCTTTTTTGTATAGAACCCAATTCCCTATAAATGTCAAGGATAACATGGATTTGTGAGCCACTCTACAAAAATGGGTATAATGACCTGTTTTAAGTCAGGATTTCTTCAACTTGATTTGGAGCCAGCTCATCTCTGTTCCTAAAGGAGCAAATCTCAATTAAATGATAACATAGAGAAAAAGGGTCTCTTTACTTTCCACCTCATGGTCTCTTCAGGCTTCAAAAACCCATCTGTTTCCAAATTCCATTTAACCTGCTCTCACTTTCTCCCAATGCCCTCTATCAGATAATCACCTTTCTTTCCTCCTCTATCCTCTGTCAAAATCAGAAGAAAGCAATCAGATTAAGCTAATATGTACTAAGCTTTGAATAACAGGGAGCTTTTCCAAGAATATTTTCATTTGCTATTTTTTCTCCTTTTTTTTTTCAACTCCACATATAATGACACATATACATAACTTCACATAGATGCATAGAAGTATTCTCGTGCGTCTTTTTCCTTTTTCCCCCCTTTATCTTTTTTGATTCTTCCCTTTGGTCTTCCCATTTACATCCACATTTTCCATATATATCCATGCCTCTTCTCTTCCAGGCATCTGTGTCAAACAACCAATAGGTTTTTCTCTTTATTTATATCACTTCATACAGAGCTACACTTACAAACACATGGGCAAAAATACACACACAGTACACTGATGGACATAACATATGCACATACATTTATACAGGGATTTTTTAATACTGTATTACAAAAAAGGGAGAAAAATATTATATATTATACATTACTATATATTATATATTATACAGCATATATATTATTATACAGGTATGTATGTATTTTGGGTTTTGTTCTGTTTTGTTTTTTTAGTTATTGCTTTCCTCATTCAACAATATCTTTTGGAAAGCCCTCTAAGTCATCTGGTGTAGTACTAATTTCTTCTTTTTAATAGTAGTACATTATATGACATCAGTATGTCATAATTTATTCAATGATTTTCCTCTTAGTGGAAATTTATTCTATTTCCTTTTTTTTTTTTTTGCCACAACAAACAACACTGAAATAAACATCCATTTACTTATATCTTTATACATAGTGCTTTTATTTCTATGAGATAGGATCTTAAGTGTATATAGTTTTCATGTGTATATTTCAGTTGAATAGACACTGCCAGATTGCTTTCCAACCAGGCTGTAATGTTTCACATTTCCAGCAGCATTGTATGAAGTACCATTTTCCCCTTTTCCCAGTCAGCATTAGATGCTACAACTCTATTCTGGTTCTGTCAGGCTGATGAGTGTGAAGTGATATATCACTTATTTTCAATTTGCCTTTCCCTGATTGCTAGTAAACTGAACATCTTTTCATATGCATAATGGCCAAGTGCCCTGAAAAATAAAGTTTATTTTTCTCTTTTTTTTTAGGGAATAACCTACTAGGGCTTTTTAAAGTATATCTAAGAACAAGTGTAACTGGCCCATCCGTGTGAGTAAAAATGGGATTCCCTGTAGATAGTTGAAATTAAGTCATTCTAGAACAGATAATCAGCTGTGTGCTATGTAGAATCATTGAGGAATTCCCTCACTGCAACCTAAAGTAGCTAAGAGTTTGTTTTGTGCAATTGTGGATTGATAGAGAAAGAAAGGAAGGAAGGCACGAAGATTGAAGTTCATTAGTGGAGTCAGCTGAATAGCCAGCATTGCCTTTGGTCTTTTTATACTTCAGCATGTGCTACAATGCACAGGCCCATCTGCTCTCTGGTAGGACACATCCCATGAGGTAATAAATTATAGCTCTAAGGTATTAGGACAAGATGAAGCTTCATATGAATTCCCATAAGAGCCATAAGAAAAAATGCACTGTAAGTCAAGGAAAATACACAAAAGACTCCATACACGGTTCTAAGAGATGTCCACGTATATATTCACATAATTAGCTTTCCTGATCATGTTGCAAAGTTGAATAATTCAGGAAGAAATATACATATGACATTAAAATCATACCATTTGATTTTCAGTGGTAAGGAAGTATTTGTGAGCAGTAAATTGAATTTATATTCAAAAGTGTCTCTTTGTTTACTTTTTTATTTTTTCATCTTACTTGGGAGTGGGGATGGAGTAAATATGAAAGTCTAGGATTATTTCCAGGGATACCTGGGTGGCTCAGTCAGTTAAGTGTCCGACTTCGGCCCAAGTCATGATCCCACGCTTTGCAGGTTCAAGCCCCATGTCAAGTTCTGTCCTGACAGCTCAGAGCTTGGAGCCTGAAGCCTGTTTCAGCAGACTCCCCTCCTCTCTGTCTCTCTGTCTCCCAAAAATAAATAATTTTTAAAAAAAATTTTTTTAAAAATAAAGTCTAGGATTATTTCCTTCCAAGAATGTACTCAGTGAAATTTTAAACTTGAAGTGTTTCTCTAAAAGGACTGAAAAACAAAGAAGGACTTCATCAGGTAGGTCATAAAACCACTAAACATTGTGAAATCAGAGCCGTAATGATGCTCCAAATTAGCTTCCCCGAGGAGGGGATTCTGGCCACAGTCTTTGTTAAGTGCTGTAATGTGTAGTGAGTAAAATGAATTATTCATGTAATACTTGAACATACTCTGGGAATTTCTCAAGGACTCCAGGAGAAAAATAGATTTGTCTTTCAGGGAATGAGAAGAATCTGGATCCTGATTTCAAGCAAATGATACAATCTAAGAGCAGCTTGCATTAATTTCATAACCTTTAGAATTTCCCCCCACTCGGTAAAAGCAGAGGAAATATAAGTTAATCAATCAGGTAAAAATCTGCACTGTTTATGGAGAGCATTCTTCTGAATTCTCAGAGGTGGGACTTCCATTCCTGATATATGATACACATTCTGCTTGCCTTTGCTAAGTAAACAGTTGCTGCTATTTGTGTATATGAATTATTTCTCCTATAACAAGGCTGGAATTACATTTGGGAATTTAATTCAAATTAAGTATTAATAATAGGAGCAACCCTCTTAATGTCATAAAAAAGTACCTTCGGTACTTAAAATGTAAACCATCACAAAGCATCCTCCCTTTCCCTGCACACCTTCAAGTTCTAATCCCATCATTAAATTTTCTGTCAAGTTATTTTCTAAGTTGTTACCAATGGAAGGGAGGGAATCCAAATGAGATTCAATGCTCATTTACTTGAGATTGCCTTAAAATACTGTTTTGTTTTGTTAAAAAGAGAATACAGAGCAGATGTTTATTCCTTGATTGGGGGATGGGGGGATTTGGTGGCACAAATGACTTTGAAATGCTTTCAAAACCAAAATAAACAAACAAATAAGCAAACAAACAAAAACCCAGGATTTACTCAAACTGCATTACTTGTACTTAAGTATTATTTATAAAAAGTTGGCTAGTAAAGAATTAAGAAAATATGAACCTAGGATGATTCTAACTTTAGTTTTTTTTTTTTTTTTAATTTCCTGAGAGAGAGAAACCGAGTGCGAGCAGGGGAGGGAGGGAGGGGCAGAGAGAGACGGAGACACAGAATCTGAAGCAGGCTCCAGGCTCTGAGCTGTCAGTACAGAGCCCAATGCAGGACATGAACCCACAAACTGCGAGATCATGATCTGAGCCTAAGTCAGCCGCTTAACTGACTGAGCCACCTAGGGACCCCTCTAACTTTAAAATATTACTCAGGAAAGTAATGTTCTTTAAACTTTCAGGACTCTTGTTCAATACAAGAGTATTAAGTATGTCTGCCTTTGGGATGACAAAGAGTTAATGAGTGTATATTAAGGAACACACCCCTCAGACCAGGGGAGACTCACAGATGGAAAGGTCCCAATCACTGTCATACTCACTGTCCCTTGCCTCTTCCTCTTCCTTCTGTGTGACTGTCCCCTAGACCAGCTAGGCTGCTAAAGGTAACCCATCCTATATATCATGCTGCATAGCATACTGAGGAGAGAAATGCAAAATTCTGGAATGAAGTCTTTTCTGACATCTTGCCATCTGCCAACAAAATGAAGCTCCTCAGAGCAAAAGGTAGCAGCAGATCTGTAGCTTGATGAACCAGCTGGCTGGAGGCTGACCAAGTCCTACCTCAAACATTCTTAGCTGCCCCATGCTGAAAAGAGGACTTATTGCACTCCTCCCATCCCCCACAGGGCCTGAAAACGCAACAGAGCCACCCCTAGAGGCAGAATGAGGGAGAGGGCAGAGGAGGGACCCAAGTTGTCTGGATTTGATGGTGCTGAGCACTGGCTCCAACTTCGTTCCCACACTCTGCCTGGATCTATGTCATTTTGCTTGGTCTTGCCCACCCATGTCATGGGAAGATAGATTTTTTTTTTCCCCACTCTAATTTTGCCTGTGAAGACTCCAATCATTTGGCAGAGATCTAGAAACCTTAATACAAATATAAATACCACTAAAAAGAATAACATGATATTTGTGCTTCTCAAAGCTTTGTCCTTTCCAGTAAAGTATAAGTTCTCTGGGGGCAGGAACCATGGCCATTTCTGTTCATGCTATAAAAAAAATGACTAGCACAGAACCTGGCACAGAGTAGCTGCTCAATAAAAACATTAACCAGTGGCTCTCAAATGTTAGTGGGTATCCTAATCACCGGAGGTTTTGTTATGCCATAGATTGCTAAATCTCATCCTCAGTTTCTGATACAGTAGATCTGGGGTGGGATCTGAGAACTTGCATTTTTAACAAGTTCCCAGGCACTGCTACTGTTGGTAGTCCAGAGACCACATTTTGAGAAACACTGCATTAAACCACACAGAATTATTATTTTTCTTGGTCCAAAAAGGCCAAATATTAGCAATTTTATATGATTTGACTTAATGTGTTTATGAGTCAATATGTATAAATGGATATATATATTGTAGGCATTTAAATTCTTTGAGTTTATTCACATCAAGAAGCCAGAATAAGTGTATATGACAAACTAAAGAACCTGGGCTCTGAAGCCAGTCAGACCCACATTTAAATTTTAACTCCAGCACTTACTAGGTGTGGAGTCCTGGATAAATTGCTTATCTTCTTGAAGTCTCAGTCTTCTTGTCTCTAAAATGGGGGTAATGCACTTGCTGTGAGGATTGAATGAAATAACACATGAAAAACACCTGCATTATATCTGGCATGTTGTAGATATTCAATGAAGAGTCACCATCGTCCTTATTACTAATTTCACCATTATTACTATCATCTTAACATTGTGCCACACTCTAGAAATTGAATAACTCACATTCCTCATGTGTTTTCTCTATGTAATAAGTAAACCAAAATTGGGAAAGGCTATTTGACAATTTTTTCAGAACAGAAATGGCTCTTGCTGCTGAGGAAGATGTTCTTGTTACAACATGCAACACCTGCTCTAGTTCCAACTGTATGCTTGGAGAACCACACATCCCAATCTAACAGTAGAAAAATTCAACTAAAAGTTATTGAAATGAAAGGATCAGAAGACTTAGTGTTGAAAGTCTAAATCAGCTTTAAAGTCCTCAATATTTGGGATAGTTGGGGAAAGTTATTAGGCTTCCTGTTCTCTCAACTAGGAAAGGAAGTTAACAGCACCTATGTCTTAGGCTTATTAGGGGATTAAATAAATATTGTGTGTACAAATGCATATAAAATGCAAAGCATATGCAAGTATTATTTGTGTAATATGTAGTGAACAGTCCTAGTTTCTACCACACTATCCCACTGTCCCTATAAGTCCCCTCATACACATCACACCTGTGTGTTAACTTAGAGTTTATACAATGTGGCCACTGTAGCTGCACATTCTATGTCAGCACCTCAGTCATCCTTCTATGCTACCAGATGACCCAAACACCTCCACCACCACCCCAGCCTCTCTGTGCAGGCTTTTGTGAGATTTGGGTTGTTTAACAAAGCCACTAGCTACAAAAAGAGGGAAAGAGACACACTGAGAATAGGATGATTATGGGTAGAAGGAAATGGAAGTGAATCCTAAAAAAGCAGAAGGGTGATCAGAAAAGACCCTACACACAAATGAAGGATAGATCATGTGATAGAACATGGTAAGAGAACTGAGTAAAGCCAGCCTGCTGTCTAGGTTGAGGAAGAGGAAAAAAGACAAGGCATCATAGCTGTCCACCACTGGGAAGGAATGAGTCAGAGAAGGCTAAGAGAGAAAACAACGTAAGCTACATAAAAGGCTTTCTTCATTCCTACCTTGGACACAGCTAGTTGAGAGTCATCTCAGTTCTCAAAGGCTAGGGAAGTCATGTAGACATGACCATATTAAAATGGCACATTCAATAAGTTCCAGTAAAGATTTTAAATCCCTTTGGCATGTCAAGGTGACCTGGTTACTGGGGCTCTCAAATGAATGAGAGAATATGGTAAATTACCTGGGTTTGAGGGCTCATTTTCTTTTAGATTTCATAAACGTCATTTTGCAGATGCTGTTTAGAGTAGCTATTTCTCATTCAACTGATGTTAGGAACACCAATGTTCTATTATGAGAACTGGGGGAAAGAGGAACAGAATAATTGATTAAAGGGGATTAGCAGAGGGAACAAAGGAGTCCCCCTCCAACCTAACCTCACCTTCCCAACTATCACCCACACAGAAAACCCAACCACCCCATCATACCTCCTTGGAAAGATCTACTGTGCAGCTGTCTTCTTGACCAATCAACATGAAGAAAACAAATGAAGAAACAAGACACAAGCATTTGTAAGGCTTAGAGTCTTAGACTTTTGTAGGGTAGTATTTTGATTCGTGGAAACTTGAATCGAAGATTTTACAAATATGGTGGAAAAAACTATCTTCACTCTACCCCTCCATATGTATGTAATCTAGTGCCAGTCCCTGAAAAGGCTGTTAAACTCTGCACAGACCACTTTATCATAATAGGCCCTTTTATCTGCTGCCAGAGAGCAACAAAAGAACTCTTGCATGTCTGCAGAGATTCTAGGATTACGTTAGGATGGATAATAGAAAGACAAATACTTACTAAAATACTGTCTGTTACTCCCAGAATCACTATAGCAATACCCAAGCCAAGCAGCAGAGAAAAGCCTTAACACACTATGCAATTCAGCTGCAACTCATCACTGCTGCTATAATTACAGGTACCTGCCTTCCTCCTCTCAGATCCGGGGATAAAAGCCTAGGGCTGAATTTGTATCTCAGCTACACAGAAGCTGAAGGTAGTAGTCAATAAACCCATAGAGCTCTGCATTTGACAGACACGCTCTTATAGAATATACAGCTAACCTATTGTTCAACAGCTCTTCCACACTCAGATTTTTCAGGATTAAAAAAAAAAAAAAAAGGAAAGAGGTGCTTTTGGATACTTCCTAAGTGCAAACACTTATTTAAGCCCCACAAGAATCCTATAAGTGAGGTGTTATTATCCTTAATTTTTAAATAAGAAAAGTGAGACACAAAGGTTGAGTAAATTGCCTTACGTTACACACCTTGCAAGTGATGGAACTGGCTCTGGAATCCCAATCATTCAGACCATAGTGTCCCTGCCTTTTCCAGATCAGTCTGGAGTCAGGCTCCCTGCAAAAACAGGCTATTGGGAATGGGTTGTGGCTCTCATAACCTGGAAACAACTCTTAAAAGCTGATGTGTGGCAATATTCAAAGAATTCTGCACCCACATCATTTTAAGGGGAAGCAGAGTGATTAGGATTTAAGATCCCACTGCAGATGTACCCATGTTTAGGTAAATCAGAAAATATTGAACTTAAAGGCAACCTAAAAGATTAAGAGCACACCAGGGTATCTAGAGAAGGGATGTTTAGGACACGCAGAATCTCTAGAATGTCTGCATTATTAAAATGAGATTGAAAATATTAGTGCTGAGGTTATACAGACTATTAAAGGATGGGGATAGTGTCCACCATGGAACTTTGCCTCTATGCATATGGAAGTCGCTCTCAGACACTGTTGCTATACTAACAGGGACCCATTTCTTTTTCTGAGCAGGCCAATGGATACCTCCTTCCAGTGATAATAAGCTCCTCTCAAATATAGAACTCAGATGATCACCTACAATTTCTCACTCTGTAGATCACAGCATTATTCTGGCGTAAAGGCCCCAGCCACACATTTTTATTCCATTTTACTAGGGATTTATGAAGCCTTAACATGTCTAGTTTAAAATATATATATAATCTCAAATAAATAGAACAAATAAATCTACTATTTAAGAGAATGCCCTTAAAAAAAAAAAAAAAAAAAAAAAAAAACTGGGTAAACTAACCTAGCAAAAAACCCTGAGGAATTACCATTTCAAAATGTTAATTGTTAGTGGAAGTGGCTTTTGAAGTTCAATTTAATTTCCTGAAAGCCCCAAACATCTCTATTTCCCTATAGAAAATAATTAAGCATCAGGGATGATAATGTGATTAGCAAGTAAAACACCTGGAATTTGCTTAGCAAATCAGAAAGCAGAGGGAGGAGGGCTTTGAAACCATCACTGGCCCTCCCTCACCCTACTTCATCATCAGTGCTGTGGGGCCTCAGCACTGGAAGCAGGCAGAGAGGGTCAGGCCTACCCTATAACTGCAGAGAAAGACCATGATATTTATATGTTACCTGTTTAATGGTCTACTGGATTCTGGTTGTCCATCTGGCCCCTCATGTTCTAAAAGGGCACACCACTGGCCTGAAAGACCTCACAAGACTTCTGTGGGGTCCAACCACCCTTGTGAGAATAGTAAAAGATCTACAAGTTTCTGATCTATATGAGCCTGAACCAATTAGAGAAATCAAGTACTCTATGGGCAAAATTAAATGATTGACTGATTATATTAACACTTATATATTCATGCTAGGCATGTCACTAAGCACTACATGTGTATTATATCTCTTTTAATCCCAAGAATAACTGTATATGGTGGATAATATTAATATTCCCATTTTACAGGTAAGGAAACTAAAACTTAGGAAGACTCAGCAACACGTGCCAATAATATAGCTCAAAGCAGCAGGGTCAAGTTCAAACTCTATGTCTGAACCCAAAACCCAAGCTCATGACCCTATAATAGAGGGACTGGTTAATAAACGATAAGCATCTATGCAATGGAAAGTCAGACACTGTTGAAAATTGCTAAATAAAAATATTTGATGACAGAAAAACATCCCAATAAACTGCTGAGTAAAAAAAAAAAAAAAGTAACAAAGATGTACATTAAGATTCAAGGTTAAATCTCAAAATGTCACTATGGTGAGGTAATAAGTGATATATAATTACAATTTTCTATATATGTTCTATTTTCTGCAATAAATAGGTGTTACTCTGATAATCAACTAAAGCATTTTCTTTTAATGTTTTTTAGAAAGCTAGTAAATAGAAACAAAATAACAATTGTGGTTTGGACTCAATGTCATAATTATCAGAGGTTTTATTTTCATGTTTACACTTCTCTATATTCTCCAAATGTGCTACAAAGCATTGCTTTATGACTACACACACACATAAAGTTTAAAACTAAGTTCCTTCCTAAAATGTTTAATTGGATGCCTGTGGCAGAGAATACCAGTGGTTCCTTCAATATTCACTCTCCACGTCTTCTATAGGAATAGACCCTGACATTTTCAGCTGTTCACATTTCCTGTAACAAGGCTACCACTCAGCTTCCTGTGTGTCCAGGGTAGCCATATGACTAAGTTCCTGCTAGTAGGATGTGAGGTAAAATGGTGTGTACAACATCCAGGACGTGTCTGTCAATCTTGCTGTTGTGAAGGTGCACGAGATCACTAGAGCTCCACTTTAGACCATGAGAAAGGTCACATTAGATGACAGATATATATGCTAGACTAGAGGACTGGAAACACTGTAGACCCCAGAAAGCTATAGATCTACTATATCATCCCTGGACTACCCAAATCTAGACTTGTGTGTGAAAGAGAAGTGAACATCTACCTTGTTTTGTTTTGATTTTCTAGAGAGTGGAGAGATATTTCTGTGATACGTCACTGAGTATAAATCCTAACTAATATAGTACTCAAATACTTAAAATAATTTAGACTAGTTCTCCTCCTCTGTCTCTAAACCTGCCTCTGTCTGTCTGTGTATGTGTACACAAAAGAAATACATTAATGGCATCACTATGATTTGAGACAGGAGGCTCAGCTAAAGATTTCTGGGGTTGGGGCCAGTGGAGACAAGGAACACACATAGTACAGCCATCCTAATCTGATATTAACAATGGAATTTCAGAGTAAAACTTCAGTGGATCACAAGTCAGAGAAAGGTGCAAACAACACATTTTAGAAACCCCTCCTTGTAGATGCAGCTAGATGTTTCTCTCCATCTTATAATACTTATTTACCTATTACTGTGTGGACTTGTCACATTGTTTTGTAATTTTCTTTTATTCAGCTACCTATACCTATAGAATATGAGATCCAACATGCAGAGACAATGTTCCTTTTACTTTCAAATTCTTAAATGTCCTAGAGCCTAGTACAGTATCTGGCATATGGTAATCAATTAAACATTTGTTAAATGAATGACCAAAAGAGTGAATGGATAATGAACTGGAGTACTGGTAGCTTGCACAGAGACACAAATATCACAGATATCTATCTCTCTATATATATCTATCTAGAGATATCTATCTAGAGATATAGAAAGATACATATTTATCTCTAGATAATATATACATGTATATATATCTAGATAGATATTAGAAATATGCAATATATTACAAGATATATATATATTAGAGTGTATACTCTAAATATTAAAGGAAAGTAATTTCCATATATATTCATTTTGATGAATTATATCAACCTAAATGTAAATATCTTAAAGGTCAATAAGGTGGATCTCCAATTCTAGCAAGGTATTGAAATTAAATATTGAAATAGAACCTATAGTATAGAATTGAAAAAAAACATACATCTTGTTGCCTATCAGTAAAAGCAGAACATCATTAGGAACCTTCATGCATTTTTTTAAATAATCAGCCATATCTTAGAGAAATTTTCATACTTACTGAAGCTTTAATTATATCTTACTTCCCAATTATTATATTATGTCAACAATCAAAGAACTAGACCAGATACCAATGCTGAATAAATACTTGGTGAACTGAATTGCAATTTAAATTAAAAATTAGGTGAAAATTGAGAGTTGATAGAAAGTTTTCAGCATCCTCCTTACAACCACAGTATAAAGCATTATTTTATCTCCTTATAAACAATTTAATCACTCATTCTTGAAGAATAATTGGATTAAAAGAGAGGAAGAGAGATTACTTGTACTAAATAGGACTTTTTCTTATTAATACATAGTGATCCTTTTAATATTCAAGCTTAGTGGCCTTATAATATATACAGTACAGAAGAATGATAAACAAATTGGAGGGTTAAAATTCTCTCCACTTACAAAATATGGACTTAGAAACCTTAGCTAAGATTCTATCCTTGTTTGTATTTAAAATGCTGATGTAGTCTGGCTACCTGCTAAGAAATGAAAGATATACAAAATACAAAGAACTTTGAGAAATTCTCTTCCATTAATATTTACTTCTGGCTGTCAAGTTTAATAAAGTCAAAGGCTCCTGCCTAAAGCCAATAAATGAGCATCCTTGAGTAAATGTAAATGTATTAATTTTTTCTCTATTGTGAACATTTCATATATCCTACATATTTATAATTTCATCCTACACAAATGTGTAGGAGAGGTTGAAGGCATAGTAATTCTGGCACATATATGAATAAAACTTACTGTGAAATTCATGTCATATAAAAGAATTTTTCATAATTTGTCTTCCAGATAACTGTATACTACTAGATATATTTTTCTGAAATTATATATTTACATGTTCTCAGTTGTTAAATCCCCTCTAAACTATTATAATTAAAAGAATTTAAAATATTTTAACACACATTGGTAAACATAGTTAAGCCCAATTAAAATATAAACTGAGGGATAGTAAACTTATTCTGATAATTTCTTCAATATTTATCTTAAAATTTTGATTAGCATGTGATTATGATGATTTGAATACATTACACTATCTAACCAATATAGTGTACTACTTTTAAATTGTACCATCAATAAGGTGTCTTCTGTACAGTCTGTATAGTCTCCCAAAAGGCAAGTTAAATTAGGAAAATACACTTAATAAGCTGATGCTTTACCTAGTAGGCAATAAATATTGAAAATACTTAGATACCAATAATCTGGACAGATAAAGATATTATGGTTTTTTTTAAATTTTTTTTTACATTTATTTATTTATTTTTGAGAGACAGAGAGAGAGCACAAGTGGGGGAGGGGCAGAGACAGAGAGGGAGACACAGAATCCAAAGCAGGATCCAGGCTCTGAGCTTTCAGCACAGACCCCAACGCAGGGCTCGAACTCACAAACCATGAGATCATGACCTGAGCCAAAGTCAGATGCTTAACCAATGGAGCCACCCAGGCGTCCCAAGATATTATAAGTTTTAATGCTAAAGTGGCATATATAATTATTGGCAATGCCTATCTTATCTTAAATAAAGATAAGAACATTCTGGTTTCATTTCAAACATTGTGTCTAGGTTTCAGCTTTTGGCTCCATGATCTAACAATGACCCAGATACTATAATCAGAGCAATGAAGCTGGAGGTAAGGGTGAGCATCGTATTGTCCAAGAGGCTTGTAATGAACACCACCTAGGCTGGACTCTATTTTTAGCCTAGATCCTAGGCCATTTGCATTCATGTATTCATGGCAACTGAGTCACTGTCCTCTCAACTAGACCAGCTGTCTACTAGAATTTTTTCTGATAGATTTTGGGGAAACAAGAATATAAATTGATTTATCAGGGGCTCTTTTGGTAGGAGGTTAAGAAGGAAAGTTCCCACAACTATACATCATCTTAGACATTATTTATAAAATAACACCTGTTTAAGGTCCCTTTGGGCTGGGGGCTCAGTTATGTGAGTATGAATATTCTAAATGCTTGGATTTTAAAGAATCAGTCAGCTCTTCAGTGGTATGCTGAGAGCCCAACACTATATATGGTGTGAGGAATAACAAAATATCTAAGGCACAACACTTATCTACAAGATTTACTCATTGTTTTACACAGTCTAGTCATGATTATTAACTGTCAATCCAGAAAACTGATACATCTGCCCATTATAAACAGAGGAATTGTAAATGTTAAGTTCAAAACTCTTTGGAGTATCTAGCTCCATAAGTTATTTTCAACCAGCCTGGGAGTTTTGTTTCTTAGGAATTTTCTGAAAAAGAAAAAGAAAAAAGAAAAAAAGAAGAAGGCAAAAAGCAAAGGTACTACAACTATGCAGTTGTGAAAAATGAAATATTTTAATCCATAAAATACCTAGGTTTAGGAACCAGGAATCTAAATTATTTAAAGCTCCTTCCATTCTGAGTAAAACAAGATGTGGGAGCCATTGATTTGATCAAAGTTTGCTGCCAATGCTTAAATTTATCTTACAGGATCCCTACCTAGAAACAGACCCTTTGGAGGAAGCAAAACTTGGTCCAGATCTTAAAGGACAGTCGAGGTATGGCATAGCAAAATGACGAGAAATGTATCTTGGGGTACATTTCTGTAGCTGAAGATGAGTGATTTGAACGTTACCCCTGATCTCCAGGAAGGCTTCCTGAGGGATCAACATAGAATCTCAGGACAGCTCTGTCCTTCACCCCCTGGAGGCAAGAACTCAACTAATCTTTACCTATTGCAGCATTAGCTCTCGTATGGTAGGAGGCTGCTTCCAGGAAACCCCAAGACTTAAAATAGGAAAGTGTTTCTCAACCTGTATTTCATCCCTTCCTCCTATAGATTGTCATAAAAATCTTGAGACTGTCTCTCCTTCATCCTACTCTTGAGGGCTGGGAATCACTGATGCAGAACCTCATCATCCTCAACATCCAAGAAATTTTCCTAATAAATTTTATATTTTGAAGTTTTGAAAACTTTTAAAAAATTCCAAATATAAACGTGTATTATAAAACTTTCCCAAATGGTTCCCTGGATTCTCTAATGTGGCTGTCGGGGGAGAAGGAGGCATCTTCATCTCTACCTCTATCCACTTCTATGCTGAGACCTCAACACTGGGTTAGATCTGGGGGGAAAAAGAGCCCAAGGAAGTCAGAAACACCTTGAGAAAGATGGTGAAGTTAATGATGTAAGGGTGGCACCAAAGTCTATCTTATGCCTTAAAAAGTAAGCCCCAGAAAGACTGCCTAACACAGCTCCTTGATAAAGATGCCAGTGTAATCATAGAAAAGTCCTACTTATCTATCCCAAACAATTGTAACAAATCTGAGTGTTTATGGAACTTTCTTGAATCAACATAAATGGATCAAGTACAGTCACTTGTGTGACTTGAAATACAAAACTTCACTAACAGCCAGCAGTTCATCATGGGCAAATGATGGTTTCATTCATGGATGAATGAAGTATATAGGAAATCAGATAGAGCTTTCCAGAAAATGTTTGTGAATACAAACTAGAAAAACTATGCAGTTGTGAAAAATGCTAAACTGAAGGACCTAGCATTGTTTCTTTGCTTATTATTTTTTGTTTTAGCTGTAATTTAGCTGTAATTCCTACTTGTATTCTGGATATTGGATAATGCCAATCAAACTCCTGATGTTATAGAAGAAACAGAAACTATTGAGTTGCTTTTCTATAAAACCACCAACTCAGAAAATGTTTGTTCTATTAGATAATAAATCCTTTTCAATGTGTTTGTAATAACTTCCAGTGCATTCTGAAGAAGAGTATTTGAGAGTAATTTAAAAAAGACAGACTAGGGGCGCCTGGGTGGCGCAGTTGGGTGGCGCAGTTGGTTAAGCGTCCGACTTCAGCCAGGTCACGATCTCAAGGTCTGTGAGTTCGAGCCCCGCGTCGGGCTCTGGGCTGATGGCTCAGAGCCTGGAGCCTGTTTCTGATTCTGTGTCTCCCTCTCTCTCTGCCCCTCCCCCGTTCATGCTCTGTCTCTCTCTGTCCCAAAAATAAATAAACGTTGGAAAAAAAAAATTTTTTTTTTAAAATAAATAAAATAAAAATAAAAAAGACAGACTATCTTAAATGTTTATGTACAGTTTAAGAGGTTGAATATACATGAAATTAACAAACATTACTTTGTTTCACACATATATAGTAAATAAACAATTACACTTTCAATTACAAAAGTCCTTTTCTGCTTTTAAGTTTGGAGTTCTATACATTTTCCTATTAATTATAATATTATCCTTGGAAGATAGACACATAGCAAACAATACCCATTCTATAGAAATGGAAGTCAAGGCTCAGTGGAATTTAATTATTTGTCCTAATTTATGATCACTAGATGACAAAGTCAAGAGTAAAATTCATAACTCAAACAACTAAATTCAGAGTCTTAGGTCCTGAGTTCATGTAGAATTGGAAAATATTACTAACAATAAATCTATTCTATGAAAATTGTTTTTAATTTTAACTTAAATTTTAATTCTGATTTGAAATTTTATATAATCATTATGTAATATGTTTTTATTATATAAACTATAATTACATATATATGTATATATATATAATGCTTCAAGTAATGGAGATAGACATTATCTACATAAAACATTGAAAGTTTTCTTGAAGGCAATTTATTTTTATTCCCCAATGAAGCTAACAGTACTCGTATTAAATTTTCCACCAATGCATTTTTCTTTAGATTAACTAGAAACTTTTCCTTGCTTAATCATGGGATATGGCCATATGTTACAAGGACATTACTTTATTCCATTTCAGGATTTTGCTTCAGAGGTATCTGTGATCCCAGACCAAGAACTTCTTAAAGGCTTCAATGATCAAGGACGAGGATGGGTCCTTTGCTTTCATTTCAGTAAGACAGAGAAGAGAGATCTACTTATTCTTCATAAAACACAAACAGCAGACTGAAAGACCACTTGACTGCTTGCTGTACACTAAGTAAATCTCATCCTTTCACCTTCAATGGTTTTCCAGAGGCTACATACAGGAGTCCAAATCCTACAACCTAAACATTAAAACTTTGAAAAAGCAAAGCTTTATCTACCTTCCATATAGAAAAATAGATAGCAGAATAGAACTAGTCCATTCCCTGTTCCAGGGCTCACCTTCTTAATTTCTGACAAAATTCCTTTTCTTGTGCTTAGTATTTTGCCAATGACACATCTCCCCACCCCACCCCCACCTTCCCTATCACACAATTTTTTATAGGCCCCAGCCAGAGTCCTTATTTTCTATAAAAAATTCAAACTCACAATAATCTCCTTTAACTAACTATTGTATATATTTTCTGCACCTCTCTCTCTCTCTCTCTCTCTCTCTCTCTCTCTCTCTCTTTCTCTCCATATATATTTTTTTCTTTAATTGGACTACAAACTCCTTGAGGCAGAAGCTGGGTCTTAGATTTCTAGTTCCCTGATACATAATATGTACTCAATTACTGTTTATTATATGAATGAAAGTGGTTAAAGCATTGGACACGGGGAGACAGAGGATCTTGGCAGACACAGGAGAGGGGAATTGAGAGAGCCAAAAAAGGAGAAAAAGAGAAAAGGGATAATCTATAAGATAATGTGCTATGAAAGAAGAGGTGAAGAAAACAAAGTAGGCAAATGTCTAGGGGAACTATCAGAATCAGTGGCTCTTCCTAAAGTTGATACAAAGCACAGAGAATCAGAGGCTACACTGAAAAAATAGCATAATTCACTGAAAAACATCACTAAACTGGCAGTCAGAATATTCATGTTTTGTGTAAAATATGACACTAATTATCTATGGAGCAAGCTATTTAACTGCTCTTGGCAATTCATCGCTAAGCTTATACACTAGACTTGATGACATCTAAAGCCCCCTTTGGTTTAGATATTATGGGATTCTATAGTTTTCCTTCATCCCCCCCCCAAAAAAGGAGGGGACAGGATTAAAAAGACAACATAAAATATCAAATACCTATGACTATATTGAGAATTTCTTTATTACCTCTGTAGTTTCTCTACTACAGACAAGGTTTGTTTAAAAATAAAAAACAAAAAACTACCAATGATGAAACTTTAAACAAAAAGTTAAATTCGTTCTGGGCAAGGAGGGTGGCCTCCATTAAAAGTTAAGATAAACTGAATACAGAAGCATCAGTTGGCAAAAAGAAGGGCAATATTAAAATGACAACATAAAATAGATCAAATACCTATGACTTTACTGAAGCAGAAAATTTCTTTAATATTTGTTTTGCTTATTTGATCATTTAATTGAGCAATACTCCCATCCTGATAGGTTAAGGACTCAGAGTAAGACTGAGACGGAGATTGAAATGGGAATTAGAGGTAACATCTTACAAATACTTGCTCTAGTTCAATGACAGAAAAGTAGTTTGTTGATGTAAAAGGGTAAAGGCAAAGCATTTAAAGATCCATTTGATTGGAAAGAGGTATGTCGATGTAAGAATATCACTGACATCTCATCTGAAATAATCACATATGCTCAGAGATTTGGACAAATACAAGCAAAAAGATCAATTTAAAAAGCACTGAGATGTCTGCTGTGAATCTAGGAAAGACTGTGTATCAAATGGCATTTGATTTCGGTTTTCTCAGCCTCCCCCTCACATCAGTGCTAATCACTCTGCACTCCCTTAGGCACCGGGTATTCTCTTTTGTATCTGAGTATCTCTGTCACAGACAGAATCGATCAATCTAATAAACTCATCCTAACTTTACAGTCTAGGGACTATGTGCTCTCCCTTCCAGAATATACTTGTCTTACAACAAGGCCACGGAAGAGGGCAGATGTGTAACCAAAAGGAAAGATGGAGAGGATTACATGTATCAGTGGGGAAAAGATCTGAAAGCCACAACCTCCCCAGACTCTTTCAGATCTTCACACATAACCCCTGCTGTCTAGTGACCTGGCTCTCCATTAAATTCAAAGAAGCATGTTGAGTTTTTGGTTAAGAAAGTGAATGGTTTAAATCAATCTATAATCAAATACTATATTTGAATGGTGCCATAAATGCAGAGGAGTGTCAAAAGCCCAAATATAAAAATAACATGAAAAAAAAAAAAAACTTGCAGAAAGATTTTAAAGGTCTCCTCTAATCTCCCACTCACATTGGTTTTATCAGATAAGCTAATTGTTGCTTGAAAATACAACAATATGAAATGTTTGGCCCTAAAGGTGTGAGGCAAGAGACAAATAAGCCTTACTTGTTGGGGGATCAAGGGAGAGTTAAATAAAGTATGTGTTCCTTAGAGAACATGCAGAATGTGAGGTGGACTGGAGGGTGAAAACTGGTGACCTCTGGGCTACTTGCTGTTTCGATTTCATCAACTCAGAATTTTTTAAACAATTTTTAAAATTGTGTGCAATGAAAATCTCACAGATTTTTATATGAAAACATAGGTTTCAGGTTTTTCTGGAATAATCAAAGGAATGGACAACTTTGAGTAGACAATTCCACAAGGAAAGAAACAGTTACAGAGGTGAACAATCTTATAATGGACTGAGGCTTGACTTTTACCCTGGGACTGGCTGTCCTTTAGTGTTGCCAGTGTAAAGCAGGGAACTGCACTTTTTCTGGGGCAGAAGGGACCTGAATGGAATAAAGTATGGTAACCTGAATGCAGAATTTTCAGTAGAAAAAAAAAGGAGCGGACAGGATTAAAAAGACAACATAAAATATCAAATACCTATGACTATATTGAGAATTTCTTTATTACCTCTGTAGTCTCTTTACTATAGACAAGGTTTGTTTAAAAATAAAAAACAAAAAACTACCAATGATGAAACTTTAAACAAAAAGTTAAATTCGTTCTTTTCCGTTACAGAAAAGAAAGAATTCATCAACACTTACCCTCAACACCCTATATACTATCAAAGAATTTTAAATGTCTTCTGCATTTGAAATAAGAGGCATATAATTCAACTTATTAGCTCAGCTCTCAAAAATATTTCCTTATTGAAACTTGCTCCTAAGCCTAGGTTCACATATATGATGAAGATCCAAAGAAAGCTTATTTAACCTACATTAAATCTTGATAATGCATTAATGAGTCTTTTAAAGGGATAATTTTAATTCCCCAATCTTCAACCATAAAGACTATATAGTGCTAATCTGCCTTGCCCTTTCGATTAAACTTGTTAAGGGCATTCTATTTAGTCAGCACCCGGAATGGGCCATTAAAATTCTTGTTCTGTAAGAGTTGTGTTCAGTGCTCTGTTGTTTTAAATTCCATTAAATCCAAATGGTCTTTATCGCCCCATGACCACCGTGACTTCAATCAGCCAATTTAATTACCTTACAAAATTGTCAGCAGAAGCAGCAAAGAAAAACAGGAAGGCCTATGACGTTATCAGATTGAAATCTTCCTCTTTGGTGTTTAATCTAGACCAGTCAATAATGATGATGTGCACCTATTTCCTTTTCTTTCAGTGGCTTTTGACCTTACTTTTCATGCTAAGATTTAGGGTGTAAGATTCATTTGAAGCATTTCCAGTTCCTTGATAACTGGACTATAAATTGAAAGCCCACAGAAGATAATGTTTCACTACCCAAACAAGACAATCAACAATTCCATTTCAATACATCAGACCACCCTACTGGGGAAAACCTAGGGTCTCCCACAAACCCCAGGTAGTATGGATGCAGTGGATTAATGATTTAAGTATAGTGCAGTTGAAAAACAGTCAACTGCTTTCTACTCTGATGTCTGAAAATGGACATCAACAATTTTCAGGGAACAAATGTAATTGGAGCCACGATAACACAGTAAAATCTTAACAACAGAAAGACAAAATGCATTCCTCTCACTTGAATTTCTACTACAAAAGGGCAAAGCATTTTCTGTATCAGAAATTTTGACAATTAAAAGATAATAAAAAATTATGCCATCTTTATCATAGGCAACACGTTATTTAATGGTGAATAGGGTTGAAAAGGCTCTGATAATCAATGATACATCTTATGTTTGGTCTATAGTATGTTCCTCCTTTGTGTGGGAGCAATTCACATTAACTTTCCTGTGCTGAGTAAATGTTGAAACAGTGTCATTTGAGAATTCAGGGAATGAACACACTGCAATAATCACTTGAATTAAACTACAAAGCAGAAAGTGTCTGTCTGAAGAAATGTCTACTGACATATAAACTGCTGTTCACTGCTGAAAGACAACCTCACAAAGCCTGAAAATGTGAGTTCCATGTGTCTAGGTGGAGAAGGGGTGTTATTTCTAAAGGACGAAAAGATCATTTTTCAAAGTCGTTTCCTGAAATGAGTGTGCCTCTGTTGATGGATCACATCAGAGTTAGTCTTTGAAGCTTTAAGAATAAGTGAGAACTTATGTGAAAAACAGATTTTTTTAGTGGCCGTTGTGTTGGCAATTCTTGGAAAGATTTCCCTCCCCTGCTTTCCAGAGCTCAGCTGAGCAGGTGTTCGGGCTTTATCTATTTCAGACAGTAGCCGCTATTACTCCCCCATCCCCGCCTCTCAAGAGCCAGTTTTCCTGCTTCCAGATGTAAGGCCACTCCTCCCTCCCGCCCATCTCACCTCCCAAAGGAAGAAAAATCTCTTTCAAAGAACTTGTAGACAGGGGCAGCTTCTAAGCTCAGTCAATTCACTCACTCCCTTGATGTTGTAGTACATCTGCTACTAATTATTATATCTAGGAGCACTCGAGATGTCCAGCAAATAGGGGGATTTCCATAGGGACTCTTTCCACTCCTCCTCACGTCGTGGGTTTTATTATCTGAGCTGTCCCTGACCTAGTAGTCCTCACCTTCTGCCTGTGTGCTGGGAGGTGACTACGTGCTGCGCCATGGAGCGGTGGCTAGTGCGCAGTAGCAAGGAGGTCAGAGCGCATCGGAGGGAAGAACTTGCCTGTGAAGCCTTTAAAGAAAGCCACTCTACTGACATGCTTAAAAGAAAAGCTAGGTCGAAACATCTGAAGGAAAGAAATGGCCTATATCACATGCTTAGCTCCTCCAACACGACTAGCTTGGAGAAGCTGCTCAAGAGTCTGGGAGAAAGTTTGGGTTAATGTCCGAACAAAGACATGCATGGAGTTCTAAATGCCAATTCAGATAAGCACTGAAAAATAACTCGACCTTGAAGATTGGAAACAAGTGGTATCTTGAGGAGTGACCACTTAGCAAAGATGCCAAAGCCTCCCAAACTACAAAAGGGACTGCTAGCCCAGTACCAGTAGCGTCCCGAGCCCCAACAGAGCTACTTTCTACCCCCATGCTGTCCCAGAAGCAGGGGTCAGAGCAGAACAGGAAGAGAGGGAGGCTACTGTAACAAAAGCAATGTTCAAGTACCGAGAGCTGCAGTAGTTTAGAAGGGAAACTATTGGGGGCCACACCCCCGCAAATGGAAAGACGGAAAGATCCTGCCTTTGCCCTCACCAACTGCAAGCAAAGCGAGCACGCAGCTGCGGAGACACAAAGGTGCCTCATTTACATAGAGGAAACCTACTGTGCCTGGGGAGAGGCCCGGCTGGAGGCTTCTCAGGCACCTGGAAAAGCTGGCTCTGAGAATGACTGATGTGACCTGGAGTGGGGAAACAGTCTCTGACCGTCCAGTATCCACTTTGTCCCCTGACATTGTCTCCCTAGGTGAGCGTTGCCAGGATCAAAGACAGGAAACAGCCATCCACTTTGGAGTTAACTTTTAGCTGACCATAGATAGGTCCTTTCCCTCACTGCCCTGAGCTATCTTAAAGCTGAAGGAAAGCACCCTAGGGTCAGCGCTCCAGAGACCTTCTCTCCGAGATGTTTGCTTCCCGCGAAGAGGAGCAGGCCCGGGTGTGAAGCTCAGTGAGAGCCAGTAAGGGTGGGAGGGGTGTCCCCGGACAGAGGCGCTCCTGGGCATAGCTACGTAAGTTTTCTTGGGCACGAGAGAGGAGTCACTGTGCCAAAGTGTTGCTTGCTTCACGAGAGTGCATTTGCCAGCATGTGTGTACGTGTGTATGAGAGAGAGAGAGAGAGAGAGAGAGAGAGAGAGAGAGCGTTTTTTGTACCCGTTAGACCTTCAGCAACTCAGCAAAGGTCAGCACCTTGTGCTGACAGCTCCCCAATCCACAGACTTTGATAGGAGGGCTCAGGGTCAGGGTCGAGTTACAGCCCTTGGGCAGGGGTGTGTGTGTGGTGCAGCAGGAGGTTGTTAAGGGGTAGTAAGGACAGCGTAGAGCCCTTGAGGGTGGTTTTCCACCACCAACTGGAAGGGGGGCTGGGGCAGCCTCCTGGTCACATTCAGCAGTTGCCATGGCACCCAGGCAGAGTTTCTGGGTGGTTGGCAGCTCCTAGTCAAGCCCAGTTGGTTGGGGAGGTGGGGAAGGGACTGGTTGCCACCTCTTCAGCAGAGACAGTGCTTCTCACCCACACCTGGCAGGCCACTGCCCAGAAACCCCAAACCCTACTCTTACAAGGCACGAGGCTAAAGATGAGGCTCTGGTTGGCCCTTTGAATCAAAGTTGAAAATAACCTTACTCAAGAGTGGCTTATACACACTCAACCAGCCATCCAGTCCACTCAAAACATGTTTTCCCCAGGAGAAAATAAAACTCCCACCAATGCATCCAAATAGCCCAAGCAGGGAAATAGTCCAATGATTACAATATACACAGTCCTTCCCCATAACTCAGGTGGATAGCAGAGAAAACCAATCTCCACGTGGAAGATGTTTGAAGTTAATGGAGAAAATAACAGGTTATCTAGAAACTGGGCCATTGGTTTAGGGTATCTAGGCACTGGTGAGAAGGTCTTTGCCTACTCTCCTATTTCTTAAGGACATTCTTAGTAAGCATTGGTCTAGGAAAAATATATTTTTGTGTGTGTGTCAGCTCTTTTGGAGAGCTGTTACACACTCTGCTACAGTCGCCAAGATTTTTAATATGAAGATATGAAATGATCAGCGAATGTAACAATCTAATGATTCAGCAAATATTGTGCTGCAAGACCAGAGGAGCAATAATTAAATCTTTTGAGTACTGGTGGCAGTTTTTCGGCTCCAAGTCTTCTTTTTTTTTTCCCACCCAGTCCACAAGCAAACACACTAAGGCACACTCGTTCACAAACACATTTCAGAAGATACCTCAGTATTCCAAATAAGTAGGTTGTCCTACTCAAAATATTGGGCAAAACTACCATACCGTAGCATTTGCCATGCTTGAAGGAGAACAGCTGAACACACACACACATTTCCAATGATACAGAGACCTGTTTAATCTCATCGAAAGAAACAAGCATTCCTGTGGACTCTTGTTGCTAAGAGCAACGTGCTTAAGTACCATCTAAAGGCATGAAGCAAAAAAAAAAAAAAAAAAAGGCAAAAAACAAAAAACAAAACAAAACAAAACTGCAACAGTTGGAATTTGGATATAACCTGTTGTCTGTCTTTGTCATTACCAGCCTTCTGGACTCCAGGTGTTTATGTGTTGGATAAGGGAAGGGGAGACTAAGATTCCTTTTTTTTATTATGTGAAAAGCATTCCTATCCTGGCAATGCAAAGCCCAAGAGAGATGATAGATTTTATCATTATAGAAAAAGCACATGGGAAAAAGGAAAGAGAGAAGATGCTGTTGACATAATAGGAGATGCAGGCAATCAGTTTGATTTAAATTTGACTGACTTAATGTATCTGCTTTTATCTCAGAGACACATACTCAGGATTATATGGTTTCTTGCACTCTTTGGTCTAAATCCACTTGAACTGTCAAAGGAGGCTCCCACTGTGGGAGCGTTTACTCAGTTGGTTTTCTCCTCTCTCACTCCCATCTACTTAAGGGAACTTTCCCTGACTAGTCCTGCTCCTCCTAAAACTCCATTGGACATTCACAGCAGCTGAGCGTTGCCCACGCTTCATTTCCTCCAAGCAAATCTCCTGACCAGCGTTTTCACAGGAATCCCACGTTTAGATTTTCCTTCGAGCTCTAAAAGAACCCTGATTCTGTAGGAAAGCAATAGATTCCCCTAATATATAACTGCCACTCCACTCTTTTATCATGCCTCGATGAAATAAAGACGCACACTCAGACTCCCGCACACAACTACTCTCCTCCCCAATCACCACTGTTAATCATTCATTAGATCAGGACTCTAAGAAAGCTGAGAGAGGAGGGCTCACAAGTTAAAAACAAACAGAACCCTTTCTTAGGACGCTATTTTACTTCGGCTAAGCAGCAGCCTCCTCTTGCTAAATAGAGCCTACTACCTTACAACAACATTTTTACAAGCGCCGTTTCCCCAAAAAAGGCAACCAAGGACTGGAGAGCGGTGAAATTAGCCTAAAAGGCTGTCTGATGACAAAAGAAATCAAAAGGGTGAGCTCCTTCCACTCGCGGACCTGTCCGGGTCCCCGACCGAAGCGGCAGACGCCAACTTGCCAAAGAGTTACCAGGTACTGACTCGTCTGCCCCGCAAGCTGAGAGGCGTGCAGCCCCAGCGCGAACGGTCAGTCCGCCAAGCCCCGGAAGACTCCCGCGGAGACAGGCGGGCGCGACCGCCGGCTGTGCCCCCAGCGTCACCACCATCTCAGGCTACGGGGTGGAGGTAATGCAGCGACCACTACCACACACTGGCTCTCACTTCATCCTCCCGTGGCTATTTTTTATTTATTTATTTTTTTTAATAAAAGAAGGAAAAAAGGAAACGAAACGGAAAGCACACGCGGTTCTTTAAAACCCCGGGAGGCTATGGAGCAGCGAACAGGTCGGAATACGTTGAGCCCACCCGCCTGTAAGAGGGAACCCGCCTGTTTACATCCGTCTGCCTCGGAGCCGGAGACCAGGCAATGGAGAGGAATGGGGGATCTTACCAAATCTTAATACATGTGTGGTTCCTTGGGAATATCCAATCCACAGTAAGCAGAGCAGGAGTTTAATGGTGCGCCTGAAGACTGGATTACTTAGAATCGGGGAAATAATCTTCATGGTGTTTCTGTGTCCACACGCGCGGCTCCCACTTCCCCGATCTAGCGTTAGGCTCCCGGTTCGGGTAGGAATGAGGATGCGTCGAGTGGTGGCCGCAGACACGATCACGGCATGGTCACAGAGAGGAAGGAGTCTCCGCTTCCCAAACCCATTAGCAATCGCTGCATGTTCTTCACTCACTGCGCCAAGGAGCAACCTTCCACTGCAAGGGATGGTGGGACATCCATGTTAGTCGGGGAGCATCCGGGAGAAATCCAGCACGCACACCCACAATGTCCGGCCGCGCGAGCCTGGGGAAGCAAAGGAGGAGGAAATCAATGGGAAATCCAGCCTTGGAAACCGCCGAGCGTCGGTGGCGAGCCACAGTCCCAGCACAAAAGGCGCTTTGCTCGCAAAGGTTTTGCCAGGCCCTATTCTACTGCACTGCTGCACAGCTTCTGACGTGAAGCCAAGATTAAGTGAGAAAAATTGAGATAGCTGCTTGCCTCTTAAGGCTCCCTGCCAGTGAGCTTCCCAATATCTCTTATGCAACCGATCTCATCGCCCGCTTTGAGTTTCAAGAAAGAAGTTGGATTTATTTACATGGAGAAAGTGCTTTTATTTTCCATAAGAGTCTTTGCTAAGAGAGTGACTGGTGTATACAAGCAGACTTCGTACAATCAACTGATGAATTTTAATAAATGACAAGCTAAATCAAAGTCACTTTGCCTAGGAGTTGTAAAAAAAAAAAAAAGGAAGTGGTCTAAGCAGAAGAATTTACTGCAAATGTAACCTGTGTTTAGGTTGAAACAAGGTCTTGTTTATATTCTTAAAAAATTTTTTTTTTTTGCCCAGGAGTGAATACAGATTGGAGTGCAATTGCAGAAGTTAAGATAGTCTTTAAAAACTTGAGTGGACATTCCTTGATTACTACTCAGGAATAAAAAACAGACTTCAAGTGGTCTTTTAGAAGGAAAAGTGTGAATTAAAATGAGGGATTCCTATTTTCCCACCCATATTTTTAACTCATCTAAAATAATTGTGCATATATACAAAGACAATGATATTTAAGTTGGTATAACTCTTAAGGCTTCAATAACCTACACTCAAATTTCTTCTCATTTTAGGTTTTTGAATATGTTTTTCTTTCAGAGGCAGAATATGGGATCACAGTTTGGGCAACATTGAGTATCAATTAGTCTAAAAATGCCTTATTGTCTAGTGTTCTACTTAGAGTCTTTAGGCAGTGACTGTCTTGGCTTTGAAATTTATTTTTTTTAAGTACAGAAATACATATTCTTTTAACATGAAAATACATTTTACTGCTGAAATAGGTAATATACTGTACTCCAGACATAGAAATAAAACTATCCAATCCAAATATTTTACATTAGCAAGTGAAACCCAGATGGTTAGTAATAAATATATTATTATATATTAATATTTTTAAGTGGTCAAGTAGCACAAAAGGCAAAGTGCTGGACCTGTATTTTAAAATAATTGTTTTTTCACAACCAACTAACAGGGCATAGGTTAAACCTTATGAAAAAATTATAAGATTATACCTTATTTGAAGAATATCTATTTTTTTAAGAAGGAGTGATATGAGTACTATTTCTTCCAGATAGCAAGAAAATGATGTAATGTTTTCATTCCATCACAGTGATTTTTTTCATTCTATTTTTTCTTAAGATATTATAAAATGCTGACTTAAAAATAGAGCTACATTTTGCAAAAGCATTAAGTGGGCACTGACTTTTCTTTAAAGATGGAGGCATAACTGCAGTGTCAAAAATAAGTATCATGAATGACTAGTTCTGCAGTGTAGCAGGCAATTCAATCAAATAATTTGACTATTTGAGCACTTTAAAAAGAACACCTTGTGCAAAAACCAAGGGTATCTAGCGACTCCTTCAGTCCATGTATAAAATATCTCTTGTAAGACATGTATACTCCAACACGTCTGTATTTGTTGTTTCATTTAGTTTCTATTCTATTTGTTCTCCCTCTTTTTTGATCCTAGCAGATACAATAATGACAGCCAGGGCAAAAATAAATATTCTTAGTTTTTTCATCTGTCAATATGATTGATATATAATACCTGAAAATAACATGCTCTGTTGTGACTAATCAAAATACTGCAGTTTTGCGGTATAGCTAGTATGTAATGAAACCTGAGAAAACAAAATGTACCATAACTCTTTGTTCACGTATTCTGTTAATGTAATGGCATTTGACATTACAGTTGTAACTTCTCTACTTAAATCTAGCATTGTAAACTATTTAGTTTATGTGGGATTATTTATTGGATGTCTCGTTGGAAAAGCGAAAGATCAAGCTTCCAGATTCATGAAGTTCTTACCCAGTATATTAAACAGTAAAAAGTCCATCATAAATTTTTCTTACTATTAATTGGTCCCCAAAGAACCAATTTTGCACATATGCTAAATTAGGTTCATTTACATCCATCAACTAATCTGAAAGACTTCCGCATCATAGAGAGCAACTCCACCTGTCTAACTGAACTTCTGCAAGATAGGAGACGACCTTTCTTCAGGACCACGGACAGCGCTCCAGGCATTGATTTATTCTGGAGTAGTACATTGAAAGTAGTGCATTGAATGGGTAATGTGCATTTGAAGTGACAATGAGCATAATTCTACCACACAGAGTCTGGGAATTTGAATTATTGCATTGTTCACATTGTCAAGAGGATTATTTTGTCAACTGTGCTGTGTGTATATTTCAGTGTGACTTACTGGGATTGCCTGGCATACTCAGGATGTGCTAATAGTCATCCCTTTCCAGGGCATACTACTACAAAAGCCATTTACATTAACTGTGAATCCCCTCATGAGCACTAAACTACTGTTCTTCATTTTTAAAAAATGCCTGAAAGACCACTAAGAATTCAGAATACTGAATAACATCAATGCTATTGCTATCGATGTTCAGTGGCTAAAGACATTTCTAAAATGTACAATTAGTTATTGCTTTAGAATTCTCCACCTTCAAGTTTTCATCTGTTACAAGAGTAATCAGACTAATTATTGTTCTTTCTAATTAAACTTCACTCACTCCCAGGACAAAAACACAAACAACCCTTTAAAAAAAAAAAAACCCTAAAACAAAAACAACAAAAATCCTAAAATTACCCCCCCCCCGCTCCGAGTACTAGAAAAGAATGACCTGATGGTGTGGAAGATGCCTTACAGTAGGGCAATTTTGAAGTTATTACAAGTTTCTCCCCAATACTGATACTAGACATCATAGTTCTGAGACTATATGATTGATAAAGTTATTGTATAGTGTTCACTGACCAAACTGAACTCTTTTAAAAATCGTGTCAGTTTTGTAATTTGTTCCTTTTTCAAGGAACAAAAAGCACTATTTGGTGGCAGGGAATCATATATTTAGTAACAGTGAGATTTACACACCTTATCCCATAGTTACATTTGCTTTTGTCTATTTTAACCATATGGCAACATTTATTTCTAGAAGCCAAAGCTCTGTAGGTTCCAAGGTCAAAGCAGAGATGACAAACTGCAAGTACATACATATATGCACACACAGAGGAGACCTGTATCTAAAAGTAAGCCTCAACACACACACACACACACACACACACACACACACACACACAGAGAGAGAGAGAGAGAGAGAGAGAGAGAGAGAGAGAGAGAGAAGGTCCTGACATGAAGAGATATCAAGCCTATGATAAATTAACAAAGAACAAAATGCATATCATGTTCATGCAAAGCTTGTTCCAACAACAACAAAATGCCATTAGCTTCATCTTTCACTCTGTTTTTATATTTACTGACACTAATGACCTCTTATTCTTGGGCACTATTACTTGAGAAGCAATTTTAGTTCTCTATTCTCCCAGTGAAAATGAATCTTATTCTAGTTAGCTGCCACCTGCTGGGGCATGTACAAATGTGTAACAATCCTTACAGCCTAACGTTTAAGAAGACAATGCCTATACCTTTTGCAAGAGACAGCAAATACATATCCCAGGACAACCTGAATTTCAAAGGTGTTGCAAAGGTTCTTCCATGCCATACCTATATTCAAATTGTTTCACACGGAATTCTTTCTAAAGATTCCACTTGACTTGTCACCAAAGTCCTGCTGTTACGTGACATTTGAGACACCTCATCTCACAGTAACACCTGACCTGTTCTTCCATGCATATGGCCTGTTGTATGGAAACTAAGCTAAAATAAACAGGCTGTTCATCCGTGGCATTAGAGGTGCCAGAGAATAAAGTCAGGGCTGATATCACTTAAAACCACACTGTTGCATACTTACACTTCACTCTTCCTAACTACGAATGCTATGGTATGCAATCCCTTGTGATTCTGAACACATATCAGCTGTTCCACCAACATTCTGCTGCATTGATGATTAATGACATTTAGAGTTTTAATTAATTTTTAGATGCCAAAAAGAAGTGTATCTTAATTAAGAAATTGAATTGGAATAGCTTTACATTTCCTGGAAGCTTTTTTTTTTCTTTTTTTAAGATTTTAGTCTGTGCAATCTTCAATGGGTTTTAACAGAAGAAAACTAACAGGGAAGACTTCCAGGCATCACTTATTTTTCAATCACTTTCCTTCCGTGGGTTTCATATTGTTTGTTTGGTCGGTTGGTTGTTTAATAAGTTCCTAAGGCCACTGAAAGCTGCGGTGATGGTTACAGTAATGGTTTCTATAAAAGTTAGGCAAATCAAAAATTGAAATATTATTACCTACCTTCCAGCAACTAAACTAGTTACAGGCTAGTTACGATTGGAATGAATCAATCATCTCTTGTGTAATAATTAATCCATAAGGGAATTTCTGATGGCAGAATACTTACAGTATGAAGATGAAGAAGTGCTAGAAGGTAGTCTGTGTATTACCAAAAGGACAGTAGTAGTAAGTTTTCTAATGTCCCCTATTCCCTTAATTGGAAATCATTAGCTAGGGGGTCTCAGTTAGGTCGTGGTGTTGAGTAAAGAACTCCTTGAAGGTAAAAATATCAGGGAATGAGAGTCATTAAAAGTTTTTGCCGTTTACGATCCACCCCGGTGACTCCCCTTACCCTAATGGGACGTCCTCCGAGTTTTTGGGTTTTTGTTTGTTTGGTTTTTTTTCAGGCGCTCCGGGTACTGGCACTGGTTAAAATGAATGTCTGTACTTGAGCACAGAACTAAGGAGCAGGGTTAATGGGAAAATGGGCGGATGGAATGAAGGCTTGGGAGTTCGTCAGACCCGCAGGCAGACACACGGGTTCTTGCCATCTGTCTCTCTTCGCCTCGCGTGAGTCCCGGTAGCTGAGGCCACTTCCTGACACGTCCACTTATTAAATTATTTTATGTGGAGAACGCGAGCGCCCGCAGCCAACCGAGCCAGTTGCATCCTTGACGGGAATTGGCTGAGGCGAGCGGGACAAAGCCACTCGCAGCGAATCGGTCCAGCGGGTACCGTGAGCGCACCGGGCTCCGCCGCGCGGCTGTTCGCCTTCTTCCTCTCCAGGCGTTAAAAGCCCCTCGCCCACCCTCGGTCCCTCCTGTGGGAACGTACACCTCGGGAGGCAGCCCCGAGCGGAGCCCACCGGGGGGAGTCCTTACCTCTCGCTGCGGGTGAGGTAGGCAGGGAGGGGGAGGGGTGGTCCTCGGGGAGGAGCAGCCAGAGGAGGTCGGGCGGGAAGTCTGCTGCTCCCGGACAGAGGAGCGCAGCCGCGGGCGCCGAGCGCGAGTGACGGCGGCGGCGGAGACGAAGACCGTGGAGCAGCGGCGGCGGCGGCGGCAGCGGGAGCGGCGGAGACAGACACGCCTCCTGGCGGGGGTTCCTCGCCTCTTGCTTTAAAGGCGCCGCACTCCTTTCCCTGCGGCCCCTGCACACTCTCGGCGCCTACGGCCACCAGGGCGCAGCGCTCCCCCCTGGGCCTCAGGAGCGAAAGTGCGAGAATTCTGGGCGCCACCAGGCTCGGACGTTATAAGTCCGCTGGCCGAGACTTCATCTCCTGCGCACACCCCCGCCTGCTCTGGGATGGGGGGGACCGGGACTGAGATGTTCGGTCAGGGAGTGATGAAACCCCCAAGGAATTTGCCTGGCCCTGGGTTGTGACAACACATGTAAGCAGCCCGAGCACGTTCGGTTCTGGGTGGTGGCTTTTATACCTCTTCGAAACCATAGCAACGAAACTTATTTGCTGCCAGGATTTGAGGAGCAGCCCGTAGTCTCCAAAGTGGCCTTTTTAGTCCAACTACTGCCATTTCCCTTTGAGGTTTGCGGTAAAGATTCTGTTTGACCTGCTCCTTACTCCCACTTGCACCTTCTGTGCACACGCTACCAATGCTCTCTCGTCGCGCTGCCCGTACCCCTTTAGATGCCTGGAATCCGCGCACCTCTCCTCGCCTCCGTTGCTGAAAGTAGAAAGAGACTCCCCCCGGGCGTCGGCGAGAAGTCTCTGTGTCTGTCTGAAGGCTTAATGGCAGACGTCTTCTTGGCCCCCGTCCCCGCCCCCGGCCTCCGAGGTCCTTGAACTATCAACCCAAGGAAATCGCAGAAAGAAGTTGGATTTTAGATCTGGTGGGAGCCGAACCTGAGGTCTCAGGCTCTACGGTTGTAGAAAAGGAGACTGGGGAGAAGTCCCGGCTAGGCAGCCGCCAGTCTAAATTCCCTGGGGGACTTTTTATCGGGCCCGAGGTGGGGAGGGGCACCTAAGACCTACAGTCTTCGCGAGGCTCGGCTTCAGGGAGGAGCCTCCGGCCACGAGCACTACAGGCTTCCCCTGCTTCTCAGCAAAAACGATTAGCTTCTGCAAACAATCTCTGATTTCTGCTCCTCTGGGTCGGATAAGTCAACATCTATTCAATACCAATGCTATTTTATCCTCGGTCCTACAATATTAACTAGAGCAGAGACTTAGCAAGTTGCCCCCAGAGGAAGTTGGCGAGCAGCGATTCGCGAGGTTTAACTGAGGCTGAGCCGGAACAGGCCATGCGCTGAGCCCGGAGACAATTTTCAAACGGGTTGTATGAGGAGGGGCCAGGTGAGATCCCGTGGGTCTGCGGGATCCTTCAGCAGTCCTGACCCCCAGCGGCACTCAGATTTGTAATTTCGAAGGCTCACAAGTAGAGAGGCTCTGCGTACCCAGGGACTAATTGTCTTGACTGGAGACGAGAAAGCGTTTGTCCTTAGGTTGCTTCCTTCCCTGCAGCCCTGCCCTCTCCCCCTCTTCCCCCCTCCTCCCCATAAAATTAAGCCCTCGTCGGAGCCTGGCTCAGCTTCGCCACCCTCCACGCCCTGGGGCTAGCGCCTGATTCAGCCTAGTCCTGCAACACACAGAAATAGTTCTGCCCAACCCTTCCTGGCTCTTGCTCAAAACCACCAGTCTCTAGCTTCTTGGACACCACCTCGGAGTCTCCTTACCTCCTACATGCCTACTGTGCCCGCCCTGGTTGGGGAGACTCAGGACTTACAGAGGTTAAGGAGAGATTAGTTAGTGGCAATGGAGAGTCTGTTAGTCATTTAAAGATCCAGGGGGTGGCAGGGAGGCTCCCGTAATTAAGTCAACAGCAGCCTTGTTGTACGGAGTAAATAAATAGTCAATGACTCCATTGTGCCTCGTGGAGCGGGCAGCACAGACGCGTGACTGGCTCTGGGCGCCTGGGCTCCAGCTGCTGTGACCTGCAGCCTAATGGGCCCTCGAGGCAGAGCCCAGTTTGGGCCAGGCCCCGAAAAAAATACCCTATTCAGTCCTATTCCCCCACCGGAGGAATGGTGACAACTTGTCTACTGGCCAAAGACACTGTCCTTGTCATCATACAATTCAGCCTTGCCACTTCCAGGAGGGAGGAGCAAAAAGCTGCACACAGAATAGATTCCAGTGCAAATCCCTGGGTGAAGGCAACCTGTTTTGTTGTAGCTCTGAGAGAGTAGAACAGGGAGTGTGTCTCATCTGACTTTAAGTGTTCAGCATAGGGTTTGGCATACAGTGAGTGCCGCATGAAGAAATGAGATCACTGGATCAACCTTACACATACCACACTGTTGTCCCCCTACCACCTTTTATCTGGGAAAGGGGAAGCTCCAAACAACTTTCTCTAAGTGCTCTGTGTATTCGTAGAACCTAGTAATAAATCTCTTTTCCAGAGCAACCAGGACACATTTAAAAAGGAAGAAGTAACAGACACTAGCAAGGGCTTGGAGGGGCAGGGGGAGAGCTAGGAGAATGAAACAAATCAAAATTATGCATGTTGTGACAAATTCATTTCCTCAATAACAAAATGGTATCTGAATTCTAATGAGAAAAGTAGAACAACAAGGGAGCATTAGACTACACACACCCATTTAACCCTTCAAGGTAAAATTCTTCCACACCATAAAGAGATATGTTCCAGAATTTATTTCAGGGTTTATGAGGTCATACTTTAAGGGAGCAAGGATCCCAAGTTTCTTTAGGGTCAGTGGTGAAGCTTTTTCTTCTCGATTCCCAGTCATCCTTAAGAATTAATCTTCTGTCTCTGAGGAGGTCTGAGTTCCTTAGCTAGAGTCTTATGCAGGAACCACCTCTCTATCTTCCCTTTCTTAGCTCTCAAAGTACTCTTAGAACATTAGCAGGTCTACAATTCTGACTCCTGAGGACCCAGAACAGACCAATCTGAATTGCCAACCTGACTGCAGGTTTTGTTTGCTTGTATGTTTTGGTCTTCCTTGTTTATCTTGTTTTTAGTTTTTTTTTTTTTTTAATGTTTATTTTAGAGAGAGAGAGAGAGAGAGAGAGAGTAGGGGAGGGGCAGAGAGAGGGGGAGACACACTGAACTCACAAACCAGGAGACCATGACCTGAGCTGAAGTCAGACACTTAACCTACTGAGCCACCCAGGCGCCCTTCGGTCTGCCTTGTTTGTAATGAATTAGAACCGGAAAGTATTACTTTGGATCATTTAGTCCGAAGCCTTCATTTTACAAGACACACAAGACACGGTGAGAGAAGAGGAGTGACTTGCTTGGTCAGGATGTGGCAGAACAGACACTGTCTTCTAGCTGCGTAGGGCAGCATCAGGCTGTCTCCTGTCATCCACTTTCAAAACTTAGAATCATATGAAGTTAAGACTAAAAGAGACTTCAAGAACTTCTACTCTATTTCAGGGTCACAGAACTTTCTCTCATCTGGAGAAATAAATGTGTATATGTTTACTTGGCCTTGAATTTTTTCATACAATAATAGAAGATACACATATCCCCTGAAAGCTCATTGTGGGCTAATCCACTCCCTACATCCCAGGCTAAAAGCCTCCAGTCTAGTCCAACAACATCATTTTACAGCTGATGAAATTCATCTAAACAGCAACAACAGCAACAACAAAAACCTTAGAGTTGGAGTGAGTTAAGGACAATTCCTGGACACTAGGCATCCTGAGTCCCACCTGTCCCCATTCCCTCAAGTCTTCTTAGCTGTAATTGGACATACATTACACTGAGGTATTAGTAACTCATAATGACACTGTCCTTGTCATTATGGATTTTTATCTCAGAATAATTAATATCTGACCTTGAAGGATGGGATCTATTATTCCTTTCTGAAACCTCTCAATATATTTACTGAGTACATACTATCTGTCAGGCACTGCTCTAGTGCTAGCAAAATGGCAGTAAATAAACAAAACCCCTGCCTTCACTGAAGGCAGTTTAATGGCAGGAAGATAGACAACAAACAAATACACAAGCAAATATATAACATGTCAGATAGGAGTGTTAAAGAGAAAAAGCAAAGTGAGCAGAATAGGACATGTTGGGGAGACAGAGATGAGGGAAGGTGTTGTGTTACATAGGGTGGTCAGGGAATGTCTCCCTGATTAGTTGACATTTGAGTAGAACTCTGGAGGAAGTAATAGAGAGATCCATGTACCTAGTTGGAAGAAGAGGAAATATCAAGTGTCAAGGTCCTATGGTTGGAACAAATGTAAAATCCCTAAGGAAGATCAATGAAGCCAATTCCCAGAGATGAGATGGGAGATTGATAGAAAATCCAGTAAGAGAGGAACAGAGGATCAGGTCTTAGAGGATTTTGGATTTTTCTCTAAAAACAACACAGAAGCCTTGGGAGGGGTTTGACCAGAGGAGATGTATTATCTGACATAAATGTAAAAGGATATCTTTGGCTGTTCTATTAAAATTGGCTAGACTTAAAAAGGGCAGAATTTAGGCAGGACAACTAGTTATGAGGCTACTGAAACAATCCAGAGAAGAGCCAGCTATGGATAGTAGTAGGGCAGTAGCATGAGGATGGTTAAAAAAAAAAAAAAAGATTACTGATATATTTTTAAGTAAAGCTGAGAGAATTTGGTGACATATAAAATGAGGAATGACTCTAAGATTTGGGGCCTGAGTAACTGCAGAATGGAGACACTATTTATTGAGATGAGAAACACTATAAAAGAAGAAGTTTGGAGGATATAGGATGAATTAATGAAGGAGAATTTGGACATGGTGGATTTCTGACATGCATTAGACATCTAGATAGGCCAAATGGGCAGTTGTATACAATAAATGTGGAGTTCAGAGGAGAGGTATACATTGGGAGTCATCAGGTCATAGAGTTATGAGACAAAAGAGATCATCTAGGGGATAGATATAGACAGAGAAACGAAGAGTTTTCAAGATTGAGCACTGAGACATTCCACAGTATAGGCATTGAGGAGATGACAAAGAAACAGCAAAGGAGACAGAGAAGTAGCAGACACTGAGCTAGAGGAGAACCAAGATTTTTCCCAGAAGTCGAGTGAATAAAGTAATCTCCTGAGTGAGTGACTGCTCAGCTATGCTAAATGCTGCTGATAGATGAGATGAGTGAGCAGTAAGAATTTGCCACTTGACTGAATGGCCACTAGTGGAAGCTACTAGTGAGCTTGATGAGAGTATGCTTGGACTAGTGGTAGAGATTAAAGCATGCTTGAAATAAGTTCAGGAGAGAATAGGAGGAAAGAAATTGAAGATGGAGAATAAAACCGTTTTTCCCCCAAGGAATTTTGTTTGTAAGTAGAGAAGAGGAACAGGGCAGTATCTAAAGGACAAGGTGGAGCTAAGGGATTCTATTTTTTTTTTAATTTTAATTTTTTTTAATTTACATCCAAATTAGTTAGCATATAGTGCAACAATGGTTTCAGGAGTAGATTTCCTTAGTGCCCCTTACCCATTTAGCCCATCCCCCCTCCCACAACCCCTCCCATAACCCTCAGTTTGTTCTCCATATTTATGAGTCTCTTCTGTTTTGTCCCCCTCCCTGTTTTTATATTATTTTTGTTTCCCTTCCCTTATGTTCATCTGTTTTGTCTCTTATTTTTAAACAAGAAGATGGTATAGAACGTTATTATTATGATGGGAGTAAATCAACTGCTGTTGGAGAAGAGATGAATGGTTGCCCTTAACTAGTCATGAGAGGATGCAATCAATAGACAAACACAGGGGTTAGCCTTGAATAGAGGGGTCCATTAATTCAAGTAATAGGAGGAATTGGTAATAGGTAAATTGGTGGTGTAAGTGGTGTTGAGGGCCTACTTTTCCTATGTGTATGTGAGCTCCAAAGCCCCAGACTGGGCTGCCTTGCTCCATAGATACCTTCCTTACTATTCTCTGGCTCCTACCATCCTAAGTCACAGAATGGTGTCTGTTTGCCCTTCCAGTGGCTTACATACTGAATTTTTCAGGAAGGCAAGGGAAAGGAAGGAGAAATAGGAAGTGGAGAGGATGTGAGGTCCTCTTGTTATTCTTTGCATTTTCTTTATGAAATAATAATAAAAAACATAAGCTGAGGGTCTTGGAAAGGAGAGAACATACTAGATGTTTAGGGAGAATAGAGAAAGTGTGAATTTTTTTCAAGTTTTTTTTTAATTTATTTTGAGAGAGAGAGAGAGTAAAGTGAGGGAAGACCAGAGAGAGGAGAAATAGAGCATCCCAAGTGGGCTATGCACTGACAGCACAGAGCCCAATGTGGGGTTCGAATACACAAACCTTGAGATCATGACCTGAGCCGAAACCAAGAGTCAGATGTTTAACAGACGGAGCCACCCAGGCATCACAAGAAAGTGTGAGATTTTTATTTAGAAGAATGGAAGAGTGAAATGATAATGAAATCTAGTTGGATTCTTGGCCTACACCAGAGCCACTTGAAATTAATGATCAAGAATCTAACTAGTGAGCATGATCATGTACTCTTCCTTTTTTTTTTTAAGTTTTATTTTTATTTAAGTAATCTCTACACCCAATATGGGGCTCAAACTCATCACCCTGAGAGCAAGAGTCACATGCTTTTCTGACTTAGCCACCTGGGCACCCCTCATGTACATTTCTTTAGCCATCTTTAGTGTACAAGAGCAGGTTTGGAGTAGGTAAAGAGTTGCATTCAAGAAGGGTTAAGGTTTTGCCAGGCTAGTGTGATGAAGATATAGGGAAATGATAGAGTTAAATGTGTATGCAAGGTTGTTCTTATGTTGATAAACCATGAAAAGCAAGAATAAAGTGAGGATACAAAGAAGCAAGAAGGGATCAAAAAAAGCTGATAGAATTAGTGGGGTCACTCTTTGGTACAAGTTTTGATGTAGCTGGGGTAATGAAGAGAGTGAATGAGTTGAAAGGTAGCATGTGAGGGTTTAAGAGTTAGTGATACTTGAATTTAAAATTATAGAGAAGATGTAGCTTTGGACAATGATAAAGCCTATGACCTCATTGTTAAAGATAGCCACTAGCCACATGTGTCTGTTTAAATTTAAATTTTAATTAATTAAAATTAGCTGTCATGGTGGGTTTGCTGAAGAAGACCACTGGCCTTGTGTGATTGGCTATATGTGAGAGTCCACACGAGAGGCTTAGAATATTGTACACAAAGATTCTTGATGATCTTGAGCAAATTCCTAAAAATGCAGCATATAGAAAGTATACAGTATAGATTACAAATAAAAAGCTGGGTATGGTTAAAGCAGAACCGGATGTTAAGAAATTTTAAAAGACTAACTTCAGGGTGGCCAACTAGAAGAGGTGATTCTTCTGGCTGAAAATGAACTAAATCGGGCAAGAAAATGATACAGTGGAAATCATGGAAGCCTTTAACAGAAGAGCCTCTCGCCATCCAATGGAAATGGCCAATATCATTATTAAATGAAGAGTGTGTTGATGCGAAACTGATTTAATTAAATGTTCTGTTATATGAAAAAAACTAAAATCCAGTTTCTCAGTCACATCAGTCACTTTTCTAATGGTCAATAACTACATGTGTCTGATGGCTACCATATTGGGCAGTGCAGATACAGAATATTTCTGCCGTTACAAGAAGTTTTGGTAGAACAGTGCTGGAGGAAGTCTGGGAGTAAGTGATGGAGGTAGGTAGAGGACAAGATGGTTAGAGGAGTGAAGGTCAAGGGAGAAAGGGCACGGTATTTGAAGTATCATTGATTTGGATATTGAAATCATCAGAAATGATCACAGGAATAGTTCTGATGAGAGTGACAATGAGAGTCTTCAAGGAATGGGCTGGGAGTGGTGACATAGGAAGAGAAAGAAAGGTTAACAAGTGGTAAAGTCTGTTGGCATAAACTAAAGTTCAAGGGTTTTAGGAAGGAAAAGTGAATATTGATATCTGGAAGCAGCAAGAATACCTACTCCATCTCCAGGTCCAGTGGCAGTTATGGTGAAGGAGAGAAATAGCCATCACATGAGAGGTCTGCAATTCTCTAAAGGAAAAATTCAGAGAAGAAGCTGTTAACAAACTAAAAGTTCACAGGGGTACAGTGGAAGGGTTTTTATTTGGGAATGTACATAGCAATTTGGAGATGAGAAATGATACGGGATGACCTCCAAGCTCAAGGCTTTTTGAAAGGGCTGATATAAATAGAGGTGAAAGGCAAGTTGGGGTTAAGCCTAATGGTCTCCAAGGAATATTGCGGTGCTGTGGCTGTGTTATTTGTGGGGTAGATGAGTGGGATTTTCCTGGGATCCTCTTTTTTACTTCTTCCTATGAAGGTGTGGATCGGGGAAGGTCTTATCAAATGCATAATTCCTATTTTAAGGATGATAAGTCTAATACAGAGAGAGGTCATGTAACTTGCCTATGGGCACACAGCTAGCAAATGCAAAACTAGGATTCCAACCTTTGTAGTTTATTGTTCTTGCAAGTACATCAGAGGAGGCAGGTAGAATACAATAGAACCTGTCCCAGCTCTCTGCCTCTTATCCCAAAAGGTTTCAGATGTTGCTGTAAACTGTGAGGGATAAAGCCCTACAGATCAGGCTGGGAATGCACAGGACTGAAGAATATGGAGCAACTAGGATTGAGCAGATTTGCTTCCTCAGCAAACCCTTGAGAAAAGCCTTTGTCTGGAGCCAGAAATCGGAAACAGCTGCCTCTCAGTGGGGAAACCAGCTTAAAAGCAAGCTGAAGGCTCTTCCTCTCAGACTTTATCAGAGTCCAAGGAAAACCCCAGAACTTGATCATATCCCTTAAGAGTGTTCTCAATAGAACCTAAAGGATATTTTTCACCAAGGGCTCATTTCTTGTAATAAGTAAAACTAAAGACAAAAACTTCTAGTAATGACCGTACATCCATAATGATAATATCTTCCTAGTTATTCCTTCTATGGTAGAATCTATACCTACTAGCTATATTCTCACTGTCTGACTATGTAAATGTAAATGTTTAGTGCCTTCCAAAATGGGAAATGGAGATTATTCCTAAGAACATTGTGTTCACGGGTTGTTTTAATCAATGAGAAGATAGAGTTAACTTGTATACATCACAGGATTCAAGCAAATTTTGTAAACTGGTTCAGAATGTCAAATAGGGCTTTATAGTTTTGTTTTGTTTTGTTTTGTTTTGTTTTCAATTCAGCACTGAAACATTCTGATTGATTCACTTCATCATAAAATAAGTTGTTGGAAACAGAATTAGGGCTGTTTCCTTAATGGGCTCTGCCTAGAGAAGTCATCAGTATTATAGAAAGCTGCTATGGAGGACTTTTAGAAACTGACCAGGGTGCCAATAGATTTTTCCTCCTTTACTTTAAAGCAGTGGTTCTAATTAGCAAAGTTTTCAAATTTATTATTGCAGGATTTCAAATTTCTTATAGCTTCAAGAGCTGACATTCGTTAGGAATATGGACACTGCTGACCACCTACCTTTTACATTCCTTCCTAGCAAAGGGTCACGTGGACTGTTGGAGCACGGCTGTCATGACCTTGTTTGCATGTGCACTGTTGGAGAGCACACAATAGAGGTAATAGAGTTCAGTTATGGTTTTTAATTCTGTAAATGAATGGCTGAAGCAATAAGTTTAAAATGAAAAGGAAATAAAAGGAGAGGAAGCTAGAATCGAAATGCAGGCCCATATTCTGTATCCTAAAGGAAAGTGTGAGAATCGAAAAATAAACTTTTATTTTGCAGTCTATTGTCCTGACAAACTTTTCATATATAACTGTTTTAATCTGTTGCCAGATCAGTGTCCCTTTGTAAACATATGTTAAATCTGAGTGCAAAGAGATGAACAATAGCAATGCATCACTTAACTGCATCAACATTTTATGTAGTTGATCATGTAAAAAATCAGAAGCAGATTTAGCCTTTTCTGTGGACTGTAGGGACTAAGGGTCTGTTGACCACATTTCTGCTTTACAAACAGAGCTATCCAACCAAGACTTGTTTACTAACTGGAAATGTGGTCAAACACACTGTCCTTGATATTTTATTTGCTCTTCTAGGCTGACAAATTGATAACTTTGGAGTTATTTTGACAAAACTAGATACATATATAATTAGGAAAATAGAAGAAAAGAATCTGTGATATGGAAATGAATGATATCTGAATTAGAAATTGTTATTTTGGTGGGTAAAACAGAAGAAATGTAGTAATGTCCATATTTTCCAATATTTACCCTTTATATTATTTTATTTAATTAATTTAAGTTTTTTAAATGTTTGTTTTTGAGAGAGAGACAGAGCGCCAGTCAGGGAGGGGCACAGAGAGAGAGGGAGACACAGAATCTGAAGCAGGCTGCAGGCTCTGAGCTGTCAGCAATGAGTCTGTCGTGGGGCTTGAACTCATGTACTGTGAGATCATGACCTGAGCCGAAGTCAGATGCTTAACTGACTGAGCCACCCAGGTACCCCTAATATTTACTCATCTTAAAGCAAGACATAGGTTTCATATTTATATGCACTTCATTATATTTATAACACTACAATAGGGGAATTAGGAATTAAGATCCAATTTTCAGAAGCCAGAATTTTGGAAATTGGTCTCAGTTACATGAGGGTAAATTTAGGATTTGCAGATCTTTTTCACTTATTTCTCCTCATTCTATACTTATAATAACTATTACAGAGAGTCAAGGTTTATATCCTCCTCACTTCATAAATGAATAACAAAAGGTTCAGAGTAATTTTATGGCACAGCAAAAACAACCTTACACAAAGAGTTCCACAAACTGAATTTCTATTAATATATAATGTCTTTGGTAATTCAGTTAACACCTACATGCTTCTGTTTCCTCATTTGTAAAATCAGGAGCAGGAATTAATTTTGAAATCTATGAGGTCCTTGCAGTTAAAACAAACAAACAAACAAATAATAGTTTCTTGACAAACCAGGATCTCATTAAAGTCACTGGTGGAACAAAGACAGTACTCAGGACTCAGAATGGACTATTATCCAGATGATGAAACATGTCTGAAATCAAAAGCTGACCTGCAGAAGATGTATAGTTGTCTGCTTTTTTCCTTTACTTAGAGTCATCGGAAACATACAAAACTTATAATCTGTCTTAAAAATATATCTTCCTACCAAAAAAAAGATAAATTTTGTTCACTTAGCAAAAACCACTAAAAATACTAATCTGATAATTTTATGCCTAAAGTTAACATATACAGGAAATGATAATGATTAAAAAAATTTATAAATATCACCCTGATTAAACTCACTCATTATTTCGACCGAAGCAACTAAACATTTGTAAGGAAAATTATGCGACTGAATATACTGGGTTGAATGGTATTCTCCTCTAAAACTCATGTCCACATAGAACCTGTGAATGTGAGTTTTTGTAGGTGTCTTTGTAGGTGTAATCAAGGTAATATGATGTCATACTGGATTAGAGTGGGCCCTAAATTCAGTATGGCTGGCATCTTAGAAGAAAAGGGAAATTTGGACACAGACACAGATGGAGGGAGGTATGTCATGTGAAGATGGAGGCAGAGAGAGATAGGAGTGATACATCTATAAACCAAGGAACACTAAGGGGTGCCAGCAACCACCAGAAGCTAAGGGAGAGGCATGGGGCAATTTCTCCTTCAGAAATCCGAGAAGGAACCAACACTGCCAACACCTTCGTTTTGGATTTCTGACCTCCAGAACTGTTAGAAAATTAATTTTTGTTGTTTCAAGCCACCCATGTTGTAGTACTTTGTTATGGAAGACTTAGGAAACTGATACATGGACAGTCTGACCAAACACTATTAACAACTACTCATTTCAATTGAACTCTCAACACAGACCTGCAATTTTTCTCTCTGACTCTTCTATAAAATTATTATACATCTCCTACCTTCCCCTCCAAACCTTCATTGCAGCTTATAACGTGCTTCATTCCTACTCAAGACAAAAGAAGCCATCAGACAGGAATTCTCTCATCACCCATCAGCATCTGCTGCTGTTGCCACCAGTTTCCATATTATGCCATATCCTTGATCATCCAAAAGATGGCATGATCCTACCTTTTCTTTTGAAGGCCATCCTGTGATTTGTGTCCTGGATTCTGCACCCACATATATTCTCAAGCATTCTGATCCTGTCGTTAAGCATCTCCTTCTTAAAAAAAGAAAAGAAAGAACTTTCCATCCCATGTCTGTCTTCAGTTACAGTCCCATTTCATCATTTATCTTCAAAGCAAAAGTTCCTGAGTAATCTGAGCTTGTTTCTATTTCCCTATATTGCCTTCTTGACATACTCCACTTGGCATCTCTCCCCTCCATTCCATTGGACTTGTTCTTGACAAGGTAACCAGCCTGTTCCACATTGCTCAGTCCCGTGTTCCTGTTTTTCTCTTTTCTTCTTGATTTCTCAAGAGCATTTCATACTTGTAGACCAATATCACTTTGTTCAATATCACTTTTATTATGATGATTTAAAATGCTTTTATCACTGTTTTTGTTGTCATGATTATTTTACTGTTGACACTACCATGTTTTTCTGCTTTTCTTTTTCAGTATCCTTTATGAGATCTCCCTTGTCTTGCTGATTTCTAAATGTTGGAGTGATCCAGTTTAAATCTCTCATACTACCAAGTGAATTAATCCAATGCCATGTCTTTAAAACACCATCTATATGCTTAAGACCTAAAAATATTTTATCTTCAATTCTTACTTCTCTCATAAACTCTAGAGTCTTATACTCAATTCCACTTGAATATCTAATAGGACCATGTCCCAAACAGAACTCCAAACCTATCTGAAACCTTTTACTTTTAGTCTATTCCATATCATAAATAGCAGCAACATCTATTACATTGTTCAAGTCAAAACCATGGGTCACTCATGATTCTCCTCTTTTTCTCACCACCGCCCCCATTGCAAATTCATTGCCAAGTTAGCTCTCCTTCTAAAATATATCCAAAATCTATCCATCTCTTCATGTTCATTGCTATGACCTTGACCTAAGCCTCTATTATCTCTCATCTAGCCCACTGCCATAACAGATTAAATTGTATCTTTGCTTTCTGCTCTTCTCCCCTACAATCCACTCCCCACGTAGCACCAAAGTTACCTTACACAGCATCTCCCTGCTTCAAACTCTCTGATATGTGATCCATTCAATGAAGTTTGTCATACTCAACTCCTTACACTGGTCCTACAGAGTCTATTCATCCAACTTAATTTCCTATCAAGTTCAACCTGTCACAATGGCCCCATTGTGAAAAATATTGCTTGTTTTTTCCCTTTTTTCCTAAATACACCATGTTCCTTTAGCCCTCATGGTCTTTGTACTCATTTGCTCGCTTTGCCACACTTCTTGTTACTTCTGCCTAGAGTTCTCTTGCCCTAGATATTCATGTGGTTGAATTATTGTTATCTTTCAGGTCTTAGTTCAGTTATTGCCTTCTCCAAGATGGCTTCCCTAAAGCATCCAACCCCACCTGCTATGGTCCATCATGTTTTCCTGTTTCCTTTTCTTGTTAGCATGTATCAGTATCTGGTTCACTATAATATAAGCCCCATAAGAACAGGGACCATGATGTCTTTATTTATCACTTTATTCCCAGGACCTGACATAGATTAAGTAGACAACAAACATTTATTGATAAAGTCTTATTACTCACAAGTACTATGCAAAATACAACTGATTTAGTCACAGAGATATTATAATTTCTTACATGTAAAACATGTATTTATCTCATATTCTTCATATCATATATGATATAAATTGTGAGTTATGTCCATTCATAATTACAAGTTAAAATATTATAACAATTATTTCTACAAACTTATAAACTCAAAACTTTTCTTTTTTTTTTCTTCCACAAATAGAATTTCACAATTAGATACAAGGAATACAATGGTCACTGCAGATGACCAATTTTCAGAGTTAAGCCTCTGTTGTTTTTCTGGTCATTGGGCAGCCAATCCAGAAGACAGCAATTCTATCTAATTGTGCTCAAAAGAACCAGAGCTTTTAGTTCACATACTAAGAGTGCATTGGCCTTTTCACTGTCACCAAGACAAAATTATTGGGGATATTCATTATATTCTAATTATTTCTCCCTTTTCCCAAGATTACTTGTTTGTGATTGTTTAAGGCTCTGTCAGGTGCTCTATATTCAACTTTCTCCTATAATATCTGATGGGAGCATAGAAAAGAGAAAACTACGTATTGTTTTTTTCTGGGTCTTTATACTGCTTTGTGGATTGAACAAGGAACAAATCTTTATTGAAAACTGTTATATGCAGACACTCTGTTGGGTGTGCATAAAATTTTGCATAGTTTACTTCATTAAATTCTGCTAAAACAATCCTTTAGGGAAGATGTGGAGATTAGGTGTGGTCTTCAGATGTTAGGTGATTGTTGAGCCTAATGCTGCTTACTTCCAAAGTTCACACTCTTTTCACTCTACTCTCAGAGAACAACTCTGATAACAAAGAAATAACATTTTTAAAGTGACATGTATTGGGTCAGATAGGAGGCTTTCTCCTGGCTGAGCATATGCTTTGATAATATGCTTGGTTTCACATCAGTACCATCAAGGAATTTTTAAAATAGTGTTCCCCTATTTTCTATAAAGTTGGTTATATTCCAGAAGGACAACTCTGAAACATTTTGAAAGTAAACTAATGTTCAGGGCCTCATCTCAGCATATTGTTGAAATATCCCATTTATGTCAGTTTTCTTACACTGTTTCATACAGACAAGAACAAAAAAAGCAGGGGTTTTTTTGTTGTTGTTGTTTTTGCTTTTTTTTTTTTTTTTTTTCTGGTTGAAATACCTTTTAAACAGAAAAGAATCCTAACTTTGAACTCCATTGACCCTATGTAAACTCTTCAATTTCAAAACTGATTTTAAGTCTGGCAGTTTCTATTGCCTGCATTAGAATGGTGAAGGAAATCTAAGATTAGACCTTTGAATGTGGGAAAGGAAGATGGAATTGATAGAAAACAGGAGAAGATGTGTGCCCCAACTCATTTCAACTGCAAAGTGAGGACTACCCCACCCTGGGTAAAGATTTTTCTAAAGATTGGAGCATATTGATGAAAAAAACATTCTAAGACTATGATGAGTCTTCTTATATAGTAATTATATTAATTAATTTGTATACATCTTGTGTACTATTTAATGCAGAATTGGAACACATGATCTGAATATACAACAAAATAATTGAAATTGGACACTTTGAAGAAAATTTTACTTATGTTTACAGATGAATGCATGTTTTCTAATTAGAAAATATGCACACACATGAGAATATTTCATAATGTGGGTACTTGTTTACAAGTATATAATTTCTGCATTTACTTTTTAGCCCCTTCTATCTCCCTTAAGAGTACACAGACATACAGTGATTTTTGTCTTTGTCAAAGAAAGTGCTACAATTTCTAAAGCTGCCCATTGAGTGTTTCTGAGCCATAGCCAAGAGCTATTTCAAAATGAGGACAGATTTCTTTTCTCCCTGGGGACAGACAGCATGATGCTTCCTCGGCCCTGCATTCTAAGCCTTTCTCCCTCAGATCTTGTCCAATCCCTGGGGCAAAAAGACACTTCTACTATTAAAATGCTGACAGCAATCAAGGTGGGAGTAAGTCTATTTTTTATTCATTTCATGTTAAATTAAATCATCTGTAATTCTGCAACCATGAATTTAGCCATTCACTTAAAGAGAAACAAAAGAGATTTCAACCACTCCATTGGAAAAGAAACAACTACCAAATTGTTCTCAGATATAGGTCAAGAACAGGTCACTGTGAATGAAGCTAAACATAATTATGACATACATTCATAATTCCTGGCATTGTGTTCATTCGCATCAAAGACCATGAAAAGAGGGTGTTTTAGATACCAACGGTTACAACCATCTTATCTAGCTGACCCATTGCTGTATTTTCTCAAGCCTGGCTTCCCCTCCATCTTATTTGCATCTGCTATAGTAGAACAACCATGCATTTTGTTATTGTTGCATTGTTTTTCCAATATAGTGGCTTTTTCATATTTTCGCAGGACTTGAACAACCTGCATATAAATTCTCACAACATCCCTTCAGACTTCCCACATGGATTTAAACACCATATGCAATTATGTCATTTATATCAGTACAGAGAAACCAAGAAAGGTTAATGTTCCAATGCTTTTAACAGAGTTCTTTCTGCATCATACCATTTTATTTCTCTGTGAGAAAAAAAAAATTATAGTCATAGATGGTGATAAAAGAATTGAACCAAATAAGTCAGTATCATATTAATGATATCGAGTCTAGCTTTGGCTGTCAGATTTTCCCCAACTTGCTACAATACTAGCACAAATGAAACTACCAACATCCTTCTCCACTATTTGAATTTTCTACCTATTTAATGTCCAGGGTGGGAGAGGGAATGGAAGAAGGGAAAGTAATACATCTTGCATGTGAATCATTTGCTTTATGAAGAAAAACAGTGTTAAATGATGTTTCAAAAATCCCTAATATCAATCCCATTTTGATATGAAAACAAGAGAAAGATATTTTAATAACTCATCTCAACTACTAGTTTAGTGTTTTTGTTTGTTTAGTGGGGAGTGTGTGTGTGTGTGTGTGTGTGTGTGTGTGTGTGTGTGTGAATTTTTTACTGAATGCATGTGACCATGGCAGAATTCTCTCATCAGGACCAAGATTCCTGTTTGCTACTTGGAACAGACTTACATTTAGCCAGGAGCAAGTGCACAAATATTTCTACACTATTCCTGCTGTCCCCTGACTATCAACTGCCATACCAGAGCTCTAGCAAAATCAGGACTTCACACAAGAGAAGGCCAAACTAACTTGAGAGTTGAACATAAAGCCAGGGACTTTATACAAAACAGTTACAAAGAGCTACCAACCTATGCCCGTGAAGAAACATGGATCTAAGATGAGAGATGAATGAGTAAAATAAGGATGGCAAACAGAACTCAGGTTCCACAAACTGAGGATCAAGATCTAAGCAGCAGAGCTGGAGACTCAGACATTTCAAGAAAGCACGTGAGACCAATTAAAGACTGTGCCGCCTTCATCCAAAAATAATACAATACAATACAATACAATACAATACAATACAATACAATACAATACAATAAAATAAAATAAAATAAAACAAAGAAATGAACTATATAACCATACGAAGACATGGAAGAATCTTAGATGTCTATTAGTAAGTGAAATAAGCCAACCCAGAAAGGCTACATATTTTGATTCCCACTAAATCACAATCTGGAAAAGGCAAAACAGTAAAAAGATCAGTTCATGAGGGGTTTGAAGGGAGGGATGAATAAGTAGGGAGAAGAGGATTTTTAGGGAATGAAACTATTCCTTATGATATAAAATTGGTAGATATATGTCATTATATATTTGTCAAGACCCATAGAATGTACAACACCAAAAGTGAATCCTAGTGTAAACCGTGAATTTGGGGTGATAATGATGTGTCAGTGTAGATTCATTGATTGTGATGAAAGTACCACTCTGGTGCAGAATGTTGATAGTGGGGAAAGCTGTGTGTGTTGTGTGTGGGGAGTGATGGATGGAGGTATATGCAAACTCTACTTTCTGCGCCAGTTTTCTTTTTTTTCTTTTTTCTTTTTTTTTTTTTTTTTAATTTTTTTTCAACATTTATTTTATTTTTTTTGGGACAGAGAGAGACAGAGCATGAACGGGGGAGGGGCAGAGAGAGAGGGAGACACAGAATCGGAAACAGGCTCCAGGCTCTGAGCCATCAGCCCAGAGCCCGACGCGGGGCTCGAACTCACGGACCGCGAGATCGTGACCTGGCTGAAGTTGGTCGCTTAACCGACTGCGCCACCCAGGCGCCCCTCTGTGCCAGTTTTCTATGTACCTATAATTTACCTAAAAAATAAAATCTATTAAAAAAAAAAAAGATGATACCATCAAGGTCAGAGCAGAGCCAGCAGTAAGACAGCTTTAGCACTGACTCTGATCATCAGGCCCAAAGAATCCCAAGCATCTTGCTGTCCAGGGCCAGGCCCAACATTAGAGATAAAAGAACAGGATTGAACTTAGCATTACATGATGCTGTGAACTGAACTGTATGCTCCCAAAACTCATATTTTGAAGCCCTAACTCTCAATGTGATGGTATTTGGAGATGGGACCTCTAGGAGATAATTAATTTAGACGGTCATGAGAGTTAGACCCTCATGATGAAATTAGTGTCCTTATAAGAAAAGACACCAGAACACTCACACATACACACGTACTGTCTCTCTCTCTCCCATGTGAAAACACAGTGAGAACGTGGCCATCAGAAAATCAGAAAGAGAGCTCTCAGCAGAACCCAACCTTGCTGGCACCCTGATTTCAGAATTCCAGCCTCCAGAACTGTGAGAAGGTAAATATCTGTTGGTTAAACCACAAGTCTATGGTATTTTGCTATGGTAGCCTGAGCAGGCTAAGACACATGTTATCAGCCAAGTCTCGTTTCACTTCAGCTAAGGTCCATAAAGCCCAACCTAAAACTTTGGATGTGGTAGATATTGACTATAGTCTTCAATCCCGCAAATTTCCTATCTTTGCTTTCTTCCTTTGGTCAGTAGCCAGATGCATTTAAATCTTTCACTAGGTGCAGAAAAAATTGCTGAAGGCTAGAAAAAGTATTTAGATATCTACAATCCAATTTTGCTTTGCAAAAGAATATTATGGTACTCTGGATAAATACTTATTCTTCAATATAAAAAAAAGTGAAAAAAATTTTAAGAATACAAATGTATGGTGGTAAAGGGATCCATAAGATCCATTAACCTTTCTGTATTAAGTGTAAATGCAAAAGAAAATTAGAGGAAATATGGATAAATATGATATTTTATTGTTTGTAAAACCTTGTCATTGAAATAACTTCAAAAAGATACCCTGTGTTTTTTTTTCTTATTCTTGGATTTTCTATATAGTTTCACATTCATCAAAGCCATTCTCTGCTTATTCTGACTCTTATTTCCAGAGTAACACAGCCTTATCCTTTCAATCTACATACAGAAGTTGCCCTAGGGTTTTGCTTTGTTTTATTTTTGCTCTTCCCTAAAGAGACAATGATTAGAATCTGGCAACATGCCCCAGGGAATGAATGGCACATTGAAGCTTTGTGAAGGTTTAGTGATAGAAGTTGTCTGTGCCCTTCCTGGCTGTGGTCAGGGACTGAGGACTAGGGATATGTGGTCAAGGCTCTGCCTATGAAGCAATCCATATACACAAATATACATACATAATGCAATAATGCCCTGTGCTTTTGTTAGTAAGAAAATAAAACTGAAAATTCCTTTTTTTTACTGTGTATTCATCTTTGAGAGAGAGAGAGAGAGAGAGCAAGAGAGAGTGGGGGACAGGCAAAAAGGAAAGAGACAGATTCTGAAGCAGACTCCAGGCTCCAAGCTGTCAGCACAAAGCCCAATGTGGGGCTCAAACCCACAAACCAGGAGATCATGACCTAAGCCAAAGTCGGATGCTTAACCGACTGAGCCACCCAGGAGCCCTGAAAATACATTTTTGATTTCATGCCTAAGAGACAATAAAAATACTAGAAACTAAAAATGAACTCCATCCCAACTAAAGAATTGTAACATTTCCATAGACATTAAAAGAAAGAAATCTCCTAGAGAATGGGGAGTGGGAGAAGTAACATTCAGGGGCAAAGGCAGGAATCAGTCCCCCTGCCCCCCTTGCTAGCCTATTCCATGGATATGATGTTATTAAAGTGCCACCTGCAAGAGTTTGGCTGTCACAGCTCCTCCTGGCTCTACATCTGCTCCCCTGCAGGGAAGGCTGTGGCTCCATATGCTTGATCTCCAGAGTAACACTGCCCTTTCAAGATACCTTCTTCTGGAGGCATCTATTCTTCCCCAGTACTACAATTCATTATGATGACAAATGCTTGTACTAGCACCATGTATTGAGGGCCTGCTAAGTGCACATCCTCTCATTTAATACTTAGAGCAAACTTTATAAGTGCGTTTTCTTTCCATTTTCTATACAGGATACAGAGATTCAAGGGAAGTAACTTGACTAAGGTCACAAAACCAGCAAGGATGAGAGACATAAGTTTAATCCATGCTTCTTGGACTGTAGCCCATTTAACCAGAAATATGTGGTGCTGTGTTAGGGTTTTGCCTAGAAAGCAATTTGACACATCATTTTATATTAAAATGAGTATGCATGGCTTTTTATATAACACACTGTCAATTTTATAAGGAATTTAAGAAGACATGGGACATCAAAGACATTTCTAGGTATATTAGGCCACCGTGGGCCATGTCTCAGATCCTCCCTCAGTTTTATTCTCCTGTGTTATTTGATGTCATTGGGTTGGAAAGTGGGAAGTATGCTTCTTCCATGCAACTACTTTTATAGCAGGCCAAATTTCAGCTTTTATAAATAAATTTTCTGAGAACAAATGGAAGAAAGCATGCTCCATAAAAACACAAGAGCTTAGACATAGAATAAATAAAATGTAGAATCCATTGTGTTTTGGCTGACATAAAGTTCAAGTTCTTACTTCATTCCCGTCTCACTAGGCGCTAGAAAAAAACACCAGGACAGCCAGGCTGATGTGCATTTGAATAGCCACTGTGCTTAGGTTTGGACAGCCTATGGTTCTCTCTACACCCTCACCCCTTGCCCCCTTTCAGGGACAGATGGAACAACTGATCCTCGCTCTACCCCACAGCCATCCCGACCTGAGAGAACACCTCCCTATCTGCCCCCAAATATCCCTCCAGCACCTCATTTTACACTAACTGTAAAGAAGACTTTGCCATCTAAGAGCCAGGGACATGTGCTTGCAGATCCCTCCCCCATGGGGCTTCCTTGTTGCAGCAGAGATTCCTGAAACAGGACTTACCCTTTTCCATCTTCTTTGTTCCTTTGAACCATAATGACTCTCCCCACTACTATTTTAAGATGGGCTCACCTTCCAGTCTACCTGAAGACAGGAAATGGCTTTCTTGAGCATTCAAATGGCCATGATATCTGCTGATTTCATCCAAGTAGAATCTCCTTCTCATGACACTCCCAACCAGACTGAGGCCATCACTACTTGGCAGGAGTATTTTCCCAAGGTGGAACAAATTGGCAGTGACAGCTTAGAAATCCTAGAGTTTCACCTTAGGTTTCTGTAATCCAGAACCAAATAAAAGCCTATTATGTACAGTAGATATAGGGTTTTAAAAATGAAGACAAGATCTTGGAACACATATCTGAGCTACATGTCTCCAGAAGCACCATTTCCTTTACCTCTTTTTCTCTTCTATCCACTGTGCCCTCATCACAATGTCCAGACACTGAAACATATCCCAAGGCAGTGTACAGGAAGTGGTAAATGAACAGTAAGCCTAAACTTCCCTCCCCAAATGAGAACTTAGAGACTCAAATGAATGTCCCTTCTAGTGGGTGGGGGAGTTCCCAGTGCAGGCAGGTGGCATTGCTGTTTCCATCACCACCTTACAAACTAGGAGAGCCCTGAGAAAAATTCATGAAATCACATGGCCTAATGCTATTCCCCTGCTGTCCTTTTACCTTTGAAAACAGTTTCATTCCCCCTCAGTAAAACAGTAAAAACAGTCTTTCAATAGCAAAGAATATATTTTAGAAATGTATGGTGGAAAGTATCCAAATATAGAGGTTTCCTATCCTGCTTTTTCCTATTTTTGCTTTGCAGCAAATTCTATAATGAAAAACTGGAAAGAAATAACTCTTCATTGTCCCCATCCTTTTCCAAATGAATTTGCAAATCTTCTGGTTTGTCCTTCCATCAAAAAATTACGAGTTTTTAAAGTCTGCAAGATATGACCCAAATTCACCCCATTCTGCCTCCAATCACAAAAGCATAATAGTCTTTCATTTTTTTTAACAGAACATGACTTTGGTGTAGAAGTTCTTTATTTTGATACAAATCTCATTCTGCAAGAAAACATGAATAGTCAATATTTCCTCATGTATCATGCTGTTCATCTACAATAACCAATTTATTCAAAGAGATTTATTACCTTGCCCCAGCCCACTGCTTAGCACTGACAAAGCTGATAAGAAATTCACTATATTTATGAAACTACAACCTTTTTGGTTAGGTAGAAAGGAGGTACACATAAAGATGTGCAATGAGTATGCTCTTGCATAACTGGAGATGAAATCACAGGGTGTTGAAACCGACAGAGCTATCTTAAAGAGCCAAGTGCTGGGGCGCCTGGGTGGCGCAGTCCGTTAAGCGTCCGACTTCAGCCAGGTCACGATCTCGCGGTCCGTGAGTTCGAGCCCCGCGTCGGGCTCTGGGCTGATGGCTCAGAGCCTGGAGCCTGTTTCCGATTCTGTGTCTCCCTCTCTCTCTGCCCCTCCCCTGTTCATGCTCTGTCTCTCTCTGTCCCAAAAAATAAATAAACGTTGAAAAAAAAATTAAAAAAAAAAAAAAAAAGAGCCAAGTGCTGGCAAACCCTACAGAGGGCTCCCCTGGGCTCCCACTTAGAAGCACTTCTATTAAGTAGAAGCTGTATGTACAAAAATGCCAACTCCTCCGTATCTTGACAAGTATGTGTCAGTGTTAATAAATGCAAATTTGATCTTTTATAAAATCATGCTTAAAGCTAATATCATAGAGCATCCATTAGACTTCTGTATGCTTTTAGAAGGTTGAGTAATTGCATTCATTTAGAAGCTACCTTGTGATATGTATAAAACAAAATTCCATCAAGTTTAACTAATTACAACACAAGTCGAATTCCATTCTCAAATTTAAATAAAGCCATCCTATTATTTGTTTACTTACTTGTTTTTTGGGTTTTTTTTTTGTTTTTTGTTTTTTGTTTTTCCTCTGAAGACTTCTGGTCCTTGAAATCAATAGTAACTGATTTATTCTGCAGTAATGTTTTCTTTACCAGGCATGAGAGTTGGGAAAAGGGAGGACTGCGGATCTTTTAAACTATATATTTAAACCTTAACAATGTTAATCATAATAACACAATCTTATAAATATATTTTATGTATTTAATTACTCAAAGAAAATACATTATTCACTTAGATTTAAATCCTATCCTCTACCCTGCAAGGTAGGTAAAACAAGTGTTTTTACTGAACAGAGAGGAAAAAACTAAAGCTCAGAGAAGTTAAGTGACTTTTTCAAAGTCATTTAGTGAAAGAACACAATATGGAAATCTTCAGACTCAACAAAAGTGCTCTTTTTGTCAATAAAGTCTTTTGAAAATATATTTAGTTCTCTGCTTTATAAAATAGAAGTTTCTCAAAATATTTCAAAATTTTCTTGATGAATCAAAATTTTTTATGAATAACTGACAAATTGAACCATGCAGTAATATATTGCTATTTTCTGCTCTTTGGAGTATGAAAGATTGCTTTCTCCAACACTGTATAATTCCAGAATGCTGTGCTGTTCTAATTGGTGAGCTTTAGTCTTAAATTGGCACTAAGAATCCCTAGAGGGTTATTGAGTCGTACAGAACTTAACTTGCCCTTATACTAAATGCCCTCAGAATGCTGTAGTGCATTAATGGAGGATGTGTCTCTCCCTCTCTCCGTTGTTATCTACAGACACTCCCACCATTGTTCAGATGTCAGAAAGTTGTCCCACCACCATTTTCAATCCCCAAAGGAACTTCCAATATCATCTTTTTTGCTGTTCCTATTTTTCCCGTCTCTGTCTTCTTTAGTCTTACTAAGATGTTAGTTATCACATCCAGTGAGACTGTTCCTACCTTTTTGTTTGTATCTGTGGTTCTTTTCAGCAATCTTTCCCACTATTCTTATCTATCTATCCATCTATCTATATCTATATATTTGAATTTATGGTTGGCTAAAACTGATTACAAATAAGTGAGAACACGGCTATTCTCAGGAGAACAAATTATTCAGAATATATAATACTTAAATTGTCACTGAATTGATAAAATGAAAGAAAACGATGACTCCCAATGTAGTAGCTGTAATAAATCAAAGGATATTTTGGATCCCTTTAGTCTCTGATACAGAGAACAAGGAATATCTCTAGTGGAAAAACAAGACCATGGAACAGTTATGGAGTAGAGAGTCTAGTGACTATCTGAATTAAGCCCTGAAGTTCTCAACCTCTTTTTCTGAATCCACATATAAGATGATTCTCACAAGCATGAACTACTTTCTAAGTTTATTCCTGGTACACAGATCACAAATCTATCCTTTTCTCTCTCATTCGAAATTACATATAGGAATGAAAATCAGTGTGAATGATACTATTCTATGGATAGTCATCCTAAAGTAAAATGTAAACCCTTGGCAAATGTGGCACTTTATCTATCAATAGAAACAAAATCACAAAACACAACCTATAGGCTGCCATAGCAAAGTGTCAGAATGAAAGTCCAAGTCCTTATGTAGAAACTGAGCTCCACAGAGGTAGAGTGACTTATCTGAGATCACCTAGTAGGTGGTGGCAGTGCAAAGGTTGGACACTGATATTCAGAGCACGTCATGCAGTCTCACTATTAAAACGTAAGAGTGGTATGTCAATTATGTTTCAATAATAACAACATTTAAGAAAATAGGAAAAAATAAAATGTAATGACTTTTTAAATATAAAATAAAGTGATATTAAAATACCAGAGAGGGGCGCCTGGGTGGCTTGGTCGGTTGAGCGTCCGACTTCGGCTCAGGTCATGATCTCACGGTCCGTGAGTTCGAGCCCTGCATCAGACTCTGTGTTGACAGCTCAGAGCCTGGAGCCTGTTTCAGATTCTGTGTCTCCCTCTCTCTCTCTGCTCCTTCCGTGTTCATGCTCTGTCTCTCTCTGTCTCAAAAATAAATAAACGTTAAAAAAAAAAAAAACCCACAAGAGAAAGGTAACACAGTGGTTTTCAAATTGCACTAAAATATTAGGGCAGAATATTATTTATTTTTAAAATTTAAATCATAATAATTATTTAAAAACATTAATAGTGATAAGTTAATAGTCAATGAGAAATTTCTGGCATGTGAAAATTACCCAAAGGACAAAAAAAAAAAAAAAGTCCACAAAGACTTTTAAAGTGGAACTAATTAGCCCATTAGTTATCATAAATATCCTGTTTCTATGCCATAGTTTAAAAAAAAAAAGTTCCAAAGCAATAGCACCATATACACCATATAATCAATAAATATGTATGTGATACAAGATGCAACTTTTGATACTGAGAAGAGTAGTTTCTAGTTAGCTTGTATCTACATGCCCGAAGTAGCAGATGGAAAAGTAAAACTGTCACACAATTATTTCCATGCCTGACTTAATTCATTTTTAACTGAATTGGCTGATGAAATTGGAATTGGGTGGAGCCCTTGCCCTTTTAGCACTTAGAGTCTAAAGGAGCCAATATCTTTGTTTGTTGGTACTGACAGTAACCTGTAAACTGAAGAATGTCCCTCAATAAAAGAATTAGAAAAGTTAGTATAAATTTTATCACAAAGCTATGTAAAATCAGTCCAAAGAGAAATTGTGCAGAAGCACTAAAGATCTATCTTAGTCAGTTCAGGATGCTGTAACAAAATACCATCCACTAAGCAGCTTAAACAACAGAAATTTATTTCTCACGTTTCTGGAGGCTGCACAGTCAGGTTCTGATGAGCATCATTTTGTGGGCTTGGAGACTGGTGCTTTCTTGCCTTAGCTTCACATTACAGAGCAAGAATGCTCTCTAGGTCTCTTCTTATAAGGGCACTAATCCCATCACGAGGACTTCCCACCCTCAAGACTTCCTCCAAACCTAAGTACCTCCCAAAGGCCCCATCTTCTAATACCATCATATTAAGAGAGCTTCAACATATAGATTTGAGGGGGGACACAAATATTCAGTTCCTAATAAGATCAAAGTGTTAAGTGTTGTGATTTAATGGCAGAAGTAGATTTTATCATTGTCCAATAATTAGCATACTTATAGTATCTTTTTTATACATTCAAAAACACTACTAGTGATTTAATAGACTATGTCTTGCTGACATGGCGATTTTAATTCCATTAGGCTAACTGCAGACAATCTGCTTGTCAGATATATGAAATATCTTATCTATTTCACACACAGTTCACTTATCTAGTGATAAAACTGCATTCCACATATTCTTTGGGGGTAAAAAGAATTCACATCCTATTCTTTGCTTGTTCCTGAACCACCTCCTCTGTGCTGTGTCATTGCCTATTAACCCTATTACATTATGGGTGATAATGTAGATTACAGGATTCACTTGACTTGAAACCATTCTGGCATCAGAGCCATGTTCAATGCTGCCCACCTATCAGCTCTTTTGACACAGGATAGACAAATCCTGTACATAAGCTCAGCACCCTTTTAAAGTGCAGCAAACCAACAGACCACTGGAAAACAATGAGGGCAGATCAATGAAATTGTCCATTGTCAATAAGGAGGTTATGATTTTTCTCGAGCAAAAATCCTGGAAAACAAAAACAAAAAACAAATGGAAAGAGTCACAGATGAATGGTTGCTTGAATTATACTCTTACCTTGCAAGAAAAAAACAGTGTTTAGACATGCACAAAAATTTTCTCCAAAAGTGAAAGCCAAATCTTGTAAAGATAGTTGAATAGTTAAATAATTTTCGTAAAGCCTGGAAAACAGATTCATTTTTGAGCAATCTTTTTTTTCCAGTGCACATTAAGGAATTCAGAATGTGCTTAGTATAAATAGGTTTAAATGCAGAAAGATTTCATGTGGCAAATATGCATCTAAAATATTTAACGCTTTGCAGACTATATATGTAAAGGACTTTGAACTTACAACCATCAACATCCCTTAGACATCCATCTGGGGAGAGAATGAAAAAAAAAAAAAAACCCAAAGATCTAGACTGTTCAATTTCTTAAAGACACAAATCTATTTTAGGAAGAGCTGAGGCTAATTGAGGATATTAAATAAGTGGTAAAAAAAAAAATTATGAGTCTCAGTTAAACCATTTTATTCCAAAGTTTCGTAGAATAGATTTTGTTTTTTGACTCTCAGCTTAATGCTCATGAACTTGTGCTGATTGAATTATGAAAAGAAAATTTTAAAACCAAACATCTCTACATAGAAACTTGAGAGATTCAGTTATAGTTATGTAAAGTAATATGAAGAATATTGACCAAAATGAATATATTAGAAAAACAAACAAACAAAAAACACCTCTGTTCTAAATACCTCTGAATTCTAAATTCCACCTCTAATATAAAAACTCAATACATGAATGAAATTTGAAGGGTAGCAAATCTAAATTATTTTAAAATACTTTAAAGGTATTAATTTTGTAGTTATTTTCAAATACATAAAAGAAAACTAAAATGTCAATTAACTGCATACTGGTTGATAGTTCATACACTTTCTACTCTTAATCATCAGATTCATTTCCTGTATATTATAAAGTTCATAATTGCTTATGAATGTGTGTTTCTAAAGCATTTAAGAAACTAATTCCACAGTAGCTCAAAAATCACTCAAGTCCAAGTTTATTGATCTGTATTTTTTATAGGAAGATAGTTCTAAGCAAAACAGGACAAACCTAGCCCCTGCCTAATTGTCTTAATCTAAAATTTATTTAAAATTTAGGAATTGGTAGTGATGTCGTTTTATTTTCCAGAGTGTAAACTCCAAGAGGGTATTTTTGTTTGTATTGTTTAGCATTTTATCTCCAGCACCTAGAATAATGTTGAGCACATGATGGGTATTAAAGTCTTTGTTGAATGTTGAATGAATACATTCTATTCCTAGTTTTACTCCTGGAAAGACTCTCTTATTGCTTTCTCTGGTAGAGCAAGGCTTGCAGGAGTGAGGCTTCACAATCTGACTTTTTCATGTGGTCCAGACTTGTCTCAGTCTCAGAGTTAGTATTTTCTCCAATAATTGTGTGCTGTTATTTTTAGAAATAAGATTTTATTATATGATGTTACTTTTAATCATGTTGAATTGCAGGATCTTTTAGAATATATAAAGTCACTTGGGTATACTTAAAAAGCTCCTTGCTAAGCTTCCTCCTCAAGGAAGTTAACTGGCTAAGTGCAAATGTTCCAATTTATTCACTGTAACCAGGAGACTGATGTGAACTGGAAATTTTTAAATGTTCAAAGGATTAGCATTTCAAAAAGACATACTACTAAATCCTTTTCTTAAAACTCCTCATACTCAATTTACTCTGAGAACATTTCTCAAACATTAGTAGAAATGTTGCAATAATGTTTCAAAAGATAAAATAAGGAAAATCACAAAGATTAGAAAAAGTCACCCTTTTTGAAGCATATCCATTAACAGAAGTTAATAAGTAGAACACTGCATGGAGTTTATCTCCTTCAAGGCAATGTATTTTGGAACTTACACAGGACAGATCAGATTGAACATTTTGCTATCTATTACCCAGAAATAATCCATTGTTTTTTATTTTCCAGAAACTATGTTTAGAGATCCTGTATACATCCTTCAGCTTGACTTGTAGTTCCAGATTTCTGTTAGATGAAGCAAAGACCAAAGTATGTTTCAGAGATGTCTTTACACTTGCGGCTTCCTTTTAATCTTTTTAAAGCTCTGTTTTTCCTTATATTTAAAAAAAATACACACTCATTTAAAAAATGCAAACATGAACAAAATGTGTGACTTAAAAACTGAAAATATCCAAACCCTGAACCTAATGACTATTACAAGCTAGTGAACATTCTTCCTGTTGTTTTCACTCTGTATATACTAAAATGTGTGCTGCATTAGATAGCTATGCATGTATGTTCTTACAAAAATGTAATCATACAAAATATAGTATACTATATTGTCTCCTTTCTTGTGTAACAACATATCTTATAAATCTTCCCATGTTAGTAAAAGTAAATAAACCTCATTTTGTAAAATAGCATCATTTTATGACTATACTATAAAATGTTTATCTAATACCAGACTGATAGATATGTGACTTTTTTCCTTTTTTTTTTTCCTTTTTATAAGTGAATATCCTTGCACTCAGATATTTCTTTGTGCATTTATACAGCTGAGTTTTATAGAAATGGAATGTCTGGGTCAAAATATATATATTTAAAATTTTTAACAGCTAGATTTCTCTAGAAAAAAAAATATCAATTTACCTTTTTACCAATATAAATCAGAACATACTTCATACTTTGCCAATACTAAGTACTAATGTTTTTAATACCTGAAAATATTTTAGATACTAAGTATCTTATTTTAATTATTATTTGTGATTATTGTTATTTAATTATTGTAATAATTGTTAAAGTTAATGGATAGTTGATGTAGTTTATTTCTTTGTGGATTATTCAAGAATGCTTTGTATATTAAGAATATTTGCCTTTAGCCAGTCTTATTGTTGCAAATATTTTTCCCATGTTATTGTTTATTTTTTAGTTTGATTATGATGTTTATATAATTTTGCCATAGAGATAGTCTGTGCCATGCTTGGTAAGATCTTCCCTATATATAACTTCCCTATATATAAATATATACAATATAAGTATATCCAAAGTTGGGAGAGTAATCTCAAAATATTTAGCACTGTCCCAACTTGAGTTTAGATTTATGCACTAAAATGATAGAGATAGGTATGCTATAGATTCCATGCCAGTAGTATACTTATAATGGTTTTCACAAACTGAATATCAATCCTGCCTCTATGTTTTCCTTTATTTCTTTTGTAGTTTAAATTTTTATATTTAAGGCTTTCATTCACATGGAGTTAATTTAGTATAAAAGATGAAGTAGGGGATATAACCCAATCCCCCAAAGGCTAAATAATTATTCTATTATCATCTATTAAATAATTCATGTTACTCCACTGATATGAAATGCTATCTTTATTTTATATAAATTGTACAGATATTTCAGGGAAAGGGTATTCCAGGAAGACAAAGCAGCTGGTGGAGGATAAGATTTTCCCCAAATTCATTAATATGGAAAGGTACAAAGACATTTTTTAAGAATTAAAGCATACATTTCCCCTCAATTCATAATGTTTTTTTTTCTTTCTATTCCTATTTATGCTTCCCTTTCCTTTTCTTTTCTTCATTAAGCTATCATGTAGCTTATTTTTTTTCATAAACCACTTCTTAGATTTATCTATGTCACTGTTTTCCATTTTTCTAATACTTTAATTTATACTTTTATTTTTCCCTGTATTTTTTGAGTTAGTTATTTCTTAATTTCTTGAGTTGGATATTTAAGTGATTCATTTTTTTTTTTTTTACGTTCAATAAGTCAAATGTTTAATGCTTGGAACATTCTTCTGGATATATTTTAGCCATATTATATGGCTTTGATTTATTACGTGGCATATTTATTTCCTAGGAATTCTTCAATTGTTTTGAGCTTTTCTTTGACCTAAAAATTGACTTGTGTAGGAGAAAAGAGTTTTGTGTATGTGCGTATGTGTGTGTATATGTGTATGTGTGTGTGTTTACTGGTTTCAATATTTTCAGTTTCTATTTTTGCTATTACTTCCTATTTTATTGCTTTTTATAAAAAATATGGTTTCTATTGCTTTTATGTCTTAAGATCTTTATGTTTTATATTTGTGGTCAATATGAGATTCTTTTCAAAAATTAATAGGTACATTTACACTTAATAGTAAACCTGAATTTAGTATTTGAAATCTATTCAAAATATCTCCCCCCCTTCCTCTAAACTGATAAGAATCATAGAATAAACTGAAACCACAACTTATCATTCACAGTATAATGTGAAATTACTACCTAGCATTGAAACATTGATCCTATCAGTGGAATCAAGTCCATTCAACCAATCCAACTGAGCCCCAATGATAATATGCTAGGTTCTGTACTAAATACATGGGATAGAATCATAAATGAGCCACAACCCTTTCTCTCTCACTGGAAATGGTTTAGCCGTTAAGAAAATTGTGGGCAATTACAAAATAAATAAATAAATACATAAATAAATAAATAAATAAACAAACCCTAATACAAAAGTCATACACAAAGTCTGGTGAGAGAACACAGTAGGGAGAAATTAATTCTGAAAGGAGAATCAATGAAGGCAATAATGAATCATTACCTTTCTCTAACAAATTCTCCAATATATATTGCTCAACACAGCCTATAACAGAAACCACAAAGGACAGATTGTCATAATATATAAATTTGGTCTCAAAATACCATGAAGTCTGTACTATAGATGTCATGGTTTGGATCATAAACCTAAAGTCAGAAATATTTCATTACACATCTTCAAATGCAGATTTTCTGGCAAGACTTACCAAACTTTTCTCAGATTAGAGTAACCCCCTACCCTGCTTCAACCCACGCAATTGAAAAATATATGTCTTAAGGGAATTTATATTTGAAAGCATGAATCTCTGAGGCCATACTAAAAACTACTGAGAAAAAGACTGTTAGAAAAGGAAAATAAGGTTTTATAAAACAAAATGGGACATTTCTCTTATTATTAAAAGATGCCATAGAACTCTAGGGATTTGTGGTGCTCAGGTGCAGAATAATGAGCCTTAATTTGGCAATGGAAAATTCCATGAAGGGTACAATAATATGTTAGGCTTTGTACTATAAAAATTTTTACATTTATATTGTGATTTTCATCCTTCATTATCCCAAAATGCCTCATTAACTGAAGCTACTATGAAGAAAATCTTACCACTAGCTTGGGAGAAGTTCCTAGTGATATATTTTTAAGTTAAAATGTCAGAAACAATTTTGTTTAAGGAAGGGAGAACAAAATGATACCTAAATGGAAGTTTCAGAAATAACAGAAAGCTAGCAAATATTAGCACCATCACATTTTAAGTTTAGATTTTTATACATTTATTTGCACTGAGAGTAAGGGCAAAGGGCTGGCCTGAGGTGATAGTTTAACAAGCATTTGGTCACCTGCCTTTCTGCCAGCAAAATCCTTGAGTGACAATCTCTGGAAAATCAGATGTAAAACTGCCATACAACCCTTGTAGTGAGGAAATCTGCAGCCTGTCTAGCCCCCTACCCCTGAGAAATATGATTTAATTCTCACCAGTCCCCTTCCCTTCTACCTAAGGCTTTCTCTGATGCTTTTAATACAAGAAATGTGAAGCGTTGACAGATAAAAGTGGAGTCCTTTCCCTAGACTAACTAGATAAGGGGAAATCTCCCATCCTCTGCAAAAACACATATCCATCAACAGAAACTGGCATTTCCTATTCTAGTCTGGAGGAGCCAAACTCAGGGAGTCACACCGGTGCCCTTGGTCTGGGGTCACTGAGGAGTGCTGAGCTACTTCCAAGGCACCTTCCCCAGGATGGAAGCAGCAACCTTTCCATAGTGAGTTGTCAGGAGATAGCCCATAGTCAACCAGGAGTTGCAGGGGAAAGTGGTGAAAAGGAACAAATGGAGTCTTTTTGCTCTGACAATGTCACCATCATGTCACCTCTCTAAGGCTTCTGTTTTGAAGCAGGATAATAAATAAAATGATTTTAAAACAAGGCCAGTATACATTTTTTTTTTTTTATGTATCAGAAAAGCAAAGGGTTAGATTTGATCTCTAAAAGTCCTCTACTGCCAAAAAAATTCTAATTCCTCCAGACTTTGGGTGAGCTCTGCCCAATGGGTGATCTCTAATACCTACTTCTTCACAACTTAAAACTATTTCCTTTGTTGACTTTTTTTTTTTCTTTTCCTAATAGTGTAGGAGCATGGACTCTTGAGTTTATGGTTTGGGTGACCTTGGAAAAATTACCTATTCATTCCTTGGCTACACATTCCCATGTATAAAATAATCATATTTAACTTTCACAGGTTATCAGGGAAAGCACTTAGAATAGTACTTCACACATAGAATGTACTTTATATAAACTGTTACCATTAATGGTCAGGTTGTACAAGATATAATCAAATACATAATTTTGAAAAAATACAAAACAACAAACTATACAAAAATTAGAAACCCAATTAACCACCAAAGCAACACTTTACACATTTACATATTTAAAGGCAGAATGTTTCACATTTTATCATGCCTTTAATCATTTTATCATTTCCTTTAATATTATAATGGGAACGTTTTCTCCTGTCATTAATATTTTCAATAATGGTTTTAATGGTTTTATTATAGTCTCTCATATGAGAATTTATTGTTATATATTTAAATTCCCTTCTTTAAGAAACAGGCTGTTTGCAATCTTTCCTGTTTGAAAATGTTACAATAAATATTCTTGCATGCAAACATTAGACTAAACAATTGATTTTTATTTCCTCGGGATGTATTTTATGAATGGGATTTCTTGGTCAATAGGAATTAACATCCTCAGGGCTCTCTACATGTAGCTCACAATTGCTTTCCTAAAGAGCTATCCTAATCGGCACTACCACCTCTGGAGCTTGAGGGTCCTTGTCAAAGTATACCCTAGTCAGTGTTGACTACTACCTTTAAGTAATCTTTGGCAATTTGATAGCTAAAAACTGTATATTAATTAACATGTTCCTCTGAATGTCTGTTGTATTTCTTCCATGAATTGTCTGTCCACAAACTTAGACCATCTTTTTATTACACTATTTGTTTTATTATGATATCATTTTATTATATAACCCTTTGTCATATTTTGACAATTTTTTCTTCACAGTTGCTACTTATCTCTTACATTTGTTTCCAGTGATATTTAATTTATTCAACCATTATTTATTGAGCACCAACTATGTGCCGGTCACTGCTCCAGGCTCTAGGGAAATATGACATGTATTCTGCAAAGCAAATAAGACAGAGAAGTCCTTTATTTCACAGAACTCACAGTTTAGTCAGGAAAATAGATATTAAATAAGAAGACAATCGATCAAACAATACAATACATACTATAATAAAATTGATCTTCAAACGTATTGATCATTTCTGATTTGCCAGAATCCCCAATATTTGTGTTATTCGTTGATTGTCAAGTTTAGGGAGCATTTCCCAGAACACAAAAACTAGAGGTTTTATTCTTGACAGATTACAGGATAATAAAAGCTTTTCTTCACAAAAGAGGATTCTCGATTCTAGCGGCACACTAGAAGCACCAGCATTTTAAACATCCATGCCTATCTACCCCTCCTACCCCATGAATTGACTTTGGGCAAGGGCTGGGCATAGATATGTCTTTAAAGCTTGCCAGATGATTCTAATCAACTTGAATACAAAAAGGCTAAGACCTAGATTTTATGTTAAAACAAAAGATACTAATCTAGGTCACCTTGGGATATGATGAGAGACACAACTCTCCTTATTCCTAGGAGAAACCCAGATGACTGGAAATCAGATCTCAAATCATCTAATAGTTAAAGGGAAGGACTTTGGGAATATGACTACTACCATAACTGAAGATAAAAATTAGAGAAATGCATTGTGTGGAATGAAAACTGAATAGGAGTAAAACATATACACCATGAAAGTCTGTATTATTAGTCAGGATAGGATTATACCACAGAATTCTTGACAATTTTTAGTGGTTAAAAGCCACAAGAGTTCATTTCTTGCTAAGGGTAAATATCCTGCAAGAGTTGGCAGGGAGCTCTGCTCCATAGTCACACTCAGAATTTTAAGCTAATAATTGACTTTAAACACAAAGAAATAAAAGAAAATAAAAAACAAAGTACCAGGTCTTTCTAAGATGCCATGTCATAAAGAATACTACTTTTTGCTCTATATTCCCAAAAAGAATGGTAACTGGTAGCTACTCTGATACCTGAGTTGAAGTGCTCTATAGACTATTATTATTATTAATGGTCAGATTATACCTCAAAGCAAAATTAACCTTCTAATTCCCTATTCAAAGCTGAATTTAGCAACATGAAGGAAGTAAATGTGAGTTAATGAATTTTGTAATACATGTTGCTCCTGCCTACCAGGGTCATGGTTTAAAAATGTAACCAACTATATTAGCAACTCATCCTCACATCTGGATGGGTGTAAGGGTGGCTTGTGGATGGAGCTAATGAAGAAGGTAGAGACACCAAGCTGTTTTCTGCTTGTACATGGTACTTTACAATTATGAATAATGAAGTAAATTGAATGTATTCTACTTTTTTAATGTTTATTTATTTTTTGAGAGAGAGAGCATAAGCATGGGAGGGGTAGAGAGAGAAGGGGACAGAGGATGCAAAGTGGGCTCTGTGCTGACAGCCCAATGCAGGGCTCAGACTGAGAACATGACCTGTGCTGAAGCCGGATGCTTAACAGACTGACCACCCAGGTGCCCCTCTAATTTTCTAAGGGGCTAAAGCATGGTCAAGTATGGAAGAAGAATCACAAGACCTGACAAAGTCAAGAAACAAAGGGCATCACTTCTCCAAGAGAAAATATCAAGTAATACTGACAATGTATTTTCTTATTTTTTGTTAATTTATTTTTGAGAGAGAGACAGAGTGTGAGTGGGGGAGAAACAGAGAGAGAGGGAGACACAGAATCTAAAGCAGGCTTCAGGCTCTGAGCTGTCAGCATAGAGCCCGATGCAGGGCTCGAACTCACGAACTGCGAGACCATGACCTGAGCCGAAGTTGGACGCTCAACCAACTGAGCCACCCAGGCTCCCCAACAATGTACTTTTTAATATTATTATCTGGCATATGCTGACTCAAGTGGATGCTGCATGGGGCATTACTTCAGTTGGTTGAATTACTTCAACATGGCTGAATGCCATGTTCCTGAAAAAAAATCAGTCAACGATGTAATTCAAAGAAACCTCTTCCCCACATCCCTATGTGACTATCCACCTCTTGGAAATAAGAAAGGACAATATGAAAGAGTTTAGGTGGACCAGTTTTAATACTTTCCCACTGTCAGGAAAATAAGTCAGAGTATGAGTTTGAGTATGGGTCTCTTTTAATCTTAAATACAACACTCTGGGAGTGAGCCATTAGTCTTTCCCCAGTTTCTACTATGTTCTTGAAATACTCTGCTGTTAAAAAATTCACTACTAAGGAATTTAGGACTGTGTGGAAATGGGTTTAGGGAATTGATGACAAAAGAAGGCCTGTGAAAGCCCTATAAATATTTTTACATTAACCAAAGTAAAAGGAAAATACAGTAGATTAAATAGAATAGCAAGTAAGCATTATATATCCTTACATGAATAACTAATACTTAGTTTCTATTTTTCTGTTCCTTCTTTACTGAGGCTACTTCAGGATCTTCTGTCCCCATTTTTTTTAGCAAGTGATTTATAAATTGTTTTGTTACAGCTTATAAATATATGGAAGAAAAGTCTGGTATCTTATACAAATTTTGAGGTCTTTCTGATCTTATGACCTAAATTGTTGAGTTCTGCTTCCAGAGATCCAAGAAAACCAAAATAATTTGTATACTTGATACATGAGATGAAGGGGAAAAAAGTGATGACAACAACAAAATGGGGGTAATCTTATAACTTTTTCAGTGTATTACAGAAAAGTTGATCTTTTTTTTTAATGTTTATTTATTTAATTTTGAGAGACAGAGAGAGTGCAGGGGTGGTCAAAGAGAGAGGGAGACAGAGAATCCCAAGCAGGCTCTGCACTGTCAGCACAGAGCCAGACTGGGGCTTGAACTCATCATGAACCATGAGATCATGACCTGAGCTGAAATCAAAATGAGTTAAAATCAAGACCCACTGAGCCACCCAGGTGCCTCAGAAAAAGTTGATCTTATCAAGGCCTAATCCCCTCCCCCTTGAATAATGTCCCAAAGACCAAAGACAGAGTTATTTAGGATTAGCTTCTTCCATAAATCTAACCAATGTCAGGATAAATTAGAACACAGCAAAAGACTTGGACCTGGCTCTGTGAAAACCTCAGACAGACACTTTTTAACAGCTTCCTACCTAACAGAGAAAGTTTAGAGTTATTTGTTATTTCCTTCATCTTCCTATTTCTCTCTTAGGTCAGCATTGCAAAACCCTCTATCACACATTGCTGGCCACCATTGTGTAACCATCATGATTACCTATTGTTATGCCCCCTTCCTAGGGTGTGATGTTAGGTGCTTCCACATTTGATGGACTTGCCAATCTCTGTTTTTATCCTCTGCCTTGACCAAAAAGTAAGTAAATAAACAAAAAGGAAAAATGAAAAAAAAAAAGAAAGAAAAATATTACCCTGTCTGCTATGAACTGAAATGTGCCACCACCATCTCAAAATTTATATATTGAAGCCTTACTCCCCACTGTGATGGTATTTGAAGGTACAGCCTTTGGGAGGTAATGAGGTCATAAGGGTAGAGCCCCCCTAATGAAACTAGTGCCCTTATAAGAAAACACATAAGTTTCATTCAGTCATTCTCTTCCTCTCCTTCTTCCCCTGCAGGACCCCTCTCTATTTGCCATGTGAAAATACAGCAAGAAGATGGCCTTGAGCCAGGAAGAAAGTCTCCATTCAGAATCTAATTGGTCAACACCTTGATCTTGGACTGCCCAAACTCCAGAACTGTAAGAAATAAATTTCTGTTGTTTAAGCCACCCAGTCTGTGATATTTTGTTATAACATCTAGAGCAGTATATGACTGTTCAAGATAATGATTAATTTTTCATAGTTTAAGGTACGATGGACAATTTGTAAGAGTTAGCATTTTTTTTTTCTTATTTAGAACCTGGGACACTATACTGTGATATTGGGGAGAAGCAGACTATCCTCCACCCATGATCTCTCCCCTGCACTTCCCCTGGGCTCCTATTCTTTCCCTCCCCAATTTTCCACCACAAAATTGCTTCAAAATCTACATCTACTAAAACTAAAATTTTCTATGTTGATGAAACACTTTTTGAATAAAATTTTCAAGGGAAAGAAATGTTTATGAGGACAAACTAAATTAAGAAGTTGCAATTCAAAAAGCTGTTAGTGTGTTTTTTGTATTATACAAAAGGTGAAATTTAACTGAATTAATAAGGTGAAATTTAATTTAACAGAATTATCCTCAAATGGAAGCATTTGTTCTTTCCCTAGCTTTAAGCAAACTTTAAAAGTATGACTGATTCCCTGTCAATGTTATCTGTAAGAGGGTGAGCATGTAAAAATAACCTCACATTTTGATTTTAGAAGAAAAATTACTGTTTTGTGTATAAGCCCTGTAGGCTGTGTGTTCAAGGCCTTCTTAGACACAATTTGGTGAACATAAGCATGTTAGAGATGTGATCTCCTTTGGGGCTGTACCTTATTATTGACCCTAGGGAGAGGTGGACTATTTTAGGATACCCTTATGTGGTTCTGATCTATGCTGCTACACTAACCTTGATGCCTTAGTTCTTTCTCTTCAAAGGACAATCTGGGCCTCAAAGGACTTCAGTGTTGTCCTCATGTTTTATGGGTTCTTTGGACTATAATATCCAAGGTGGACTTATAATGGCATTCCTAGGGTAGCCTAAAGATAGTTTGAAGCATGAGTCAGAGACTCATAAAACTAATAAACACTTATTGAAGACCTACTCTGTTTCCCTCCACAATTTTTTCTTTCCTTCTCTATTTGCAAGTGAATGTTCAGTTTACCAATTCATAGCTGCATTTTTCTTCAAAGGCCAATATTTTCATGAAATCATTTTGGTTTTCTTCCACTTTTAATAGAATAAGACAGCATGATTTGAAACCTCTAACCCCCTTGCAAGAGTCTCAGAAGATACTAAGCTTATAAATCACCACTACTGCTACTCATTTCAAACTTTAAGGGTTACCGTTATGTTTCTTCTGTATTTTCCTTTATGTTTATTTTCCATGTGTTTAAAGTGCTAATGACATTCATTGCTTTTGAGATTTATCATATTAACACCACTGTAACAGTTTATGGTGTTACATTTTACAAGATTCACTTAATATAATTTTAATTATCACTGAAAAATAGCTTTTAGTCATAAAAATACTTTAAAAATTATAAGCTAAACCCACCCTAAATTAAAAGTCAGGGCTTTTGCTGTTAATAATAATTTCATAAAATGAGAAATCACATGGTACAGTAGCTCAAAATTGAAATACCCATATTTTAAACAACAAAAATACATTTTGAAATATAAAACTGTCACATAAAATGTTTTTTTGTGTGAAAATGTTTTACAGCATTGTAGAAAATTGCTGGTGTGACAATTACAGACTATTAAAAATGTGTATTATTTCAAGAAACAAGCTTTAGTTTGAAATCTTGGCATTCTATCACCATACAGTGGTTACAAAATATTATAATGTGATGATGAAAACAGTGCAAGAATCCATCGATGCTAAGCACCACAAAGTTTTTTCTTGAATAAAAGATACATCTAGTTTTGAATCATCTGCAAATAGAAACTCAATAAAAGCTTTAAATGATTATTCTGAGAAACCAACATAGCCAAGGATCTCTAAAGATTTTGCAAAATTTTTAAATTCTAGAAGTTCCATTTCAGAAAATAAAAATCTCAGAATTATTTATTCCAATCAAAGCCACTATATAAATTGGGACATTGATTATTTCACATAATTACTTCTTTCCTAAACATGCTAAAGGACTCCAACCTCTATAATTTGGCTGGAATTACTCTTCTCACTTCTTACTAGGATGTTTTCTCTATTTCTCAATAATTTTATACTATCCTTCTCAATTTGTATTAGGCCTTATAAGACTTAGCCCAAGCCTGAGAGCTATGAAAAAAATTCATGATTATACATAATTCCTGTCACGGGTTAGATAAGTGTTGGATCCTGAAAGGTTGGGATAAAATGGCAGTGATTAAGGATATTAGTAACTTAAAGCATGAGATCATGGGTCCAAGGACAGATATGAAATTTGGAGATGATTTAATCGGGGGAAAAAACACATAGGACCAAAACATGACTAGTCTAAGATTCTCTACCTTGTCTGAAATTCAAGGCATCCACTTAAGATAGGGTATTTGGTGATAGCAAAAATACTATAGCATGGAGACAAATACTGGAAACTTGCAAAACTTGCAAAAGATATTGGAAAAACAGCTCTGAGAAGTTGGCTCAAAGACAGAAAATTCATTCTCTGGGAGGTCTGGGGTGGTAGCCTAGTGGAGGCTCGATTACTAGGAATTTGAGACATATGACACGAATTTACTTACAGATTCACAAAACAGGAACTCAATTAATGGTGGGGTACTGATGTCAGAGTGGAGGCAAAACATCTAAGAACAAGACTGGTCAAAGGCCTTAGGAAGAAGACATCTTACACATAAGTCAAAAGACTCAACCACGAACAGGAGAAAAGCTGACTCCCTGTGAAAAATAAGGACACAGAAACAAAACTTCCCATGCCATTTCAGGATGTTCTTGCAACTTAGGAATTCCAGCTGTGGATCCTTTGTTGATACATGAACCACTTCCACAAACAACTGGGTCTCAAAATATGGGATTGAAGCATAGAAGACAATTGCCCTCCTCTGTGGAACTTCCTATCTCCCCAAGCTTCAACTTCCAAACTTCTGTAGTAATTATCATTTCCCTCATTTATCTGACATTTAGGATATTCTACCCATGTATAGTTTTAAAATATGTATTCATATTCATTATATTTCCCTCCCCTTAAGTCTGAGATAATATTTTTAATCTCTTTGCCCTTTATTTCCCAGGAGCATGACATATTCCATACCTATGAAAGTTTGCCGATGATGGTGAGTTTATAAGACAGGATGAGGAGAGCTGGCAAAGACATTGGCTTTGAATGTTCAAAATGCCCAACAGTTTTAATGGAAAGGGGTAAATTTATTTACCTTGAAAACTGGATATTGCTCCAGTGAGGTTCCAAATACCAGATAGACAGCTGTTCAGATTAACCAGATAAACTTTAAATCCTTGCCAGGGGAATCTCACACTCCTCCATATTATAAGAGATTGAGGGAGGGTAAGAGGGAGAGAGACAAAGCGTACAATATAATTAACTTAAAAGTACTTAAATTTTTATAATCATCTTTCAAATACTTATTGAAAAGTTGATTAAATATATTGAAAAGAGAAAGTGTTAAGAGGTATTACAAGTGTATGATTAATATGAAATGGATGGAAAGAAGAAAAAGAAAATGAGGCTCAAAATCAAGTAAGATTTTGGTAGCAGAGCCATTATCCTGAAGTATATAGAAGCATATAGCAAGATTAAAGATAGTGAATAGACAAAACTTCTCATCACCCTAGAGAAAAGACTAGATTTCTGAGTTCATCTTTTCCCATCCAACTAGTGAGATGCTTTGTGAACTAACTGGTACTATTCTGGTTCTGAAAATCTTGCTCTTGTTTTGCTTATAAGAGTGTTTGTGTTTATGAAAGGATTGGTGGTTTTCTATCTCAGGATCATATCTTCTTTTCTTTTGTGCTGGTGAAGGCTCATAGATACACATTTATTTAACAAGTGCCCATACACACACACACACGTACACAGCAGGTAAAGAGGAACCTGTGTTCCATGTAGCTTTGAGATATGAACTTAGAGATATCTTATTTGAAACTTCTTGAGTACTGTCATGATTTACTTATGAGTCCTAGTGACACTAAATGGAAAGACAGAGTCACTGGCCCCATAGTTTATGTTGTCTTACCAGCTGGCCTCAGTGATTGAAGTATATGGGTGTGTAAAGCACTGATCAGAGACATGGAAGCTTTATATAAGTCACTTCCCCAGGAGGGGAGGGGGAGAGGTGTGGCAATAGTAAGTCACATTTCCATATGCTGTAGGCTGCAAGCAGCAGTCAAGGCAGATCTTAGAATATAAATTCATAAGCTATGACTTTACAAGGTACCTTCAAGCTCTCCCAGAACAACCTAACTTGTGGTCCTTAGATGGAGAAATTGAAGCACAGTGAAGCAAGGTTATTTGCCTCAGGTCATACACCTGGTTAGCAATGGCAGATCAACCAACATTTCAGACTTTTGGAGCCAAGGCTTTGAGTAAGACTCAGTGTCACAGGCAGTTTGCTAGCCAATGCCTGCAAAAGATTTTCATTTAGAAAACACAGGCAAGTATCTATGAATAGATAATGAAAAAAATGTATTGGCTGCCATAATTTTTAAAAACTCCTTTCAATTATATGAATATCCATTCCTGTGAGTAGTGACATCTTCGAAGAAGAAAGAGCATCAAGCAACCATACATAACATAAGAAGCCGATCATCTTCACTCAAATCTCTCACTTAGCAACAGTGGCCCTAACAATTGAATCCAGTAGCTTTGCTATACTCAAGGGAAGCCCCTGCAAATGCAGCATGCTTCCTGGCTTAAAAAAAAAATGTACCCTTATTTCATTCCATTAGTCTCCTAAACACACATTCATTTACTCACTCATTCACTCTGTCATTCAAGATTACAAAGCAGAAAAGTCCTTTTTATCATTGAACTTAAATACTGGTGGATACAATAAAATAGAATGGACAAAATATCACATGACTTCTATGAGGATGCACATTTATAGTTTAAACTATCTCTTACAAAGGGAAAGAGAGATTCATCTAAATAATTTTCTTCTGTCTTTTTCAGCTTTACCCATTTTAGACCTGTAACAGTAATTGCTAGATAGTCCAAGCATAATAATGACTGAGAATTACAAACTCCCATCCAAAGTACCAAATGAAAATATCAAAATATGTTGCTTTTTCTTTTTTTTCCCATTGGGAAGTCCCATTTATATTTTCTATGGATAATCACCATTCCTGCCCCTCACCTCAGAATAATAAATTATGCCAGGGAACAGTTTAAAAATTTTTATCCAGTTATCTAGGAACCAGCCAGCCAGAGCCAAGTTCAAGGCAACTTGAGCTCCCTTCCATTACTCGATTCTACCCTTCCTCCTGATTTCCCCCCAGCATCTGTGTGATAACCAGGGCTCCATAAATGGAACACTTGCTGTGATGAAGGCAAGAAGTCCCTTACCCCTTGGTACTTTCTGTGGAGCCCGGCAGACAGAAAATGCATCAACTCTGTTTTCGGAAGTTCATCAATATAGATCCATACCCTGAATGTAACTCAGATCAGGTAAATGTGGGGAAAAAATGAGAAAATAAAAGGCTACAACTTCAAATACTCCATTCCTTTTTATTCTGGTATAAGTGTTCTGATGTAGAGAAGATTTTAACATAGAATAAATGAAAATAAAATCCTGTGATACAATCAGCAAATAGTTTGCTTTGCATTTATTGGCTTTGTTCTTCAAAAATACAATTACTAGCATTTCTGTGTTCTCTAATTCCACTCTCCCAAACTTGATTTCTGGAGGAATATTAATATTAAATCACTGTGAAGTGGCATATTATTCATGGGAAATGTAGCTGCCAACTAAACAATGTATCAAAATTCAAGTTTGATTTTTTAAAATTTCATGTTTTTATTTATTGCTCCTGAGAAATGCTTGTGTGCCTCTGAAACCCTAGGAGAGTGTAGGGTCCTGTGCTTTTCTTAATCAACAAATATTTATGTGGTAAATAGAATGCCTTTGGCCAAGAACTCACATGTTGACTTGCATCCTGATGAAAATTTAAATAGCTGATTAAACTTCTCAAACACAGGATTTATAATGGATGCCACTATCATTTTGCAAAGTAATTTAATGCATATTTAGTGCAATTATTATGTGCACTCTTTTCATAAGGAGACCCAGCTGTGATTCTGCAAGTATAAGAAAGAGAGCTATTGGTATAAAGACAGCAGTTTGTTGAGATTAGTGTGAAGAAGGTCTCCTGAGCCTTACTTCACTGAAGACAGACAATTGTAGCTTTGAAAAAAAACAAAACAGAACAAAAACAAAGACAAAAAAATCTTCCTGATGTTGTTACTATGTATTGTATGCATTTTGAGTAAAGCAGATAAACAAATGTAATATTCAACACTCAAGGATTGAAAAAATCTATTCGGAAGGAAGTGCCTATCAATAATTAGATAAACACATTTAGATGAACACGCTCCTATTGTGTATCCCTTCTTAGGCTGTAGAGGACCAAGTGCGATAAAGACTCATGCAGGTTAGCAGAGTAATGCTTTGTAATGCATGCGCGCGTGCGCACACACACACACACACACACACACGCTAACAGAATAAAGATAACATCAATCTTTTATCACTATGTGAGTGAACCATAAACACAAAATGCTATCTTAGTTAAGCCAAACAAAAATTTTCTCCAGTTTTCAAAGATTTTACATTCCTCAGAAATTGTCACTGGACTTTCTCTCAAATTGAGTACTAATTTATTAAAATTATTATTATGAAATCTTCATGTTTTTCTAAAATCATAGAATGTTCTTTAGAGAAAGACTATCAAATAAACTTTTACAAAGAAACCAAAGAAAACATGGTGCTTCACACATAAAGAAAAGGAGAGAGAGAAACCCAAGAAATGATGGGAAATGTATTTTCAGATGAGAGTTAAAATGAACCTAACTACTGTAGTGCCATAATTTATTTCTAAGTTGTCTGAAGTCTGCTCCATTAACATAGCCTCATTTTATACCCTTTTATGAGAAGGGAAAAAGGCTTATTCAGTGTACCATTTTTGCATATTTTCTTTCCTTCGCTTTTAATTAAAAAAATGTTATCAAATCTTTCCAGTATATTTTGGCACCACTGACTCACAGTACTCGGCCTGTATGTGCAGGCCTGAACCAGCCTTCTTCCTGTCAGCACCTGAAATCTGTTATCAACACCATTTCTCCTCCCGAGAAGCATAATAAATACCTCGGCTCTCTGAACCTCACTTAAATTGACATGTTTAGACTACTAACTAAAAATATGTCAATTCTCACCTCTGTTTAAATTAAATCCAGGATTAGCTATAGAAACTGAAAATAATTGGGGAAAAGTGGTCTAGAAAATAATATTCTTTAGCTCAAAATAATATTCTTTAACGACATGAGTATGTTGCTGTAAGGAAATGTAATAAAGGTACCATGTGCTATCTTTATCATTCCTTCAATATGATTCTCTTGGGGGCGACACAGTTGGGAGGGAGGAGAATCCCCCCACATTTTAAAATGGGAGAGCAGGGTCACCTGGGTGGCTCAGTTGGTTCAGTGTCTGGCCCTTGATTTCAGCTCAGATCAGGATCTCAGAGTTCAGGAGTTCAAGCCTCACATTGGGCTCTGCACTGAGAGCACAGAGCCTACTTGGGATTCTCTCTCTCCCTCTCTCTCTGCCCCTCTGCTTGTGTGCTCTGTTTCTCTCTCTAAAAATAAATAAATAAACTTAAAAAAATTTTAATTGAAAATGGGAGAATAAGCTATAAAGAATATATACTTATATATATTCTGTACATTACATATATACTGTGTATATAATTATACATATGTTTAAAACCAAAATGTAACTATAGGAGCCAGGGAAAAGATACTAGTCCAGAGATTTGTTTATGATGACTTCTCTTAACTAAATTTTCAAGGCGTTCCAATTTTAATACTTTGAGGTCTGTATTTAATAACCATTGTTGACTTCTCAGTAAATGTTTATGTACTTGTTTATGCTTTTCAGAAAGGCCTGGAAGGGAAGAAAACCATTCTTTTTTTTTTTTAATATTTATTTATTTTGAGGGAGAGAGAGCACAAGCTGGGGAGGGGCACAGAGAGAGAGAGAGAGAGAGAGAGAGAGAGAGAGAAAGAGAGAGAGAATCCCAAGCGGGTTCCACACTGCCAGCACAGAGATCATGACCTGAGTTGAAGTCAAGAGTCAGGCGCTTAACCTAATGAGCCACCCAGCTGCTTCATTAATAAAATAGCTTAGCTCTAATGGGAAGGAGATGGGGAGTAGAAGGGAGTAAAGAGGAGAGACAGATTTCAATGACTTCCCTTCCAGAAAAATCAGTAAATTGAAGCAGAATTTAGAGAGTTTTGCTCAAAGTACATCAACTTTAGAGATCTGGACTCAGCAGTGAGAGGGAAAGAAAGAGGTTAAAACCTCTTAAATGCACTGGGGTAAAAAACTGAAGTAGTTCTTTTTTTTTTTTCCAACTCTCTCTGAATTATGTTTTCACAGAATAATTTAATATGTACTCTTAAAATGTATATATTACAGAACTGTCAGATACAGTCATATGAAAAACCCCAAATAACATTAAATTATTTGGCAGTCAATATTTGCAACCTTGCATTTATAAGCTTCACCGCTCCATTTCACCGGCCAACTTCAACCCACAGTTTAACAAGTGTATCTTAAAGCTTTACTGTACATCTAGCCCTGAGCTACAAATGTAGGGGATGAGTTAAGAACAAAAGGAAAGAAAACAAACACACACACAAAAAAACCTGTGACCTGTGAGATGGTCTCCACCCTAGAGAAACTTACCGTTGGGTTAGGGTATCTGCATCCAGAGTTTTGCAAGAAGGTTTGTCCCCTTTTCTGGGTGGACTTGAAAGAAAGCTTAGTAGAGGGATTTTGTATGAAGAGTGCAATTCACTGGCAGGCTGGATCAGTTCAATTGATTTTTCTAGTCTTAAATTAATGTTAATAAAAGAGCTTTTATAGTTATTTAGAACTAGTGTGACAGATTGTTCTGTGCTCTCTTGAGCTACAGACTCAGCCCGTGAATTTTCTACAGCCTACCCTAAATTGAGTGAGTTCTACAACCTACACTGTTTCTCTGCTGTTATCCCTGCTCCTGTGATTTATTTTGTTTCCTGGCAAAGGATTTTGACTGATAAGGCAGTTAACAGGTATGTAAGTGACACTGCTGGAACTGCTGTATCCACACAAGGGAGGATTATCAAACTAGAACCTGGGACATAAGTTTTAGAGCAGCTTGAGGAATCTTCAAGAGAAAGGTCAGAGAAACAGGTAGTGAAGATCAACAGGTACTTGGGACTGCAGAAAGCCTAACATATGAAGAGCACCACGTAATTGCTGACACTGAGGAGGACCCACCAACAAATGCACCAACCGTAGCTGGAAGAAAGTATGGTCAGAGGGGTGTCATGACATCAGGGATTTGAAAAGAAGAGTAATTACTAATGTGAGCTTCTGGGAGCAAGACTCAGCATAGCTATGCTATGATAACCCTGTACAGAAATGACCTAATTGGGTTCCTGCTTCTAGGAATGCATCCTCAACACTATCAGAGCCTGCCTGCATTCTTTTTTTTAAGGAGAATAGAGCAAACTTTCTGGTTAGGTATGCCCAATACTAAGAAGATTTTGAGCCTGTACCCTCAATATATGTAGATCTACATCTTTATAACAGGACAAATTTTAAAAGATGACGTAATGATTCAATAAAACATAATTTTAAATATTCTTTGTAATTAATGTGACAAAATGTTTTTGCTTCGTCTACAATATTGTCTATAATAAACGTGTTAGATGTTTTAATTATTTTTTTTAATTTGGCTTGAACTTGGTGATTCAGCTATTTAATTTAAAAGTCTGATTTTAAGTCCAATTTATTTGAATGCATGATTTTATTTGCAATCATACTTGAAAAGATAGCTGAAAAATACACACAGTTTAATAGAAGTATATCACTAGGTATGCTTAAAAAATCATGAAACACATGTTTCAGTCACATCTACCAATTATATACAAAGTTCTATACAAATTCAGATAGTAAATTTCCATCTTCTCTGATATTAATCAGTTGTTCTTACAAACCAATTCTAAGACATTTTCTGAATTTTTTTCCTCACCTTTCTGCCCCAATATTTCTTATTTTTTAAATAAATTAGTTCAAAATTCACTGAATAACTTCATTTGGAAGATGTTTTTTAAACAGTGTAAGAAATTCAGTTTGAGTTTTGTAAGTATATAGAGTTTATGAGTGTTTATAGGTGACACATTATTTTTAGCAATAAAATTACAGAGCAATGGAAACATTTCAAAATACCCACTTTTGAAATGCTCTCTCTGTAGTGACATTTTTTTAAATATAGCATTTACTTTCTCACTTATTGCCTAAATGTCACCTTTACCGTTGAGAGAGACAGATGTAGGGGGATTTTTTTTTTAATATCTTCTAGATAGCATTCTGTTGAAATCCATTTGCCTAACAAAAGTTTTTAGCAAATTTAAAATATTGATTTTCTTGGGAAATAAAAACATAACTTGGAAATTTCAGCAATTATTTTAAATATTTTACCACAAGACAAATGGCAAACCTCTGTGTGGAACAAAACCTCTCATTACAAAGCATTTAAAAATTATATTTCCTGTTCTTACTTTTATGAAAATCATCACCGTGGTGGCAATAAATGATATGTAAAATACACTTTTGTCATGAAATACTAAAATCACATGAGTAAGGGCAGCACTGTCAACACCTCCACTCTGAGAAAATTCCATTTTTCCTTCAGGATGACTCAAGGGCCTAGTTTTACTGACCAATGGGTGTGGGAACCAGTGTTAATCCATATACTGATTATCAGGAAAGCTTCGCTTTTTATTTGAAAAGTAATATAAAGAAAAGCTCTAATTACTTTTTCTCTGCTCTAATGACTGCCCTTGCACACCCAGGAGCATAGCCACTCTGAAGACCACTGCCCTGTGTGGTAACTCTCGTCTGTATTTTTCTACATGACCATCAGCAGAGGTTCTGTAGCAGAGTAAGTGAAGATGTGGGATTTGAACCTAGGTGCCCTAAGCTCCAGAACGCACCTTTAGCCATCTCTCAGACAGCTTGTGCAGTGGAGGGAGGGAAGGGCTGGTCTGCCCCACTCCCCCAAATGTGTTTATGACAACAGAGATGGAAGAGACCCATCTCACAAGACTCTAGGTACCAAAGAGGAACACAGATTGAATGTTCCTACCCATGTGCCACAGAGACCTACTACCGCTTGGATAAAGACCCTTGAGTGACCCAAATTTTGACAAAAATATCATGCTCTTTCCTGGGTGGAATGACTAAAAGGAGAGATGTATGAAGCAGACAAATAATTCGACTGACACTTCCAAGTTGAAAACAGTAAAGGGCAAAAACTTCGCTGTGGGCTGAGTTCCCCCAACACTTCTCAGCAGTTAGGCGAACTCCTCTTTGAGTCTTTATATCCTCCCTCCTCTGTAAAGCATAGATCAGAATTCCTGCTTCCGGGGTTAAATGAATGTGTTTAATAAAGTATAAAATACTATGAATGTGAGATGCATCAGATACAAAGGAATAGCAGGGTACCCTCACTGTCTTCACTGGCTCCAGAAACTGAAAACGTCCAGTGCCTGGAACTAACTGGTGGGCGAGGGAGGAAGAGAATACTTTCTAACTAAAGCAATTTCAAAGAAATAGGTTTTCAATTCACAGCTTGGGTGGGTACAACTCTTCCACCCACAGCCAGCTGTGCCCAGAGAAAACCTAGTCCTGTATTGGGTGGCACCTGGTCTGCCTAGAAAGTTTGAGAAACAGTTCTATTTCTGGCCATCTCAAAACTCCCCAAGCACTCCTCCACAGCATGCAATTTAATCAGTGACTTCCCTGGACAGCCCGCCTTCTCTTTATTCATATGACGTATTATTAAGCCTTTGTAGACTCAAAGAATTCTCATTAACACCTCTTTTTGTCTTCCCAAAAAAGTTAACCAAAACATGATTCCCTTTCCTCAAGGTTTCATGTGGAAACCTCATTCAGCAAAGAAAAAACAAGTAAAAAATGATACCCTTGTCTAAAAACGCTGTTTTTTTTCTACAAATCTCTGAAATTCACTCTTATAGAACTGCTTATGAAAGCTTCTTTCAATCCAGTATTGGGTGTAAATGATAAATGAAATGAATAGCATAATTCATAATGAGATACTTCACTGGTCTCTTGCCTTTGCTAAAAGTCAGAACTCTGCCATGCTTCTCTTTATTAAAAGTTCCCAAATAACCCATCTTATTTTAAGTCTGATGCTCTGTATGCTATATATTTGAAAGGCATATATTATATAACTGATCTGAAAATAAACTTCAGATACAATTATGAATATGTTTTCTTTCTTTTAAAGCTACTACCCTAAGTTTCTCCTTTTCTTTGCCATTATACTTCTACAATGAGCTGCTGGTCTCATTCTATCATCACCATAGAACATGCTTTCTTTCCCCATTGCTAGACTAGAATTGCTCTCTGAGATCAGCAGCTGAAACCTCATCTACATTATTATTATTATTAATTTTATTTAAATCCAAGTTAGTTAACATATAATGTAATAATGGTTTCAAGGATAGAATCCAGTGATTCATCCCCTACATATAACACCCAGTGCTCATCCCAACAAGTGTCCTCCTTAATGTCCATCACCCATTTAGCCCACCTCCACATCCAACGCACAACCAGCAACCCTCAGTTTGCTCTCTGTATTTAACAGTCTCTTATGGTTTGCCTCCCTCTCTGTTTTTATCTTAGTTTTCCTTCCCTTCCCCATGTTCATCTGTTTTGTTTCTTAATTTTCACACATGAGTAAAATCATATGATATTTGTCTTTCTCTGACTGACTTATTTCACTTAGCATAATACATTCTAGTTCTATCCACATATTTGAAATAGCAAGATTTCATTCTTTTTGGTTGCTGAGTAATATTCCATTAGATAGATAGATAGATAGATAGATAGATAGATAGATAGATATGTATATCTACACACACACACACACACACACACATACACACACCACATCTTCTTTAACCATTCATCAGTCAATGGACATTTGGGCTCTTTCTATAATTTAGCTATTGTTGATAGTGCTGCTATAAACATTAGGGTGCATGTGCCCCTTCAAATCAACATTTTTGTATCCTTTGGATAAATACTTAGTAGTGCAATTGCTGGGTCATAGGGTAGCTCTATTTTTAATTTTTTGAGGAACCTCCATTCTGCTCTTCACAATAGCTGCACAATACCACATCTATCTTAAGGTCATGACACATTTGACATTAACATACTCTGCTAGAAATCCTCTCTTACACTGATTTCAATTTTGTTTCTCAGTTCTCTCTCATCCCTCCAGTGGCTGGTACACAGCTATCTTTGCCGACCCCTCTCCCTCAGCTCCCAGGCTTAGATGATCCACTCACATGCACCTCCTCCCCACCCCCCCGGCCCCCTCCACCAGCCTTGTTCCCTTTTGATTCACTTTATAAATGCACCTGTTGCTCAGCCCTCTTCATCTCTGACCTACAGTCCTTGTAGGTTAGGACTACCTTGTAGGTTAGATGTAGTTATTCATCTCTAAATGTGTCTTTCTGACTTGTTTGCCAGCTTTAAGGTTGTATTTTACTTTAACTCTTTACATTTTTTTTCACAGCTATCTACCCAAACACAGGCTAAATCATATCATTCACCTCCTTAGAAAACTCTGTGGTTTTCAATTACTTTTACAATATTATGTAAACTCCTTAGTGCTGATGGCTGATAGCATTTAGCACTCTGTCAAGATCTGATTCCAGCCATGCTTCCAGCCTCACTTCCCAGACATCCCTGTGAAAATTCTTCTCTTAGGGCATGCCAGATGTTTTATTGCTCTCTGAGTGCGCTGTGCAGTTTTCATATCTCTGCTTCCTGGAATGTTCTACTTGAAGAATGAGTGGGATTTCAATGAAGCACAACACAAATGGCCCCACCTCTGAGAAGCCTTCCAGAAAGTCCAATGAAATTCCATCTCTCCTTTCTTTGGCCCTTTGCCCACTCCCCTCCATACACACAGCATGAAGACTGTCACTTCTGCTAGAGAATTTAGGTAATTCTAGTTTGTTAGTTGTCTATGCACATATTTAGCAAAGGAGATTTGAAGATAGAAGATACTCAGTTAGTATCTAACCAGAACTTAAAGACTTATTAGAAATCTTATATTGAATTTCTGTCGGTGAGTGGGGAGGGGGAATAACTTTTAAAAAATTATGTAAAATTCTAAAATAAAGGCAGAAATATTATAACAAACACTAATGGACCATTCAGAAATAAGAAATAATAAATGTTGACTTTTTTTGTTATTTGCCACATTTTTTAAATTTAACAAGCATTTCTGATACAATGGTAGCCCCTTTAGTATTCAATCTATAATTGCACTTTCTTCTCTCTCTCACTAAATGCAAACTCTCATGGAATTTTTCTTTATTTTGTTCTTTCTTTCTCTTTCTTTCTTTCTTTCTTTCTTTCTTTCTTTCTTTCTTTCTTTTAGAGAGAGAAGGCTGGTGAGAAAAGAGACAGATGGAGAGAGAGAATCTTCAGCAGGTTCCATGCTTAGCATGTGAGGCTCATGTGGGGCTCAATCTCACGATCCTGGGATCATAACCTGAGCCTAAACCAAGAGTCAGAAGCTCACCAACTGAGCCATCCAGACACCCTTCTCATATCTCAATCTCATTAAAAAATTTTTATTTTTAATAGTTTTTACACATTCAATAATCTAATGTTAGTATTGTTTTGTGCATTTAAAAAGTTTAAATAAATGGTATCACTGTGTGACTTGCTTTTTCCACTCAGTTATTATGCTCTTGAGATCTGTCCATATTAATACATCTGGATCCAGTTTATTCATTTGAACTGCTATATGCCACTTTATCAATATACCACAATTTATTTATTCATTTTCCTATTAACTGATATTAAAAATTTCCCTGGCTTTTTAGTGGGGGAAACAGTGAGCACACTTGTATCTATTCCCTCTGCATATATTCAAGTGTCTCTCTAAAGTATATGCACAGAAGCAGAATTGTTGGTTCATGGGGGGTTTTTGTTCATTTGCATTTTTAACGTAAATAGATATTGCCAAGTTGATCCCCAAATGGCGGTTGAGGATAGAGAAATTTTAATGAAACTTGAATGTAATTGATAAAACAAAGACTTATTTGTGTCATCAATGATGTTCAGAGCTAACTAAGATACCAAGAGGCTGAGGAATACATTTTAGGAATTGGCAATTCACTTATTGCCAACCAATAATCAAGTAGGCTTAATTTATAAAGACACTAGTGTCAGCAGTTTCTGTGCTCATTTCCAGTACATAAATTTTACCATTCTTCAGCAGATATGAATCTTGACAAAAATCTCAAGTATGCAAAAACTGGATCATTTCTCTTTTTTTTTCTTTAAATCTTTTTTTCTTTAAATTTAACTTCTCTTTTTTTTCTAAATTTGACTAATATCTCTATTCTTCTTTTGCTCTCCCACCCCAGAAATGCAAAGTTTCCAGCTACTAAAGTAGCTCAGGGCTTTCCACAGTCCTCTCCAGTGACTGCTGCTGGCTTATCTTTAAAACCTCTTCTTCCCATGGGGTGTGACCCATTCAGATCTGGCAGATTTGCTTTTCGTTTGTCACATGTAGAAGCAGTGAGTCCCTGTGCTTAGAGTCCAGCAGACTTAGAACACTATGTAGACTTTTGAGGTCTTTGCCCCCTACCTGGGCCATTCTTAGGGACTAAGAATCACCTAATTGTGGGACTTCCTACTTTTATTCTTTTCCAGTTTCCTGGAATCCAGTCTCTCTGACTACCCCACCCACAACCTCTCTCTCTCTCTCTCTCTCTCTCTCTCTCTCTCTCTCACACACACACAATCTTTCTCCCTTTCCATTATCTTCACCAGCATTCCTCTGTCTCCCCTCTCCACTGCAAAAGAATTAGGAAAATACCCATACTTTTGAGCACAAGGAATTTGTGTCCTGTGATCTGTAGGATTCTATCAATTTAAAAGTAAAGTCCAAGGTATTTCAAGGACAACTGCCACTTTTCATTGATTAACAAAAAAAGGTAATTAGGGATACCAATTAGCTAGAAGTATTGCTTTAATTAGATGAAATAATTATTTTCTGCAGGACTTAGAATAAACATGAATAACCAGTTCTTAAACTACTGAAGAATTTGAGGAGGATCAATTTGAATTTACAAGTTCCAATTTCTTTCCAACTTTTCTCAAACATGTTGAGCACAGAGTGCTCAAAGACAGAATGGGCATCACTGCTGGAAAGTTACCAGCTAACACCAGTTGGCAAGGCCCTGACAATCATAAATAAATAAAAATTATTGGAGGCTTAGAGGTAACCTTAGCTTTGTGAAGAACTGTTCCCAGATTACTGAACCGCTTAATAATCTAATTCTGTTTTATAAATGTAAAATTGATGAAAGCCAGGAAAATCAGGAGAAATCCATTAGATCATTGGATTTCCAGCCCAACTCGCCCCAGCCTTCCATGTTTTCCTAGGGCTCTGGGTGGACACTGAACACATACACACCTGATAGATGGTTTAGTGTGAGCTTTACCTTAGCCTTTGCTGACGATGTTCTGTAATTCCTTATTCACTCAAGTCCTGACTCTGAGAGTTTAGAGATTGAGCTATACCAACACAGAATATGGAACAAAGGCTAAAAGCTTTTGTAAGCTTGTCTGACTGAAAGTGAAAACCTGTATTCTACTCACTAATTAGCACTTTTGTGTTAAATGAAGTCGTCACTAACGAAGGACTCTGCATGTGGCTGACCATAATCTACTCACAATCTGCACAGTAGAGCCAAATCTTATATATCAAGTAGCAATAGTGGGTGAGCACAAAAAATAATTACAGTTTCACTATTTCTCTCATATAAAGTTTCAGTAACAAAGATACAAGTGCACTTTCCAGTTGCTTTGTTTGCAGGCCATTGAAAATATTCCCCTAGAGGGAAGCAGTAGTATTTGGGGTAGAATATAGCAGAATTATGACCCAGAATTGTCCTCAGCTCTCTTGCCAAGGTGACACCTTGGGCAATCATAAACACATGACAGTAGACAAATCAATACCTCCTCTGTTGGTGAGGAACTCTGGAGGAGAACCCCATAGGTTGATACTCAAGCAAAGGAAGATCTCATAAACCTTGCTCTGTAAGAGTTATTTTTCAGTATATGATCTCTAATCAGGAGTAAAATTTAAAAGCTTTTTGCAGCAGAATTACTTGAGCATGCTAGAATAAAGGAATCAAGGACTAATTTTTTATTATATTTTTCCCAAGATGGTCAAATAGAGAGATATAACTAAATTCTGTTAAATATGATAGGGAAACGTACCTGTGAACAGAAGACACAATGAATCTAGTACATGCCTTTTTTAGTACTTGATGAAAATAAATCACAATTGCCCTTAAATAAAAATACTTTGAAGGTGGGAAAAGGAGTCAAAAACAGGGATCAGTATTCAGGATTCCATTCAGTGTTTAGCTAAGACAAAGGAAAAAAATTAAGAGAGGCACTATTGCTTCTCACTCCACAGGCTGGAATAAGCAACACTATGAGGCCAGAGTTAAGATGGGTATCAGAGGGGAGCTGGGTGGGGATGGGTTAAATAGGTGATGAGGATTAAGCAGGGCACTAGTGATAAGCATTGGGTATTGGATGTAAGTTTTGAATCACTAAATTGTACACCTGAGACTAACATGACACCTCATGTTGTCTGGAATTTAAATAAAAACATTTTTTTTTAAAAAGATGACAAGAGCCATTAAAAGAGAAATCCACAGAACTGGAAAATTCCTGCAAAGTTGATGATAACTGACCTCTGACAAGCCAATCTACCCATTGGTAGGTCATCCTAGGATTGTTCCTTTGTACAAAAGGAAGAAGAGTGGGGCTGAGATTTAAAGTAGTCAGAAGAAATAGCCTTCTGCCCATGGGAGAACATGCAGAATAAGAGCAGGAATGCTGGAAACCAGTAACCAGATAGAGGAGTAAGAAGAGGAAGCCAAGCATTGAGACACAGCAGAAGATAAGAAAGTACACATGAAAAAAAAAAAGTGTTTGCACATGGACATTGGGTCTTAAGATCTGTGCAAAACTATTTAAACTGGAGAAACCACAAAGATTACTAGGAGACTGATGGGTGCAGAAGAATTAGGATAATTCTGTAGGGAGGAGAAACTTTCACAGGAGGAATAAACTTGGAAGAATGAGTGAACAGCAAGTATCAGATGAGAAAGATATGTTAAATTAAAAAGTAACAATAGTCCTACATAATTTGTGAGCAAATAGGGAAAGAAATTGTGCTAGAAATTAGACAATATCTGAAAAAGAATGATAATAAATTTACAATGTAGCAAATCTATGGTATGGAGGCTAAGTGTTCCCTCAGGGTTACTTATCACCTTAACTATTTAGAAAAACAAGTTAGAATAAAAACAATTAAGTTAAGGGTTACATTTATAAAGTTAGAAAAATAACAATAGACTAAATTCAAAGAACATATAAAAATTAAATAAATATGATACTAAACACTATAGAATAAAAAATAAAGATAAAATAGAATCAATGGATCCAAAACATGGATTTTTGAAAAGTCTAAGGAAATCGACAAATTCATGAGGTTTATCAAGACAAAACAATATTAACAATGATAAAAGTATCATAACTACAAAGAAAAAAGTTAAGTGTAAACAATACTATTAATGACTTAATGTTGATAAATGTGAAAGTGTGAACAAAATAGTTTTTCTAGAAAAAGAACTTACTAAAACTGAATCAAAATGAAGGAGAAGCATTAAACCAGTCATTAAAAATCTATCAACCTATGCTTTGAGAAAAGTAGGGACCATATTTATCCACTTTCCTAAAATAAATCAGGAGATGAAAAGAATGATAAGGTAAAAAATGAACAATGGTATTCCAAAATTTAGATAACCTAGTAAAGTGGACAAATTCTTAGAAAGACACAAACTATCCAATAGACTCAAAAAGGAATACAGAATCTGAATGGGCCCATAACAGAAAAAAGAGTTGGAATTATGACCAAGATGGTCTTAACATTTCCCTCAGCTTCACCAAACTTCTGCCTCCCTGTAGTCCCCTGACATCCCTTACTTAGAGCGTTTGCTTTATATAACTTATAATTGTGAATTTTTTCTCTGCCCTTTTGAGATGTAAATCTTCCTCTAGCCTGTTACAAGTTTTACAACCCAGGAATGGCTTTCTTAAAGTTATAAAATTCTTAGAAAATTTAGGTGCAAATCTTTGTGATCTTGGATTATTAACCTTTACCATGCCTCTCAAATCTTCATAGGCCTATCAACATTTCCAACCTTACTTCATTCAATGTATCCTAACTTCAAAATCTATCCCTAATTTTGCCAATACCTTATGCCCTATTGTCCCAGTACAGATTTATTTCTGACTATTATTCCTTGCTCTCAGACTTTACTGTGATGTTATTTTCTAACTGGTGCCAATAATTTGACCTGTTCCAATCACTGACTTTCACTCACATCCCTTTGCCTAAACCCTCAGGTCCAAAGTCTACCATGAAATGCACATTTTAGTCCCACTCCAAAATATACTGTCTTCCAGACTTCAGCATATTCAAACCTTTCTGACCATAACTGATTATTCATTACATAAAATAGTATTCCAGGGTTAAGACACACAAGTAGATTGTAAAATGAACCAAAAGGTATTAACTTTTCAAAGTATTGTTATTTAAGAAAAACTATACTACCTCATCTTTCAGGTGACTGATTTGTTAACTATAAAAGAAAAATTTTACTAAACAGTTTCTACAGTTAAGACCTAATCAATGGAGAGAAATTGAATATTGATATTTTATTACATTTCCTCACTTAACACATGAACTTTTCTTACCTAATTCATCATACTTCCTAGATTGCAAAAATGCAGTGCTTTTACCTTCTTCAATTCATACTGTAGTTTGAATAATTGTATTAAACATTTAGAAATTCAATTAAGTGTTTCCTGTTGATTGAAAAATTACCCATGAAAGAAAGAATTATAATTCTCATTCAAACAGATAGCCATATATGTTTAAAATGCAAATATATTTTTCATGAATCAGAGAGCCCAGAGAATCTATGGTAGATATTTGACACCAATTTTAGAGATCTCTTTTAGGCTGGTGAGATCTAACAATAAATTGAAATTATCATTTTTGGAGAACAATCCATTAATTAATCCATATATTAATACATATATCTTTAGTTTCATCTTTGCAAGTAAGAACTTGGTCTTTGACAGTTAAAACACCTACTCTTTCACTTTTAACATGAAGAAAAATTTTAGTTTTCTAAATGGTAAACTGGGAGCTAAGTGATGTACCAGGGCCACATAGTATGTAAGCTACAGAAACTAAATTTAAGGGGTGCCTGAGTGGCTCAGTCAGTGCATCTGACTTCAGCTCAGGTCATGATCTCGCTTGAGTTCGTGAGTTTGAGCCCCGGGTTGGGCTCTGTGCTGACAGCTCAGAGCCTGGAGCCTGCTTCGGATTCTGTGTCTCCCTCTCTCTCTGCCCCTCCCCTGCTCATGCTCTGTCTCTCTCTCACAAGAATAAATAAAACATTAAAAAAAAAGGAACAAGATTTAACATGAAGTCTTGCAGACTTCAATATCATACATATGACATCATAAGTTTATAAAATGTGCAAAATATTATTGATACCGATTTATGTAGTAAAGTCAATGGTCTGATAGGCAGGCTCAGTAAAAAATAAAAGGAACAAATCCAAATATAAGAGACCACAAAAGGAGGGTAAACACACTAAACAAACCATCTTTTTAAAAAATCAAAGGCCAAAATTACCTTCTTGCCTGATTCTAGTAATGAATATACAATCACTGTATTTTTATTCATAAATCCATTTCTCTTTCTTAAAAAAATACATCAATTAATCCAACTGCCTATTGAATAGATTCCAATAAGATATTACCCACTAAAAATTAACAGCGGTGGATTGTATTACCATGTAAATACACCAATTGGTAACTCTTACATCTGTCTAAGAAAACATCCCATTCTGGACAAAAGAAAATGACATGAAACACTCAGCAACTATTGCTGCATAAGAATTTTGCTCCTAACTACACTTTCAAATCATTCATACAATGTTGAGGTTTTCAAACTTGGTAACACATAAGAACAACCTGGTAAGCTTAAGAAAACCATGCAACCCCACTTTCAATAATGGATAGATCAACTAGAGGGAAGCAAAGAAATAAGTTACTTGAACAACAACAAAATAAAACAACTAGACCTAACAGACATAAATAGAACACTTTACCCAACAACAGTAGAACAGACATTCTTAAGTGCACATGAAACATTCTCTAGGACTGATCATATGTTAGGCGACAAAAAAAGTCTTAACAAATTGTACAAGATTAAAGTTATACGAAGTATCTTTTCTGACCACAAATAAAATAAAGTTAGAAATCAATACTAAAGAGAAACAGGAAAATTCACAAATATGTGGAATTAAACAATCTACTCCTAAACAACCAAAAGGTCAAAAAAGAAATTGTAAGGAAAATTAGAAACTATTTACTGACAAATGAAAATAAAAAACACAACAAACATATCAAAAACTATGGAAAAAGCAATGCTCAGAGGGAAAAAGCAATGCTCAGAGTGAAGTTTGTAGCTGTAAATACCTACAGTAAAAAAAGAAGAAATATCTCAAATATATAACCTAACTTTACACCATAAGGAACTAAAAAAAAAAAAAGTACACTGAACCCGAAACTAATAGAGGAACGAACATAATCAAGATTAGAGCAGAGATAAAAGAGAGAATAGAAAAAGGATAGAGAAAAATCAGTGAAAACAACAGTTGTTCAACAAAATTGAAAAACCTTTGTGTAGACTGACAAAGAACACAAGAGAGAAGATGTAAGTAACTAAAATCAGAAATGAAAGTGGCGACATTACTACAAGCCTTATAGGGATAAAAAGAATCATAGGAGGATACCATGAAAAACTGTACACCAACAAACTGGGTAACCTAGAAGAAAAGAAATTCTTTAAAACACATAATTTACCTCAACTGATTCAAGGAGAAATACAAAATCTTAACAGATCTATAACAAGTAAAGAGATTGAATCAGGAATCAAAAACTTACAGACAAATGAAAGTTCTGAACCAGATGGCTTCACCAATGAATTTTATTACACATTTATAGAATTAACATCGACCCCTCTAAAACTCTTTCAAATTTGAAAAGGAAGAAAACACTTCATAATTCATTCCATCAAGTCAGCATTACTGATACCAAAGTCAGGTAAGAACATCACAAGAAAGAAAATTACAGACTGGTATCTCTTATGAACATACATACAAAACTCCTCAACAAAGTAGTAGCAAACCAAATCCAACAACATTTTAAGAGAATTATTTATCATGGCCAAGTGGGATTAAACCAGAAATGCAAGGGTGGTTCAACATAAGAAAGCCAATCAATGTAATACCACACATTTACAGAATGAAGGAAAAACAAAACACATACTCATCTCATTTGATGTGGGAAAGTTATTTGTCAAAATCCAACATCCTTTCATTCCAAATTAGGAATAGAAGGAGAATTGCTCAACATGATAAATGGTATTTATGAAAAATCCACAGCTAACATCATATTCAGTGGTGCAAGACCAAAAAGCATCCCCCTAAGATCAGAAATAAGACAAAGGTGATTACTTTCACTGCTGCTATTCAATATTGTACTGTGAGTTCTAACCAGAACTATGACAAGAAAAATAACTAAAAGGCATCCAAATAGGAAGGGACGAGGTAAACTATTCATATCTGCAAATGACATGATCCTGTATATAGAAAATCCTAAAGAATCCACAAGAAAGTGACAAGAGTAATAAACAAACTTAGCAAAGCTGCAGGGTACAAGATCAATACACAAAAGTCTGTTGCACTTGTATAGACTAGCAATGAACAATCTGAAAGGGAAATTAGGGAAGCAATTTCACTTACAATAGCACCTAAAATGATTACATACTTAGAAATCTAACCAAGGAGGTAAAAGACTTTTACACTAAATATTACAAGATGCTGCTGAAGGAAATTAAAGATGACCTAAATAAATGGAAAGATATTCCATATTCATGTATAAGAAGACTTAACATTGTTAAAATGTCAAAACTAATCAAATCAATATACAGATTCAACACAATTCCTATAAAAATCCTAGTATCCTTTTGGCAGAAATGGAAAAACTGATCATCAAATTCATATGGAATTGAAAAGAATTCCAAATACCCAAAACAATCTTGAAAAAGAAAAAGAAAGTTGGAGGATTCACATTTCTCAATTTAGAAACTTAACTACAAAGTCAGTGTAATCAAGAGAGTATGTCACTGGCATAAGGATAGACATATAAACTAACAGAATTGAATAGAGTTCCCAGAAGTAAACCTCTACATATATGGTCAACTGATTTTTGACAAGAGTGCCAAGACCATTCAATAGGGAAAGGACAATCTTTTCAACAAATGATGCTAGCCAAATTCAATATCCATATGTAAAAGAAAGAAATTGGACCCTTAACTTACATCATATATGAAAATTACCTCAAACTGTATAAATGACCTGAACTTAGGAGCTAAAACTATTAAGTTCTCACAAGAAATCACTGAAGGAAATCTTAATGGTGTCAGATTTGGTAATGACTTTAAGGATATGACACCAAAAGTACAGACAATAAAAGAAAAAACAGATAAGCCGGACTTCATCAAAATTAAGAATTTTTGTGCATCAAAGAATATTATCAAGAAAATAAAAGACAATATACTGAATGGAAGAAAGCATTTGCAAATTCTGTATCTGATAAGGGATTGATATCTAGAATATATAAACAAGTCCTAACAACAACAACGACAAAAAGTACAACTCAATTTAAAAATGGGCAAAGAACTTGAATAGACATTTTTCTAAAGAAAATATATAAATGGACAATAATTACATGGAAAGATGCTCAACATCATTAGTTACTAAGGAAATACAAATCAAAGCCACAATCAGATCCCACTTCATATCCATTAGAACAGATATAATCAAACAAACAAAATAACAAATGTTGGTATGCACATGAAGAAATTGGAACCCTTGTGCATTGTTGGTGGGAATGTAAAATCACGCAGCCACTGTAAAAAACGGTGGTTTTTCAAAAGGTAAAATATAGAATTACCATATGATTTATCAATTCTATTCCTAGCTATACATCCAAAAGAACTGAAATAAGGATCTTCAATAGATATTTGTACACAAATACTTACAGCAGCATTACTTAAAATAGCCAAAATGTGCAAACAACTCGTGTCCATCAACAGATAAAAAAACAATGGAACACAAAATGTGCCATATATATACACACACACCCTATATAATGAGTTGTTTAATAGTAAAATATTATTCATCCACTAAAAATGACATTTTGATATATTCTGTGATATGAATGGACTTTGAAAACATGCTTAGGAAAATTAGCCAGAAATTGAACAAATATTGTACATAAAATGACAGAGTACACAATGAGGTACAAAGAATAGACAAACATATGCAGACACAGAGTAGAATAGAGGTTGCCATGGGCTGGGGAGAGGAAGGAAGGAAGAACTATTTAATGACTACAGAAATTTTGTTCAGTAATGACAAAAATGTTTTATAGATACTAGTGATGGTTACACAATACTATGTATTTAATTCCACTGAAATGTATGCTTAACAATGGTTGATATGATAAATATTATGTTATGCATATTTTATCACAAAAAAGTATTAATGCACAACCAAAACAAAAAACCAAAAGCATTACCAGAAAGAATACCTAGACAAATATCTGTAATGAACAAAGACACAAAAACCCTCGACAATATATTAGCAAATCCAATCCAACAAATTATAAAAACAATTATAAATTATAAAAACAATTATAACCACAACCAAGTAGGATGTATTCCAGGTGTGCAAGGCTAGTTCAACATTAGAAAATCAACTAATGTAATCCTACCACATCAACAGGCTAAATCGGAAAAAAACACATGATCATAACAATTGATATAGAAAAAGCATTTGACAAAATCCAAGCTTATCCATGATAAAAACTCTTAGCAAGCTAGGAATAAAGGGAGATTTCCTTAACTTGATGGAAAATATCTACCCCAAATACCTAACATTAATATCATACCTAATTGTGAGAAACTGGATGTTTTCCTTCCAAGAGTGGGGAAAAAAGCAAAAATGTCCCCACTTACTACTTCTATTTGATATCAAATTATCTGTCATAGTTGGTGAAATATGACAAGAAAAATATACAAAATGTATAAAGATTGGGAAAAAATCTTTCTTTGTTTGCAGATGGCTGTCTATGTAGAAAATTCTAAAGAATCAACCAAAAAAAACTTCTTAAATTAACAAGCAATTCTATTGTCACATGATACACGGTAAATACATAAATGTCAATTGCTTTCCTTTGTACTAGCAAAGAATAATTAGAATTTTAAATTTACAATACCTTTTACTAATGCAGCAAAAAGATTAAGTACTTCTGGATAAATCTAAAAAGAAAATATGTAAAAGATCTATATGCAGAAAATTACACAACTCTGATGAAAGAAATCAAAGAGAATTTAAATAAATCGAGATATACTCTTTGCTCACAGATTAGAAGACTCAGCATTGTTAAAACATCCTTCTCTCAAACTTGACCAAGAGTCAAGGCAATCCAGTCAGAATCTCAGCAAGTGATTTTCTGGAGATTGCTAAGGTGAGTATAAAGTTTATATGAAAGGCACAAAATGCAGAATAGCCAACACAATACTGAGGAATAAAAAATTGGAAAATTGATATTATTGGACCTCAAAATGTACCGTATAGCTACAATGCACAGTGTGGTATTGGCAAAGAAAAAAAAAAAAAAGAAAGACATATTAAATAATGGAAGAATAGAAAACCCAGACACATACAAATATAATCAACTAATTAATGATCAAAGAGCAAAGGAAATTCAATGGAGAGGATAGTCTTCTCAATAAATGGTGCTGGAACAACTTAATTGGACATTTATATGCAAAAAAGAATCTAGATAGTCTTTACACTTTACACATATATTAATTCAAAATGTAATGTAAAAAAAGTCCTAAATTTAAATTAAAACTCTAAAAAAATCTAGAGAAAGCATAAGAGAAAGCTAAGAGACCTTGGGTTTGGTGATAAGTTTATAGATTCAGCACCAAATGTAGGATCCATGAAAGAAAAATTGAGGGGCTCCTGGGTGGCTCAGTTGGTTAAGTGTCTGACTTAGCTGAGGTCATGATCTCGTAGTTCATGGGTTCAAGTCCCCATTGGGCTCTGGGATAACAGCTCAGAGCCTTGAACCTGCTTGGGATTTTGTGTCTCCCTCTCTCTCTGCCTTTCCCCAACTTGTATGCTCTCTCTCAAAAATAAATAAAAATTTTAAAAAGTTTGTTAAAAAAAGAAAAATTGATATTGGAATTTATCAAAGCAAAATCTTCTGCTCTGCCAAAGAGATTAAGAGAATAAAAAGACAAGCCACAAACTAGGAGAAAATAATATCTGATAAAAGACTTCTATTCAAAATATACAGAAAAACTCTTAACCTCTCCCCTCAAAAAATAATTAAAACTGGTAGAAGATTTGAATAGACATCTCAACAAAGAAGATGCACGAATGGAATAAGCATATGAGAAGACGATCAATGCGATTTGTTGCTAGGGAAATGCAAATTAAAATGACAGTGAGATATCATTACACACCTATTAGAAAGGCTAAAATCCAAAAAGCTGACAATATTAAATCGTAGCAAGGACACAGAGCAATAGAAACTTTTATATATTGCTGGTGGGAATATAAATTGGTACAACCATTTTGGAGGACAGGTTGGCAGTTTCTTACAAAGTTAAACATAGCCTTATCATACAAGCCAACAGTCATGCTCCTAGGTATTTACACAACTGATTTAAAAACTATGTCCCCAATAAAACAATGCAAAGCAAAATCTGTGCATGAGTGTCTATAGCAGCTGTATTTACAATCACCAAAACCTGGAAGCAATCAAGATGTCCTTAAATAGGTGAAAGAATAAAGAAACTATGATACAGTATTACAATGGAATATTACTCAACAATAAAAAGATATGAACTGTCAAGCAGTTAAAAGATACGGAGAAAACTTGAGTCTTAGTGTTAAATGAAGTGTTGACGTAACATGATTCCAACCATATGACATTTTGAAAAGGCAAAACTACAGATAGAGTAAAAAGATCAGTGATTGTTAAGGGTTCAGGGGGGAAGGGGTATGGATAAATAGGTGAAGCACATAGGTGAAACTATTCTGCATGTACTTTATTATTTTTTTAATTTTTATTTATTTTTGAGAGAGAGAGAGAGACAGAGTGTGAGTGGGGGTGGGGTAGAGAGAGAGGGAGACACAGAATCCGAAGCAGGCTCCAGGCTCTGATCTGTCAGCACAGAGCCTGACATGGGGCTTGAACCCACAAACTGTGAGATCATGACCTGAGCCAAAGTCAGATGCTCAGACTGAGCCATCCAGACGCCCCTGCATGTACCTTAATAGTGGACACTTGACATGCAATTGTCGAAACCAATTGAACTTTACAACACAAAGAGTCAGCCTTAGTGTATACAAATGTTTAAAACTTATTTATATTATTTTTGCTAAAGATTCTAGATTATTAAGATTTTTAAAATTCCATGCTTTCAGAGATGCTAAGTACTGCTAATTATTAATTTTTCTAATTATTCACAATGACATGGGAATTAAAAATGATCAGAATTCCTTATGAGATTTCTGATTTGGGGACTATGGTAGTCAGAATGATCCCTGTGAGATGTTCATATCCTGATCCCTGGAACATGGGGAAATGTTAAACTGTGTGGCAAAAGGGATTTATTAAGGTTACAGGCTTTAAAATAGGTAAATTATCCTGGATTATCTGGGAGGGCTCAATCCAATTATACGAGCCAGTAAAAACAGGAAATTTTCTCTGGCCAAAGCAGAAGAGAAGTCAGAGATTCAGCAGGTGAGAAGGACTCTACATGCAGTTGCCAGCATGAAGCTGGAAGAGACACAACGAATTCAGGCTGCCTTACGGAGGTCAGGGAGGCTCCAGCTGACATTCATCAAAGAAGCAGGAACCTGGGTCCTACCGTTGCACAGACTTGAATTCTACCAACAGCCTGAATGAACCTGAAAGCAGATTCTCCCCAAGAGCATCTCATTAAGAACTCAGGGTGTCAACACCTTGATTTCAGCTTTGCAAGACCCAGGGCAGAGGACCAAGCTAAAACCACTCAGTCATATGACTTATACAACTGTGACATAGTAAATTTGTGTTGTCTTAAGCCGCTAATTTTGTGGCATACAGGAACAACTTGTGATTTTGCCCAACTTGAAAACAGCCTTTAGTTTAATAAAAGAAAATGTTAAGAAACACTCACAGTTTACCCTTCACACAGTGTAAAACTGAGCACCATCCAAGAAAACACCAGCCAAGAGAGCATTACATACATATTCCTAAGATGCTACACTACTACTGATATCCTGCTCTCATTTATTCATTCATTCCATTCATTCATTCACTCAACAGGTATTTTGAAATGGAAGAGCCAAAAAGTCTTGAAAGGGAAAAATATGAAGAGAAAACAAATGAATTTAAGGGAAAAAACAAATAATCAGTCTCGATAAGTTAAAGAAGAAAAGAACAAAAGCATAGAGAAGGAATGACAAGAAAAGCTAAAATTCATGGAAATAGAGATGTAAGGTTAACAATTAGTAACCTGACAGGTAGCTTAATGGGGAGACTAGTAGAGATCTGGGTTCTGGTGTCAGCTCTGCCTTTGGCTGGAATCAGAACCTCATTAATTTCACTGGACCCTCAGTGAGCTGATAGAAATTTTCTAGGTCCTTCCAGATTTCAAACTAATTTAGATGGAGGGAGGGAGGAAGGGAGGAAAGAGAGAGAGGGAGAGATAGTGGGTGAGTGGCTCAGGAAAAATGTGCCTATATTCGTCAGAGCCTTTCCCTCTGACATCATTACTATGGACTCTAAAGTATCTCAGATCCCCAAATGGTGCTATGACTTTCTCCAGTGGAAGAATGCACTTTGAGAAGGAAATTATGGAAAAGCCAAAGAAAACTAGGCTGGTATGAAAACAGAAAGTGACTGTTTAAAACAAAGTTCTCTTAAGGGACTAATGTGGTATGAAGGAAAACTAACTACAGAATCATGAATATGATCTTTTTTTTTTTTTTAAGCCTAACTGATAGTTCCAAAGACTTAAGGACTTGGCAGACTATTGAAAATTGGGTTTAAATAGAAAGTTTCATCAGTTTGTTCTTCTGTACTGACATCTCATTCAATTATACTTCTAATTTAGCTGTTACTGAGATAGTCTTATGCTAGCAAGTTGACAATTTAGTGAGGGTATTAAGGGAAATTCATTTTGGCCATTAACTATTCCCTAAAGGTTTCCATCTGAATGTGCATCTCACTGAAACAGAAACTAAGGTGGTGTAAAAGTTCCCGTAAGCGTAAATTGCAGGATTCTCTGTTTCTCCTTTTCTGTGATAATTTGGTTAAGGTAACATTGGCAATGATAGGGAAACTATTACAATAAAGTAATTTTTACCTAATTACTATCATTACAAGCTTGAAATGAGAGACTTGAGTGATTAAGATATGTGGAAAGCAAGGTTGTATAAGGTGCTGTCTGAAGACTTCAGCAAAGAAGACTCCTCTCAGGCCAGGGAGGGAGTTCTCTGCAACCACTGGAGCGTGAAGGTCTTCACAGAATCCATAATGCTAATACGAACTGTGGGTAAATAGGATTGTCAATTGCAGGCACGCTATAAATTAAGAATTTCTGGCTTTCTTCATAACATTTGAGTTTTTGAGAAAAATTGAATAAGAGATTGAGTAAGAGAAAGCAAGTGTAGGTCAAGGAAATGGAATAGAGAAGTGGAGGGTGTAAAGGGAAGTAACTGAATTTATTTCAAAGAATTTCCAATTATCCTGATTTTTCCTATTTTGTAATATCTGAGATATTGCTTTAGTTTGTGTTTGAATAATGTCAACTACGGTCAGAAGAATCCATTCCCATGGGGGAAAAATCTTTTAAATGATCAATCTCATAAAAAATAGGATGATTAAGGGGCACCCGGGAGGCCCAGTCAGTTAAGTGGCTGACTTCAGTTCAGGTCATGATCCTGCAGATAGTGGGTTCGGGCCCCAAGTTGGGCTCTGTGCCCAACCCTGGAGTCTGCCCCTACCCTGCTTGCACTCTTTCTCTCATAAATAAATAAATCCACATTAAAAAAAAAAAAAGGATGATCAAATAAATAACAAACAAACTAACAATTCACTACAAAATATCCAATACTTGGGTCAAACCTATACCATAAAAACATTTTTAAAGATTTTAATTTTAGCCTTAGGAGCTTTTTTTTTTTTTTTTTTTTCAATCAAGAAGACACAGTGAAACCAGTTGGAGCATCTGTCTTAACCTTCAGTGCTTTAGTCAGCAGCTTCTTGAAGCTGCACAATCTCTTACTCTTCTCTCACACAGCCTTTTTACATAGGCGATTGTAGCCCTCTCCTCAGACAAAGCTTAAGTACAGAAAACGGGATTTAGGAATGTAATAGAGGAATCAGCTTCCCCTGGCCCCATCCCAGCTTTACTGAAGTAGAACTAACAAATAAAATTGTTAGATATTTTTTTTTTAATTTTTTTTTCAACGTTTATTTATTTTTGGGACAGAGAGAGACAGAGCATGAACGGGCGAGGGGCAGAGAGAGAGGGAGACACAGAATCGGAAACAGGCTCCAGGCTCTGAGCCATCAGCCCAGAGCCCGACGCGGGGCTCGAACTCACGGACCGCGAGATCGTGACCTGGCTGAAGTCAGACGCTTAACCGACTGCGCCACCCAGGCGCCCCAAAATTGTTAGATATTTAAAAAGTACTATGTGATGATTTGATACGTATATTTATTGTGAAAGGATCCCCTCCATCGAGTTAATTAACACACCCATCATCTCACATATTGACCTTTTTTTCTTAAGATCTACTGTCTCAGCAAATTTCCATTACACAATACAGTGTTATCAACTGCAGTCATCATGTTACACAGTAAATCCTCAGATTTCATTTGTCTTACGGTTGAAAGTTTGTACTCTTTTACCAACCTCACCTTATTTCCCCTTCCTCCCAGCCCCTGGCAACCACATTTTACCCCATTTCCAAGAATTTGACTTTTTTTTAAGATCCCACATGTAAGTGATACCATTATGCAGGATTTTTTTTAGGATTTTGTCTGCCTGATTTATTTCACTTTAGCATAATGCCCTCTGGGATCATCCATGTTGTTGCAATTGACAGTATTTTTTTTTCTTAATAAAGGCTGAATAATATTCCATATATACCACATCTTCTTTATCCATTCCTCTGCCAAGACACTTACGCTGTTTTCATACCTTGGTGACTGTGAATAATGCTGCTATGAACACTGAAGTACAGATATCTCTTAGAGATCCTAGTGTCTTCTTCATATATATACCCAGAAGTAGGATTGCTAGATCATATATTGATTCCATTTTTAATTTCTTGAAGAACTTCCATACTGTTTTCCTCAGTGGCTGTAATAATTTACATTCTCATAAAGTGTATAAAGCTTCCTGTTTCTCCACATCCCCACCAGCATTTGTTATCTCTTCCTTTTTAAAATAGACATAGTGGGGCACCTGGGTGGCTCATTCGGTTGGGCGTCTGGCTTCAGCTCAGGTCATGGTCTCGTGGCTCGTGAGTTCAAGCCCTAAGTTGGGCTCTGTGCTGACAGCTCAGAGCCTGGATCCTGCTTCCGATTCTGTGTCTCCCTCTCTGTCTGCCCTTCCTCTACTCCTGCTCTGTCTCTCTCTCTCTCTCTCTCTCAAAAATAAATAAATAAATAAAAATAAAAAAAATAAAATAAAATAAAATAAATAAAAATTAAAAATATAAAATAGACATACTAACAGGTGTGAGGTAGTATCTCATTGTGGTGTTGATTTTCCTGATGATTTGTGATGCTGAGCACCTGTTAGCCACCTGTATGTCTTCTCCAAAAAAAAGTGTCTATTAAGGTTCTCAGCCATTTTTTAATTGGGTTATTTTTCTGTTATTAAATCATGAGTCCCTTATATACTTCAGATATGTGGTTTGAAAATATTTTCTCCCAATCCAAAGGTTGCATTTTATTTTGTTAATGTTTTCCTTTGCTGTGCAGAAGTTTTTTAATTTGATGTAAACCCACTTGGATATTTTTTCTTGTATCACCTTTCCTTTTTGTGTCAAACACACAAAAAAATTATTGGCAAGATAAAGGTTAAATTGCTCACCTCTATGCTTTCTTCTAGGACTTTTATGGTTTGAGGTCTTACATTTCAGGCTTTGATATATTTTGAATTAAATTTTCTGTATGATGTAAGATAGTGGTCCAGTCTTTTTCTTATGCATGTAGCTGCCCAATTTTCCCAACACGATTTATTAAAGAAACTACCCTTTCCCTATTGTATATTCTTGGTTCCTTTGTCAAAAATCAATTGTATATATATGAAAGGGTTTATATCTAGGATTTCTATACTGTTTCACTGATCTATGTACCTGTTTTTATGCCAATACCATACTGTTTTATTATAGCTTTGCATTATGGTTTGAAGTCAGAAAGTGTGATGCCTCTAGTTTTGTTCTTTCTCAATATTGCTTTGGCTATTAAGACACAAAACCACAGGGGGGGCCTGGGTGGCTCAGTCAGCTAAGTGTCCGACTTCAGCTGAGGTCATGATCTCACACTCCATGAGTTCGAGCCCTGCATCAGGCTCTGTGTTGATAGCTCAGAGCCTGGAGCCTGCTTCAGATTCTGTGTCTCCCTCTCTCTCTGCCCCTCCCCTGCTCATGCTCTGTCTCTCTCTGTCTCAAAAATAAATAAAAACATTAAAAAAAAGACACAAAACCACAGTTTTTTGTGGTTCCAAACAAAAATTAGGATTTTTTTTCTATTTCTGTGAAAAACTCCATTAGAATTTTCTTAATGATTGCATTGAATACTATATATAAGTTTAATATTCCTTAGAGTCCTACATCCAATAATATTAGCATGAAAATCAGCAATGATAAACCCTCAATGTACATATCACTATAGTATGTATGAAAATTTTTCATGTACAATATATTATCTCATCTTCATGGCAAACTTGTGAGATACTGTAATGCTCACTAACTAGTGGCCCATTAATTAGCCATCTCAATTCCTGACAGCATGATCAAATATCTGGAGTGAAGGAAAACAAACAAAACAAAACATTTCAATCAACTCAAATCAAGATCTAGGACAGCCATATAATTAAATGTATCCACTTTAGGATAACACTTCAGTTTTACTCTGAGCCTACTTCTTTTTTTTTTTTTTTAATGTTTATTTATTTTTTAAGAGAGAGAGAGAGACAGAATACGAGCAGGGGAGGTGCAGAGAGAGAGGGAGACACAATCTGAAGCAGGCTACAGGCTCTGAACTGTCAGCACAGAGCCTGAGATGGGGCTCAAACTCACGGACCGTGAGATCATGACCTGAGCTGAAGTTTGAGGCTTAACCGACTGAGCCACCCAGTTGCCCCAGAGCCTGCTTATTCTTACTTTAGGCACAACTCTAAGAAAATTGGACACACCGGATTAGAAAACAACTAGAAGAGGTGTGGGGGAAAAAAGAAATGGACACATTAAAGATCGTACAAGGGGTATCTGATCTTTGAAATACTGACATATTGTTTTTATTTAAAAAGTATTTGGGAACTCAAAATGGGATCATTTACTGGAGGCACAGATGCCTCTGAGTTATTTTACCAAGTATAATGTATTAATTACACTTATTCACACATATTGACTAATACTGCTTAAATTACTTTAAATATATTATCATGCAATGCTCACTAAATACTATGATGTGGGAACTGTTAATATCCTTGTTTTATAGATGAGAACCCTGAGACACAGAAAACTTAAGTGACTTATCCGAGGTCTCACAGCTAAGCAAGGATTCCAATCAAGGCTGACTAGCTTCAGAGCACACGTTTTTAATTGTCCTATTCTAATTCATATGATAACCCTGCATGACAAAAGAAAAAATCTGCTATAGACAGTGTACATGTTTTTAGAAATTGGGAAAGTGGGTATGTTTTTTAAGATACATGTTCTTCAAAAACTTTGTCACAGTTTTTAGTTTAAGTGTATACATTCGTTATATGGAAAAAAAACACAAAAAAATCCACTCCTCAATAATACTAGTACTTTTTGTTGTTTATTTTTGTTTTGCAGTATTTAATGTATAGATAGTATTGACTATCTATAGCCAATTATATGTCTGGGAAGTTAAATAGCTAGAAGAATCAAAATGAGAGACTTTGACCACTTCATTAGAAGAAGAAAGGGGAAAAAATAATAGGCATTTCAGATTAATTTGAATGGTCTTCTATATGCCAGGGTTTTACATGTCAGGTTGCAGAGAGGAGAGTTTCCCCAAGCTCACAGAGAGGCTGGAAGGGTGCACGTTCTGCTAAGGGTGGAAAGCCCATCCCAGTGCTTCATGGCACCTGGAGACATGGAGACTTCAGAATTAAATGGCTGCATTAACATGAGTATGAAGCCCAGCTCTCCTGGGCAGGCCCATTACAGGCCATTTAGGTCAGTATGGACCTTATTTACTCTCCAAATGCATTGTGTTGGATTATAAATTTTGTGTAGCTAGAAAAGCTGAATGCTAGGCACCAAGTTTCAGGCCAGCCAGGTATCTTCAGCAACAGAAGCAAAATACTAGCCGTAAACTTGGAGCATTTCAGTTGCAATCAGTGCAGGGCAAAGACCAGGAGCCTTCACTGTTTGTAAGACCTCAGATCTCTAAGCTATGAAACTTAAAAATGTGTATGTGTCTATCAGTCTAGTAGAAAGGGATTTGAAGAGTCATTTTAATTTAAAAAATAATAACAACATAATGTGAGATTTTCACACTCTATACTTGTGAGCAGGGCTGGCTTCATAAGCATGCAGCTTGGGCAGCTGGACAAGGACTCATGGTCAGAAAGGGATGAATGGCCTCCTCCTCATTGCTACCTGTTTCAGTCAGCAGAAAACCATGTGCTGGGTTTAAACACTCTGCTGTTGCCATATTGAAATTCTTAGTTTTTGTAAAAGAGATCCCGCATTTGTCATTTTGTACCAGGCCCTGCAAATTATATAAGCAGTCCTGTGTATGAATATGCAGAGTTAAACTCACACCTACTATACAGCGTTTTGGATACTTTTCATATCTCCACACCACCTGACTTGAAACTTAAAGTCCGTAAGTCTTAGGGCTGAATTAAAATTGCACACCAAATACAAATATACATAAAATATTACACCAAAGATAATTTTTATTTGTTTCACAATTTAGTAATCTTGTTATCAAATTAAATTTCAGAACACAAAACCTTCCAGGCAAAGTAGGTTAAAAAAATCCTTGTAGAAATGTATATTTTAAAGCCAAGTAATAATTGAATCCCTGCAGACTAAACAATATCACTTAGCACCCTGCACAATGTGAAAGACTAAAAGCTTTTAATTAGACTTTTACTCAATAGGGGAGGAAAAAATAATTTAAAAGACTCAGGGCTGAAGCTGAATTGTTAGTTTTAACTTTGAACACAATGAAGGAACAATTTGACTAAATTAGTTTAGCTGTGTATTCATTAGCCTTTAATAGAAATGTGAATGCAAACTGACTCCAGGTTATTGTACTTAGAGCCAGCTTTTTAATTAGTGATTGGCAAAATGTTTATCTAGTTTGTTGTTGGAATGTTGAACCGTTTACACAACAGGACTGTTGTAAACCTTTATGTAATCTTAATTGGATCTTTCAAAAGAACAAGATTTCATGTACATAAAATCACAAACTATAGCAATAAAGTTAGCTAATTTATATCCAACTTGGCACTTAAAAAGAAAAAGTTGTGCTATGTGGCTTAATGAGGTGTAGAAATGGTTAACATCTATTTAAACTTAGTTAAATGTGATGCTCATTTGAACTTGGCCAAACCTTGGATATCACAGGCTTTGAAGTTGGACAGACCTGATTTCCAGATGGTAAGTGGGTTATTAATTCTGTAATATTGGGCACATTCATTAGCTTCTCTGAGCCTCAGTTTCCTTATCTTCAAAATGGGGATTATATAATGAGTGTTAAATAGTCATTGTGAACATTTAAGATAATATATAAAAGCCCGTATCTGAGGAATTCAGTATATGGTGGCTATCATCATCATCATCATCATCATCATCATCATCAGGGTTCTTTTTTTTAATATATTTAAGTTAAATACTCTTCGAATAGATACAATTAATTACATATTGCAAACTTCCAGTACAATAAAATTCAAAATATACAAAATGTCATACAAAGAAAAGTCATCTCCCATTCACCATGAATAACATGGCATTATTTGCAATGTTCAATAGGTTTCTATTTTGTCAAAATAGTAAATGATTACGTTATATAACAGTAACTTCTAGAGATCATTCTGTACACATAAAACTTCTTCATCCTTTTTAACGGCTATGTGAATATACCATAATTAAATGAAGTAGTGTCTTATTGTTGGAAAATTAGCTTATTTCTACTCTTTTTGCTGAAATAAATATCCTTATGTGTAGATTATTTTGCATCTCTGGGTAGCTCTTTAGGATGAATTTCTAGAAGCAATATTGGTGGTAAAAGTCTATGTGTATTTTTTCATTTTGATAGCTATTATAAACCGCCCTCCGCAGAACTGTACCAATTTACATTTCCACCAATAACTATGGTGTTTATTTCTGTGCAGCTTCACCAACAGTGTATCAACTTTTAAATATCTCTGCCAGTCTTACACATGAACATTTTGTCCTTATAGTTTCAATTTTCTTATCTTTCATTGTGTGTGAAGTGTAGACTTTTTTTTATATATTTAAGAGTAATTTGTATTTTTCCTTCTATATACTATTTCTTCATGGTCTCATCTCACATTAGTCTTTTTCTGAAATTTATTTTTGGGAAAACTGTAAATAATCAGAGCACCCATCCTTTATCAATTGTCTTTATTTTCCCCCATTTTATCTTCTCATAATTCTTTTATTTTTATGTAAGTTTCTACATCTTTTGTTTTATAGCTTAAGTGTTTTATATTATCTCTAGAAAAACTTCTCTCTTCAAAAAAATTGTTTTTAAATCTTTCATGATTTCTTCTAGTATATTTATGCTTTCACTTTTTGTATTTAATTCCTTGAATTTTTTTAGTACCCACTTAGCTGTTCCATTCTTATTTGCTGAATAATTCACCTGTTGACCATTAGAATATAATATGATTTTCATATGCCAAAATCCTTTATTAATAAATTGTATCTCTGGACTCTGTATTTAGTTCCACTGATCTTTTTGCCTATCTAAGCAGTTGCTGTTTTAAATTCTGTAGTATTTATACTGGTCCAAAATCTGTAGCATAACCAATTTACCATTACTCTCTTTTTCCACATAAAACTTAGAATCACATTATTCAGTTCTAAAAAAATACTTGTTAGTATTTTTATTGAGATTGAATTATATTTTCAGATTAATTTAGAGAAAATCATGTTTTCATGATATTATGTCTTCCCATTCAAGAACAGAAAATGGTTTTTCTTTTTTTTCAGTTATACCTTTGGGTATCTTATTAGCTAGTGCATTAGAACTTTCTTTGTAAATATTTTTCATATTTCTTAAAATATGAAAAATTCCATCATTCTTAAAAGCGTGTTTCTAAATATTATACTTTTTCTGTTATTTCATCTTTTTCTCTCAATTATATTTTCAACTTGGTTTTTATGTAACTACATAAGAGGACCATTGGTTTGGGTTATTATTTTTCTACAGAACAACACTTGGCAACATTACTGATATTCTTAGATTTGATTATTTGAATTTTTCAGGTATGAAATTACATCGTTTGTTGAGAAAAATAATTTTACCTTTGGCTTTCCAGTTTTCTATCTGTCATTTTTTTCTCTCTTCTAATTGTGGAGACTGATACTTCCAGACTATGTTAAGTGCTAGTGGTGATAGCGGACGCCACCGTACTAATAGAGACATTAATTATTTCACTAGTTTGAGGGTTGAGATAAATATATTTTAATAGGTAAGAAATTATCTATCTAATCCTACTTTATTAGAAATATTTAAATAGATACTGAATTTTATCGACGGTATTTTTAACATCTTCGCAAATAATCTTATGATTTCTCTCACTGGAATTATTCATTTAATGAATTTTATTGAGTCATTCTTCTGTCACAATGTTAATAATGGAAATTTTGGTCAAGACCCTAAGGTGAGAGATAGGAACTACCAAAGTCAAGACAGAACACTCAACAAGAACTTGCAAAAGTGGCCTAAAACCAGCTACCATGGAAAGACACTGGCCTCCTCCTCATTGCCTACCTGTTTCTGTCATCATTAAGTCCTTTCTTTAAGGAGAGAGGAATATGAGAAAATCAGAACATTGATTCTACTTAGAAGTGGACATTCTGACTGCTAATTAATGCAATGATTTCTTATTTCTGTGTGACCAGGAAAGTTATGGGACTACTCCTTGGACAGAGATTAAAAAAACAAAAGAAAAGAAAGGAAAAGAAAAAAAAAAAAAAAAAAACAGGTCCACTAAGCAAATTTCAGAGGATAAAAGGAAACAAGAGAAAACTTGCTTTGTGATTGAACCTTCAATCACAACTCTTACTTCCAGGATGAGGAAGAGTTTGCAGCATTTAAAAGTATCTTCACTTAGTGGTGCCTGGGTGGCTCAGTCAGTTAAGGAACTGACTATGGATTTCGGCCTACGTCATGATCTCATGGTTTGTGAGTTCAAGCCCTGCATTGGGCTCTGTGCTAATAGCATAGGGTCTGTTTGGGATTCTCTACTTCCTCTCTTTCTGCCTCTCCCCTGCTCATGTGTGGGTTCTCTAAATAAATAAATTAACTAAAAAAAAAAAAGTATCTTTACTTAATGACCCAATAGAATTCTCATGTGATATATTTTGTACTGATACATTTTGTCATAATGTTCTCCAATAACTTTCTTTCTACTATGGTAATTGGTTTTTTTAGAATTTCTATCTTTCCAATATCATTTTTAATAATTTATGCTCTTAAATTATATTCATATTTTCTTCCATTTATATTTTCATACAGAGTCTCATATTCATTACGGTCTCTTATGATTCTAATTTCCCCCAAAGGTCTGGTTATTTCTTTATTGTCATTTATTGATTGGGTTAGCTAAAATGTTATCTCTTTTATTATCTTTTTTTGTTTTTTTTTCAGTATTACAAATGATATACTTTATTAACCCAGCATTTGTTCTACTGCTTCTTGTTGTCTCGTGATTCTGTCCCTGAAGTATCACTTTGTGGCCCCCATATTGGTCCTTTTCCACGATTTAAGCCCCACTAGGGCTTGCAGGACCCTGTGGGCCATGTTCTTGGAGCCTCTGCTGAAGTGGCTGGGCATGACCCCACTTCTCCAATGGTCCCCACAGGTCCTGGTCCTGGAGGTGACCCCAGTGGTGTCTGGGAGATACAGGTGCTGTGATGTGTAGAACCAGTTCTTGTCAATGGTAGCAAGCTCTTTAAGTTTGGCTAGCTTGACAGTGTCCACCCATTAGAAACTTTCAGCTTCCCAGACTTTCTGAGGTAGACTTCCAGAGTGCTGATGAACTCCTGCTGGTTCACGTCATTTTTGTTTTTGTTTTTGTTTTTTTAACATTTATTTATTTTTGAGAGACAGGGAGAGGCAGAACATGAGCAGGGGAGGGGGAGAGGGAGATACAGAATCTGAAGCAGGCTCAGAGGAGCTGTTAGCACAAGCCCGACGTGGGGCTTGAACTCATGAACTGCAAGACCATGACCTGAGCTGAAGTCAGAAGCTCAACCGACTGAGCCACCCAGGCACCACGGTTCATGTCTTTTATAGTAACTCCAGACATCCTTTGGCCTCCGTGCTATCAGCTAGGGGACTCTTTTATTGTCTTCTTATTAATGTTACTGATGTTGTTTTACTAAACATTAACCAGTTTTTAGTCTTCAGTCTTTTTTCTTTGTCAATTCCTTTCTTCTACTCTCATTTAACCAATTTTTCTTTGTTTTTATAACTGAGGTAAGTGTCTATTTTTATCCTTACTGGTTTATTTATACAGGTTCTTAAGTATATGTATTTTTTTCCGAGTACTATTTTAGCTGGATACAATTGGTTCTGCTAGATAGAGGTATAATTATTAGTTTCTAGATATTCTGAATTTTTGGTTGGGAGTTCCTTCAATCACAAGATTTTTTTAATGAAACTTTTAAATTAATTTTCAATTAATTTTGTCAATTAATTTTCAGGTGACAGGATTTTTACTTTCTAGTTTTAATTACCTTTGAGCAGAAAATATTGCCTTTGTTCTTTCTACTTTTAAAAATTTGTTTAATTTTTGATGTGCATGATACATAACCAGTCTTTAAAAATTTTTTTAACGTTTATTTATTTTTGAGACAGAGAGACACAGAGCATGAATGGGGGAGGGTCAGAGAGAGGGAGACACAGAATCCGAAACAGGCTCCAGGCTCTGAGCTGTCAGCACAGAGCCCGACACAGGGCTCGAACTCAGGGACCGTGAGATCATGACCTGAGCCGAAGTCGGCCGCTTAACCGACTGAGCCACCCAGGTGCCCCATAACCATTTTTCTAATAAGCACATTAAAAGAAGGTATATGCTGTTTTCTTTAAAGAGTTTGATATTTATTTATGCCCAACCAAATTGTAACATATTAATGTTATAACTTCATAATTAATATTTAGTTCTATGTGTCTCCTTACTTTCAACCTTTATAATTTTTTTGAGAAATAAATTAAAATCTCCTTCTACCAATACAATCCTGTCTGTATCATATTGTATTTTCTATATTTTAAATCTTGTATTCAGTGAAATAAAAATAATAAAAGGGAAAATCATAAAACCAAAAGCTGTTTTTTTTAAAAAAAAAGATAACATTAATCAACTCTAGGCATATTAAGACATACTGGGAAACATCTAGAGAGAGACAGAGACAGCGCAAAGTTATCTATATCAAGCATAAAAAAAGGACTATGACTATAGGTCCTAGAAGTAATCAAAGAATAATTAACAAATATCAGGAGTATGTTTACATCAATATATTCAGCAATTCAGATCAAGTAGACAAACTACTTGAAAGACAAAAAATTATCTAAAGTAATTCAAGAGAAAAATAGAAAATCTGAGATGCCCTGAAAGTATTAAAGCATTTCAATTTATAATACAATAAAGAAAACCCCAGGCCCCAATATCTTCAATAGTGAGTTCCATCAATCATTTCAGGAAGAAATAATACAAAAACTACATAAACTCCTTCAGGAAGTAGAAGTATGGTCACTTCCCAACTTCTTTTTATAAAACTAGCATTGCCTTGATAGCAAAATAAGACACAGACATTACAAGAATCTCCTATGAATATAGACACAAAAACCCTCAACAAAATATTACCAAGTCAAATCCAACAATCTCTAAAAAAGATTTTTACACCATGACCATCTACTTTTTTTTTCTCAGGAATCAACAGTTGGTTCAAGATTTGAAAATCAGCCAAATGTAATTCAACATATTAACACACAAAGGAAGAAAACCACATGATTATCTTAATAGATGTGAAAGAATGCATTTAACAAAATTTGGCATTCACTTATAAATTGGTAACAGAAATTTCTTCAATCTAATAAATGGTATGCACAAAATACTTACATTTGACATCTTCAATGATAAAATACCTTTTCCCTAAGACTGGAGGAAAAAACAGAAACTTTGCTCACAGCCATTCTTTTCCACCATGCAAAGGAAGTTGTAGCCAGTGCAAGAAAAAAAGGAAAAGAACAAAAAGGCATGGAGAGAACACAGAAATGTCGTAAACTCTGGGTCTGGAATTCTTTCTTGTCCAGCAAGAAAGCGGGATGCAGGATTAAAATTTGAGAGAAGCTGATGTCCGAGTGAAGACAAGAACCCCTATTAAGGGTCCTTGCTCCGTTTTTATTAGGATCAGAAGGCTTACAAACATGGTGATGGATGTGCACAAAAAGACAATGAAACTGTGAACAGTAACTTATGGGCGTGAGCGAAAGGGTGCTTTGAAAATATGCAGTGTTAGGGGTTTGGGTTAATACGAAACAAAATCCTGGCAGTGGAAGGTCTGTTTGCCTAAACTGGTCTAGGGGATAAGAAAGACAGAGCATGCTACCTCAGGGTCAACAAGGCACCTTTCTGTTGCTAATTAGCTCTGCTCAGGGCAACTTTGCACAGTGGTCTATAGCCTGATTTACCTGTTTACCTAATTTGGTCCTTCCTTCCTTCCTAATTTGGTCCAGCTTTCTCTATAGTACTAAATTGGGGATTTTCTCCTCCCTGACGTAATCGTGTTTACCTCATATACCTTTGTCCTATATGGGGACCTTTGCCTCACTTTACATATTCTTATTTGCCTAAATCTTGTTTACCCAAACTTGGGTGTGTACATCCTATAGTTTTCTAATTCTTTATGCCTTGTTAACCCATCAGGGAATTCCCAAGCTTATTCTCCACACAGGAAGATGTGAAAAACTGTCCTTACTCTAAGACAACATAATCATGATCATGTACACTGAAAATCCTAAGGATAAAAAAAACAAAAAAACAAAAAACTATTACCCTCCTGGCTCTTCCCGTGTTTGGAACGAGAGAGTGTTATGCTAAGTGAAATAAGCCATACAGAGAAAGACAGATACCATATGTTTTCACTCTTATGTGGATCCTGAGAAACTTAACAGAAACCCATGGGGGAGGGGAAGGAAAAAAGAAAAAGAAAAAAGAAAAAAAAAAAAAAAAAGAGGTTAGAGTGGGAGAAAGCCAAAGCAAAAGAGACTCTTAAAAACTGAGAACAAACTGAGGGTTGATGGGGGTGGGAGGGAGGGGAGGTGGGTGATGGGTATTGAAGAGGTCATCTTTTGGGATGAGCACTGGGTGTTGTATGGAAACCAATTTGACAATAAATTTCATATATTAAAAAAAAACTATTACCATTTGTAAGCAAATTAGCAAGTCCAAAGGATACAAGCTGACTATAAAAAAATTAATTGCATTTGTACTCTATGAAAAATTAGAACTTGAAATTGTGATTACTACCACTTTAATTGTACTCTAACATGAAATAATCAGGGATAAATGTAATAACATACATGCCAGATCTGTACATATAAACTGCAACATATTGCTGAGAGAAATTAATGATCTAAATTGATAGAAAGTTGTGTCATATTCATGGATCAAGACATAATATTGTTAAGATGTAGTTTCTACCCAGATTGGTCTATATATTCAACATAAAATCAAATTAAAATCTCAGAAGTAGAACTTGGCAACCTGATTCTAAAATTTGCATTGAAAAGAAAGGACCTTTAAAAGCCAAACAGTGGAGTGTCCTGTCCAAAGTTAACTTTGGTAATGAAGAAGGGGATGGGCTGGAGGTGGTGGCAGGTCTATGCACAAAGAAATATTAATGGGTTATATAACTTAAGTTCAAAGTTGAAGACTTACCTATAAAAGTAGAATAATTAAGACAATGTGGTAGTGGCATAAGAATAAATATATAGAATAATGTAACAGAATACAGAAATGCATTCATTAATATAACACCAATGATTTTGAATAAAGGGGGCCAAGGTAATTTAATGGGGACTGGATACTTTTTAACACACAGTAATGGAAAATCATATAACCAAATAGAAAGATAGGAACCTCAACCTTTACGTAACAATACACATGAAAATTAACTCAAATAGCTGTAAACATACAAACTAAGCTTTTAAAAATTCTAGAAGAAAGAGAGGAGAAAATATTTGTGGCCTTGGGTTAGGCAAATACTTCTTAGCTCACAAAACAAAAATCAATAATTTGACTTCATCAAAATTAAATCTTTGGCTTTTCAAAAAACATTGCTAAGAAAATAAAAATGTTAGCCACAGACTGGCCAATTTAATGTTTTTTTAGGTTATTATTTAAATTCCAGATAGTTAACATACAGTATAATATTAATTTCAAGTGTATAATATAGTGAAGATTGGCCAGTTTAAACTCCCACACATCCATGGACGCATATACACACAAATATATATAAAGGTATATACCCATAATATATATCAATAACAACTTGTCAACTAATAAGAAATATATATATTGGTCTCTGCTCCAAGTTCCTGCTAATATTTGGTTTTTGACCACAGTTCCTGACACAGAGCTCCTAAATTCCTTGGAATTTCCTGGGTTATAGGTGCATCTTTTGTTCTAATAAGGTGACTCTTAAGGGGCTAGTGGATCAGGGCTGATCACTAAAGGTCAAGTTATGACAAGAAGCTTGGAACTTTCAGCTCTACATTCCATTCCCTGGAGGGAGGAAAGGGGATGACAACTGAGTTAATAATTTATCATGTCTTTGTGATGAAGCCTTTGTAAATATTCCAAAAGTACAGAGTTCAAAGAGCTTCTGAGTTGGTGAACATATCTATGTGCCAAATACCTCAACTCCACAGAAGCAGAAGCTCTTGCATTCAGGGCATGTGTAGACCTTGCCCTAAGCATCTCTTTATATGGCTGTTCACGTGTATCTTTTAAAGCATCCTTTGTAATAAATCAGCAATAGTAAGTAAACTATTTCCCTGGGTCCATAGGGTAGGTGAAACACTCTAGCAAATTATCAAACCTAAGGAGGGAGTCATGGGAACTTTAAATTTGCAGCCAAGTTAGACAGTAGCTGTGGGTAACCTGGGAACCCACTTCTTGCAATTGGCATCTGAAGTGGGAGGCAGTCTTATGGGATTGAGCCCTTAATCCATAGAGTCTGCACAAACTGGTTAGTGTCAGAATTGGACTGAATTGTTAAGTACACCCATTTGGTGTCAGAGGATTTGTCAATGTGGAAAAATATCCACATATCTGGTATAGAAGTGTTGTGAATAAAGGAACTAAGTGTTTTTCTTTTTCTTTTTCTTTTCTTTTTTCTTTTTTTATGTAACTTAATAAGAAAACAACCTAATTGAAGATAAGTGAATGCCCAGTAAGCACAGTAACCTCATTAATCATCAGGGAAATGCAAATTAAAGCTACATTGAAATCCAATACATACCCACCAGAATGGCTAAAATTAAAAAGACTGACACTACCAATTTTGGGGGAAGATGTGGATTAACTGAAATTCATATATTGTTACTAAAAATGTAAAATGATACAGCCACTTTAGAAAAGATCTGGGCAGTTTCTCATAAAGTTAAACATACCATAAAATATAAAAGTTCCATCCCTAGATATTTGCCCAAGAGAAATGAAAATATATGCCCAGACAATGCTTGTTCAAGAATATTTGTACAGCTTTATTAATAATAACCAAAATATTGGAATAACCTAAATGCCCATCAATAGGTGAATGAGTAAGCATAATGTGGTATATAACTACAATAGATGTTCTCAGCAAGAAAAAGAAACTAGCTACTGATTACCATGCAAAACATAACTGAATCCTAAAAAAAAAAAAAAAAAAGTATGTTGAGCAAAAAATCCAGGTATAAGATAATATTATATGATTCCATTTATATGAAAGTCTGACTATAGGAAAAATTAATCTATAGTGACAGAAATTAGGTTTGCTGTTGTCTGGGGTCAGGGTGGGGGTGGGGATTTCCAGGAGGGGGGGCATAAGAAAATCTTTTAAGGTGATGAAAATCTTCTATATTGTGGTAATGTTCATATTTGTTGAAATTCATGGAATACTTATAATGGATGTTTTTCACATAAATTATACTTCAATTTTTTTTTAAAGTGAAAGCTGAGCCTTTATATTGGAGATGGTGGTGATTCTGTATGTGAGTGATGGATTTTATATAAGTCACTTGGTTTGCAATGGGAGATTTTATCAAGGAGATTCTTCAAGGAGATAGAGCTGGACTTTGGATTTGGATGTTTGAGTAAAGAGTGCTCAGCTGGTCCTGAATGATGCTCATTGACTTCCTCTCTCCACATATCATGTGAAGTTGAGCATTAGAGGGCCTTTCAGCATAGGACAGAGAAAATTGTTCTGAGGCATCCTCTCTCAGGATTTTTAAATGATGGCACATTTCCATACAGAGATTGTGATGGTTAATATTGTGTGTCAACATACAATGATAGGTACCTGATAGGCACATTGTTGAATGTACTATACTATATTCTATACTATATTGATTACTATGGTGCTATGTCCAGATATATAAAATACATTAAATTTGGGGGTTCTAATTTCCCCTCATAATAAGTGATAAATCACCCAGTTGAAAATAGAATATCTTAGGTTATTTCAATATAAGTAGATATGAAGTTTAAATGAAGTTACTGCTAGGCTTCTACTTCTACAGCAAAAACAAAAAAAGCTGAGGCTTGAACTTCTCTTCTAATTTGTTTTCTACAGCTCTTTCCTTATATTTCATGTATAATTAAAGAATATATCATTTTAAGTAAACCAGATCTAGGTTCAAATCTTAACTTTGTCACATACCCTGGCCCTTGAGTGACAACTCTCTGATTAACTTCTTAACTTTCTCTTCTATTAGTTGGGAATAATATTACTTTACATGTAGTGAGAGAGCAACCATAGAGGCTAAGCACATCAATGCAATGAAGTAAGGCTTCATTGAGTCAGTGACATTTAAAATTCCTTTATTCACAGGTAGATTATCAACAGATGGAATGAAGGATGTAGGATTTGAGGCTGAACACTGCTTTCAACAAAGGAATAGAGGTAAGAAATTACAGGGTGTGTTTGGCAGTTATACCAGTTTGTATATGGAGTGAGAAATTTTTAGGAGAGTTGTGAGAGTTAAAGCTATAGAAGGCCTTGAATGCCAAGACACAGAATTTGGATTTATATAATTACCAGTGGGGATAAACAAAAGTTCTTGACCAAGACATTGATTGATCAGAATTATACTTTAAGAAATATATCCTGGTAATGATAAGAGGAATAACTGGAGCTTGAGAAGTCAATTACCAAAATCAAAGACTGTGGCAATTGGGAGTTTACATAAAGTGGAACATCAAATCTAAGATACCATGAGTTGTAAGATGCGTCATTAGTTTATTTACTAAAATGAAATAACAGAAAGCACTCTAAGTAAACTATGACACAATCCTAATACATCACTGATTGTAGAACGTATTCCAGTTTCAGAGATGTTAACATTTTCACAAATATGTATGTTAGAATTGGTGAAATATGGTATAATGGTTATAATGAAAAGGAAGAAGAGATTAAAAATTTCGAAAGAATCTGATAACTGAATTACCAAAAATAGAGTGGGAATAGAAGGAATCAAATGTAGATCTGAGACTTTTAGTTTTACTTTTTTTTTTTTATTAAGTTTACTTATTTATCTTGAGAGAGACAGAGACAGCATGAGTAAGGGAGGGGCAGAGAGAGAGAGGGAGAGAGAGAGAATCCCAAGCAGGCTCCGCATTGCCAGCGCAGAGCCTGATGCGGGGCTCCAACTCATGAAACTGGGAGACCATGATCTGAGCTGATTCTGAGAGTCGGATGCTTAAGCGACTGAGAATTTCTGGGAAGTTGTTGATCAAAGAGTTGGAAATGTTAAAGAACTTGAAGACACAGTTGTTACTTGAAAGTGATATTTGAAAATCATGTACATTGAAGTCATGGGAATATGTGAGGTCACAAAAGAACAGAGAATATAGAAGATGAGAATAGAATTAAGGACAGAAAGGTACATTTTTGCAGAATAAAAAAGGAACAAAGAAAACAGGAAAAAAAAAAGGAAAGAATATAAAAACAGACATTGTAGGATAGGAAACCCAGGTTAGGGAAGAAAAACATCTCCAGAAGAATGTGTTGGCCATTAGTATTAATGGCTATAGAATGGTAAAGGATGAAGAAAGACAACTACTGGAGAAAAAAAACACAATTCTGTTTCAACCAAAGTTAATTAAGTGAAGTTAAGATTTTACGTGCTGAAAAATATTCTCAAAGAAACATGCTGAACAGATTTTATGTTCTTTTCTTTTTTGAGAACTTTCCAGCATTTAAGAGGGACACATTTTGTTTTAAAAGCTAGTATATAGGTGTTTAGAATCTGCCCCACATTTTTAAAAGCTAATGCATGCAATTTACCAGTAATCTGAACCAAATCTGAAACATAGCTGTCATAATAACTTCTCTAGTTCCCAGTACTGCAGATGGTCATTAGAATTTTCAAAGAGAAAAAATAAATGTAGCATCCAGAAATATAAAAACAGAGAGCAAAACATTTTTCTAAATGAATAAATAAATATTAATATGACTCATATTACAAATACTTTCTAACAAAGGATATGGATATATGGCAAATATTCTCACAGAGCCATAGGTTCTACTTCAACACACCTTGTCATAGGGAGTATATTTTCACTGGGAGGAAGCACCTCATTTTGGCCCAACTCCTCACTCATCCCCAGCACAACCTATTATGTCACATGGACCTCTCTAATTCCACACCAGTTGTGTTGTATTCATTCATCCATTCATTCTTGCATTTCAGCTTCTATTCTGTTTTGCAATGAAAAGAATACTCAGCATCCCAATTCATCTTTAGCTGGACATTATGGCCTCTCAGGAAATTGTCAAACTAAACCCATTTCTAGGACCATGCCTGGGAAAAGGGAAGGAGGCTAGGAAGAAACAAATCACTGTATTCAATGACTTCCATTCTGAACATTTATATACTGGCAAAATCACAGTAAAATGAGCAACAAGGAAAGCCTTGGTATAGAAAATGTAGGCTCAAAACTTAGGTCCATAAAATATTTGATGAACATTTAAATATGGACCAAATCCTCTGCTAGATGTTCTAGAGATATTTCATTTTATTTTATTCTCAAAACTACACTATGTGATGTATCTCATTGGTTCCATTTTCCAGATTCTAATACTGAAGATACAATAGGTTATTTGCCTACTGTGTAACAAACCAGAATTCAAATTCAAGTCTCACTCCAAAATTCATGACTTTCCCCCAACATAGTGTTGCCTTCTTGAATAATGGGTGGAAGTGAGAACAGAGATACAAAGCTATGTTTAGAGCATATTAATAGTCAGCTTTTATGAGCTGATTGTGTATGGATATCTCAGTCTTCTTCTTTTTTCTTATTGCCATCAACTTAAACATATATCACCTTCCCATCACATGCTTCTGTGTCAGAGCTCACCTGTCTGCAGTAGGGAGGCACCAAAGAAGCCATCCCAGGATTTAAACCAAGTATATACTTTTGAATATTATAAATGGCTTCTATAAACTAGATAAAGTGGTTTTTTATTAGCTATTTCTATTTTCATGTAAATAATACCCTAAAATCTTTTCAAATTATATAATATATAATATATGTATTGTATATTATATATATATATAATGCTTACTTATTTATTTTTGAGAGAGACAGAGAGACAGAGAGAGACAGAGCACAAGTGGGGGATGGGCAGAGAGAGAGGGAGACACAGAATCAGAAGCAGGCTCCAGGCTCCTAACTGTCAGCACAGAGCCAATGTGGGGCCCAAACTCATGAGAGATCATGACCTTAGCTGAAGTCAGATGCTTAGCCAACTGAGTCACCCAGGCATCCCTCAAATTATATTTTTAATGGACAAATGTGCCCCACCACCTATTTTTTCTCGCTAGAAAGGTTCTACTTTTTCTATTCTATATGCTATACCTTAACTTCTGACAAAGAACTGTTAAAATACAGCTATCGTATCTCAAATGCCCACCAAAAATAACTGATATGGCAAAGTGGGCCCCTATTCTGCGACCAAAGTATAACCATATGCACCTTCTAATATTGTTGTGAATATTAGAAATGATTTATTTACTCAAAAAAGATTTGTTGAGTACCTGTTATGTGCCAAGAACAGTCCTAGTTATGTAATTCACCCAGCAATGAGCATGGCACATACCTGGTACTAAATAAATAAGGGCATAGACCTCACCTCACAGGATCATAGGAGAAGAGACATGCAGCTACTAAAGGGACTGCTGATGACTTTGGAGGGGTGTCCCTTTTCCTTTTCCCGTGGCAGCACAGTGATCATTGAAGGGTAATTGCTATTGCATCAGTGGACGTGCTTCCATGTTTCCTTTCCTTACAGGTACACCTGGATAGCACACTGTTATATAAATGGACCAATGATGGCCCCTATATATACTGGCTATTATGTTGTTTACTTCTTCACAGCAGGCTAGGATTTTTATGCCAAAGCCCGCCAAACTTAAATTCTTACACATGCAATGGCTTTAAATACAACCCAAACAAACATATTTTTAGCTGGTTAGAGCCTGCCTGCTTTGCTTACCCTGTGAAACTGCACCCAACATCTGCTAATCATAGATAAGTCAAACTAAGTCTGCACAAACAACAAAAAAACATTTTTAAGAAACTAGGAAGTTGCTGTTCGAGGGGTATAAAGTTTCAATTAAGCAAGATGAAAAGGTTTTAGGGTATTATTTACATGCAAGTAGAAATACCTAATAATAAACAATGTTTATCTAGTTTATAGAAGCAGTCTTTTATATAGTTTTTAGAAGTGTAAACTAGGCTGAGCATATAGTCTTTTTGGCCACTTAATAACTGAGAAACTGGCCAAGTTATTTACCTTCTCTAGGCCTCAGTGTTTTGATCTAAAAAATAGAGAGATTAACCTTTAGGATAACCCTTATAAAATGGCTTATATTTGACAGTTTTTGACCTAGAAAGAGGGCAATTTTTTGTGGTTGAATCTAAAAACTAACTCTAATATGTATGCTGAGGGGATTATAGAAATAATATGTGAAGAGCATCTAGCACACTTTCTGGAATATATTCAAACCACAATAATGTTCTCTCATATTTCCCATCAATTCTCCATGGATGATGCTGACCTTTACATATAATCTGGTCTTAATCTTCTGTGTTAGTGAAGATAGCCAGGGGATGGAAAACCAAATACTACAAATGATAATCATAACCTCTAAGAGCTAAATTGGACCTTAGGTGAGAATTACTCCAGCGTACTAATTTTTCAGGTGAAGAATATGAACTTAGCCACTCATTGAGAATCCCTTCACCATCCTAGGTTAGGATCGTGATCTATAAACCCCCAATTTTGCTTACAGAGCCAGTCCATCTGGATGTCACAGAATAGCTCTCAACTCGAATTTTAAATGAAAAAAACATCTAAGATGTCCTTTTTGTGGTCATCTTTTAAAGTTCAAAATATAATTTAACATCATTGGCAATTTAGACAGATATGAATATGCTGAACATTCAAATTGCAACCATTTCACAAAGTTTAAGTCACCAAGAGTATTTATTAAAACACTCAGAGGAAAAAAATTCCTAAAATAGAACTAAAACATTAAAATAACTCTAATTAAATAATATAGATCTGAATACATTTTCCATGCTACTTCCTCTAAAGTTCTTTCCCTTATGTCAACTACTTATATACCTTTAGGGCCTCCTAGGTTTACTTATTTTACTTATTCCATGTAAATTTTAATATAATAATATTATATTATTCACAGAATCTTTAAAAAGTACAGGCCACCCTTTTTGATTTTAGGCATGCCGTTGGTTTACACACTGATACAGTGTAGATACATGCTATATCCAAAATAAGACTACCAGCTGCAGGAAATAGCAGAGTGTCATGACCACTTCAATTAAGAAGTATAGTCATTTGTTAGCTTAATTAAAACTCTAGGCATTGATTCAGAAAAGTGTTGACCAAAATTCAGCCTCGACTAGACTCCAAATTGGCAAAAAGCAAACATGTTTATATATGGTCAGTAATGGCAGGCAGCCTTGGAAAAATCAGGTTGAAAAACAAGAAATTATTTTCTGCGTATGAAATGTAAGCATAACATAATCTATTTTCCTCTTCTTATACCCATAAGTGGCATTATTATATAGCCTATGGAATTCAAATTGCACAGCAATGGTTTTTTTTTTTTTTGCTAATGTTGTATTGTGCCAAATAGGCCAACAACTCAGAAATATAAAACTATAGCTATAGTCCATTTTCAATAAAGAGTAACTCATTGGCTAGGTTTTTACCTAGTAGTAGTAGTGTTGGTGCTCATAAACTAGAGGACAAGTAAAGAGAAATAAGAAAAAAGTAAAAGCTTGCCTCAGAGATGACTGAAGTTGACAAGGCCACAAAAGATTCAGGAGCACAGTACCACCTTGTCATTTATTTTCCTAAAGTATAGTCTAATGTTGTTCCTAGCTTTTGAGTAAGACCCTAAGCAATCCTGGCAGTATTAATCTTTGCATTCACTATGCTGGACTTACTCCGTAGCCTAACTGGGTATCAGTTCCTTTTTTCTGATTAAATTTACAAGAATCATGCAAAAACAATTGCACTGTGAGTTTTGCCTCTGATACCCCAGTCAACCAAATGTAAAAGTGGCATATGGCACAAAAGCAAGCTGCAGATGGCCCAACAGCAGCCGTGCACATCTGGCACATGGCTGTTTGATTCTGTATTTGCCAACTCGCCAGATGACTCTTTCTGGAGAAAAGCCCAATAAGAAAAATTCACTCATCTTCCTTCCTCTATGAGCTCAATGCTTTAGCCACTCTTCTTAGCCTCATCTGTTTAAGCCCAAACAATCAACAGATTCTCAGCCCTTTCAAAAGAGGGGGGGCGGGGGGAAGAAAAGAAAAAGAAAAAGGAAAGACTAACAACTCTAGTTCAGTTTGATCATAAATAGTACCCAGGTTTTCTGATTTTACAGCCTCTGTGTAACCACTTCAGAGCTTTATCTTTGGGAGCTAGTTAGATAGCCTATAAAACAGAAGAACATTTGGTGCAATGATTATGCAGTGGTAGGAATACATTGATACAAATTCAGGAATATCAATCTCCCTCCAAAAGCTTTGTAGCTAGATATTGGAATCAAGCTGTCAAGACATTTAAAATCTAACCCAATTTGACACCAGGGGTCCAATTGGAATAGAATGTGAAGAAATCTTTTTTTGTTGTTAGAAACATTATTTTATATGGTAGGTAATTTATATGTTCAAGGGGAAGATATCGTGCTCTCTTTAAGTATGAACTATCTGTATAAGATGTCTGCAGTAGTCATTTCTGCTAATCTCCTCATATTTCCAACTCTCAAATAATTTGCATTTACCTAAACATACCATGATGTATCATGTCTTCCTATGTATGCATATGTTTTTCACTCTATCTGAAATGTTCTTCCACTTTTCTACTTAATGCCATCTTATTCATCAATCAAAATTCAAAATGTTATCATTTCTATAAAGATATCTCTTCTTACTCCTTTTCACCAACTCCCCAAAATACCTCCTCTGTGTTTTCATAATTTTTTGAGTATGACTTTTTTTGTAATTCACTCTCCTAGTTTACCTCCTTGATTAGTGTATTGGTTTGGGATGGCTGCCAAAAAAGGTATCACAGACTGGGTGGCTTAAACAATAAAAAAAAAAAATTATTTTCTTACAGTTCTGGAGGCTTGAAGTCAGAGATGAAGATGTCAGCAGGGTTGATTTTAATGAGGTCCTTCTCCTTGACTTTTAGATGGTCAGCTTTCCCCTGTGTTTTCACATGGTTTTCCCCCTGTACATATTTAGGTCCTAATTTCTTCTTACAAGTACACTAATCATATTGGATTAGGGCCTACCCTAATTACCTCATTTAAATTTAATTAACTCTTTAAAGACCCTCTCCCCAAATACAGTCACATTCTAAGCTTAGGAGTTCAACATATGATTTTAGGGGAGACACAATTCAGCACATAACATCTAGTTTATAAATGTACTAGATTACTTTAGTCACTTATCCATTTCCAGCTTCTAGCACAGCCTCCAGGGCATACCTTGAGAGCAAGGTCTCAAATAATGTCTTCTAGCAACAGTGGAAGAAATGGAACTTGAAGGTGGGTCCAAATCCATAGGGAAGAGAGGTCATATTAGTACACAAGATTCAATCAATGACCTATTTACTCATGGTGTTATACAGGCAAAGGGTAATCATAAAAGGTAAATGAAAAGAAGTTATTGTCACCAGGGATACAGTGGCTTTAGTCACAAGTACTAGGAAACCAAGACATAAAGTAGCAAATGCTGTTCCTTATGGAAAAAAGAGTAAGTCAGGAATCCTAACACTGAAGTGTAACACTATCACTGGTGCTAACTTTTTAGCAGTTGTGGTCTGTCTGCATCAGTTAGCTATTACCATATGATGCTGTGTAACAAACCACTCAAAATTCATTAGTTTATACAGCAATCATTTATTCTTACTCAGGTATTTGTGGTTCAGTTAGGGGGTTGCTGATATACTCTGGCTAAATTGGCCATCTTTGCTTCCAGTTTTTATTTTGTCTGGACTTATTTTCTTATTGTGGGATGGATCAGTTCAGCTCTATATGTGGGGCCCAGGCTGAATAGGCAGCATTTACCCAGTGGGAGTTCTAATGGTGATAGAAAAAGTGCAAGAAGGCAAGCTCAATCATTTCAAGATTTTGTTTGCATTTTTGCCAACATCCCATTGACCCAGTTGAGCACAAATTCAAGATGGGAGGTTCTCTCTACATTTAGTGTGAAGGACAACAATGTCACATGGAAAAAATACATAGATATGATACTGGTAAGCAATTGGGTCCAATAATAAAATCTACCACAAGCCCTTTGAGATCCTGAGGGTAACTTTACAGAAGAAAATGAAGAAGAGATTCTCTCATTTTGTAGATTGTTTTACTCTTTATCTAAATAACCCTCATCTAAAAAAAAAAAGAAGAAAAAACATAATTCCTCAAATAATTTATAAAGATATTTACATAGTCATCAACACAAAATTATACAATGTCTCCTCAATTTTAGCTCCCTCCCAAAACAATACCCTGCATATGGCTAAACCCTACTCTTCACACAGATCCCAGAATATGCACACTGTCTATGTTGGACATGCTACTCTGTGCTCTCACAGCACTCTGAACTTGCCTGATCTTTGAAAATCCCCTGCGTGATTCACTGCAGAGAAAACCAGGTCTGTGGCTAATATTGTTAACTGCTATAACCTGAACATCTAATAGTATCTGCCACACAGTATGTATCAAGTACATTTGTGTTGAATGAGAAGGAATGATGTCCTTGGCTTAGAGATAGGCTTCTCAGAGTTAAGGAGTACCTAATCCTTGAGGACCAATGTGAAAAACTTGAAGCTGGATTCAGAAATTTTTATGAGAAAGACTATTTATTACTATATCTTATGAGGGCCCAAGATTGATTCCTACATCTCATTAGAAAGGACTCCTAAAGGGTGGATTACAAGGCCTTTGGATACAAAGTGAATGCAATGACTTTTAAGTTCACATTTTAAGTTCACATTTGGGCTCTTCTGGTCTGCAGAATAAAGCTTTTTTTCATCATTATACATCTTCACTACAGCATGTAAGTGTTCCTTTAGGATGAATTTTTGGATTTGGATTCTTGGGATCAGAACATATAGGTTAATCTCACTTTGAGGAGGTTAGGAGAATGTCTGAAACTGAATTCAGGTATCTTGCTAATAACAAAAATCCTTTTGGCACGAGGGATTAACTCAGGTCTATGTTGGCAACTTGAATGTAAACCCCAGATGATCTGTGTGCATGATGAACCAACAGAGGCAGCAGCAGGTTTCAGAGGTTCAGAGGCTGAGGCATTGGGCCCCTGGGGAGAGATCAACAGGGATTCTAGAAAACCAGTCATGCTCCTAAATTCACTACCTTCCAATGTAGTAGGTTGCTAAAAGTACTAAAATAAAATAATGAAGGTCATACATTAAAACAACAATGGTATTACTGTTTTTACCCCCAAAATATTGTTGAAGGCTTACTGAAAGATAATTCCTAGTTTGAATTGCTTTTGAGGGGCGCCTGGGTGGCGCAGTCGGTTAAGCGTCCGACTTCAGCCAGGTCACGATCTCGCGGTCCGTGAGTTCGAGCCCCGCGTCAGGCTCTGGGCTGATGGCTCAGAGCCTGGAGCCTGTTTCCAATTCTGTGTCTCCCTCTCTCTCTGCCCCTCCCCCGTTCATGCTCTGTCTCTCTCTATCCCAAAAATAAATAAACGTTGAAAAAAAAAAAAAAAAGAATTGCTTTTGAGGTGACCAAGAAGCAGTGTTAAGTAGGCAATTGAATATCAGCCATCCAAACCTCTATTCAGAGCTTTCAGGGCCTTGGTGATCTGCCCTCTCAACTTTACCAGCCCCTTCTGATCCCAGAGGCCTCTGTGTTCTCTGAGGTCTAGATACACCAGTATTGATTCTGAGCTTATGAAATTCAAATTTACCAAACTCTTTCTTACCTCTCTACAATTTTTACTTCTACAGTTTCCTCTACCTGAAATGTTTTCCCAAAATATCTTCCAGTGATGTCTCTACCTTCTCATTCAGGTTTGTGTCCAAATGCTACCCACTGAGAAAGGCCTTCCCTGACCACACTATCTGGCACAGTCTCCCCACCCCAGCCACCCTTGGTTCCTTCACTTGATTTTTCTTCACAATGCCCATTATCCCCCAAAGTTATCTTGTTTATTGATATATTTCTTATTTATTGCAACATTCCCTAATAGAATAGAAGTCCCTCAAGGGCAGGGAGTCAGAAAATATCTGTTGCATGAATGAACAAAATAACATAAACAGAACCTGCAGTAATACTGATGCTGCACTTGGGACTATTGGTAAAGGTGCCATATCACACAACTGCCATACTTTGTTATAGGATCGATATCAAAATTTGGTGTGAGACTGAATTAGAATAATTATTAATTAATGTCAATCCACATATATAGAACATTTACACAGACCAGGTACTGTATGAAGCACTTTACATATACTAACATTTAATCTTCAAATAACCCTATGAGATAAGGTACAGTTTGTACCTCTATTTTACAGGTAAAAAACACTGGTGGTTCCAGCAGTGAAAGTACTTGTGGAAGAAATTTTGGTAAGTAAAGGACACAAAGATAGGATCCAGAGATCTTACTTAATCTATAAGCCCGATGCTAGGCTGCCTCACTACCCACATGTAGTCCCTTTTGGCATTTTGCTTTTCTAGCAGTTATTCCACTGGGGTAAATATATAATTACCTCATAGTCCTTTTTGCTTCCTTCTCACTCCTCCTTTCCCTCATGACACAGAAGACTTGAAATCTAGACTAAATCTCATGTCTACTTTCCCTTTCTGTCCTGGGTCATTGTGACCTTGATGGCCCATGGAGTTTCTGCAGATTTCTCTTCATGGGTCCCTAAATCCTTGCAATATACATTTCCTTTTCTGTCTGTCTATTTTGGTTACTTCTTGGCAGTCATGCTTTCCTTGCCCATTACTCATCTTATGCTGTCACTGACTATTGCATTTCATAGAACATTTTAACTAAATTTATAATCTCTTTAGTACATAAAACTAGATTGTCCATATACAAATTGAATATTCCAATTTACTAGTGGATTTACTTTCTGTTTTGATGACTTTAATATTCTCAAAAAAGTTAAAGCAGTTCAAACAGAAAGAAACATCACCCAGGTAATCTCTAATGTCCTAATTTTCTGTTTTGGTTCCTATACTTGGCATATACACAGACAACCATGTTTGTGATTACATATTTGGAGCCCAGTTTCTTCTTTTCACTGTATCCAGAAAAAGATAACGATGAACAAAAAAGTAACTGGTGTACCAATTATCTAACCAGAGATATGGATTAGGCTTAGAGTAAATAGTTGCAGTGTTTAGGGACAACATTATAAGACAGCTGTGTGTGGTCAGAACTAGGTTATATTCCTAAGAATTATGAGTCATGGCCTTGGAAAAAGGTTTGTTTGTTTGTTTGTTTGTTTGTTTGTTTGTTTGTTTTTTCAAGAGTTCACTTTCTAATGCAGTGTTCTTTATACTCTTAGTATATCTTAGTTGATGCAATAAAAATATATTGTGTCAGGCAATATAATTGAGATTCAGTTCCATGTTAGTGAGTTGGTTTAGCAATTGGTCATCCATTTTGATAGAAGTTCAAATAAAAACTAGCTCCAATCTATGTATTCCTGAATTCACAACTCTAAATGTGTGCCTATTCATTTATTTTTGGTTTAATTTCACATAGTTCTTTTCACCTATATTTTTTACATGAATGATTAAATATAAAGTGGTATGAAAATCAATGTTAAATAAATAATAATCAAAAGGGCAAAGCAATAACAGTCCATATCAACAGGGCTTTGTAAGGAGGTGACTTGGTGGTCATTGATACATGTATTTGAGAATTGCTTCTGCAACCACTACCTCTGGAGACATATTTATATTCTAATTCAGTCGATCTGAATACAAAATGCTATACACAGAATGCCATGTGTAAGAAGGTCTAAGTTTATGACTTTAGAATTAATCCCATACTAAATCCACACATCAAACTCCACAAACTTTAACTGAAGTTGGGAAAGACAATTTCAGAACCTGGTTGTAGGTGGATAATTTATAATGTAGTGTTAAATAGAAGACTTTCTATACCTGAGCAACACAAAGGGCAAAGTTTACTGTCATCAGTTACTTTTATACAACCGTGGGGTCAACCTCTGCCTCCAATTACTCATGTGCAGGAACATAACTGGCAGTAAAAATCAACAGATCCTCAGACGCTATAAAAGCAAACTGGAAGGGGACTAAGCAAAGATGACACTGGTCTCTCTACCCAGGTACCAGGAAAGCTCTGCAACATTAAGAAACTCATAGTAGGAATTTCAAAAATTTTGATCCTAAAATAGGGCATTGAATTTGATTCTCTTTATAGTATGCAGGAGGGTATAGTCTGGGAGGAACTGGAACCTACTTGGAGTATCTCACACCTCTCTTTTTTTACTTCACCGATGACTAAAGCAAGCCAGGAGAGCTGTCTGAATGCAAGAGAATCTCCTGAATGAAGAAATGCTATGCAGAGGAAAAGTTTCACCCACCAGCTCAACAGGACTTAACTTCTCCCTACACATGGCCCATATCAACTCTACCAAAGTAAGACAAAAGATAGTCATGACTCTGTCAAAGCACAAGCCCAGTCTTTTCTCCGTCTTCATGGCCTGTTTTCTATCTTCATTGTAGGAGCATGGGCCTGGATCAGGAGATACTGGCCACATCTTCTAAACCCTAAGCCAGTTATTTGTAACAGTTCTTCAATATCTAGGGTGTTTCCTACTCCTTGATTCAACCAGGAAATCTCTGGACTTATTAGGTTTGTATAAATGGGATCCCTGGTAAGCTTTTATTAGAATAAAGGGTTATGTGGCTTAAGATTTTGAAAATCATTGCAGAAGTGGGAGCTCAAATTTTTCTTTACTCCTTACTTCCATACTTGCATTCTCCTTGAAGAGATGGCCAGATGTAGTGCTAAGGAGATAATGAAGCCAGATTATAGGAAAGTACAGCTTTTACTAGGTGGAATTACACATTGAACTTGAATGAAACCACTCTTTTGGGGGGACTTATTTCTATTTTCTCTGAAGAGCTCACCCTATTCACTTCTATTTAAAATGGAGCTGAGGGGGGCAAGGAGGAAGATGGGTAAGAGTACCTTCCACTGAAGAAGCTTTATGGGACCAGGATGAGATTAAAAGCAGGAGAGAAGTAGGGCACTCTGACCTACGTGAGATGAAGTTCCCCTTGTCTTCTTTCCCATCTTTTTCTTCCTGATTTTATGGTTTTTGTTTGTTTTTTGTTTTTGCTTTTTGTTTTGTTTTGTTTTTGAGAGAGACAGACAGACAGACAAAGCACGGGTGGAGGAGGGAAATAGAAAGAAGGAGACAGAGAATCCAAAGCAGGTTCCAGCCTCCAAGCTCCAAGCTGTCAGCACAGAGCCTGATGCAGAGCTCAAATTCACGAACTGCAAGATCATGACCTGAGCTCAAGTCGGATGCTTAACTGACTGAGCCACCAGGCGCCCTTCCTGATTTTAGAATGGACACTAAGGCCAAAACTATATGCATATTTAGTGGAAAGAAAAAGGCTTTTTCTGCCTTCAGTCTGGGCCATTATGTAATGGAGGTAAAAGTGTTCTTGAGGCTCACTTCTGGTGTAGTTCAGCTTTGTTGTATAAAAGATAAGAGAGGGATTAGAGTTCAGTGCTCTAGCTAGTAAAAATGTGAATACGTGCTGCTAGAGTGTTTTCTGAACATATATCTCCTGGGTGACAGAAGCTATAAGTTCAAGATTAAGATTGCAATTTCACAACCCCAGGCGTCTTTTCTTATAAGAAATATGAATAATAAAGTGGTCTAAGTGACAGGGATCAAGATTTTACAGAAGTGAGTTACGCTGTTTCTGAAATGCACACAATGGGTAGAGAGCTCTCCAAGAGACTAACTTGAGATACTAGACTCAAGTTACTAGTTAGATATTTTCAGGAAGGATGGATATCTAAATATGTTTTCTTGCCTTTAGCAATTTCTTCTGCACCTGGTAAAAGATTTAAATGCATCTGGCTATAGAGCCAAGAAGTCTGCAAGGATTGAAGACTATGGTCAACATCTACCATATCCAAATTTTAGGTTGGGCTTTAGGGATCTTTGTTTAGAAGAAGCAGGACCTGGTAGATATCACCTGCCATAGTCTACTCAGTCTGCCATAACAAAATACCGTAGACTGGATGCTTAAACAACAGAAACTTATTTTCTCACAGTTCTGGAGGCTGAAAGTCTGAGCTCAGTGTGTCAGCATGGTTGAGTTCTGGTGAGAGCTTTCCTCCTGGCTTGCAGGCAGCCACCTTCTCATTGTGTCCTCACAAGGCAGGGGTGGAGAGGTGGGAGGGAGAGAGAGAGAGACAAGAAGGAGTAGGAGTAGAAGAAGGAGAAGCAGCAGCAGCAGCAGTAGGAGGAGGAGTATAGAAGGGAGAGAGAGAGAGAGAGAGAGAGAGAGAGAGAGAGAACTCTCTCTGGTATCTCTTCTTACAAGGATACCAATTTTATCATGAGGATTCTGCCCTCATGACCTCATCAAAGCCTAATTGTCTCCCAAAGGCTCACCTCCAATTACCATCATATTGGAGATTAGGGCTTCAACATAAATTTTCGGGAGATACAATTCAGTCTTTAGCAGATGGTTTCTGAGTATAATATTGCTTTGTGTGTATAAGCTCACAAAATACCAAATTTATTATGATGAAGCATTAAGAAAGTGTCCTCTGAAACAGGATTAAACCTCTAAGAGATGCAGTGTAATTTAGTGAAGCGAACATGGGTACTTGAAGCTAGACAGATTTGTCTTGAAATCCTATTCTGGCAATTGTGATCTCTGTAACAGGAGAGCTCTGGACAAGTTCCTTTTTAAAAGAATTATTATGAAGATTAGTTAAATAAAATACAAGACATCTAACACCATAGCCAGCACTTAGCTACCATTCATAAATATTAATTCACCCTTTTACCTTATATCAATGAGAAATGTTTTGAACACAAATAACAGTAACTTTGTCACTAAACACATTTAATTTTCTCTCAAAATTAACATTAAGTCTGGAAGTAAAAAGATCTAAGCTTAGAACAGTACCTCAGCAATTCCCTCAAGGACTTTTTATATTTTCCCCACCAACCTTAGTGTTGTTTTATCAACCAAGAACATCATCAATTGCCACAACAGAAATGCACACATGCTTGTACCCAGATGGCTTGGTATACATGTTTGTCAACTCTTGGTCACAAGACGGCCAGTGCAGCTCCAAGCATCATGCTTATATTCCATAAAAGAAGGAAAACCCCCAGGAGTACGTGTTTATTTTATCAGGAAAGCAAAAGCAAAAGTTTCTCAGTAGCCTTCCAGTGAACTTCCTCTTAATGCTTCCTTGGCCAATTAGTCACCCTCCTCGGAGCGGAATCTGAAAAGCAGGATGCAGCTTTCCAACTTCTATATTGGATATGGTATAGAAGAAAGGAATTAAGAGTGGCTGATAAGTTAGCTATCTCTGTGGTGGGCAGAATTCTAAGATGGCCCCCCAAATTCTCAGCCTCTGGTGTATACAAACCTTCTCTCAGCTATACAACCAAACTCTAATATAAGTACTGCTATGAAGGGACTTTTATAGATGAAATTAAGAACCCAAATCAGTTTGACTTTAACAAAGCGAGATTATCTGTGTGCGTTTTGCCCTAATCACAGCCCTTTAAATATGAATCTAGTTGTCAGAGACAAAGAAGCCAAGGAAAATGCAAGGCACCTTTGCTTGCTGGATGATAGAGGAAGCCAATTCAAGGAATGTGGCAACCTCTAGGAGCTTAGAGGGGTCCACAGCTAACAGCAAACAAGAAAATGGGTACCTCAGTCTATAACCTCATGGAAATTAATTCTGCCAGTTACAAACTTGGAAGAATGAGCTTCAATGAGCTTGGAAGAAGATTGTTTTCCCCCCAGAGCCTCTAGGAAAGAACTCAATTCAGCTGATGTCTTAATCTCATCCTTGAGAGACCCTGAACACAGTCATGCTGTGTTGGACTTCTGACCTATAGAACCATGAGCTAATAAATGGATGCTCACTCCAAAGTCACTAAGTTTGTGACAATTTGTTACACAGCATTGAGAAACAAATACACCATCTAACGCTACCTACCATATCTCCTAATTTTACTATTAAAGCATTCTTATAAAACATATAACAAGTTATACTTATTTAATCAGAGTAATTTAGGAAAATAGTATATGGTGGGGAGGTGAGAAATACTTTGAGGAAAAAGATGATTTATTTAAGTCAGCGTAATGAAAAGAGGCAGAAGCAAGGAGCAGTAGTGAGTTTTAACTGAAGTCTCTAAATCAGAACAATTTGAGTCTTAAACTTGAAAGTTACGGGAAAATTAGGTATTTAGCAAGTAAACTAAATTTTCCTAATGATAATAAAGTTTTAAAACTTAATCCAAAGGAAGACATAGATTTCTAAAGCAATGACACCATCATTTGTCCCAAGAGACACTTGGGACAAAGATACGAACTTGGCTATTATGGCTTCACTAAAAAGGCTTTCTCCATGCCTGCATCTTGTAAGGCATTTTTATTAATTAAATTTGCTTAGATTCTGAATGAAAAAGAGCTTCAAAAGTCATATCTGAGTACCTGACACATCCCTTTCCCAATATTAAATCTATAAAAATTAAAATATTGAGTGACAAAATAGTTGAAAAGCCACCAAGATAAACATGCAGTACCTATATCCATGTCAGATAAGCTGATCACCATGGGAGCCTTTGATACTTGTGCAGGATGGAAAATCACTACTTGATTCCATAGGGTGAACAAGAATGCTGACTCCATAACACCTGGGGCAGGTGAGAGTTTACTAAACCTTCCCTTTCACTGCAAAAAAAGAAAATAAGCCAGATGTGCCCACCACCCAAAACCTGATATCTTACAGAAGACATGGTCATTTGTCAGAATGACATCAGGATACTTTGAGGAGAGTGTGAAGCCTAAATATCATCTAGCACATTAGGATTCTGGAAGAGAAAAGTAAAAATCACCCTGTCACTTGGTGGAACTGAAGGTTAGAAAAATTAGACTTTCTCATGATTAATGTTAGTACCTTCAGCTTCCACTCTGTCACATACTTCTATGGAATCTGGGTTTACATCGTGGGCAGGAAGAAGCAGTGAGAGCATGCATCAAGGCAAAAACAGAACCGGCTTTTAAAGAAAGATTGCTTTAACTCTTCAAAGAACCTCCCCTTTCACATACATCATGTCTCTTTCTGTGGCTGGCTCTGATCAGCGAGTATAATTAGACTGAATCTCTGGTGGCAGGGCAGGTGGCAGCTGAATGGCTAGAAAATTACACACTTTGCTTCTACGCTGCCAGAAGCTCCCGTTTTCCTGTTTCTGACTTTGTTCTCTGGAAAAAAAAAACTTCTTTTTTCAAAAAACAAATTTAAGTAGAGCTGCATTCAAAATCACTATAAAATAGCTAATATTGTGGGAAGGCAGTCCACAAATATAAAGTCTTGTTGAATATGATGTGAGTTAATAGAATGTAATATTAATACCAACCGCACAGGGTGAGAAAGAAAAGTGGTGATATCAATTATACATGAATTATTTCAAGTTCATTTAAAAGTATAATACACTTCTTCCTTATATAAGTTGAAGGTAAGATCTTGATTCTTAAACCCTTAAGTAAGCATCTTTATTTTCATCTTGGAGAACTTTAAGAATTAGCTAAAATTATGAATCCTCTCCGTAAGAAAAATGTGTACACATTTGAATGCTCTCCCTAACAAAAATGTATGCATGTACACACAGGGCATAAGAATTCTAGAAACATTGGTTTCAAATCTTTCTCAATTTGAATTATTTGCATTACAGATTAATGAGAAAATATGAGAAAGATATACATAGAAAAGGATAATCCCTTCCTTCAAGAAGTGTATATCCCATGGTGGACAGATGTTCAAATGTGACAGTTCCTTTCTCAGAAGTGGTATCTAAGGTTGGTGAAGGTGTGTTATGAGATTTTAAGGAAGAACTCCCCTTTAAAGCAAGCTATAAATTTAAAAAGCGATTGAGAGACCAGTAAATTATTTAAGAAAAGGGTTAGCTAAGTCCTTATTAAGTGAAGCAAACAAATAGAGAGGATGGTTATTTGGATGGAGTCAGGGGAAAGAACAAAGGATATATAAAGATACAAAGAAGGACACTGAAAGGGTACTCTGAAACCAGGAAAGGAATCTGTTGCAAAGAGCAACAGATGGACATGTGAAAACTATAAAGGGTGAGGATCATTTCAAAGTGTTGTTCAAAGTAAAAAGCAGAGGAGTTAGAAGAAATGAAGTTGATGGGAAAGAAATTTTATTACTTGACCAAACAAAATTAAGAAACACAAGGCATAAAATTCAAAAATAAATGACAAAGCTTAAAAATAGTAAGAAGAAATATATGTCAGAGGCCTGAGGGTATGCTAGATTAATAACTATTGTGACCATTTTTACAAGTCATTATACTTCTTGACTCGCGGGTACAAGACTGTGGTCCAGACATGACCTGGGGGATGGGGGATGGGGGTTAGAGAGTTCCTTTACTACTTCTTCCTGCTTAGCTGGAAAGCTTACCTTTCAAATAACACTTTCAGGGATTTCCAGGAAATCTGTTTTGCAATAAATATACCCTAATATCTATGAGATATCCTCAGTCTCACAATTCATTCCCCAACAAGGATCCATGTACCACACCAAGGAAGAATTCTTGTCCTCCCTGAACCTCTTAACTTCTCTTCTTAATCTACTGGCTATCTCTGGTTGGAGAGATATGGTCTCAGTGGTCTATGACCTCTCCCAAACACATGTCCCCAGCTCTGTCTTCCTCTGAAATTCTATCCCTATATTTGCAATTGCTTCTGTTTGCCTATAAGAAGTCAAAGAAGACATACATATGACTAACATACACATGAAAAGATGTTCAACATCATTCATCATCAGGGAAATACAAATCAAAACCATGATGAGATATCACCTCACACCTGTCAGAATGGCTAAAATTAACAATGCAGGAAACAACTGATGTTGGCAATGATTCAGAGAAAGGGGAACCCTCTTACACTGTTGGTGGGTATGCAAACTGCTTAAGCCATTCTGGAAAACAGTATGGAGGTTTCTCAAAAAAATTAAAAATAGAACTATATCAGAGCACCTGTGTCAGCAGGTTAAGTGTTGAACTCTTGATTTTGGCTAAGGTTGTGATCTCGTGGTTTGTGAGATCGAATCCCACATGGGACTCTGCACTGATATCATGGAGCCTGCTCAGGATTCTCTCTCTGGCTCTTTCTCTGCCCCTCCCCTGCTCATGCTCTCTCTCTCAAAATAAACAATTAAAAAAAATTTAAATAGAACTATCCCTAATCTAGCAATAGCACTACTGGGTATTTACCCAAAGAATACAAAAATACTAATTCAAAAGGATACATGCACCCCTATGTTTATTGGAACATTATTTATAATAGTCAAGACATGGAAGTAGCTCAAGTGTCCATGGTTTGATGAATACATAAAGAATATATGGTATATATATGTACAATGGAGTATTATTCAGTCATAAAATAATAATAGTGAAAGTCATAAAATAATGAAATAATAAAAGTCATAAAATAATGAAAGCCAATAATGAAGTCATAAAAATAATGAAATCTTGCCATTTGTGATGATGTGGATGGAGCTAGAGTGTACTATGCTAAGCAAAATAAGTCAATCAGAGAAAGACTAACACCATATGATTTCACTCATATGTTGAATTTAAGAAACAAAACAGAAAACAAAGGGGAAGAGAAAAAAGAAAAAGAGAGGGAGGCAACCATAAGAAACTCTTAACTATAGAGAACAAACTGAGGGTTGCTGGAGGGGAGGTGGGCAGAAGATGCGCTAAATGGATGATAGGTATTTAGAAGGGCACTTGTTGCACTTGAGATGAGCACAGGGTGTTATATGTAAGTGATGAATCACTAAACTCTACTCCTGAAACAAACAAACAAAAGAAGTCAAGATTCTTCATCAGCATAGGGAAGATCCTTTAGAACCACCTGTTGATTTCTAAACTCTTGCTCTATTTCCACTTATAGCGAAACTAAACTTCCCCAAACAAATGAACGATGTGATCCTTTGGCCTAACGAGGAAAATCCTACCCACTTTTCACAAAATCTCAAATATTATTTCTCAGAAGCCCTTGCCCTCCCCATAAACAGCTATGTATCTGCCTCTCCCATGATACTTTGGGTGCCTAGAGACAAATAAGATGATATTCTCATATCTGCTTTTTGTACAGTGTCTATGTCTTCTAAAAAAGTATATATCTATGTTTCTAAAAAAGTGTATCTCATGAATTACTACAAATACTGTAACTTTACATTGTTGCTTCAACCTACAGTTTTCCTTAAGAACACTGAATATTTTCTACAATGTACAGGGCATTTCTATGTCACTAGATAAAAAAAAGAGTTAGAATGTAATAAGAAAGAATATTTTTCCAGGGGCTTAGAAGTCTCTAGGGGAGGAATGAAAAGCACACATATAGTTTTGGCCATTTTCAGGGCCAGATAACCAAATGTAATAGTTTGGATATAGCATACTACAAATACAAATCTGTATGCAATCAAATGGGTAATTATTACAGTCATTAAAGAACATGGAGAAAATAAGAACAGCTGGGATATTCTGATAATTAAACTAAGAAAGCAAACACAATAGATATAAAGACACACTCTTTGGCCAGCAAAAAAAATGACCATAACCTAATCAATATTATCAATATGACTGAACTAAGAACATGTCATTCAAAGAAAAGACTGTGTGGCTATAAAACAAAAACAAAACAAAACAACAACAACAACAACAACAACAACAACAAAAAACCATCACAGAGGCAAACATTCACAATGATAATACAGACACCACCTAAAAGAGAAGATAACTTTTCCAGGCAGGCACAGGCATAAACCTGATTTGGCTGAAATATTTCTGTTATATAGCTGGATACAGTGAGCTATCAAAGATGATTGCTATTACACATTGAGCACATTTAACTAACACACTTTGTTCTAATTATATAATCACTAATCCCAAGTAGTTTATCTATATAGAGAGAGGGGCAGGTCAGGCAAAGAGAAATACCTGATCTTTCTAATAGTTACATTTCTCATTATAAACTAATAAACTGCATTCTTGTTTTATATGCTGGTCTTTTGTGAGGTCTATTTGCATGATTCAACATGCCAGCATCTTACCACTCTGGAATGCAGATGAGATTAGATTTCTGACTTTAGAAAGCTGAATGCCATATACACCAGTCATCCCTATGATATACCCTTTTTAATTACGTGATTTCTCTCAACACATATCCCTCCAATACAAACAGGGAAATATAGAAAAATTGGTATCAGTCTTAAGAAAACCATTTCCGAGAAAATGATGGTAATTGAGATAAGTAAAAGCAAAACAAACAAAGAAAAACCAAAAAGCTTGTCACAAAGGTCAAAAGATCCATGTAAAAGAAGTAGAATGGAGGGGAGGAACTATACATCTGGATCCTACATTGTGATTTCAAGGAGGAAAAAGAAAGAGAAGCAATGATGAACTCTGGAAGGATAAGTAATGAGATCATACACTTAGAATTGGTAATAAGGACGTGATTTTAATGGACCAGAAACTAGATTGTTGAGAGTCAAGGAGAAAGCAAGAGAAAGAAAAGTAAAGACAGTAATATAAATCTTTACTGCACAAGGAAGGGTGACACAGTAAGATTTACACCGACACAAATCTGAGAGCTCTGGAGTTTTGCTCTCAGACCTACAGCAAACCATTCTAGTCATAGGACTGCAGAAGTGACGGTAAGAAGGATTTCAGAAAGACAGTCAGTGAGAAAAGAAGATGGTGATCAATGCTGATTACATAAAATAAAAATGATAATGGCTCTGCAATCTTTGCTTCTCTTACTAAACCAGCCCCAAGAGGAAAAGATCAAAGTTCAGGTGGCAATACAGAAGATGTCACATCCAATCAGATCCCAACATTAGGCTCCTGCTACTTTAGAACAAAATCAAGGCTACTGTTGCCTATTCTGTGCTCAAGTACAGACTTTGCCACCAATTTACAGGAAACTGGAGGGAGACTCTCAAGCCCAATTTTATAAAGTCAAGAAGCTTTGATTTTACTGTAAATACAAGTGAATTCCTCTGACATCAAGGGATAAATTTAACTATTTTTGAAATGGAAACTTGAAAAATAGAGGATCAGTCACACATACTTGTCAAACGTAATCTAAACCACTGCCTTTTATCAGAATTTATCTAGCCTTTAGTGCTTAGAGTGCTTTATATTTAAATTTGAACCTAGAACTGGGATAAGCCCAAGCAGTTATTTGTTCTCTTAAACTGTCTCCTAAAGCAAGTAGTTCAAGTCCAGTAATTTAAAATTTCTAAAGTTAAACTGAACATTATATACAAAGGCTATTAAGAAGGTAATCCTTTACTGGCACAAGACCACACCACCAAATGGGTCTTTCCATCTTTTCTTTCTGCGTGAAGGGTGAAAATTCTAAAACCTTTCAACTCTCACGGGATTAGACAAACAGGAACAGGTAGCTTTCTCAACGTTGATTAACCCCTCCCCCCCCCCTCTTAAAGTAAGGCTCTATGTTCTTACACATTATAGTAGCCAAGCAGAGCTTAAGCTTTGGAGCAAATTGTGTGATATAGAGCAGGATCAGTGTTTTTCTTTATTTCTGCAGGGAGCTGAGTGATGAGAATGGAAAGGCATGAAATGTATAACAACTATATTGAATTTATTTGAATCATTGCAAATATTAATAAACTGCTCATCTTATATTAAAAGTGTATGTAGAAAAATTGGAAACAATGTTCCCAAGCATCATTTATACACACAACTATTTTATCCTACAGATTATGGATCACTTTCAGACTTCCATGGCTCTCTCTACAGTAAAAATCACATACACACACACACTTATCCATAGACACACACACACATAAATGAATACACCTCACAATACTCCAAAGGTAAAAACTCTAAGAATTTTGCAAGTTTATGAAAAAAAATTGTTTAGTGAAAACTAGTGGTATTCCACAATGAGATACCACTTTACGCCTATTAAAATAGATAAAATTGAAAATACAATACAAAATGTTAGTAAGGATGTGAGACAACTGCAACTCTCCTACAATGCTGGTGGGATTGTAAAATGCTACAACTTTAGAAAACTTTTAGGCAGCTTCCTGTAACATTAAACATGCAGTTATACTATGACCCAATAAATTCTTTGCTTGGTATTTACTCAAGAGGAATGAAAATAGGGGCACCTGGGTGGCTCAGTCGGTTGAGCATCTGACTTTGGCTCAGGTCATGATCTCGTACTTTGTGGGCTCAGGCCCTGCATCGGGCTCTGGGCTGACAGCTCAGAGCCTAGAGCCTGCTTCCAATTCTGCATCTCCCTCTCTCTCTGTTCCTCCCCCACTCACACACACTCTCTCTCTCTCTGTCTCTCAAAAACAAATAAAGATTTAAAAAAAATTTAAAGAGGAATGAAAATATATGTCCACACAGACTTGTGGACATAATAGCTTTATTTTCAATATCCAAAAAGAAAAAACAACCACAAAATTCATTATTTGAAGAATGGAAAAACTAAGTGTGCTATAGTCACAACATGGAATATTACTCAGCAATAAAAAGAACAGCATGCATCTCTAAAATAACTACACTGGGTGAAAGAAGTCAGATACAAAGAATGCATGTCATGTAATTACCTTTATATGAAGAACAGAATAATCTACGTATAAAAATCAGGACAGTGGATATCTCTGAGGAAACAGAGTGACTAGAAAGTGATCCAAGGGAACTTCCTCAAATATTGGAAGTATTTTATATCTTGAGTTGGGTATGGTTTAAATGGGTGCCATCATCTATCAAAATTCATCAAAGCTTATGTATAAGATGTGCTCATTTCATTGTGTACAAATTACACATCAATTTAAAAACTTAAAAAAAAAGATAGACATGAAGTTTATCTCCAAACTAAGAGAAATAGTAGGAAATATGAAGGGCCTAGTAAAATCAGAAGGAAAGTTCTAGAATAAGGATAGCTAGGGATCTTACTACAGGGACATTCTCCAGATAAATATAGTCATAAATCACAGAATCTGCATGTCAAACTCCACCACACATACCAATCAGCCATTACCTCTTTAGTCATAATACTTCCTAGCACTTGCCTCTCTGGAATTTAATTCCTGACTTGGTTCTGCCTCATGATAGTCACAGATTATAACAAATCCTTTATCTATGTGATAACTATTTAATGACAGTAAATACCTCCAGACTTTAGTCTTCTCTCATCCAACCTAAACAGTGCCAGCTTCTTACTTCAGTTCATCCGCATCAAATCTGAGGCCCTCCTCCACTCTGATTGCTCCCTTCTTTTTGTTTTAATATGAAATTTATTATCAAATTGGTTTCCTTACAACCCCCAGTGCTCATCCCAACAGGTGCCCTCCTCAATGCCTATCACCCACCCTCCCCACCCTCCCACTCCCCATCATCCCTCAGTTTATTCTCAGTTTTTAAGAGTCTCTTATGCTTTGGCTCTCTCCCTCTGTAACTTTTTTTTTCCTTCCCCTCCCCCATGGTCTTCTGTTAAGTTTCTCAGAATCCACATAAGAGTGAAAACATATGGTATCTGTCTTTCTTTGTATGACTTATTTCACTTAGCATAACACTCTCCAGTTCCATCCACATCGCTACAAAAGGCCATATTTCATTCTTTCTCATTGCCACTTAGTATTCCATTGTGCATATAAACCACAATTTCTTTATCCATTCATCAGTTGATGGACATTTAGGCTCTTTCCATAATTTGGCTGTTGTTGAAAGTGCTGCTATGAACATTGGAGTACAAGTGCCCCTATGCATCAGCACTCCTGTACCCCTTGGGTAAATTCCTAGCAGTGCTATTTTGGGTCATAAGGTAGATCTATTTTTAATTTTTTGAGGAGCCTCCACACTGTTTTCCAGAGTGGTTGCACCAGTGTGCATTTCCACCAACAGTGCAAGAGGGTTCCCATTTCTCCACATCCTCTCCAGCATCTATAGGCTCCTGATTTGTTCATTTTGGCCACTCTGACTGGCGTGAGGTGGTATCTGAGCGTGGTTTTGATTTGTATTTCCCTGATGAGGAGTGATGTTGAGCATCTTTTCATGTGCCTGTTGGCCATCTGGATGTCTTCTTTAGAGACAGAAGTGTTTTCTGCCCATTTCGTCACCGGATTATTTGTTTTATGGGTGTGGAGTTTGGTGAGTTCTTTATAGATTTTGGATACTAGTCCTTTGTCCGATATGTCATTTGCAAATATCTTTTCCCATTCTGCCGGTTGCCTTTTAGTTTTGTTGATTGTTTCCTTTGCAGTGTAGAAGCTTTTTATCTTCATGAGGTCCCAATAGTTCATTTTTTCTTTTAATTCTCTTGCCTTTGGCAATGTGTCAAGTAAGAAATTGCTGGAGCTGAGGCTAGAGAGGTTTTTTTCTGCTTTCTCCTCTAGGGTTTTGAAGGTTTCCTGTCTCATATTCAAGTCCTTTATCCATTTTGAGTTTATTTTTGTGAGTGGTGTGAGAAAGTGGTCTAGTTTCATCCTTCTGCATGTTGCTGTCCAGTTCTCCCAGCACCATTTGTTAAAGAGACTGTCTTTTTTACATTGGATATTATTTCTTGCTTTGTCAAAGATTAGTTGGCCATACTTTTGTGGGTCCAGTTCTGGAGTCTCTATTCTATTCTATTGGTCTATGTGTCTGTTTTTGTGCCAATACCATGCTGTCTTGATGATTACAACTTTGTAGTAGAGGCTAAAGTCTGGGATTGTGATGCCTCCCACTTTGGTCTTCTTCAAAATTACCTTGGCTATTCGGGGTCTTTTGTGGTTCCATACAAAATTTAGGATTGCTTGTTCTAGCTTTGAGAAGAATGCTGGTGCAATTTTGATTGGGATTGCATTAAATGTGTAGATAGCTTTGGGTAGTATTGACATTTTAACAATATTTATTCTTCCAATCCATGAGCATGGAATGTTTTTCCATTTCTTTGTATCTTCTTCAATTTCCTTCATAAGCTTTCTATAGTTTTCAGCATACAGATACTTTACATCTTTGGTGAGGTTTACTCCTAGGTATTTTATGATTCTTAGTGCAATTGTGAATGGGATAAGTTTCTTTATTTGTCTTTCTGTTGCTTCATTATTAGTGTATAAGAATGCAACTGATTTGTGTACATTGATTTTGTATCCTGCAACTTTGCTGAATTCATGTATCAGTTCTAGCAGACTTTTGGTGGAGTCTATCAGGTTTTCCATGTATAATATCATGTCATCTGCAAAAAGTGAAAGCTTGACTTCATCTTTGCCAATTTTGATGCCTTTGATTTCCTTTTGTTGTCTGATTGCTGATGCTAGAACTTTCAACACTGTGTTAAACAACAGCGGGGAGAGTAGACATCCCTGTCGTGTTCCTGATCTCAGGGGGAAAGCTCTCAGTTTTTCCCCATTGAGGATGATATTAGCTGTGGGCTTTTCATAAATGGCTTTTATGATGTTAAAGTATGTTCCTTCTATCCTGACTTTCTCGAGGGTTTTTATTAAGAAAGGATGCTGAATTTTGTCAAATGCTTTTTCTGCATCGATTGACAGGATCATATGGTTCTTTTCTTTTATTAATGTGATGTATCACATTAATTGATTTGCAAATGTTGAACCAGCCCTGTATCCCAGGAATGAATCCCACTTGATCATGGTGATCTTGTTGAGAATTTTTGCATTCATATTCATCAGGGATATTGGCCTGTAGTTCTCTTTTTTTGCTGGGTCTCTGTCTGGTTTAGGAATCAAAGTAATGCTGGCCTCATAGTTTGAGTCTCGAAGTTTTCCTTCCCTTTCTATTTTTTGGAACAACTTGAGAAGGATAGGTATTATCTCTGCTTAAATGTCTGGTAGAACTCCCCTGGGAAGCCGTCTGGTCCTGGACTCTTATTTGTTGGGAGATTTTTGATAACTGACTCAATTTCTTTGCTGGTTATGGGTCTGTTCAAGTTTTCTATTTCTTCCTGTTTGAGTTTTGGAAGTGTGTGGGTGCTTAGGAATTTGTCCATTTCTTCCAGGTTGTCCAGTTTGTTGGCACATAATTTTTCATAGTATTCCCTGATAATTGCTTGTATTTCTGAGGGATTGGTTGTAATAATTCCATTTTCATGCATGATTTTATCTGTTTGGGTCATCTCTCTTTTCTTTTTGAGAAGCCTGGCTAGAGGTTTATCAATTTTGTTTATTTTTTCAAAAAACCAAATCTTGGTTTCATTGATCTGCTCTATAGTTTTTTAGTTTCTATATTGTTTATTTCTGCTCTGATCTTTATTATTTCTCTTCTTCAGCTGGGTTTGGGGTGTCTTTGCTGTTCTGCTTCTATTTCCTTTAGGTGTGATGTTAGATTTTGTATTGGGGATTTTTCTTATTTCCTGAGATAGGCCTGGATGGCAATGCATTTTCCTCTCAGGACTGCCTTTGCTGCATCCCAAAGCGTTTGGATTGTTGTATTTTCATTTTCGTTTGTTTCCATATACTTTTCAGTTTCTTCTCTAATTTCCTGGTTGACCCGTTAATTATTTAGTAGGGTGTTCTTTAACCTCCATGCTTTTGGAGGTTTTCCAGACTTTTTCCTGTGGTTGATTTCAAGTTTCATAACATTGTGGTCCGAAAGTGTTCAAGGTCTGATCTCAATTATTTTATATGTATTAAGGGCTGTTTTGTGACCCAGTATGTGATCTGTCTTGGAGAATGTTCCATGTGCACTCGAGAAGAAAGGATATTCTGTTGCTTTGGGATGCAGAGTTCTAAGTATATCTGTAGCCCATCTGATCCAATGTATCATTCAGGGCCCTTGTTTCTTTATTGATCCTGTGTCTAAATGATCTATCCATTGTTGTAAGTGGAGTATTAAAGTCCCCTGAAATTCCCACATTCTTATAAATAAGGTTGCTTATGTTTGTGAGTAATTGTTTTATATATTTGGGGGCTCCCATATTCGGCACATAGACATTTATAATTGTTAGCTCTTCCTGATGGATAGACCCTGTAATTATTATATAATGCCCTTATCATCTCTTCTTACAGCCCTTAATTTAAAGTCTAGTTTGTCTGATATAAGTATGGCTACTCCAGCTTTCTTTTGACTTCCAGTAGCATGATAGATAGTTCTCCATCCCCTCACTTTCAATCTGAAGGTGTCCTCAGGTCTAAAATGAGTCTCTTGTAGACAGCAAATAGATGGGTCTTGGTTTTTTTTATCCATTCTGATACCCTATATCTTTTGGTTGGAGCATTTAGTCCATTTACATTCAGTGTTATTATTGAAAGATATGGGTTTGGAGTCATTGTGATGTCTGTAGGTTTCATGCTCGTAGTGATGTCTCCAGTACTTTGTGGTCCTTGCAACATTTCACTCACAGAATCCCCCTTAGGATCTCTTGGAGGGCTGGTTTAGTGGTGATGAATTCCTTCAGTTTTTGTTTGTTTTGGAAGACCTTTATTTCTCCTTCTATTCTGAATGACAGACTTGCTGGATAAAGGATTCTTGGCTGCATGTTTTTTCTGTTCATCACGTTGAAGATTTCCTGCATTCCTTTCTGGCCTGCCAAGTTTCTGGCAGTCTGCCAAGGTCTGCCACCACTCTTAATGGCTCTCCCTTTGTAAGTTAGTGCCTGTTTATCCCTAAATGCTTTCAGAATTTTCTCTTTATCCTCGTATTTTTCCAGTTTCACTATGATATGTCCTGCAGAAGATCAATGCAAGTTATGTCTGAATGGAGTTCTCTGTTCCTCTTGGATTTCAATGCCTTTTTCATTCCCCAGATCAGGTAAGTTCTCATGAACTACTCATGAAGTACTACTTCATTTTTTATCTCTCTTTTTCTCAGCTTCCTCTTTTTCCATAATTTTATCTTCTAATTCACCTATTCGCCCCTCTGCCTCTTCAATCCGTGCTATGGCTGCCTCCATTTTATTTTGCACTTCATTTATAGCATTTTTTAGCTCCTCATGACTATTTCTTAGTCCCTTGATCTCTGTAGCAATAGATTCTCTGCTGTCCTTATCCTCTATGCTTTTTGGAAACCCAACAATTAATTTTATGACTATTATTCTAAATTCTTGTTCTGTTATATTGCTTAAATCGTTTTTGATCAATTTGTTAGCTGCCGCTACTTCCTGGAGTTTCTTTCGAGGAGAGTTTTTCTGTTTCATCATTTTGATAGTCCCTGCGGTGACTCCAAACTGCAGGGCACTTCCCCTGTGCTGTCTGGAGTAACTTGTGTTGGTGGGCGGGGCCGCAGTCAGAGCTGATGTCTGCCCCCAGCCCACCGCTGGGGCCTGGTGGCAGTGAGACTGGTGTGTACCTTATCTTCCCCTCTCCCAGGGGCAGGACTCACTGTGCAGTGGTGTGGCCCCTGTCTGGGATACTCGCACACTGCCAGGTTTGTGGTGCTGCTTTGATGGGTCTGGAGTATTAGCCAGGGTGGATCCACGAGGTGCACAGGGGCAGGAGGGGAAGGCTTAGCTCTCTTTGCCATAGGTGTTCCCCTGCAGGAGGGGCCCTGCAGCACGGGGAGGGAGGCAGACCCGTCGGAGAGATGGGTCCACAGAAGCACAGCGTTGTGTGTTTGCACGGTGCAAGCAAGTTTGGTGACGGGAACTGGTTCCCTTTGGGATTTTGGCTGGGGGGATGGGTGAGGGAGATGGCATTTCCCTGTGCCTTTGTTCCCCACCAAGCTGAGCTCTGTCTTCCGGGGCTCAATCTCTCCCTCCCAGTGTCCTCTCGCCCTCCCACTCTCCGAGCAGAACTGTTGACTTTTAACATTCCAGATGTTGAGTCCCGCTGGCTGTCAGATCTCATGGGATCCTGTCTCTTCGCTTTTGCAAGCCAGACTTTGGGGCTCTCCCTTGCCCAGTGGGCTGCCCCTCCACTGCCCCGGCTCCTTCCCGCCAGTCTGTGTAGCATGCACCACCTTTCCGCCCTTCCTACCCTCTTCCATGGACCTCTCATCTACACTTGGCTCCGGAGAGTCCATTCTGCTAGTCTTCTGGCAGTTTTCTGGGTTATTTAGGCAGATGTAGGTGGAATCTAAGCAATCAGTAGGACGAGGTGAGCCCAGCATTCTCCTATGCCACCATCTTCCCTCCTAGTCCTCTGATTGCTCCCTTAACAGATCTTCATTTGCCAGTAGGCTGTGCTTTTATTAATCAATTGAACTTTACATTATCATTTTTGGAAGTCATGTCACTCTTTTAATGAACTGCTGTTCAGCCATGTTTCTCCTATCCTGTACATGTGCAATGGATCAAAATCACAGAATTTTAAAGGTAGATGGCATCTCAAGAATGTCGAGTCAGGAGGCACCTGGGTGGCTCATTCGGTTAAGCATCTGGCTCTTGGTTTTGGTTCAGGTCATGATCTCATGGTTTACATTTGTGGGTTTGAACCCGACATCGGGCTCCACAGCTCCATGCTGACAGTGCAGAGCCTGCTTGGGATTCTCTCTCTCTCTCTCTCTCTCCTTTTCTCTCTGCCCCTCCTCTGCTCATGCCTACTCTCTCTCTCTCTCTCATTCAAAATAAATAAATAAACTTTAAAAAAAGAATTGTCTAGTCAGAACTATTCCTTTGATACCTGAAGAAATTGAGATTCAGAGATTGATCAACCCAAATCTTTCAGCATTTTATGAGAGAATTAGATAATATCCTGTTCTTGTTCCCCTATGCTAGAACATTTACTACTACCACTTGTGTAGTCTTAGGTCTCTGAGGTCAAAAGGATCTCATAGATCTAAGGTTCAAATGAAAACAAACTGGAACTTCACGTTAAAATTATTAGCAGGAACCAGACACATAGGAACCAAATTACTTAATAAATAATACCTGTTTTTCATCATTAGCATCAGCATAATCACCATAATAATACACTGGGTGGGAGATATAGCTCAGTGAGTACCTTAGGGCTGGTGAGTCATTAGAGTCAAAGCGTTTATATGATTTCTAGCTATGTGCTAAACAGTTGATTCATGATTTTCATTCTCCAAAGTGCTTTGATAGGTAGATGTCATTTTATTCCTATATACTGGGCAAATTCAAGAAAAACAAGGCCTAGAGAAAGTTAATTAAATTTTTTTAAAGAACTTAAATGTTTTCACCCAAAAAGGGGGGTGGTGGTAAATATATGAGATAATGGATGTGTTAATTAACTCGATGTAGGGGAGGGGCAAAAGAAAAACAAATTAAGATCACATAAGTGGCAGAACCAGGACTTGTACCCTTCTGAACACATCTACTTAATTCCAAAGTATAAATCATAATCATACTCTTAACCACAAGAACACTGCATGCTTGTTATATCGTTGGAGGAGGAGCAAAGATTACCGTGTTTCCATACAATAGTGGGCAGATGAATTTCTAAATAACTTATTTTTATTAGTACTCTTATTAGTATTAACATTCAAATTAAGCAATTGCCATAAATCTCTACATGCTTATCATTAATAATATGTATCCAAAATAGGATACAGATATTGGTGATCTTCATAAGTCATAAAGACTTGTCTGTTTCCTTCAAGTATATTATAACTTCCCAAAGGTGGAGAGTATATCTTCAACATTCATTACAGTGCCTGTAACCTGTACACAATGCCTGTAGCCTGTAAAGGGTACACAATTAATGTTATATCATATTACATATGCAATTTTTTTTTAATTTTAGAGAAAGAGCACAAGCAGGGGAGAGAGGCAAAGGGAGACAGAGACTTAAGTAGGCTCCACACTCAGCACAGAGCCTAATGCAGGGCTCGATCCCACAACCCTGGGATCATGTACATATGTAATTTGTTAAAATATCTCAGGTTACCATCATAATTAAGCACATCTGTTAACCACCAGAACTACCAAATAATTATTGACTTGCTTTACTCTGAACTGTGGTTTGATTTAGTGGGTCATGCAAAAGATTGTATTTTATAAGAAGAATTTCTTTCTGCAGTTTATGGTTTATTTAAAGAGCAAAGTACATGGGAAACAGATAGTTTAGTTGATAATTAATGTAACAGGAGGTTAAATATGTGAGATAGGAAATTCAAGAGAGAGAGAAAGGAGAAATCAAGGTGAAGTCTGAGTCAATGGGGAAGATTTCATGCAAAAGCAGTATAATTTCTAACTGGCAGCTGGATCTGGAAAGAGGAGAAAACAAGATTTATTATGTGGGTGGAATAAACTGACTAAAAGCAAAGAAGTTGGAGTAAGTATAGTGAAGAAAATGATGGAAAGAAATGTGAAAGAAATAAATTCAATGCAGAAAACCTTAAAAGCACGGCATTTGATTCTAGAAATAGCTTAGAAGGGTTGCCTGTGTGGGATAAATAAACAGACCTGACTCAAAAGATCCTGCAATGAGGAAGAAAGTGTGACAAGACCAAAAACTAAGATTAAAACCCAGCTGGCCTGGCATCTTGTTAGTTATCAAAACTCAGGTTGATCTGAGTCCTGAGGGTAGCACTGGGCTTAGGAGACTGGATGTCAGGTGACAGGCAAGAGAGGTTGTCAGGTGTGTGGAGATGACAGTCATAGAAGAGACCAAATCTGAAGTGAGGCAACTGAACATTTTGTACAAAGAAGGAAGCAGGACTGGTCTCAGGATTAAGAAGCTCTTTAATAAGACTTAGCAGTGAAATGGTGCTTCTTCATGTCCCAACTAACTCTTCCCCAGAATAAAGACCTAGTCCTAGACAAATCTAAACAAGGATGCCCTTGGAATTGGAATTCATCAATATAGAAGTTTTCTGACTGCAGTGAGAGTCCTATCTGGATTGATATTTTCTCGAGTTTCCACTGGGACAGACTGGGGGAGAAGGGGAAGGAAACTTGGAGAGCAGGCTCACACCTCTTCATCATCATAATTCTCTTTCTTCTGTCCCTTGTCCATGTCAGCATTGCAAGTATCCAAAAAGTAAGGAAACTAGATCTTGACAGTATGGGAGGAAGGTTAGTCTGGCAATTATTTAGCAGGATAAATCACAGAGACTCAGTTGGTAGTCTGCTACAAAATCTAGGTCTCAGGTGATAGAGCCATGGACCAGAGTGATTAAAGATAAATAAATAAATAAATAAATTGCAATAAGAGATCAACACAGAAAAAGGAACTCAAAGAAATTTGTATCTACTTAAGGCTAGGTAATGAATACAAGGGGTAATTTAAAGATTATCCCCTTGGTTTGGAAGCTGAGAATATAAAAGGGGGATGATTACAAAAGGACTTGGCTTAGTGAAAGCGTAGTTTTGTTTGGGACATGCTAATGCAGGAAGGAAGCCCCTAGGGTGGCAAGTTAAAGTATGAAACTTAACCTCAGGGTTGCCATCAAAGCCAAAGATCTGGATTTAGGAATAAGTATAATGTGGAGGAACGTTGGGGATACAGGAAATACAGAGGCCAAATAGAAAGTGGATATGAAATGGAAATGTCCACAAAAACATCATCAGTTAAAGTGGCAGGTACAACTTCCATCTGCTGACAAGTCACCCATTCAAGTAGTATCTCCTCAAGAGCAAAACTGCTGTATCTTATTCCTCTACGTGTCAAGCACCGAACACAGTGCCTGGTCTATAGCAGATCATCAAGAAGGGGTATTGCGCTTAATCAACAGAAAAAAAAATGGGATTTGGGTTGCACTGTGTTCCATCTCACAAAGCTCCTTTTCAGGACTCAACTCTTATCTTAGCACACCAAGCCCTCTTCTCTGGCTTCACCTTCCACTGCTCCCCAAGGCCCATGTTAACTACTGCTACACAGAACTATTTACACTCATACGAACAAATCACTTTGTTTGAAAACTGCATTTTATCTATCTGGTGTTTCTGCTAACAGATATCTATGTCCCTGTCTATCCCTTTCTCTAGCTAACTCATATTTTCCCATCAATTTCATCTCAAATGTGGATTCCTTCAGGAAGCCTTCCTTATTGCACCCCTAGTCTGATTTAAAAGTAGTGTTATTCTGGAGCTGCCTCATATGGGCTGTGCCAGCCACTTGTGAATGTTGCTTTCCAAGCCTATGTTCAGCGGTATCAGGCTGATAGCCTGAAATCATCCATGGCAGAAGTATTTATACCATGGGAATAATCAACTGCTACAAATTGGGGGTGGGGAGTTTGGTTTTTTCCTCCATAGAACTAATTGTTAAACATTTATCAGCACATACTGCTTTAAAATTCCTTTTTTGGGGATGTCTGGGTAGCTCAGCTGTTTAAGCAGCCAACTCTTGATCTCAGCTCAAGTCATGATCTCATGATTCTTGAGTTCAAGGCCCACAGAGGGCTCTGTCATCACAGTGTGCAGCCTGCTTTGAATCCTCTGTCTCACTCTTTCTGCCTCTCTCTCTCTCTCTCTCTCTCAAAAATTCCTTTTCTTTATTATCTTAACTTCCCATAAATCATCTTATCATAAATATTACCCTGTTGTCCTACAATGATTTGTTTACCTCTCTCCCTTTCTAAATCCTAAATTTCTCATAGATTTTGTTTCCTTAGCAACTATCATATATACTAAGTACTCAATGTCTATTAAATAAATAATAAGAATATGATTGGCTCCCTTTTATTGGTTCCTTTGAATTTTTTTAGCCCTGACATATACCCTAACTCTGATTAAGCTCACTATAGACCCTTAGGAAAAAGTGACCAAGTCACTTGGTCTATTTCCCTACAGGTAAGACTTAAAACTGTGAGAATAAATGAGTTATTTTTAGAATGAACATATATTGAAAATAGCAAAAGTCCAAGGATTGAACATTGGAAAACATCCATATCAGGAGGCATCGGTTTGGTGGAGAAAAATAGAGATAGGGAAAGCAGAAATCAGGAAACAGAAGAGACAATAAAAAGTATATTCAGAGATACCAGGACAAGGCACCCTGGTGGGAGAGAAAAGATTAATGAAGATGGGGTTAGTCAATTATCAGATACTACCAGATGTAATTGATAATCCTCAAAGAGGAATAACTTACCCAAGTTTTGGCACCGACATTGAAAAAATACAGGCTTTAAGGTCACACACAGTGGTTTTCATTATACTATTAAATGGGAATGAAGGGTTTTTTATGAATATTTCTTGAGCAAAGATTTTATTCTCAATAAGTAGCCCAAATATTGGTGGGATTATAAAATAAGTATACCCATACACACACACACACACACACACACACACACACACACACACACGGGAAAAATTTACTTCGTTGGAAAAATCACTTATCTTCATGATATTTTAGTGGTAGAAAGCAATTTTACATTGATACTTAATTAAAAACATTACAAAATGTCAGAGTAATAAACTAATCATTTCATGGATCCTTCTGAATATTTTTTTTTCATTTTTAATTGTGGTAAAATACACATAACAAATTTACTGTCTTAATTTTTAAGTGTACAGTTTACTAGCATTAAGCATATTTACATTGTTGAGCAGAATTCTTCAGAACTTTTTGATCTTACAAAACTGAAACTCTACTCATTAAATAGCAATCCCCATTACCCCTCCCCGCAGCCCCTGGAAACCACCATTCTACTTTCTGTTTCTGAGTTTGACTACTCTCGGTCCTTCATATAAGTGGAATAAGGAATTGGGCTTTTGTGAATGTCTACTTCACTTAGTGTAATGTGCTCCAGGTTCAGCCATGTTATTGTATGTGTCAGAATTTCCTTCCCAATTAAGACTGAATTATTATTCATTATTATTATTATTACCATATTCCATGGTACGTATATTTACCACGCTTTGTTTATCTGTTCATCTGTCGATAGACACTGGGTTTGCTTCCACTTTTTGGCTATCGTGAGTAATGCTGCTATGAACCTGGGTAGGCTCAAATTAAAATTTTAAATTATTTTTCTTAGTAGTTATAAATGATAATTATAAGTTAGCAAAACTAGAAACCAACAAATCAAACATTATGCTCTTGGCAACAGACTAATAAAAGTTTCTATATAAAGTAAAAATAGTTTAACAGTCTTTACCAAGTTCAATATGAAAAACTATGTACTTGCCAAATATATAATTAGAAGAAACTTTTAGAAAATTAAAATAATATGCTTCGTTTTTACATACATTATATTTGTAAAGTCTCTAAATTTTGCTAAATTAGTTGAATAATTAAAAGCTAAAAGCCAAAAGCCATCACTTTAAAATTATTCAAGGTAACACAAGGAGATAGTACCTTATAGTACCACTATACTAAACTCCCTCAAAATAAATGACCTGTATTAATAAATAAATATCTTGAGAAACATTCCATAGGTCCATAGGGTGTTTTGACAATAGCAGCTGAAGACCTTTTTTTTTAACTCTATACATTGAATAAGAGAAATGATTTAAACATATGGCTAGTTCTGCAGCTATAACTTAGCAGATGGTTAATACTAAGTTTGAAAAACTGATATGACATTTCTCAGCATCATAAGATACCATATGATCTTATTTACCTGTGCAACAACTGCTATGTCTTTCTATAATGTGAAGTGTTTAAGTCATGGCTAGAAGAAGCAAGATTATGGAAAATACTTATTAAATATAAGAAAAGGAAGTGAAACAACTATAACAATTTACCACAAGAATAATAAATACTGGTTTACTCACAAATTCTTTAAATAAAAGTATAGTAAAGCACCAGCCTAATTATCTTATAACAAATCCTATTAAATCATGTCCTTCATGTCCTGGGCATATACCTCTTCCTCTAAGGCAAGGAGCCTCTAACACTAGTGTTCATTATTCTGGTTCTCCCAACCCCACATGTATGATAGAGTTCTACAACTTTAAAAACAATGAAATATCTAAGAAGATAAACACCCTTCCCAAAGCCAGGCTCATCTGTTTACCAGAAAATTATCCAGCTGGATTTTGATGTGGCTACAGAGAAAAAGTATTTTATTTTTTAAATTATTATTCTTTTAATGCTTATTGACTTTTGAGACACAGAGAGATACAGCATGAGCAGGGGAGGGGCAGAGAGAGGGAGACACAGAATCCAAAGCAGGCTCCAGGCTCTGAGGTATCAGCACAGAGCCCAACATGGGGCTCAAACTCAGGAACCCTGAGATCATGACTGGAGCTGAAGTCAGATGCCTAACCAACTGAGCCACGCAGGTGCCCCAGAGAAAAAGTATTTTAAATCTTAACTACTTATAGTCTGCATATTTTAATTTTTCAAGCATAGAGTCCTAAAGCTTCAATTTCTTTCATACATAGAATAGATAAGAGTTGCATAAAAATGAACTGCATTGTTCAGAGAAGTGAATATCTGATAGATCTAATAGTTATAAAAAGGATTGCTCACTGATATAAAGTAGCAAAGAAATTCAGTTTGGTAGAGAAAAAAATTAAGATGATTAAATATGTACAGTTGATTCCCCCTATTTGTAGCAGTTATGTTCTATAAAACTATTCTGAACTCTGAACTATTGCTCTTAGGATAAACACAAGGCTTCTATGAGCCTCTGGCCACAAAATTGTCATCAACCAAAATGCCACTTGCATTATATAGGTTCATTTCCCAATGTCCTTGTCAAAAAATCCAGCTTTACCAGTATTGATGACATAACTTTTTTCCTGTATAACACTTAGCAGTATTTTTGAAAATTCTTCTGCAGCATCCTGATCTGCAGAACTTGCTTTATCTTCAAGTTTAACATTTTTCACATCATATCTATCAGCTTTTGAAATGTGAAAGCCAGCCAGCATTAGCCAAGAATGGTTAAACATTTTCCTGACCCCGAGTAATGTGACCATAAATTTGTTGGGCTTTCAGCCTCACAACAATACTATTCACTACACTCTTAAAATCAGTTGTCATCTCATGAATCCACAAATATAGCCACTTTTCCATAGCTTTATCATGCACCATAGATGTTACGTTAGCACTTCCTGGAGCAGCCTCACATAAAGATTGGAGAATTTCTTCTTCCTTTTTCTGACTATAAACTGTTATTGATTCATTAATATTGAACTCATGCCTAAACAAAGATTATCTAACACTCATATTATCTCCATAAGGCACACCGCCATCTACTTGCACTAAGCAGCACTTCAGCACTACATTTGGGCACCATTTTAAACAACAGAATCATCATCAAAAAGTGCAAAATACAAACATAAAACAAAAGATGGTGTTAAATAGACTACAAGAAGGACACCTGTTTACAGTGAGAACTGGAACAAGAAGGCAGATGATTCTCATATTCAACCTCAGCTGGATGTGTCAGTCATGTGGGCCACTCAAATTTTATGTAGCTCTGCGTATGTCTGGGAATGACCATAAAGCATCAGAGTATTCATTTTTGGGTTGCAAACAAATCTTAACAAGTAGGTGAATTCAAAAATACAGAATTAACAACAAGGATAGATTGCATCTATCTCATAAAGAATGCTTATGAACCTGCCTTTGGGAACAGGGCTGACAGAATTGCATCAATTTGGCAGAAAGTTCCAGAGCAAAATAGAGCTCTTAAAGAGTGAGAATATCTAGACATGGTTCTAACACATTATTCACTTACCATAAGGATCTACCTTCTTTAGCATTTTTTAAATTGTTATCATCTATAAGTTAATTTAACATCAATTGGAAAATCAAAGTCAATCACAATGTTCTGATATACATGGACAGCATAATGGCACAGAATTGGTTCATCCCAATTTCAGTTCTCTTGCTGTAGACTTACCTGAAAATAGCGTGATGTAACACTAGTACAGTTTAGCAAAACCTTGAAAATGAACAACCACAAACAGGAAACATAAGACAAGCAGAAAAAGAAAAATGTATGCATTTGCCATGTGTCAGGGCTGAGAATCTAAGAGAAAGGGGAGAGTGGAGCTCTCTTATCTGTCAGTGAAACCCCCTTTTATCTGTCAGTTATTTCAATATTCCCATACTACAGAGGAAGAAAGTTAAGGTCAGGGAACAGCATACTCAAGAATAGAGTCCAAAACCATGATTCAAGCTTGTAGTTCCATGATTCAAACACATGGGAAAGTTCTTTCCAAACAATAGCTTTTAGACTGACATAGTTTAAGGGACAAATTAGCTTCTACTAGGGAGTGTGGAGAAGTATCTAGGACTATAAGTATGAGTTGGGAAATGGACTTATTCTCTGGCCTCACCCTCATTCCATCCATTCTCTGCCTTTATCTGTTGTGGGCTCTACCTGTGGAAACTGCATTACCAGGAGTCTTGTCCTCTGCCTGCCAGTTGAGTTTAGCAAGTGGTAACTACCAGCAGGAGAGGCCAAGGTGACCTTCATAAGTAATAAGTCAGTTAAAGTGTTCATAGTTTAAAGAGATGGGCACAGTGAGCACTCTCCAGCTGAATGTATAAATGTGAACAATAATACCTTACAACATTGTTTTGAGGATTAAATATTAAAATACTTTACATAAAATGGGCTACTAACTCATCAAAACCAAGTAAGTGGATGGTAATTGCATAGTAATTGTTTTATTTTTATTCAAAATTAGGACAAAAAATAAAAATTTGACAATAGGAAAAGGTAAATGACACACAGTCAACAGCAAATCATGGAACTGTGAATGAACTTGAAGCTTCTCCTGTCTACGATTTTTTCACTGTACTAAGTTAGTAGAGTCTCATCAAAAATTACAGTTCAGTCAGTTCTGTGAAGTTTTCCAACCCCAGGTTCCACCAGACCCCAGGCCGAGGTCACTTTAGTCTACTGCATACCCCAGGTTAAGTGTGAGTCTGAGGAACTTGAGCACAGTGGCCTTTAATCTCCCTGACAGGAGAAGAAGTTATTCTTGCTCTTTTCTCTCCCCATGTATCTATAATCCAGAAATTCAAAGAAATAATTTTTAAAGTCTAGAGGAGCTTTTTCTGATTTTTCACATAGCAGTATCATGGTAAAACTGATGTCAAATAAATTGCACATATTTAGGTGTACAATTTGCTAGGTTTTGACATATGTATAAACCCATGAAACCATCAACACAATCAAGCTAATGAATATATACACACAACAGTTTCCTTGCACCCTTTTATCTTTCCCTCCTATCCATCCCAATCCTTCTCCTCACTGTCTCCATGCAAGCACTGATCTGTTGCTTTTTGTCACTATAAATTAACTTGCACTTTCTAGAATTTTATATAAACGAAATCATCCAGTATGATTTTTTTTTTTTTGGTCTGCATTTCTCATTCAGCACAATTTTTTGAGATTTATCCATGTGGCTGTATATTTCAATAGTTCATTTCTTTTTATTGCTGAGTGGTATTTAATTGCATGGATTTAACACAATTGTTTGTTCATTATATTTCACATTAGGTTCACATTTGTATTGTCCATTTGGGGGCTCTGAGCATTCATGTACAAGTTTTGTGTGGACATTGTTGGGAAACAATGCTCCATTAATATTTTTTTTTCTTTTCTGCCTGGTCAGGACTTTCAGAGCAAAGAACACTGGCATTTGGGTTTGGAGATAACTAAGTAGCAACCCTAAAGATAGAGACAACTAGGGAGATATGAAGTCTTATCTCTCCCTTAAGCCATCATTCATTTCCACTTCAAAGGGTAATGAACTTAGAGGCTTTCTTTCCCCTTCCCAGAGAGAATTTGCTTACATTCTACACACACCAGAGCAAAGCTTGCTCTCTCTCTAGAAGAGAAAAAGGGGTATATTTGCCCACTGCTCTGTGTAAAATCTGAGATTCATAACTTCAAAGTTCCTCTCCTGTGTGCAAATCCCTGTCCATGCACAGAAACATTAGGCCTTCATTGTATCAGCACATGAAATATTTGGGTATGGAGAAATGGCACTGAGATGCTCTGTGAATAAATCATTGTTTTGTTCTCTGACCCAGCAACTTGGTAGTGCTGGATAAATAAATAGATATAAAAACTTAACTGACATAAGCATTTATTTCTCTTAGATAAAAACCTGGGAGTGGAACGGCTATATCATGTGTTAGGTACATATTAAACTTTTAAAGAAACGGCCCAAGTGTCTTACCAAATGGATATACCATTTTACATTCTCACCATCAGTGTATCAGGGTTCCCATTTCTTCTCCTCCCCAACACATGCTAGTGTCAATCTCTTTATTTGCCCACTCTAGTAGATGTATAGTATCATCTCATTGTGATTTCAATTTGTATTTCCCTAATGGTTATTGATATGAACTATCTTTCCATGTGTTTATTTACCATCTATAAATCTTTTTGGTGATGTGTCTATTCAAATGTTTAGTGTTGTTCAAATTTAATTGGGTGGTTTGCCTTCTTATTATTGTTAAAAGTTTTTTATGTACACTTGAAGATACGAGTCCTTTGTTAGACACGTGCTTTGCAAATATTTTCTCATTAAAGGGCTTGTTCATAACAGTGTCTTTTGGATAGTTAAACAAAAGTTTAATTTTGAGTCCAATTTATTGTCTTTTATTTTATAGTTTGATTTTTGGCCCTGTTTAAAAAATCTTTGCCAAACCCTAGATTATGATTTTCTACTATATTTTCTTCTAGAAGTTTTAGAGATTTATATTTTAAATTTAGATATATGATTAATGGTGAGTTACTTTTTATGTATATACAACATATCCATGTCTAACATATGGCTCCAAGTTCTTTTTTTACTATTTTGCAAAGAGATATCCAATCATTCCAGCACCATTGTGTCTTTGTTAAACATAAATTGTCCATACATGTGGGATCTATTTCTCAATTCTCTATTCTCTTACATTAATTTAGTTGTCCATCTTTATACCAATGCTACATTATCTTGAAATTAGGTGATGTTAGCCCATTAACTTCTGTGTGTGTGTGTGTGTGTGTGTGTGTGTGTGTGTGTGAAACTTGTTTTGTTTATTCTAGGTCCTTTACATCTATTTTGACTGGGACTGCATTGGGGCTATACACCAATACGTGGAGAATTGATATCTTAAAAATATTAAGTCTTCTGACCCATCAACACGCTTATAACTCTACAATTTTTAGGTCTTACAGTTTCTCAGTAGTGTTTTCAATTTTCAGTATATAGGCCTGCATAACTTTTATTAGATTTATCTCTAAGTAATTTGTATTTTGGCGCTGTTATGTTGTCTTCTGATTTCAATTTTGTTCATTGCTAGTATATACAAACATAATTGATATTTGTATATCAATGATATATCTTGTAATCCCGATAAACACACTCTTTTTTGATTAGTTACATTTTTATCATTTTTTAGTTACGTCTTTGTAGATTCCATAGATCACTGATACCCCTTTCATTGTTTTCCCATTTTTTTCTCATTTTCATTTTGGGTAGTTTCTATGGTGAAGTCTTTGAATCATTCATCTCATCTTCTTCAATGTCTAATCTATGTATTTTTATCTCAATATATTAATCACATACAGTGTATTTTTCATCTCAGACACTGCAGTTTTTTATCTCTAGATTTTCAATTTGGGTATTTTTTATATCTTCATGTTTCTACTTAAACTTGAAGATACGGTATACGTCAACAACTTTATTCATTCTAACACCTGTGTTATTTCCGAATAAGTTTCTATTGTTTAATTTTCCTCATTATGAGTTGTATTTTCCTGCTTCTTTGCATGCCTGGTCATTTTTAATTGGATACCATAGATGATGAATTTTACCTTGGTGGATGCAGGATATTTTTGTATTCATATAAATATTCTTGAGCTTTTTTTCTGGAATCCAGTTAAGTTGCTGGGCAACAGTTTGATTCTTTCAGGTCTTGCTTTTTAAGATTTGTAAGGCAGGGCCAGAGTCATATTTAGTTTAAAATTATTTCTCTCTACTGAGTCAGACTATTCTAGGTACTCTCTCCTCTTCTCTGTGAATTGTGAAATCTAGTCAGGCTTGTAGATCTATTCCTAGTCCTGTGATACGCATTTGTACTATCCCTTCCAGTGGGTGGTTCTTTCCACAGCTGTAAATACTTTTCTTGAATGTATGTACTCATCAGTATACTGCTGAATACTCAAGGGCTACGCTGATTATCTCTGGAAATATCTGTACAAGTCTCCGATATTTGGCATTCTCACCAACAAACTCAAATCTGCTTGGTCTCCTTCAATCAGGAGTCTGCTAGCCTCTGCTTTTGTTTCCCTCTCTGTAAGCCCCAGCCTGGAAACTGTTTTAAGACAAGAGCCTAGCACAATTGCAGGACACACCTTGTTTTCTTCCCCCATATCTCAGGGATCATTGTACTTCATTGCCTGATGTCCAGTATTAGTATCTTGAAAACCATTGTTTCACGTATATCATCTGATTTTTTGTTATCGTTTCTCATAAGAAGGTCAATCTGGTCCTTGTTCCTTGTCATAAAGCAAAAGTCCTCTCAGGTCGGTTATTTTCTGAGAGAACTACATGGTCAGAAAACTCCTTCCTTTGATTTTATAAGAATTGTCAGCAGTTTTAGATTTAAATCTTCATCACTTTAGATCCAGAAGAAAAGATTCAACTCCTTTCTTAGTGACTGAAGTAAAGATCCCCAGTTTGGTCCTGATTTGAACTTGGGTAGCTTGGCATCAGTCAGGTGACTATCCTCAGGCAATTGCTGTGGCTTAGGGGCCTCTGTATTCTGCTTGGGACAGCTTACATACCTGTCAACCCAGGGTGCAGGGGCTGAGAGGTAGAAATGCCTCCCCAGAAGATATTCAGAGTGCCATTGCAAGAGGGGAAGATGGATGGCTAAGTGGAAAAAAGCAAAACACATCCAATAATAGTACCTATTATATGCTTCTTATCTTATTATGAGAAGGTAGATAGAGGAAACTTACTTCAGTCATTCAATTAAGAAGTTCCAGGTCTTTTTGTTTTGTTTTTTATTTTGTTTTGCTTTTGAGTCATTTTGTTGACAGCTACAGCTTCATAATAATCCAAATGAGCTATTTTAACTCTCTGGTTCTCTGTTCAAGATCATAACTGAAATAAACTTTTGATTAATAAAATATTCTCAGTACAGAAAAAATAATACTGAACAATAAGAGGCCTTGTCTTTTTCTTTAGTCATACTACATGTTTACATCATTTCAAAAAAATATTTAACTTCTCAAGATGTCTGTTTTTAATTCCGTACAATAAAGACTCATGATTTACTTTATATTAAAGACCAAGGATATAAAACATATAGCCATTGCGAGTAAGGATTTTGAAAATGTATCTTGTCCTAAATTAGTTTAGAGAAGGTGAACTATCTTTTGTTGATGTTGACCAACAGATTCACACTGCTTCTTTTGAGTAAAGCAAATAAGGTGAAAATGCATATACCCCACCCCTGATTTGTATTTCTAAAGGACTTATGAGTAGGTAGATGCACCCTAAGGAAGATAACAGTGTCATCCAAGTATATATTACCTACATTTCAATGATCTTCTCTACGTTTTCTAGTTTCCTTAAGAGTAGAATCACCATTAAAATACAGCTTAAAAAGTGTTATTCAATACATCTTTTTTCCTTTTTTTTGTTTTACCATGAATGAGTAACAAGTAATCAGGCAGGTAATATTAGAATCTTTTCCATTTTCCAACTCCAGCTGTTTAAAGTGGCATGAAATTCATTTTGAAATTTTCAGAAGTATTGGACTAAGAGTTCCTTAATTCAAAATTCTGCGACATAAATAAAGGTATTTCAGCCTGGTCTTCCAAACAATGCAATATCTACTAGGAAGTGCTAGCTGGGAGTCACCTCATTGGATGCATTTAATTTACACCTGGCCTACTTCTCCTCACAAGCCACCCCTAATTGCACACAGGTATAATTACATAAAGTTTGAATGACTTTTTTTTTTTTTTTTGCATACATCAGTGCATCATTTAACATATGCTAAAGCTTTCGATTTGTCCTCTATTATTTTCCTAAAATGTTAGTTCTTTGAAGAAAATGATATAGTAGCTCATCAAGTTAAATTGAATAATCCTTTTCATCATGAAGACTACATCAATGCAATCTATATGATTTTATTATTTATTTCTCACTTTAATTGGATAGTCTTGATTCGCCTGTACTTAAATTTTGAAACTACCTAAAACTTCTTTCAAAGTTATAAGAGTTCTTAATTATAGGACTATTACTGACTAAATTTACAAAAACAATGTGTCAGAATGACAGTAAAACAATCAGTAATATTTTCTGGTTTCTCTTAGCTGGCTACATAATATGATTTTATTTTTCAAGATATATTTACAAACTCTCCTTATCTACTTTATCTCACCACAGGGTCAATTGAGCTGAGAAGCTGATACTCAGGGACTAACACATAGCTTTAAAAAAAGTGTATTTACTTGTGACACAAACTTAACACCTAGCATATTTAAAATAACCACCTATTAAAACTTTAGTAGGTTATTTAATAAATTCACTTAAAATTAAAAATTAAGTTCTCAGACTTGATATTGGAGACCCCAAACTTCCTTCACAGTAGGTTAAGTCTAGATTTTGTTAAAAAGCAATCATAGATATGACCAGGAATTCCAATTGTGGTCATGGTGAAAACACAAAGACCAGATTTACCTTGACACTTGAAACAACGAAAAAACATATCAAAAAACAAACAAACAAACCAAAAAACAGGTATCAGTCAAAGAAGAACAATGATGCCTAAGGGTTAGGAAACAAATAAGGTAAGCCCTACTATTGTTCCAAACCACTGTCTTGGGAACATTTCTAGTCTGTGACCTAGGAAGGGGAACCCAGGCAGAGTCTAGAAGAGTCTGTAATTAAAGATTGGAACTGAGAGTCTACAGAGAACAAGGAAGCTAGAGTTCTCAGGACAGAGAACCAGAAATAAGAGAGCTGCAAAACAAACCAACCAACCAACAAACAAAAACATTTCTAAAGGAGGTTTCCCCCAAGTACTCAAAAGCTAAAAAAGAAAAAAGTCATATGATTATCTTCCCTATATACACACAAAAAATCTTTTGACAAAATTCAACCACCATTTATCATTAAAAACAATCCTCCAATGAACTAGGAATAGAAGGGAACTTTCTCCCATTGATAAAGGGCATCTATAAATAATCCTACAAGTAGCATCTTACTGGTAAAAGAGTAAATGTTTCCTCTCTAATATAAAAACAAGACAAAGATGTTTGGGCTCTCAAGAAAAAGAAAGAAACAACATTCATATTCTTAATTTTTTTTAAGTTTATTTATTTTTGAGAGAGGGAGAGAAAGTCACAGAATGAATGGGGGAGGGTCAGAGAGAGAGGGAGACACAGAATCTGAAGCAGGCTCCAGGCTCTGAGCTGTCAACCCAAAACCCAATGCAGGGCTTGAACCCATTAACCATGAGACCATGACATGAACCAAAGTCAGATGCTTAACTGACTGAGCCACCCAGGTGCCCCAAAACAGCATCCATATTTTAAAAAAATAAGTGAAGCTGTCTTTATTCAGAGATGCCATTATCATCTATGTCAAAATTCCATAAAGTCTACTAAAAACTAAAACAGAAAAACAAAAAGAATTAATAAGTGATTTTAGTTGTAAGATGAAAAATGTCTTGTATTTCTATATACTAGCAATGACAATCAAAAATTGAATGTGGAAGGGAGACAAGAAACTGTTACTTTTCTCAGAAAATGTATGAGCTTCAAAATAATAACTATAGCTGTTTTTATAGTTTATAATAAAAAAGATGCATTTTGGAAAAAAAAATCTTGAAATTAGAAATCAATACCATAGCATCCAAAGTATGAAATAATTAGGGATGACTCTAACAAAAGATGTGCAAAGCCTATTTATTGAAAACTGAAACACACAACTATGAGAAATCAAAGAAGACCAAAGTAAATGTAATAATATACCATGTTAATGAATCATTAGACCCACTATAGCTAAGATACCAGTTTTCTGCAAATTGACAAGTAGATTTGATGTCATACCAATTAAAATTTCCACATGCCTTGTTTTAGACCTTGACAAGCTAATTTTACTATCACATAAAAGTATAAAGGACTTATAATGAGCAAAAAAACCAAAAAAAAAAAAAAAACAAAAACACCTGTGATAAAGAAAAAACAAACTTGGAGGACCAACACTACTTATTTTCAAGATTTCTTTTAAAGCTATAATAATCAAGACAATCAAATAATCAAGATTTGGTGTTAAGATAGAGATAGATGAATAAAACAGAATAGAGAATGTAGCAATAGACTCACATATGTGTGGACAACTGATTTTGGAAAAATAATCAAAGAAAGTCACTGCAGAAAATAAAGTGATTTCAACAAAAGGTGCTAGGACAACCAGATATCCATATGTAAAAAAACAAAACACAAACAAAAAACCTAAACTTTGATCCATACCTTGCACCACATGTAGAAGTTAGCTTAGAATGGATAACAGGCTTGAATGTAATACATTAAACCATAAACTTCTAGAACAAAGCATATGAGAATACTTTTGTGACTTTAGATTGGGCAAAAATTAGATTAGATACAACATCAAAAGCATGACCCATAAAAAAGTCTTGATAAATTAGATTTTCTAAACATTAATATCTTCTGCTCTTTGAAAGGCATTGGAATGAGAATGTAAAAACAAATCCCAGACAAAAGAAAATATTTAAAAATTACATATCTGATTTTAAAAACCCTTGTAGCTATAATATACAAAGACTTCTCAAAACTCAATAATAAGAAAACAACCCATTAAAAAATAGGTTAAAATTTTGAACAGAGATTTTTCCAGAGAAGATGCCAAAAGGCACATGAAAATATGATCAACATCATCCATTAGGGAAAAAAAAACTCAAATGACATAAAATATCACTATATACCCACTAGAGTGACTAAAATTAAAAATATCGTACCAAGTGTGCTAAGTATGCTGATCGCGAAAATGTAAAATGGAGTATGTTCCAACTATTTTGGAAAATAGTTTGACAATTTATTAAGAAGGTAAAAATATACCTATCCCATGATCTAGTTATTCTACTAATAAGTATTTACCTAAGAGAAATGAAAGCATAAAAGGAAACAATCAACAAAACTAAAAGGCAACCAGCAGAATGGGAAAAGATATTTGCAAATGACATATTGGATAAAGGGCTAGTATCCAAAATCTATAAAGAACTCACCAAACCCCACACCTGAAAAACAAATAATCCAGTGAAGAAATGGGCAGAAAACATGAATAGACACTTCTCTAAAGAAGACATCCAGATGGCCAACAGGCACATGAAAAGATGCTCAATGTTACTCCTCATCAGGGAAATACAAATCAAAACCACACTCAGATACCACCTCACGCCAGTCAGAGTGGCCAAAATGAACAAATCAGGAGCCTATAGATGCTGGAGACGATGTGGAGAAATGGGAACCCTTTTGCACTGTTGGTGGGAATGCAAACTGGTGCAGCCACTCTGGAAAACAGTGTGGAGGCTCCTCAAAAAATTAAAAATAGATCTACCCTATGACCCAACAATAGCACTGTCAGGAATTTACCCAAGGGATACAGGAGTGCTGACGCATAGGGGCACTTGTACCCCAATGTTCATAGCAGCACTTTCAACAACAGCCAAATTATGGAAAGAGCCTAAATGTCCATCAACTGATGAACGGATAAAGAAATTGTGGTTTATATACACAACGGAATACTGTGTGGCAATGAGAAAGAATGAAATATGGCCTTTTGTAGCAACGTGCACGGAACTGGAGAGTGTTATGCTAAGTGAATTAAGTCAGGCAGAGAAAGACAGGTACCATAAGTTTTCACTCATATGTGGATCCTGAGAAACTCAACAGAAGACCAGGGGGGAGGAGAAGGGGGAAAAAAAGTTACAGAGAGGGAGGAGGCAAACCATAAGAGTCTCTTAAATACGGAGAACAAACTGAGGGTTGATGGGGAGTGGGGGAGAGGGGAAAGTGGGTGATGGGCATTGAGGAGGGCACCTGTGGGGATGAGCACTGGGTGTTGTATGGAAACCAATTTGACAATAAATTACATATTTTAAAAAAAGTTGATGGCTATATTGGGCATAAAAAAAAAGAAAGCATATATCCACACACACCTTGTACATGAATGCTCATAGTGGTTTTTTTTTTTTTTTCAAGAGTCCAAACTGGCTACCACCATAAATCCAACAAGTAAATGCATAAACAAACTGTTGTGTATCTATTCAATGGGATACTTACAGCAATAGCAAAGAATTAACAATTGGTACACATGACACTGTGGATGAATTTCAAAATAATTATACTGAGCAAAAGAAGCTAGACAGAAAAGAGTACATACTGTCCAGTTCCTTTTAAATAAAATCTAGAAAATGAAAACTAATCTACTGTGACAAAAAGAAGAGTGGTTGTCTGGGAATAGAGAGGAAGATGCAGGATTACAAAGGAGCAAAAAAGAAACTTTTGCGTATGATAGATAAATTCTGGGTACATACATACATCAAAAATATCAAATTATACAGTTTTGATATGTGATTCTTATGTTGATTTTACATTAATAAACTACTTTAAAATTAAACAAAACAGGGCCTCCTGCATGGCTCAGTTCCTTGAGTGCTGACTCTTGCTTTCAGCTCAGATCATAATCCCAGGGTTGTAGGATGGAGCCTCGTGGGGGCTCTGCACTGAGTGTGAAGCCTGCTTAAGATTCTCTCCCTTTCCCTCTGCTCCTCTCCCCTGCTTGCTCTCTCCCTCTCCAAAATAAATAATAATTAAAAAATAAATTAAACAAATGAACAAGACAAATTGAGACAGAAAATTACCAGGTCCATGTAGCACATTGGACCTGGGTGGGGCTGAAGCCAGATCTACTCTAGCATTTTTTACTTAAATGTGTGAATAAACTTAATCTTTGGGTATGTTGTTTCATATGGGATTTACTGTAAATAGAAAAAAAAAGAAGTCTTAATTGATGTCCTTTCATTTCTTTTCCTTTTTTTTCTTTTTTTCTTTTTTTGAGTGAGAGAGATAGCACACATGCATGCATACAAGCAGGGTAGAGGTAGAGAGAATCTTAAGCAGGTTCTGTGGAGCCCAAACTGGGGCTCAACCTCATGACCATGAGATCTTGACTTGAACCTAAATCAAGAGTCAGAGGCTTAAATGACTGAGTCACCCAGGTGCCCCAAGTATACTTTTTATCTTATATTCTGGGGTGAATTGTCAATCATTGAAAATTATACCAATTATATTAAAAATTGAGACTTAACATAACCAAATGCCACTTGGTATCCCAAAGCCTTGCCTTCATATGTGCCTCATTCCCAGAAACCACAGGGATTCATTTCTCCTATATTCCTGAGCTAGTAGTATCTAATGGTGATAAATCATTACTGCTTTTGTCCTAACTAGGTTTGATTAGGGTTGACAGATTTAGCAAATAAAAATGAAAATATTGCAAGGAACATACTTATACTAAAATATCATTTGTTTATGAAATTCAAAAAAACTGACCACTCTATTATTTTATCTGACATTATAGGTGAGATTAATCATCCCAGATGTATATCTTTGACAGTCTATACCCTAGAACCATTTTAGTTACCAAACAGAAATCATTTTAGGTACCTCAAGCAAAAGTATGTTGAATAAAGAGAATTCGATACTCACAAATATGTTGGAAGGAGCAAGTTAAAGGTCAGGAAAGGCTCCTTCTACATCTCAACTGTTCCACTGGATTTTTGGAAATCTGGTACTCAGGTCAGAAACTGTAGGAAACCAGTCCCACTGGTCATCACTACCTAAAGGCAACTTATGGATTGGGAGAAAACATTTGCAAACAATATATCTGATGAGGAGTTAATATCCAAAATATACAAGGAATTTATACAATAGCCAAAAAAATAAATAAACTTTAAAAATGTGCAGAGGAGGGGCGCCTGGGTGGCGCAGTCGGTTAAGCGTCCGACTTCAGCCAGGTCGCGATCTCGCGGTCCGTGAGTTCGAGCCCCGCGTCAGGCTCTGGGCTGACGGCTCAGAGCCTGGAGCCTGTTTCCGATTCTGTGTCTCCCTCTCTCTCTGCCCCTCCCCCGTTCATGCTCTGTCTCTCTCTGTCCCAAAAATAAATAAACGTTGAAAAAAAAAATTTAAAAAAAAAATGTGCAGAGGAACAGAATAGAAATTTTTCCAAATAAGACATACAAATTTCCAACAGACTCATGCTCAACATCACTAATCATCAGGGAAATGAAAATCAAAACCAGAATTAGCTATCACCTCACAACTGCTAAAATGTCTACCATCAAAAAGACAAGAGATAGCAAATACTGACAAGGATGTCAAGAAAAGGGAATCTCAGGCATTGTTGGTGGAAATGCAAACTGTGAAATTCACTATGGAAAGCAGTATAGAGTTTCCTCAAGAAGTTAAAAATAGAACTACTACTATATGATCCAGCATCCCACTCTGGGTATATATCCAAACGATGTGAAACCAGAATCTTGAAGAGATACCTGCACTCCCATGTTCACAAGAGTAAAGGTATGGAAACAACCTAAGTGTCTATCAACAGATGATGAAGGGATAAAGATGTCATTCACTTTTTTTTTAGTTTGATTTTTAAATTATTTTTTTAAATTTGAATATAGTGTCAATGATACACTGATTTCAGATAAACGACTTAGTGACTTGACAAGTTTATACATTATGCTATACTCACCACAGGAATACCATTCACTCTTAAAAAAAGAAGGAAATCCTGCCATTTGCTATACCACGGATGAACTTGGAGGGCATTATGCTAAATGAAATAAGTTAAATAGAGAAAGGAAAATGCTGTATAATCTCATTTATATGTGAAAAAAAGTTGAACTAGAAACAGAGTAGAAAAGTAGTTGCCAGGGGCTGGTATGTGAGGTAAATGGAGAGAGGTCAGTAAAAAGGTATAAAATTTCAGTTATAATATGAATAAGTTCTGGGGATCTAATGTATAACCTCATGACTATAGTTTATAATACTGTAGTGTATAATTGAAAGTTTTTGTGACAGTAGAACTTAAACATTTTCATCAAAAAAAAAAGGACAAATATGTGAGTTGATGGATGTGTTAATTAACTCAATGGAAGGGGAGTATTCCTTTTACAATTATACATATATAAAATCATCATGTTTACACTTTAACACTTTAAATATATTACAATTTTGTCAATTATACCTCAGTAAAGCTAAGCAGGGGAAAAGCAAATACTGTGTATGTCACTTATATGAATTCCAAAACCATGCAGCGCTAACCTAAGGTGTTAGAAGTCAGAAAAGTGGTTACCTCTGAGGTTGGAGGGTCAGAATTGATTGACACTTGACAGGAAGAAATGTTCTTGGGTGCTGAAAATATTGTCTTTATCAGGATGTCAGTTACATATATATATATATATATATATATATATATATATATATATATATATATATTCATCAAGTTGTAAACTTAATATTATAGCATTTTATAGGATACTTGTTATATATTAATAAAAAGGTTTTTCAAAAGTTGTGTTTGCTGAAGCCCACTCTCTTATTCACCACCACCGGAAGAAGAACTATGTGCTCTTCTTTCCTTACAACTTTCAAATTCCATTACGTGCCTCTCATTTGTGCAAACTGGAATCAGACCAGCAAAAGATTCCGGGAAATTCAGTTCCCAGGATTCTGGCCCCACAAAATAGGAGGTAGAGTAAAAGGCAATAGGAATAAGTGCTGAGTATCCCTCACAGTACTTTTGTCTTGTGGAAAGTTAATAAAAAGCAAAGAATAAAAGTGTTCTAGAACATGGTACTACAGAGGCTCATTCAGTTAAGCCTCCAACTCTTGATTTCAGCTCAGGTCATGATCTTATGATTTCATTAAGTTTGAGCCCCACATCAGACTCTGCACTGGCAGGAGGAAGCCTGCTTGGGATTCTCTCTCTCTCTCTCTCTCTCTCTCTCTCTCTCTCTCTCTCTCTGTCCCTCTCTCTGTGCCTCTACCCTACTCACACTGTGTCTGTCTCTCTCAAAATAAATAAATAAAGACTTCAAAAAATTCCTCTTGGAATCCTAGGATCCATAATTGAAATCCAAGACAGGTAAATGTGAGTGTGTGTGTGTGTGTGTGTGTGTGTGTGCGCGCGCGCGTGCGCGTGCGCGTGTGCATATTTTAACCAGGATAGCAGTGTGAGGGCAACATTATAACACATGGTTAGCTAGGGACTAGAATATTAAAATTATGAGTCCCTATACAACTGCATGATTAAAATTTAAATATTCTTAGAATGTGGGAACAACAATTCTAATTAGACTATACTTTAACTGAACAAAACATAAGTGTTGATTCTCTAACAGAAGATTTTTCTTGGAATGGTAGAAAATGAAAAAAATAAAAATAACACATTTCCATAACTTCCTTACCATAACCCATGATATAAAATATATATACCATATTTGCATTCTTATTCTCTTTGTTTGCTTTACTTTGCTCAAAAACTAAATCTTTGAATTTACCTACTACCATGTCTAACTTCAAGCTTATCAATCCAGTTTTATGACTTTTTAAATTTTTTTTTCAACGTTTTTTATTTATTTTTGGGACAGAGAGAAACAGAGCATGAACGGGGGAGGGGCAGAGAGAGAGGGAGACACAGCATCGGAAACAGGCTCCAGGCTCCGAGCCATCAGCCCAGAGCCTGACGCGGGGCTCGAACTCACGGACCGCGAGATCGTGACCTGGCTGAAGTCGGACGCTTAACCGACTGCGCCACCCAGGCGCCCCAGTTTTATGACTTTTTAAATTAGCATGTTTTACTATAGTAAAATATTTTGCATATTATAAAGTGTATTGCCAGTATGGTGTACTTTCAGGATTTTCTTTGATTAAAAATATATCTGTAATTATATGTTCCAGAAATCAACAGTTCAATATTTTATCACACCGTATTATAAGATATATTCCATTACAGAGAATGATAAGTGTTCTAAGCCTTACAAAGTATAGTGAGAGTATCTTTTAAAGATCTGTTGCCTGCTCCTCTCCTTTCATCTTTACTATCACCCCTATTGTTACAATCTATCACGTGTTCCTTACTGTCTGCCACTTATTGCCCAGACAACATCATCTGACCATCAAAGACCATCTAACTTCTTTCCATTGGGAAGCCTCCACTTGTAGTCTTAACTTGGTATAAATTTGGCATGTCTCCTTAGGGGTGGAACATAGGATTACCCAAATAATAAAGACACTTTGCTTCACTCCACCTATCATTTCATCTTTTCCCACCTCGACTGAGTGTGGGCACCCTAGGTTCACTTGAATGTGGCTTTCTCACATATCTCAGCATGGTCCTGAAGAGAAAAACACAGTCTTTCTAATCCAAACCGAAGTATTCTCCCTACCTTCCTCAAATAGCATATTTTGTAATTTCAAGTTCACTGGTCATTTCCTTCTGACTTGCAGTATACCACTGTGCTGCATGTGTCATCCAATAAACTATTCATGAGAACATTTGCAGCAAGATTACTGGGGAGAAAAAAAGGCAACCTGAAAGCTGCATTTACCAACATCAAGATCCTCTGTCTTGCTGTTCTCTTTTTAAAAGCATTATTAGCATCTTATTTCAATATTGCAGTCATTTGAAATTTTCTATACATCACTAAAGACTTTTTTTTTTTTTAGTTTTATGAGAACAAATATTTTCAAACACCTTCTAGAATGCAGCACTGCATCTCCCAGACCCACCATGATATCTGTAACTTTTCTATGTAAGCTTTTGTTTCTTCATCCCTCCTTGGACTTCCATGTTGTATTTGGATTTCTTTCCCTAATTCTGCTTCATTAGTGACCTCTAAACTCATTTTGTAAAATATTCCTAATTCTTCCCCTCTTCTTTATGTTCATCTAAATCTGACACAGTGCTCCTAAAACATTCAGTGCATGTAACTTGAATGTTTTAGTATATGTAAGTCATACCTACTTCCTTGTTCATGTCTTCTTTTCTCCTTTTCTCACTCATTTAACCATATTCTTTCTTTTGTTCTTTTAACTATTTATGTTTTAATTTCTACTCTCACTTTTTTCCACCTATGTGTACAAGATGCCCTGTTATACAGTTGGGAAGTGTTAAAGACGCAAGAAATCTGGGGTTGATTCTGGCATATTAACTCTTTCTTTTACCTTTGGCAAACCACTGCACCTCTATGGGCCTCACTTTCCTCACCTGTAGGTGATTGGTTGCCCTGTGAGGTAACTGCTAGTGCTAGAAATTCTGTCATCTTAAGAATCAGTAACCACTTGGCAATGAGAAAGAATGAAATATGGCCTTTTGTAGCAACGTGGATGGAACTGTAGAGTGTTATGCTAAGTGAAATAAGTCATACAGAGAAAGACAGATACCATGTTTTCTCTCTTATGTGGATCCTGAGAAACTTAACAGAAGACCATGGGGGAGGGGAAGGGGAAAATAAAGTTACAGAGAGGGAAGGAGGCAAACCATAAGAGACTCTTAAAAACTGAGATTAAACTGAGGGTTGATGGGGGGTGGGAGGGAGGGGGAAGGGGGTGATGGGCATTGAGGAGGTCACCTGTTGGGATGAGCACTGGGGGTTGCATGGAAACCAATTTGACAATAAATTTCGTATTAAAAAAAGAATCAGTAACTATATCACTAAATGCCTATATCTATACCTATCGATTTCCCTATTGCATTCTATTTCTAGACTAAAATAGAATCAAACATTTTTCTCCCTGTTTCCAATTCTAAATTCTGCAATATTGTATTATTTATTTTGCTTATTTTTCTTATAACTTGCACCTTATTTTTTAAATCTATATTCTTTTTGTTTTTGGTCTGAACTCTAGAGAACTTGTATTGTAGAATTTTTAAATAGCCTGCTTTGGAAGTCTCAGGCCTGGGACTTCATTTAGCCACCTGGTTTGTGAGAACACGTGCATACACATGCACCTGAACATGCATGCTTTGATACATACACACACTTTGCTGCCTCTGGAATCACACTTGTCTAAGGGAAAACCCTAGCCATATACTTCACTTCTGAGCCATAGTTCCTCAAATGTGAAAATAAAGTAGTATCTCGACCTTAGAGCTCTGCTCTGAGGATTAAATCAAACAGGGATGTATTCAACACAGTCCCAGTATATAATAGCTCTTAAACTGCTGCCCTTCTCCTCCTTCTCATTATTTTAATATTATTTAATATTATTTCAAATGGAACATGTAACTGAGTTCCCATGGCAGGTCTCCCAGCTTTGTCCTCCACACTCAGCACCAGGACTGTGACTCCAGTGGAAAGGTGGGTTCCTTCAAATCCCTGGATCTATTTTTAATAACACCTAGAAGAGTTCTTTATGTGGAGATTTTCTGGCAATGATGAAAGGATTTGTGGGCAATGACTAAATCTATTCTCTATAAGGAAAACTACATAAAGTTTATTATGTGGTGTGCATGTCAGTTCCCGTTCACTTCCTCTTCAGTGTGGAGCTGGTATATCACTTAGCCAGTGTAATCAAGGGGATGATATTTGTTTTGGCTCTGCATGGAACCTACTCCAGATTTTGTCCCATGCAGATTCCTCCTCCTTTGCCCAGAGAGGATCCCTTTGTCTTCTCACCATGAAATTGATGAACCTATTTCCTCATCCTTCTGTTATAATGAAAGACATGATCTGCCAACCCTCCACAATGTACTCCAGATCCTGTTTTCACACTGAGGCTTTTATTCTGCAGTCAGCCATTTCTCCCTGGCGTTATCAAGTCCTTCTCCACCATGTCCAGCCATCTGCTATTGACATGTTCTAGTATATACTCCTCTTTTTAAAATAGAAACCTCCCTCAATCCTAAATCCTCTTATAGTTAATATTCCATCCCTGAGTCCCTTCACAGCAGAACTTCTCAAAAATCTGCTCTCATGGTCTTCATTTCCTCACTTCCCATTCATTCTTCAATCATGCTGGCTTTTTTTCATCTTTGAATCAAAACTGCTGTTTCTATGGCAATCTATAAACTATCATATTGTCAGATCCATGCTTATTTCACTGGTCTTCTCTGCCTTGGCCTCTCAGCAGCATTCACAGAGAACTCACTTTTTCTTAAAATATTTTCCCCCTTCACTTCCATGATATCACATAACTTTGTTATTCTATCTTCTATGTCCTTTGCAGGATCATCCTCCTCTTTAACTTCTAAATATTGGAAAACTTCAGGACTCAGTCCTGAGGCTTATTCTTAATCTTTCTGTGTTTAATCTCTCCATCTGAAATCTCTTTCAGTTCCATGGATATAACTGCTACTTTTGAATTGAATTCCAAAATCTTATCTCCAGCACCCAAGCTCTGCTCTAATATATCCTGTATCCATGTACCTAGATATCTCATAGTCATCTCATACTTAACATGTTCTGAATCAATCTTTTAATATAACCACCTTGGTTCTTATAATCTTCCCTATCTCGTTAAATGTCATCACCATCTTTCCTGTAATATAAGGTAAACATATAATCTTACCCTTGAATCCTCTCTTTCCTCCCTCCCCACCAAAATTTAATCTAGTTGGATTCTACTTGTTATTTCTATCCATGAAATCTCTCTCAAAATATCCATTTTTCTCTACCTCAGATGCAACAATGCCCAGTTAAGCCATCATCATCCTTTTATGTTACCTGAGCAGAGAACTTAGAGCAAAAGGGGACTAAGTCGTAATGCTGATGTGTTTATACGGCAAGAAGTTCCCCATTCTTCAGCCCTGGTTTTTCAAGAAGGAACTTAAATGGATAAGAGAATGACAAGAAGTATTAAAT